>NC_085841.1:276623517-277823517 GCF_035594765.1 Anolis carolinensis | reverse complement strand
CGTATCTAGCAATTCATGGAAAATGTTTTTTACAATAGAACTTACGTACATTACTACAAGCCGTGAACCATTAATCTAATGGTCTTTGATTTTTATTTTTATTGTTTGCTTCCTTTGTTGTACTTTTAATCCTAATTAAAAATTTACCAGTAAGGGGAAAGGCATTATTCAGTTTGACATCTGACTTGTTCTGTGATAATATTACAGATAAATTAATGTGTTCTCAGCTAGTACTTTCCTGAACAGGAAATTACCCAATATTGAAAAACCACAAGAAAATGAATAACTATTTTTTGTCTAAATGATATTTGTCATACTGCTCTTATTGTTTTAGTTGTATTGATTTCAATAAAGCATCCAGTCTGAACAAGCTTACAAATATATACGTTTCCTTATTTACATTGTGTAGCGTCAATATATATAAGAAACCTAACATTACCACATATTGGATTGGTTCTATAGGTTCCTTTCAGCAGGAAAAGAAATTTTGAAGATCTACTAATATCTGATATGTTGGTTATTTTAAAAAAATAAAACTGGAAAGCTAATTTCACTTAGAGTATAACCACTTTGACTTCGTATTTTAGGTTAGTCTGGCAGGATGCAAATGGTAGACTACATTTTGCATAGCCTTTTTTCATTGAAGACACTGATCCTTATCAGTTTTTGAGATTAAAAGTTTTTTATTGATATGTTAAAATGCTGGCTCTCTTCTAGGACCATCCTCTTAGGTTTGAAGAGACTACCCACACAGAAAAAGAAACTGCACTTACCTCATAACTATTGCAATGTTTTGCTATGTATGTATAATCCCCTTTGGGGAGATAAAGCAGGGTATAAATAAATGTAATATAATCATCAAGATCAGGGTGGGTTTGTGGGAAAAGGGTGGGACAGATTGCTAATTGGCAAGCTTTTGTCATTTTTAAACTATCTCAGTGATAAGGTAAAGGTTTTCCCCTAACATTAAGTCTAGTTGTGTCCGACTTTGGAGGTTGGTGCTCATCTCCATTTCTAAGCCGAAGAACTGGCGTTGTCCATAGACACTTCCAAGGTCATATGGCCAGCATGACTGCATGGAGCGCCATTATACTTGGTGATTTTGTAATCCCAGTGATACTTGGTCATTTTGTGTGCTTTCTGATAATAAAGATCCCTTTATTTTAGAACTGACAACCAGTGGGGAAGGGAGATCCTTGACCTTCCCTTTTTGCTTGGGTTCATTGCTGCTGCTGTCTTCCCAGCCAGTTTCCATCAGAGTAATTACCCATTGCCTTCCTTTCTCAGGATCTCCTCGTTTCTCCATACACACTTCCCAGTATCATTTTCTCCACTTTTCCCAGTGGAAGGCAGAGATGTGAGTAACCCAAAATAAAACCACTTTTCCCTTCCCTCCCCTCGAAAAAGAAATAAACCTGTCAGTGTACTCAGTAGCAAAAAACACTTTGATATTTAACAGGGAGTGTAGAAAAGTTTTATTTTAAAGTAAGAAGGATCACATTAGGTTTCTGGGTATCATATCTTGGAGCATCCTTCAGGACCTAGTTTAGAAAGTTGCAAATTCCAGAGACACCTTGAAACTGACAACCAGCTAGGAAAACACAAGGTTCCATTGCCATTTACACAGAAATTGACCTTTCTCTATGGTTAAGAAAGGGACATTTGATCATTTGGATATCAGCTCCTACCACCCTTCCGCATTCCTATCGTTAGCACTCCAGGGAGAGCCTGAAAGGAAAGAGCAACAGCCACATACAGCCTGAAAGGAAAAAGCAACAGCCACAATACTCTAGTAACACTGTGGAGCTTGATTGACAAAGGGTATATCTCCTGATAAACCTCTGCCATCCTAAGCAGTAACCCCCTGTTAGCTGAATATAACTATGCATATTGATATTGTAGTGCTATATTGATGATGATGAGGATGATGACAACAACCTGACTCCTCCAGCTACAACTACTATGTAATAGTAAACAGACTATTTGACATGGTTTGCTGCATCATGTCTTTCAATGTGCACTGAATAAGCGTTCAAAATAAGAGTTCTATCTTGTTAATAAGAATTAGAAAACAAGTAGAAAAATTAATACTTACTAAATATTTTCATATAAGTATTTGCTGAAATTGGTTTTACCTTCTTCATTGTCATAGAATTGAGGGGTCTCATAGGCCATGCAGTCCAACCTCCTGCTAAATGCAGATTTTCCAGTCAAAGTATCCTCAGCAAGTAACTGTCCACTGTGTCCAGCCTCTATTTGAAGATATCCAGAGAAGGAAATCCCCACACCTCTCTAAATAATTGGTTCAGTGGCTGTACCGCTTCTTAAAATGAGCTACCCAGACTACATGCAGTACTCCTGGTTAATCTTGGCCAGTGCAGAATATAGTGGAACTGTTACTTATCTTGACTTGGAGACTAGACTTCTTATGCTATCTATAACGTGATGGTTCAGAAATAATTGTCTGTGAGATATTACAAGTCAAGGGTTTTAGAGCTTCATAAAGCCAATCTCCGTGAAATATTTTAAAATTTTAAAATGCTTTGAAATATCTGCAGAATATATCCCTTTCAACCAACTTTCTTGCTAATATCTACTTCTGGATTTTAAAACAAGCAAATTTAGAATTCAGTGTCGATAGTAATGATTCCCCCTTCTCCTCTATATATTCATGCACATGAGGTGACTGGAGAGCAACTTTAATGCAACACTAAAACCTGGTAATATGACTAGTACCTTTCACCTATAGGTTACTAGGTCAAATATGGCTACACATTTACAGGGTCAAAGCCATTGTGATCTGTTTAGTTAGTAAATGATCTGCCGAACTGGTGATCAGAGTCTCTGTTTGCATGTTTAGTGTTGCATTATAGTTCTTTAAGACAAAACAACATGATTGCTGTCCTTTAATCTATTTTAAGTAGAAATAGTAGTAGGGAAAAGGTAAAATGGTAGCATACCCTACAACTATATTGATTTGGCAAAGACAGTCCAAATTAATCTTCAACTGTTTTTAAAATGTCACATTTTCTCCTCCCCTCTTTGTCTTCTGCTTACTTCAGTTAGTACAAACTGATTTCAATATGTAAAATTAGTTTGCATTCAAGTAACTCAGCAGAGGGAAGAGCAGAATAGGCTCAGGCAAAAATAAATTGCTGCAGCCTCTCTTAACCTGTGTGTTATCCCTAACTTTTTGCCATTTTGGTTACACTTTGATGTTGCTTGGCCACACATCACAGTTTTCATCTGTGAAATGCTGAAGGGTATGTATTAGTAATGATACCATTATTGCATTGATGATAGTATAAACAGAGCAAGTTCCTGATACAGCTATTGCTCTAAAATGAATATACAGCTGTGAGTCTTCACTTCACTTGAAAAAGAAAAAGTGAAGACTCACAGCTGGATGGAGAAAGGAAATGTGATCTGATTACTGCCGGTTATGTTCTTTAGATTCAATTTTCTCAAGCCAATGTGTATTTTGATAAAATAATCTTTTAGAAGCAAAGATTAAAGATACCAAACTGCAGATACAGTTAATTTTGCATTTTTTACCCATTTGTGCAACATTTTCCTTTAAGAAAGCTTTTGTCAAGTTAGATCCTGAAGAAAATAAAAGTTAGCATACACTGAAATCCACTAGACCAACTTGTTTTATTCATTTTGCCGCTTTGAGTCTCCTTTGGGGGAAACAAGCGGAATAATAATAATAATTTCCTAATGAAATAATAATAATAATTATTATTATTATTATTATTATTATTATTATTATTATTATTATTATTATTATTATTATTTCATTAGGAAATTGGGCAGGTGAGTTTATGGGTGGGCGGATCAGTGGATGGCTGGGGAGGCAGCTGGGTGAGTGGATGGAGGCTTATATCGGTAAGTCAATGTGTGACTTATTATGCAAGAAAAAGAAAAATACCAAAACTGGGTCCCCAAAATGGGAGTGCAACTATTACATGATGACGACTCTATTACGTGATGACGATTATTATGCAGTGAAATACAGTATTTGCTTCCAACAGTAATGTATCAGAAAGTGTATAAGACTGTGGATGACCTGCCAGAAGAGATCTGACAGCTAAATGAACTGTTGGAATTTCAAACACATCTGAAGACCCATCTCTTCCGGCAGGTCTACCCAGTCAATTTTAATTATTAATTTTAAACTCACATCTTGTGTTTATTGTATTTTAATCTGTCTTCTGTGTGTATTTTAATATATATATATATTATAGAAATACATTTTAATATGTATATTTTATATAGTGTTTTTATGATTATATGATGTGTTTTAGCTATATTGTGCCCTGCCTTGAGCCACACAGAGAGGCAAATGGGAAATATAGTAATAATAACTATAATAACTATAATAATAATAATAATAACAACAACAACAACAACAACAATAATAATTTCATCCCCATTTCTGACATGATATATTTTTACATTGTTCTAATTAGAGTCTTTGGGCTGTCTCTGCTACTAAGAAAAACTATTTTAATATTCTGTTTGTTGTGAAATGTTGGTACTTGAACAGGTATCTGGTAATGTTTACACCCTTTTGGTGAGTGAATGAAATAGTGAAGTGTTTTGTTACCCACATGCGTACAGTAGAAACACCCTTGCACTGGTGTGGCTAGGTAATGGGAGTTCTGTTGAGTATTACTTCATGACAGTGGTTTGGATTGATTGGCTCTTGTGGTCTCTTCCAACTTTATGATTCTGTGTGGCTTTCCAAAACAATTTCAGTTGGGTTTAAAATAACTATGTGTGGCAGTAAAGGAATCAAACCAGGCTATGGGCACTATACAGTGGAGCTGGAACACTTCCTTAGTGTGGATTCAACCCTAGTCCTCTTATGGTTCCTTGACTTTAGTCTCTTTTCTGATTGATTGAGCATCAGGAGAGTCAAATGTTATGGCACACCAATTTCTTTAAGAGTGATTTTACACACGTCCAATAAATAGGGTAAATAGTGTAGTTGAGAGAGATTCAGCAGTGAGGTTTTTGCCTTAAGTTCCTTACATAAATGTAGGGAAGATGTGATTAGTTGTGCACAATTTTATGAAAAGAGATTGTCTGAGTGCCCCACAACTCTCCTGTTTGACTAAGACTCATATAAGTAAAGGTAAAGGTTTTCCCCTGACATTAAGTCTAGTCGTGTCCAACTCTGGAGGTTAGTGTTCATCTCCATTTCTAAGCCAAAGAGCTAGCATTGTCTGTAGACACCTCCAAGGTCATGTGGCTGGCATGACTGAATGGAGTGCCATTACTTTCCTGCTGGAGCAGTATGTATTGATCTACTCACATGTGCATGTTTTTGAACTGCTAGGTTGGCAGAATCTGGGCCTAACAGCGGGAGCTCACCCCACTCCCCAGATTCGAACCGCCGACCTTTCAGTCAGCAAATTCAGCAGCTCAGTGGTTTAATCCGCTGTGCCACCAGGGCTCCAGGGCTCATATATCACCTGCTTTTATAATGGAACTGAAAAGGAATTGAATATATAGGATTCCTGTGTGTGTCTCACTATTCTGCAGGTCACATGTTTAAGACTTTAAGATTGTTACATTTCTTTGGCTCAATTTGTTATCCTGATTCTAAAGCTGGGTTTTGTTTTGTTTTTTGGTACTGGACTACCAGTTGTCTTAGTTCCTTTTTCTGTGATCTCCTGCTGACCTTAATAACATTCCCGAATAATAAACTAAATCTCTGTCCTAAAACCAACTATGTCAGGTGTTTTTTGCTGGAGCATTTGTTCTGTTGAACATCTTTCCTATGCTGATTAATTCTTAAAGAAACATTATAGTAAATACTGCCTTAATCTTTAGGGCATTTGGAGATGAGTGATGTGCCTGATATTATCTGTGTTTGCTGTCCTTTTAGTTAGACCTTGTTTTACTATATTGTTTGTTGACTTCATGATAGAGTTTCAACCCTGTGATTGTATTTATGTTTGAACTGAAAACTACCTTGGGAAATGTCTTAGAGTGAAATAGCAATGTATAAATGTTTCAAATAGATATAACTACAAGAAATAGAAAAAAAAAGAAATGAAACATCTAAAAGAGTGTGAAGGAGCTCATTCATTCATGCAGGCAAAGAAACAAAGGATTTCAGTTCACTGGTTTTGTAAACTCAAGGGTTAACTCTTTGAGATTATGTTCCAGGAAGTTACAGCCAGTTTGTACAATTGCGGTTTACTTTTATTTTCTGACATGGAGGGATGACAGTACACTTCTCAATGAGAGCAAAATATTAAAAGAATATACCAAGTGAGGAAAGGTTATTCCCTTTTCAGTGCAGTTCTGAAATCGTAAGTAAATAAATACATTAATAATTGTAGGCAAATGTATTTCAAAAACTAAAAATGCAGATTGTGATCAAAAGGAACAAATGGCATGGCTTAATTAAAATACATTGCTTATAGAGATGATCTTTGAACACTGTACACACTATTCAGTTTGTTTAAAAATGGAATAATGTTCAGATTAATACTGAAATATCTTGAGGTTACATGGGGCCAAAGCTCAAGCATGGCATAAAACTAAGGTGCAGGTATCAGGTAGTTTGTGACTCAGTGGAATGTACTTCCTCAGCATTCCTAACCGAGAGCATTCCTAACCAATAAAGAGTACTGACAGGAGTGCCAGATAAAAGCCTCCAAATTTCTAATTTCCGTTTTGGCTCACAAGAAGAACAGCAAGAAAAATCAAGGTGCAGTTGCATGGAATCTGAACCAAGCCAGAAAGAGGTATGCTATATACTTTAAACAATTATTTTTGACAGAGAATTTGCGTTCACGTGACTGAATGTTCAGCTTGGCAAGCAAGAAAGTTGCTTTGCTAGTTTTCTAGCTTGCCCTTCTGGATAGGGCAAGCTGGACTTAATTGACATGTTTAAATGCAGTGAGTGGGAGAAATTCGAGGTCCTTCACTCAGAATTATCAACAACCAGTGCTTTAGAATCCACTCTTGTAGCCATACTCTGTCTCTGGAGAGGACTGGAACTGAGCTACATTTTCAAGAGTAGTTTAAACAAATAACCCCAAATTGGCCTTGATTGTTTTTGGGTGTTAGGTAGTATCGGTTTGGTCAGGTTACGTTATGTCTCAGAGAAAAGCTCAGTCTTTCCTGTTGTTTTTATGAATGCTCCCATTAGAACAGTGGTTCTCAACCTGGGGTCCCCAAATATTTTTGGCCAACAACTCCCAGAAATCCCAGCCAGTTTTCCAGCTGTTAGGGTTTCTGGGAGTTGAAGGCCAAAAACATCTGGAGACCCCAGGTTGAAAATGCATAAGGATGTGGGTGAAGTACAATTGCCAAAAATCTTGGGTCAGTCCTCCAAAAACTCCCCCAGTATTCACAGTAGCCCATGTTGGATCTGTGTGCCAAATTTGGTCCAGATCTGTCATCTGCTGGGTTCAATGTTCTCTGCATAAGAGTGAACTACAACTCCCAGATTCCCAGGGCATTCACCCCAAAACCGTGCCAGTATTCACAGTTGGCCATGTTGGGTCTTTGTGCCAAGTTTGGTCCAGATCTGATATTGGCTGGGTTCAGAGTTTTCTGAATATGAGGTCTATAGCTCCCGGGTGCTAAATTCATTCACCCCCAAACCTTGCCAGTATACAAAGTTGGCCTTGTTGGGTCTGTGTGGCAAGTGTGGTTCACATCCATCGTTGGCTGGGTTCAGTGCTCTCTGGGCAAGGGTGAACTACAACTCCCAGAATCCCGGGGCAATCTTCCTGAAACACCTGTCAAGACTCACAGCTGGCCATGCTGAGTCTTTGTGGCAAGTTTGTTCGAGATCCGTTATCTGCTGGATTCAGAATTCTCTGAATACAGGTGAACTATAACTCTCTTATGCCAAGGTCAATCACTCACAAAGCCTGCCAGTATTCACAGTTAGCCATGTTGGTTCTGTGTGCCAAGTTTGGTCCAGATCCATCACTTTTTGGGTTCAGTGTTCTCTGAATACGGGTGAACTGTAACTCCTGGATGTCAAGATTAATCACCCCCAAACCCCACCAGTACTCAGATTTGGCCATGTTGGGTCTGTGTGCCAAGTTAGTTCCAAGTCCATTGTTGGTGCGGTTCAGAGTGCTCTTAGACTTCAGGTGAATAATAATAATAACTTTATTTTTATACCCCGCCCCATCTCCCCGAAGGGACTCGGGGCGGCTTACATGGGGCCTTGCCCGATACAACAATCAAATAACAATAACAGAGCAATAACACATTTATCCCAATAAAAACATCAACATCAGTAGAAAACAATACATGAACTATACATCCCAGTCCCTACAATGCCTATAAATCATGGTGAATTCTCCCCTAACCTCTCTCTAGCTGTACAATTCATCTGTTTGCTGTGTGCCATAGAAAAGGGTAGGAAAGGGTTAAGGGAGAGGCAGTGGGCGAGGTCATGCAAATGGAGAGAGAAAGGACACTGGGATGTACTTACTGTAACCTGCAATGTCCTGGGAGAGAGTGACTTGGTGGCTGCTCAGGGAACTATAGCCTGTTTGTGGAGGCCAGAGGCTGTCTGTGTGAATGGACACCCGTGCCACATACATACAAACAGATTTTCACTTTTATTACGTACTAGTTTGGAGACCCAGCGGTGCCTGGGTTATTAGAATAAATCATCATTTGTTTTCAGATGTTAGGTAATATCACTGAAATTTGGTCCAGATCCATCATTAGCTGGGTTCAGGGTTCTCTGGACCAGGGTGAACTACAACTCCCAGATCCGAGGTCAATTACCCCCAAAGCAGGCCTGTATGGGTCTATGTGCCATGTTTGGTCCAGATCTGACATCAGCTGGATTCAGTGCTTTCTGGACTCCCAAAATCGAGGTCCATTCCCACTAACCCCTGCAGTATGTTCAGTTGGTCATGGGGCTGTGCCAAGTTTGGTCCCAGTCCATTGTTGGTGGGGGTCACAGTATCAGTGAAGGTACTGCAAGTCCCATTATCTGTGGCAAGTTTGATCAAATTTCATCATTGGTTGGGTTAATAGTGCTCTCTGGATGTAAGTCAAGTACAACTCTTGTAAAACATGGTGAGTTCTCCCCAAACCTCTTGTTCAGTTGCTGATCAATTCGTCTGTTAACTGTGTACCATAGGAAAGGATAGGAAAGGCACTGGGCAGTGTCATGCAAATTAAGGAACCCTGGGATGTCCATTCTGGAGGAAAATCAGAACATCTTGGGGGAAATTGTCCCCACATGAAAGCCTTCACTTGGGTGGGAGACAGAATGGTGTTTGTGGAGGACACTGGCGGGGTTTGGGATACATGTTCATGGTGCTCACTATAACCTGCATGTCAGTGGAGGGAGGGCCATTGGTGTCTCCTACTCAGTGGGAACTATAGTTGTTTGTGGAGGCAGGAGGCTGTCTGTGTAAGTGGACACCTCCTCCACATACACACATACACATTTTTCACTTTTATTATGTGTATAGATGTGTGTTATGTATACCCTCAGATTCTACAACCTTAGGTGTTGATTTATTTCACCATCATCTAAGTCATTTGTCATTACACATGGTGATATAAAATCATAGAATTATAGATTGATAAAATTACAAGAGACCACAAGGGCCATCCAATATAATCCCATGCCACACAATCAAGCCACTTTTGACAGATGGCCATCCAGCCTCTACTTAAAAACCCTCCAGAGAAAGGGATTCCACCTCGCGTTGAGGCAGCAGCATTCGCTGCTGAATAGCTCCTACCATCACAACGTTCTTCCTAATGGTGGTGGAATCCCCCCCCCCCCCCCGCAATTTGAATCCATTGCTCTGTGTTCTACTTTCCAAAGCAGGAGAAAACAAGCTTGCCCCCCTCATCAATATGACATGTTTTCTAATATTTAAACACAGCTATCATCTTCTACAAGCTAAACATACCCAGCTTTCTCAGCCATTTCTCACAGGGCTTGGTTTCCAAACCTTTGATCATTTTGGTCACCCTTCTCTGGACACCTAGCTTGGTAGCTGATCACTGACATTGTATTCAGTACCTTAATGTTTAATCTAAAGCCCGGAGCAGACTCTATCCCTCACAAACACAGAAACCACCAACATCACCAGTTACTTATTCTGCAACTTATTCATAAGCACAAATGGCATTAGGATCTGATCAAATGTTGCTCTTTTAGAATGTCGTACCAGGGAGAAGTTTGCAGTGACTCTTGAATATACCGTATGACCTTCTCACATCTTTAAACCAAACAAAGAAAGTGAGAGATCTTTCATTTCTCAGAGAGTGAGATGTCTTTGACTTTCCAAGATAGCACACTAAATAAGGAAAGTTTACCTGTAGTTGGGAAGAATGTGCGAACTAAAAGTTACTCCCCAAATGTTCATATCTTGAGATAGGTAAATATTATCCATATGAGCCTTTAGTTTTTAAGTAAAATACACTTTGACTGGATAATCAGGCATTTTAAAAATCTTTATTTTTCTAAACATAGATGATAGTGTGGAGTGTATTTGTGTATATATGGCTAGTGAAAACAGTTTCTGTTGAAAATCTGCCAAAATAGATGTCCTCCGGGCTAGAAACTAAATTGAATTGTCTGGTCTTATTTTCTGATTGTTGAAACAATATGTGTGGTCTCAGAGAGATTGGTTTTAGTGAGCCTTTTCACCAAGCCACATGTTTATGTATATGGTTATGAAAGAGCCAAGGTATTCAGTAGCAACACACCTGCAGTGTCCCACATGTACTTTTTCCCATCAGATTTTTGTTTTGTTGTTGTTTTTACACAGCTCCTTGAGATGAAGCCTCCACAAATCAGTTTACAAAATCATAACACAATAAAGCTTTGTGTAAATGGATAAAGCAGCAATTGTCTATCCTCCTGTTTGAGGCCCTCTGCTAACCAAATATTTACAATGTTTCTTACCAATTTGATCAGCAGGTGAGAGTAGGCTGCAGTTTTCATCAGGATCCCACTTTAGGGATCAGGCCCATGTTTGACTGTGTTGATTAAAGCAATTTTTGTTTCTTTCCTGGAAACTCTTCAAAGACTGGTAGGCAATGGCTTATATACCAGCACTGTTCCATAAGCTTCTGCTTTGAGTAAGACTGCCCTATATCATTCTTATGTTGTTGGGTTCCTGAAGGGCTTGGTTCCATGTTTGTGTGTTTTCTGTTTCGTGGTGTGTGGCTTCCTCATCCACTGAGCAAAAGTGACACGGGTGTGAGATTGTTTGTATTCCCTACATTTTGTTTGGCTATGCAGGGAGTGAATCCTTTTTGCCTACATTTGGGGGGGGGGGGGGTCTCAGTTGGTACATCTGACCATGGTAAACAAAAATATCCCTATTCACTTTTAGCTTTTATCCATACTTGGCATGTCTATGAAGGCTAGGGAATACAGTATGTAGAAATTCCTCAGGGGAAGTCTGTTACAGATGGACAGTGATTTAGTGGCAAATAACATGTGTTTCATGCTAAAGACGATGTATCAAATCTAATATGTATCTAGGAAAAGCTGGGAAACAGAAAACCCTGAGATTTTCTGAGTTGTCATTGTAGAACAGTGGTTCCCAACCTGGGGTCCCCAGATGTTTTTGGCCTTCAACTCCCAAAAACCCAAACAGCTGGTAAACTGGCAGGGATATCTGGGAGTTGTAGGCCAAAAACATCTGGGGGCCCAAGGTTGAGAACCACTGGTGTAATCAATACTGAGTCACATGGGCCAACAGGCTGACTTTGAGTGAGACAGCTTCTGATAAATCACCAGAATAATTTTACAAGTTTTTAACAAGATTTTTAAAATTGTTGAATTTCACTGAAAATAACACAGACATATCACAGGCATATGTGTTCTGAAATATGATTAATGACATTTTTGAGTTTTACACACGTCATATGATGCTGAATGACTCAATTATATTGCATAGAAGAGGAAAGGGCACATGGTTTGGGACCCACCTACCTTCATGACCATTTTTCCACCTATGAACTTTCACAGTCTCTTCGTTTATCCAGGGAGGCCCTTCTCTCACTCCTGCCTCCATCGCAGGCTCGGTTGGCGGGGTTGAGGGAGCGGGCCTTCTCAGTAGTGGCCCCCCAAATCTGGAACTCCCTCCCTAGGGAGATCAGGCAGGCACCCACCCTTGCTTCTTTTAAAAAGCAGCTAAAAACCTGGCTTTGTCACTGCCCATTTGAATAACTCAGTCCCCATGACTAAAATTCAGATTAATACACCTTCTTTCACATAGGTCCCTTTCCCCATAATAAATTGGAAGTCCGTCCCCCACCCCTTTGGTCGAGAAATGTTTGCAGTGTGTCCTTTGGCGCCAAAGCACTTTACAATTATACTATTGCACTTTAGTTCAAGTGCCCCCCCCCCACACACACACACACACACACACTATCCCCCTCCACCAACCTGGTGGTACATTTTATTTTATTTTACTTTTAACTCATTATATATGTTAAATGAGTTTTTATGGTTTAATGTATTGTCTTGCTTAAGGTAATTTTTTGTATAATGTCGATTTTACCGTGTTTTTATTGCAATATGTTTTAATTGTTCTACTTTGTCTAGTATTCTCGGGCTTTTGTCCCGTGTTAACCGCCCCGAGTCCCTGCCGGGAGATGGTGGTAGGATAGAAAAATAAAGTTACTTACTTACTTGATCGAACATCATGTGTTCATTACAAGTCTTGAATGCCACTGTGCTAGACAGCTCCAACCACAGTGGAATGGATGTAGAACATGTTTGTTTGTTTTGCACTGAACATTGGAATCTTGATTTTCATATTTGTGATTGCCCTATCTCACAAAACTACAAATAGAGTACTTGGCATTGGGTAGAGACGGTCATTCTGAAATATTTGTGTCTTTGTGAGATCACAGTAACTAGCAATTCTCAAGCAACAGGGCTTATTTTTAGGCTAAGTCCCAGCCTTAAATAAATTGGGAAGCTGAGGAGTGTTCCAATAACACAGAGTAAAACAGAGACAGGAAATAGAGGGTCTTGGGGTAATGAGTTCCAGCCACACTCGAAACAGAGAGCTCGGGAAGGCATTACTTGAAAATAGTTTCTCTATGACTGCCTGGCAATTTTTAGCTTGTTATTTTACCATTAAAAGAGAACACTCTCGCTGCAGATTTCAACTATGCTACAGAAGCTCCCCCTCTTCCCAAGACCATCTGGCATTATGCATCTCTTGAAGCCTTTTGAATGATATTACTGCCTGTTGATGACTGATCTCTACTTTTTAAAAAAAGAAAAACCAGATGCTTTGAGCTAGGGAGGTGAGGGAACTCAGTCTGAAGTTTATACAGTTGTAGTATATACACCCAGTGGAAGCGTGTAGAATAAGCCTGCAGGACAAATTTCAAGTCAAATATGCACAACTATTCAGCTTGCTGGAAGAAGGGAAAGACAAGATGAGAGCAGGACCGATTGTGGTTCTCCAGAACGAAGCTGTGATTGTTCCGAATCCAGGGAAATACAATGGCTGAAATGGACCCAAAGCATGGATAGTGAGATTGATATTTACAAACACTTTAAGTGGCTAAAGAGGGTAAGTGACTTTGCAGTGTCAATACTTCTTAACAAGTTTATGGGTAGAGAAAACAGAACATGTGAAATTTTCCAACTTTTGGGGAGAAATGAAGGCTTATGGTCTGTTTCGAGAAGAGAATGGGGAAATTATCAATCTTCCTTTGTCTCTATAAGAAAGCCAACATGGGAAAGTTTTAAGCAAAATGATCAAGCATGCTTTAATACTGCAAGTTTCCAACTTGCTTCTGTTTGGCAATTGATGGGTTTTTTAAAAGTCAGTATGCTGTTTAACTTTCCTAGCTTTCTTGTTAAGCGTTTGTAACTTTTGAATATATATTTATATGTGTTTTAAACAAAAGAAAACTCACTTTAAGACTAATCAACAACCTACATAGTTTGAAATTTAAGTAATACAATCCAATTTTCTCCAGTAGCATTAAAGTCAATTTGTGCATTTCATCTTGCATGTAGATCAAACTAATTTAATTTTGTTCTGAGTAAACTGGTAGTAAAAATATATTTACCAGAATTTCCTTTTATCTTTGAGGAATTATTTTTAAAATTTCCTTCCTATAGAGCTGCCTTTACAGTTGCAGTAGCATATCCATATATCACAATAGTAGAATTAGTGCAATATGCACACTGCAGTATATCTTTTAACACTAAATTCTGTATTATTTTTGTTTTTGTGGTATTCTGTCAACATTCCATATTATTTCTCTTTCACTCTGTTAATGGCTGAATTTTGAGCAAGTTGGGAGCAGGTACATTTTAAAATTGGTCTTCAGGAAGATATCTGAATTATTATTATTATTGTTATTATTATTATTGTTATTATTATTATTATTATTATTATTATTATTATTATTATTATGTCCTGCTTTTTCTCACCATATAGAAACTCAAAGCTGCTCACAATTAAAAGCATTGCAATACAACTTAAAATATACAAATATTAAAACAGTATTAAACATCATTAATATTAAAAGAAATCAGGTTAAATCCATAAAATAATAAAAAAATCACAGCAGCCCCAGACATAATCTTTAAAATCTTCTTCTTTAAATGCTTGTTTGGATAAAAAAAATTTAGCCTACCGCTGGAAGGACAGCAGGGAAGGGGCCATTCTGGCTTCCCTGGGCAGGGAGTTCCAGAGTCAAGGGGCAGCCACGAGAAAGCCCGCTCTCTTGTTCCCACCAACCGAGCTTGAGATGGAGGTGGTGCCAAGAGAAGGGCCTCTCCTGAAGATCTCAAGGCCCAGGCAGGTTCATACAAGGGGATGCAGTCAGCCAAATAGCCTGGACCTCAACTGTAGTATTTTAAAGGTCATAACCAACACTTTGAATTGTGCCCGGAAATAAACTGGTAGCCAGTGGAACTGCTTCAACAGGGGGATTGTCTGCTCCCTGTAGCCATTCCCAGTGAGCAATCTGGCTGCAGCTCTTTGGACCAGATGAAGTTTACGAGCACTCTTCAGAGGCAGCCCCACAAAGAGTGTGTTACAGTAATCCAGATGGGATGTAACTAAGGTGTGTACCACCATGGCCAGATCTGGCTTCCTAAGGAATTGACGTAGTTGCCGCACAAGTTTTAATTGTGCAAAGGCTCTCCTGGGCATCTCCAACACCTGGGCCTCCAGGTTCAGCTTTGAGTCCAGGAGGACCCCCAAACTGTGAACCAGTGTCTTCAGGGGGAGTGTGACCCCATCCAGCACAGACTGGATCCCTATTCCCTGATCTGCCTTCTGACTGACCAGGAGTACCTCTTTCTTGTCTGGATTAAGTTTCAATTTATTTGCCCTCATCCAGTCCACTTGTGATGACAGACACTGGTTTAGGGTCAGGACATCTTCCATGGCTTTAGGTGGAAAAGAGTCATAGAGTTGGGTGTCATCTGCATATAGGTGGCACTGAACTCCAAAACTCTGGATGGCCTCTCCCAGTGGTTTCATGCATATGTTAAACAGCATGGGGGACTAAACAGAATCCTGAGGCACGCCACAGGACACTACCCAGGGGTTCAAAGAGGAGTCCCCCAGCACCACCTTCTGATTATGGCCCTCCAGGAAGGACTAGAGCCACTGTAAAACAGTGCCTCCCAGTTCCATCCCAGTGAGACGACCCAGAAGGATACCATGGTCAATGGTATTAAAAGCCTCTGAGAGGCCCAGGAGAACCAACAGGGACACATTCCCCTGTCTAGTTCTCTACGTAGGCCTGAACCCAGATTGTAATGGATCTAGATATTCCATATCATCCAGAGTTGGGAGGCCACCACACACTCCAAGACCTTACTCAGAAAGGGAAGGCTGGACACAGACAAATAATTGTCCATTATAGAGGGGTTCGGGAATGGCTTTTTAAATATGGGCTTCACAACTGCCTCCTTTAGGCAAGTTGGAACTTTGCTTTGTTCCAAGGAGACAAAAAAAAAAAACAGTACAGTAGTAGGCAGATCTACCCAACATGTTCCACCATGTTTATTCCTATTTGGGTATAGGGGTTATAGCCTTAGATCTCCAATTTTTGATAACCAAAAGGACTGGAAATAGCACTTTTTAGTGATAACACAACTTTTGTGAGCGCAATAGAAATGCCCCCTACCCCACAGAAGAGCCTGGATTCTCATCATTGACCTCATTATTTATATTCTTATAATGACTTAAACTATATCATTCAAATGCATGTTATGTCACAAGTCAGATGTTAGTTTCTCAGTTAAGCTGTAAAATTCCATATTCACACATCACATTTAATTAATAAATAAATGGGGAACCAGGAGTATAAGAATTGGGACTTGCAGCTTTAGTTTTAAATTGAGTTTAGCAGTAGCTATCTTCTTTCCCTAAACAAATGTACTCAAGATGCAATTTCCAGAAAGCCATACTGGGATTGCAAACTAATCTCTAGTTTCCTATCTCAGAGAGGACATTGACACTGTGTAACATTCTTGTGGGAGAACTCATTCTTAAAAGCGCAGGCGTACTTGGGATTATTTCCAAACTCACTTTTTCAAGCGTATGTATTCTGGTAATGCAGCCTGTTGTTTCTCTGGTTCTCGTTGTGAAGGAATGGATGTGTGGTGGAATTCCAGTAGCTGTAAGTAGGGGGGGGGGCGCGTTTGGAGGGTTTCTAAAAAATCACTGCACCAGTTGTAACACTCCTACTTGTAAATGGGATTCTTAATGAATGAGAATGAGAATATAAATAGTGAGGCAAGGGTGATGAGAATTCAGAACTGGGGGCAGCAGCTTCATTTCTTCTGTGCTCACAAGCTCCTTTGATAAGTAATTAAACATTTGCAGAAAGCTGTACATTAAATTCTTTCTTGTACCACATGATCCCTTTGCTGTTACATACTTGGGCACCAACTGTGGTGGAAATCTGATATCCTTTGGCTGTTAATAAAAGCCCTGCTTCCTTCACTAGAGGGGGTGGAGGGAGAGGAAGGAATTGGACTTCTATCAGTTCAGGCTCTGATTTCACTGAGAGATGTTGGAGTGAATGAATCAAGTGTAATATTAGTTCTGATAGTGCAAGATTGAAGGGTTGTTTCCTTTATTATTTAGAAGTGAGTTTGAATTATACATCTGGAGTAAATGAATAAATATAAAATTGCTGAACTATAATAAATATAATGAAGCCTTTGAAATGCTGATGAGATCAACTACCCTTTGGCTGCTTTACATGAACCAGCTGACAGTGGCATGCAAGATTTCATAAAGCTCATTCAAGTAGATGCCTTTAACAAAACAGTCCTTCCCTGAATCGTTTCCAGCTTCAAAGAGCCTGGTTCAAAGGGCAGTGTCAACAGAGGCCCTGACCACGTGGGCGTCTGCTTGGGGTGAGGGGGAGCAGGGATTAAGTAATTGGAGTCAAACAAGACAACTTCTTTATTCAGAAAGTGAGCACAGAGAAAATAATACCCCCCCCCCTTATCAAGTAGTCCCTGGTTATAGGCAGAATAGTGGTAATTATTTGTTTTTAGAAGAGGAGCTTGTGGTGTGAATTATCCTTAAATAGCACTTCCTTTCCTCTCATATAGATTTTGCATGTACTTTAACATCTTCTGTTGCAACTCATTTCCATTTGGGGAGTCATGTTTTCTAGAAAGCAGTTTGAGATTAAATAAAAATAATTTGGCTTCATCCAAACATAACACAAATTCATGGCTTGTTTAATGTTTGATCCTGAGTCTACCCACAAATAATGGTTTCTGCAGGAAGGCCAAAACAGGATTATACTTTGGAACTAGCCTTCAAATCACAGGGTTCGCAGTTACATTGGAATTTACTTACACTTTAGTCAAATCACCTGTGGGGCTATTGGTCAATCTAAATAGCCTGCTGTGCCTCATTGAGTTCACAGTAAACTTGTGAAATTGTACCTTGAGGAAACAGGAAAGAAAAGCAGAGAAGATCTACACTATATTTTGCCACCTTTTGGTATCTTACAGCTCAAACCATAGTGTAAGTTACTTAGAGTACTGAGCCCAAATCACAGTTTGACATTAAATCTGAACCCAGTTTTATAGTATGTCTGATTTACAGCAAGTCTGTTTATCACTTATGGCCATTCTATAAAATAACTTGCTGGATGGCTTGCAATGTTTTAAAAGAATAAGATACAATACTGTACCATTCTTGTATCCACAAATAATACAACCCAAGATATTCACATCCATGCATACCTGAAACCATTAATAATAGGAAACCCTATATTTGGACTATACTCAGGCCAGAAGTACATTGGAGGACCTAGAGGGAACTGCAATCACTTCTAAGGAGAATTTGTTTGGAGCATGAAACCATAAATATTGAATTTGTTAATAAGGGGGTCATACAGTTTACTAAAAGCATCAGAAAATGGCTGTTTCTATCAGATGATGAGTTAAAATAATAGCACGGATAATAATAAAAACAGAAATCAAGAAATCCACAATGTAAAAACACAGCTTGTTCAGCCCAGTTGAATCTTTCTCAGATGTTATCAGTTGACGTTAAACACTTATTGAAGTGTAGAGACTTCCGAGTTGTTTTCCTTTAGTATGGTGGTTTGACTTCCTTCATATTTATGATGGGAAAAAATGCAACCACAGAAGGAGAAGGCACACAGCTGTGGCTACCAGCCCTATGCCACCTGTTTCCCAAATGCCTGCCTTCCAGACATGTCTGTGAAGGTAAGGAACTATATGAACTAATATTATCAGTGCCATAGGACAGGCAATTGTTCCAACCTGTCTTCCCATAATTCCTTGATTTCGTGAGCACGGAAGCAAGGCACTTTGAAAACAAGGGACACAGAGCCAGCAGTCTTCTTCTGTTGCCCATAGAATCATAGAGTTGGAAAAGACCTCATGGGCCAAACCCCCCTGCCGAGAAGCAGCAGGAAAAGCACCCCCGACAGATCGCCATCCAGCTTCTGCTTAAAGGCCTCCAAAGATGGAGCCTTCACCACAGTCTGGGGCAGAGAGTTCCACTGCTGAACCACTCTCACAGTGAGGAAATTCTTCCTAATATTCATGTGGAATCTCCTTTCCTGTAGTTTAAAGCCGTTGTTCTGCATCCTAGTCTCCAGGGCAACAGAAAACAAACTTGTTCCCTCCTCCCTATGACCTCCCCTCACATATTTATACATGGGCATCATTTCTCCTCTCTGCCTTCTCTTCTGCAGGCTAAACATGCCCCTCTTTTTCCTTTTCCACACTTTCTTCCTTATGTGTTTGTATTGCTTGTCTTGCCCCTGCTATTACTACTGGAAATGAAGATGGCAAATCCAGCTATAGGAGTCCCTTCGGATACACTATTTCATACTTGAGATGTGCCACCCGTCTCACTTCATTTGATAGAAATATGAAGCAGAGAAAACATAAAAAATTTTCTGGATTTGATGGGAAGATCCAGAAAAATATATATACTCATGTAAGTTGATCTCATGTATAAGTTGATGTCAGGTTTTGGTGCCAAAATTATGATGCATGGATAAGCTGGGGGTCATTCCATGGAGAGAGGAAAACACCAGTGCCAACTCAGGGGCAGTCATTTCTAGTCAACATCGCCACTCCCTATCCACACATTCAAAAAGACCAAAAGTTGTACCATGGCAGAGATAGTTAAGAAGGTTAATGCATCTTTTATGTTGTTCCAGGGTGGACTGAGCCCTTGCCTTTGACCACTCTACTCAAAGAATGTGATGGTTCCTTTTGATATATAAGACTTAAAGTACAGTACTCACATTTATCCATGGATGAGTCAACCCAGATTTGTTAGGTTGATTTTTTGACTAAAATTTCTAGATTTATACATGAATATATAGGGCAAGTTCTGCTATAATAGTATTGCACCCCAATTCCACTCCAACAGACAAATGAGGGCCACATGCCTGCTTCATGCTCTTCATAATATGTTAAAATACTCCATGTGAGAGATCTCTCACAACTACCAGGTTCTTATTTAGGGAAAATATAAAATAAATCTCAAAAGCCTCAGTTTTCTAAGTTCACATACCCTGTGTTTAGTTATGTTTGTGTAATACAGACAATTCCCAATATGTCCTTAAATATAAAATAATAATTGTGAAATGCTTAGTTTGGTGATGCTAAAATAATGATAGTGAGGTAAGAGTTGTCTACAAAAATAAATTGGAAAATACAAACACCACTCTATCTTGTCATTTGAAATTTGAGTGCATATTATTGGAGAACAAGCCCTATGCGGAGAGGCTTAAAGAGCTGGGCATGTTTAGCCTGCAGAAGAGAAGGCTGAGAGGAGACATGATAGCCATGTACAAATATGTGAGGGGAAGCCACAGGGAGGAGGGAGCAAGCTTATTTTCTGCTGCCCTGCAGACTAGGACACGGAACAATGGCTTCAAACTACAGGAAAGGAGATTCCACCTGAACATCATGAAGAACTTCCTCACTGTGAGGGCTGTTCGGCAGTGGAACTCTCTCCCCGGACAGTGGTGGAGGCTCCTTCTTTGGAGGCTTTTAAGCAGAGGCTGGATGGCCATCTGTCGGGGGTGCTTTGAATGCGATTTCCTGCTTCTTAGCTAGATGGCCCATGAGGTCTCTTCCAACTCTACTATTCTATGATTCTATGATTCTATAACCAGATCCAGCATCTTCACGATAGTCTGTGAGGATGAGCAACTGAGCAAATTACTGGATGACCATATTCTGTTGGCTCTGGCTTGTTTCCTTCTGCCAGTTCATATTAAAAGAAAGTTGGGACATTGAACATGTCTCGGGTTTATTACACTTTTCTGCACAGGTACATGCTTTTATTGTCAAAGGAATTTTTTTCACTATTCCAGATGGGATAAAACAGCTTCGTGTAAACAAATAAAACAATCTGTCCATGTTATGTAAGTGCAGTTAATGGCCTGGAGGGGAATAATACTGGTTGTGAAAATTCACTTACAGAGTCTTGAATATGTTGCATATTAAACATTGTTATCATGATTGGTATTACCTTGGCTATTTAAGTGCGGAGTAGAATGCTCTTGAAGAGTTTTAAGTACAGTAAAACAGTTGTTCATACAAGCCCATTTTTTTTCTGAACTGCCTGTATGTAATATTGCTTAGACCTGGTTTAGGTCTCTACTTTCTCAGGTACATATCTTCACCTTAGATGATAAGTTCTCCACTTCCTCTGTAGAAATACTTTTTGGTAGTCTTGTCCGTTATTTGACATTTAGGCCTAGAACAGCTTTTCCAGCCATGTGGGAAAGCTTTTGCATTTATCTGGGAAAGTGTGGATAACTGTGCAGCCACTATTGACTTTAGGAAAATGTGTATTCATAGAATACCACACTCTTTAAACATAGCCAGCTGCCAAAACTTCAAAAATGCGAAAGTGCAAAAACCAGATGTTGCAGTGGTTTGCTATCTCTCCTGTACCATTGAACGACCACAGGAAGTTGGTTGTGTGTAGCCATGGCAGCATTTGGTTCCAGTATCATACACACATGTATACCCTTGGGCTATATGACTATTTATTATGTTGTCATTACGCTTGCCATAAAAATAGCCGACATCATACAAGATGCTGATTGAAAAAGAGCAGATGTTTGCTTTGTAGGTGAGCTGGTCTGGACTACATTTGTCTGTTCTTATTAAAGCAAGCAGTAGCTGATGTTTTGGCAGGGCTGATTTTTTTTCCTTTGATTATTTTCTCTGATGTGGACATTGGCTAATGTTGCTTCTCAGTCTGGGATATTTTAGAAAGATAAATTAGAGTAGAAAGCATGGTAATACATTATCGATGTATGACTTAATGCAGAAATGAATCTTAATCTGGAACTAAATGAATTGTCCTGAAAGGGACAAAACCTATTTCAAGTAACAGGCAAAATACACCTGTTTTTTAATGTCTTCCTATTAGACAAAAGTTGTTTTTTACCTCTAGGTTTATACTGTTATGGACTTTCTGGGTCATTGATGCTAGCCTGATATGTGATCGGACTGTGCCTTTGAACATATGTTAGATGTTCTTTCATCAGATTCTATAAGACAAACCATAATGCCTTTTTATTAGGAATAAGATCTTTTACTGACTTATAGAATAAGACCCTTTGATTTCTGTGGACATTATTTCTAGATAAGGGTGTATAGATGCTTGTTTATCATGTCTGTTCCCATGAAACGTACATGACACTTATGTCAGGATAGTTTCATAACCTGCATGTAGCCTCAAATTCAAATGTACAGTCCTAAAATTCAAATGTTCTTTTAGTTGAGAAGCTTAGGCAGTCAGTGTCTCTTTTATCCTCACTGATTAGATGTGAGGATAAAATGGAAATGGCAGTGGGAACAGGGGCAACTGGGAAGAAATTAGAACTCACAATACATGCACTGGATGCATGCCTTTTACATTCTCTCTTTATAATGAGAAATGCCACAGCCATGGGTTTTTCTTTCTTTGCTTTCTTTATATGCCCCTTCCCTGCTTGTTGGCATGCTTTCTTTCTTGCTCACCACGGAAGCAGACAGAAATAAATGACACGGATAGGAATGGGGGGCCAAATGGGGAGTAGAGCACATTAGGGAGTCGAAAGTTATATGAGGACTGTTCTGAAAGTGTGACGCCCCTGGCTGCGAGAGCACTGGAAACCAATACACCGAGGCCAATAAATAGTCTAATATCTTTATTAAGGAATTAAGAAATTAAAACGAAAATAAGCAGAAGGTATAGTTCATCAATAGACCTTCCAGGAAAGGTCAAATATAGTCCAGTAGTATATTGTCCAATATATAATATTAGAGTTTAAAGTTTGTAATCCAAAAACCGAAACGCACTCAAACTTCCAAGCAGTTTGAGTGGGGAACGTCCAAGTCTTTTACTAGAGTTCAAAGCAAGTCCAAGGCAAGGAATTGAAGACAAAGCTGGATACACGGCATGACAAGGCAAGGCTGGGTTCACAGCAAGACAAGACAAGGAACACGGCTAGGCAAGGCACGGCAAGGCTGGAAGGTAGTGGACTTAAACGCAGTCCACACTTGGCTGGAAGCGAAGTTAATCCTCCAAACTGACACGTTGACTCCGCGCTGGCTAGGCAGCGCACAGAACTTTTAAGAACTTCGAATCTTCCCTCGGAACAGGTCTCTCAACAGCTCTTTTCCCAAGGGAAAAGAGCTAGAACAACATCTTGACCAGATGCAATCCTCCCTTAGAATTCTCAGGGGAAAATAGGTTAATCAGCAGATTCCCTTGCTGCTAATCGCGCGCTTCGTCTCTGGCCAGCTTTCTCCTGTCTGTTAGTTTGCACAAACATCTTTCTATCAAAGGGAGGGGAACTGGGAAGAGAAGACTCCGTTTCAAGGCCCTTTTTAATGAGCACTGAACTAGAATTGTCAATAGGGAACATCTGGAACGGGGCAGAGTCTTGCTGAATTGGCACTAAACCTGTTTCCTCATCACTGTTGTCCACAAGGGAGTCAGGTTCACGGCCCAAGGGTCCATGGGACATCACAGAAAGTCATATCCATCAAGACACAAGTAATTTATTAACAATATAAGACACATGCATCTACATATATGTATAAAGTAACTCTTTGTTAAAACATTGTTTAAATTATTTAAGTTAGTCTCCACCATTAAGCTGAGTGGTTTGGTTGGGTTGGTTTTCTCAAGAGTTTCCACAGTGATGCAATGTTTGTACTAGTGATGAATAACAGTAATATAAAGAGCTAATGGCTCCTCTCCTGAGACTCTGGCTCATTTCCTCTTAGCAGATCCCCCCCCCCAATGACCACGTGCTCAGGTAGATGATCTGGCCTGTACACAATAGAATCCCAATGAACATACAACCAAGGTCTTACTCAAATCACACAAACACCCATAACCCAGAAAACCCAAGAGCCTTAACCCACTGAATTATCTCAAAATATTTTCCAGGACTGGTGGGTTCATCTCAAAAGATATAACCTCACTTTGCTGAGCTCCTATTTGCAGAGCTTCAGGGGCTGGGGCTGCATATGCGTATAATTATGCATATTTTACTTTGGAAATGGAGGAGCATTCGTAGATTGAGTTTGAAATGCAGTTGTGTGTGTGTTTGTGTTAGCATTGAGTATGGATAACAGTTATTTGACATAGTAGCTGGAATCTTATTACTTGTTGTTTGGGACATCGATTGCTGATTCTCCCCATGCTCCCTAACATTCTCAGAGACGCTGGAGTTTGTGGTTTAATTCTAAGAAATGTGGGAAATTAAACCACATTTTAAAATCCACTAAAATGTTTGTGGCTTGACAGTGTTTGTTGACAAAATTGTAAGCTACTCTGTTTCCCCAAAAATAAGACAGTGTCTTATATTAATTTTTGCTCCCAAAGACATGCTAGGTCTTATTTTCAGGGGATGTCTGATTTTCCATGAAGAAAAATTCACATTCATTGTTGAACAAAAAAAAGAACATTTATTATATACTGTACAGTAGTTGTCATCACAAACCAGCATGACCAGACAAACTGAAATCCTATCAAGAATTTATTGTGACTACCATTATTTCCATGTACAATAATGGTACAATGGTACATACATTTATCGATACTGCATGTTCTGGTGTTCTGTTCAGCAGGCATGCTTCCAAACAAAAACTTTGCTAGGTCTTACTTTCAGGGGAGGCCTTATATTTCGCAATCCAGCAAAACCTCTACTAGGTCTTATTTTCCGGGGATGTCTTATTTTTGGGGAAACAGGGTATACAATGCATTCATTTTATCTTCATGTAACTGATTATACTCTACTTAGAAGTTCTAGTCTACATCTAATAATAAAATTGCTAGTTCAATTACTTGTATTATTAATTTATTGTTCTTTTTAGTCCCAAGTGAGCCACCATACTTCTGCCAGTAATGAAACTTATCAAGAACGCCTTACGAGATTAGAAGGTGATAAAGAATCTCTCATATTGCAGGTATGTAATTTACAAACCTCCAGTGAGCCCTGGAATTGCATGAATATGTTAATATAATCATTTGTAGATTAAGGATAATAGCAGAAAACATACTTTTTCAATATATTATTTGAAGTATTTACACTTTTTTATTCAACACAACAATCTTTTTTTAAAATGCCTAATTCAGGCAATATGTAGATGAAACCTGTTCTATTTATCTTTGTTAAAATGTCATTTAAAATGTTCTGCATTGAAAGATCTTATTAGTTATCACTTCATCTTTGATATAGTGTCCTATATAAACATTTAAACTTAGTTTCCTGTGTGAGAATCCTAGCTGGTACATTTCTGGGTAAACTAAATTTTATTTTCATCAAGAATGGAACCAGTGAGCATTTTTTAAAATCGGAGTCCTTATTGAAAAGATGTATTTGATTCATTACACTGTTTCCTTGTTTATAAAATTGCACTTACCACATGTTTGTATTTTACACACACAAGTCGTGTTGGCTTGGTTGCAACGTGGGTCCCCAATGTCAGTCCTAGTGTCAAATTTTCCAAGATGATCTAATTTATTTATATAGCATCACAGAGCTGTGTGGCATTTTAGAAAGAAACTAGAGCAACCATAGCATTAAAAAGGATAGGAGGAAGAAAAGACATCCATATTAAAAAACAAACAAAACACAGGGCCTGTAATGGTCTGTTGACTGTCAAGAAGGGCCAATACCAAATATGTTATCTTCTTTTGCATACCAACATGTAAAATAATCTTTATCCATCTTATATAGCTTAAAGTAGAATTCAAGCACTTTTTTGGGGGGGGGGGTTGCCTTTGGCAGAAAAAAGACGTACAGTTCTTTCCCAGCTTTTGAGTACAACTTTGATATTTTTAATTTTCTCCAAGATGGACAGAATTTTTCTTCCTGTTTTTTTGAAAGCAAAGTATGATCAGATCCTACTGATGGGCTAGTAAAATTCTGGATATAGCCACATTTTATTTGCCCACTCCTAGAAGCAGTATTTGGTTTTGGTTAGAATGTCTAAACCAGAGCTTGGAGGCAACATGTTATAAGAGCTGCTGTATCTGCCAAATATGGTACTGATATGTTCCTTCTAAGGTCTATTACTGAGCATCTGCAGTGATCAATATCCCCCCCCCCCCCGCCCAAACGTAACTTTAATAAGTTAACTTTTGAAACAGAGTTTACAAAATCTGGTTCAGTGAAATCCAACACAGAAGGTATATTACACACTGGCTAGCATCTTGTTATGGCCATACCAGGCTTAGGTTCATGTTTTGTTTTGCTTGCTGAAAAGATGGACATACTCTTCCACCCTCTTTGATAGCCTCGTTGATAGTGTCTGGGTACAGAGACATAGCCAGACACTTTTCTGATCCTCCCCAGCTTTCCACCAGCCACAGAGTGATCACTCTTCCTTCTTACAAGTGGCAAAAAGTGAGATAAGGGGCATTGAAGTAGAGAGATATAGTATAGTTCCGCCTACAAAACTATTATACACTCTGACATGCAGTATTTTAGTCATTTGTGTGATGGAGTGCACTAGTATGCCAAAGAGAGACTGAAGCATAGCTTTTATTGTGTTTGGTACATTCTACTCTGAGTTAGTACTTAGATGGGAGGTTGCCAATGATTGCACAGTGTTGTAGGTTATATTTCAGAAGAAGGAACTGGAAAAGCCACGTCTAAGTATTCCTTGCCTAAGAAATCCCTATGAAATTCATGGGATCATCATAGTTTGACAGGCAACTTGAAGGTACATACGCACTTTGTTTCTTATAGAGAATAACTGCTGTGCCTGAAAAAAATATATAATTAAATTCTGTTCAGAATAATTTTTATTGCATACTTAATTGCTTTAATTGCACAATTAAGCTGTTGTGTGTGGTTTTACATGAATCTGTTGATTAAGTTGGTGATGCCAGTGTGTCTCAGTGAGCAATGTCTAATATGAACACAAGATTTGAATTCAAATTCCTGCCCTATTATGAATTGCTCAGAACTTGCTTTGAAAAATTCACTTTCTGATGCAAGTGCTTAGCAGCACCCTGTAAGATTCCAGTTATCAGCTTTGTATTCCAAATGGATATTGAATGTACAGTAGAGTCTCACTTATCCAACATAAACAGGCCGGCAGAACGTTGGACAAGCGAATATCTTGGGTAATAAGGAGGGATTAAGGAAAAGCCTATTGCACATCAAATTAGGTTATGATTTTACAAATTAAACACCAAAACATAATGTTTAACAACAAATTTGACAGTAAAAGTAGTTCAATACGCAGTAATGCTATGTAGTAATTACCGTATTTACGAATTTATTGAAAACATTGACTACAAAAATGCGTTGGATAATCCAGAACGTTGGATAAGTGAGACTGTACTGTATATGGAACTTGACAGTTCACATAAGTGATGTGTTGTCTCTCATGTTCATCCTAAATGAACATTGTAATCTTGTAATCTGTTGATATTTATCTTGAAAATAGTTCTAGTCAGTGGAAGAATCTCTATACTGCCTTCTATAAATACCTAGTTGTGGTCCTTATTAAACCTACAAGGAAAGGGGCTCACGTGATTTCAGTTTAAAAGAATTTAATAAATCTCCACAAACTCTTAGCTGAAGACAACTAAGCAAGTAGTGATTTAGAAACCTCTTTTTAGATTTAGCTATGACTGGGCTTGCTGCGCTTCATAGGCAACTTCTTTCTCCCTAAATGGAAATTACTCATAAAAGCCTACAATTATATGCTTTTACCAAAGTACAAAAGGTGTGTCTCTGACACATGCCTCAGTAATATTTATTTCCCAATTTTTATTAATAGCAAACTTCTCAAAAAGAAAGAAGGCGGTACGCAAACTTAGCAAATCTCGTCCACAAGTTCCCTCACTCCCAGAATTCAAGTTTATTCAGTTGACAATCTGGAGCTCTGGTAGGCAGTCTCATAAACCATTTTAAAATCTTAAATTTCTAGAACTTGTGCAAAAATTGTTGTTTTTAAAGCTACATTAGCTTTTATTTTTTCTGGTTCAGTTGCTTTTTATATCTTTATGTGGTGGTTCACATTTTCTGTTGAGAGGGCAGCAGCTTTCTTAGATCTCCTTGAAAGGGTTTCCTAGTTATTTCTTTTACAGTAACTGTCTAAAGTTTCCATTCGTGTTTAAGCTTGCAATGCTTTGAACCTGTGAAAAGCAGAGCAATGACAATGTTAAAACATGTCTTTTGCTCGTTACATTGTTTAATAGTTACAAAAAGATTTATTGATAGGTAAGCTGTTCTCGCGGTGTTGTAAGAAGGAAGATAATTGGTTGGCTTCCTAAGGAACCTTTTCCTTGTGTTTTCTTCTGTTTAGAGAGAAATGTTTTGGCAGAAACTGAAAGAGCTCTGCATGCTTGGAGTGTATTTAAGAAATTAAAAACAACATTTTCCTTTGAGAGTGTATATACTGAAAATACTAATGTATGATTTCCACTGAATTGTATACAGTTTTTCTGGTTCTTCAAGAAAACAATCTATTCTTGTTTGGTTTTTAAAAACTCAGAAGGCTTAACAATGTTTTTCAAAGTATAGTGTAATGGCTTTTTAAGGTAAGAAACAAATCTGTCTTTTTGAATTTAGTGAATCCTTTAAGAGCTTTCTATGATAAGATTAATGTAAATAATACTAGGAGGAGCAGAGAAGCTACTTGAAAGAAAGATATGGGTTCAAATCCTACTTGGGATTTAAAGCTCACTTGGTTACCTTGGGCCAATTGGTTGCTGCCTCTCCTCATAATCTAGTAATTCTGAAAATGTGGTGGGATTACCTCCATGCCCTCAGCCTGAAGGAGTGTGCAACAAATCATATCTGTCTGTGTATCTATAGCTTTTTATTACTAAGAATTTTTTTTACTAAAAAGTATAAAATATTTTCCTTCACTTTGTTGATGATCATTGTTTTCAATTACAGGTGAGTGTCCTCACAGATCAAGTGGAAGCCCAAGGAGAAAAAATCAGAGACCTAGAAGTTTGCCTTGAAGGGCACCAGCTGAAGCTTAATGCTACTGAAGAGATGCTTCAACAGGTAAGGCTGTGGTTTTCTATGGAAGCTCTTTATGAAAAAGCAGACCTTCTGTATATACTCTATTCTGTCATCTCTTAGACCAAAACAGTCTCCAGCTTCTGTAAAAATTAAATTTTATAAGTGGTATTGTTTTGTTTTTACATCATAGTATATAACTCAGTTTAATAATGTTAGAACCAGGAGGGATGTAAAGCGACTGTACTATGTGTGTTATTCATTATAATTTGACAAAGAAAAATCAACAAGAGGGCTGGATGTGACTTTAAAACCTGTTAGACTGGTTAGGGTTTTTTTTTTTTTAATCTATAGCATTTAATTCAAGTGTTGGCCCTTAGAAACTGTTCCTGTACAGTTTGACAAGAACATTAAAGTAGAATGAAGTTTAAAATTAACAACTTTAAAAGCTAGAATACGTGATTTCAAGAGTTCGCACTAGTGCTATTTTTATTAAGCATATGTATAAACATGCTTTTTTACATCATTGGGTTGCTTGTAAAACCCAACCCTTGGTATTTTACAGCCGTAACAGAGACATTAATTATTTGTATACACAGTCATTGTAACTTGTTGATTCAAATGTAGCAAGAGTTAATTTATAACACTAATTCTGAAGAGTTTACTCCTAACACTACCTATTCCTAGAAGCTTGAAAATTCTAAGGATACATTTTGATCATAGTGCACTTAAAAGCCTGGTTATGTCCTGTGTCATCCAAAGAACAAAATCAAATTTGGGAACCGTGCTGTGAGATCTCCCACTGCCTTTCTCCAGTGCTAGGAGCCCTGTGAAGATGCAGTTGGTAGAGCTGCCCAGGCACATGACTCTTGCATGCCTCCACATGTACATGTTTTTCTCTTCAGCCTGGAAGGGGCCTATTTCTCAAGGATACAAACACAAGAATATTTTTCCATTCCATGTGAAGTGGTATATCTGAAAATATTTGGTAATATCATTTGAAATGAATGTTTAATTTGAATTTATGGTTGCAAAGAACACAATCACACCATATTCCGGGATCAACCCTAATAGAGTTGCCCTTTTTCTCCTATGGAGTATCTAACGTGCATGTTCTTTTCATGGATCTGAAGACACAAGATGGCCTTTGGCAAGCTGTGATTTCTCTGCTTCAAACCCTCTGCATTCCCATTTCCATAACAAGAATAATAATATTGGTTATTGCACAGCTTACAAGATAGTACAGGCTAAGCAACTGTAATTCACAAAAATATAATATAAAGTTCAAGTAGTATTATTCCTATATAATTTAGTAGGTTTGATCTTCTTCCCTGTTTGAAACAGTGAGATTACATCTGGCATTTTTAGTTATCACTGCATGTCAGGTCGGTCTATGGAGGCACTTGAATTGTGGCTTGTGTACATTGCAAAGCACTTGTGCTGTGGGCATTCTTAAATCTGTACTTTTATCCTAGATAGACAGCATGTAAATAAGTCATACATTTTAAGAGTTTGGTATCCAAATGTCAATTAGTGTTCTCATTTTCACAGTCTACCAGATGTTCCAGATTGAGGTTTTAGATGCTGATTTCATTGTCTACCTGACATCAATGATGGGAGGTTTGGAATATAAAAGATTTGTATTTTATGTTGTTATTCCAATGTATACTCCATCTGCCCTCATAAAATAATGCAATTAAAATCTACAGTTAAATTATAAATCTCTAAAAAATATATAAATATCTGTTATAAACAGCTACTAAAATACATTAATAGTTATAGAAAGAATCAGAAATAATAGATGAAATAACTTGCTCAGTCCCCTCAAAGCTTCTACAGATTTATTTTTAACTGGTGCTTGAAAAACAAAGAGTGTAAGGAACAAAAAGATCTCTCATTGAAAGGAATTGCATAACCAGTTTGCTGCCAACAAGAAAGCTGGCCACGTGTTGTAGACTTATGTACTTTGGGACATCACAAGCAGAACTTCCACAGCTGGTATTAAATCCCTGACAGGTTGGTATTGGGTTGGGTATTCTTTTAAATGCAGAGCTCCTGAGCTGTTTAGAACATGGTAATACTAACACATGGTATTGGACTCAGTGGGTCACTCATTGGCAGGAAATGCAAAAATTTCAAAACGAGTGCCATAAACCAAGTCCTTCTGGAGCTTATTAATAGCTGGGAAGCAGCTCTTTGCACATAGCTGTAGTCTCACATCACTGATTTAAATGCATTTTAAAGTGTAGACAGTGATTACGTGTATCTGCCAGAGCAGCTTTTCATCTCTACTTTTTGTGTTGTTTTCTTTCTTTTTTTTAAAGAACTTGTTGACATTACAACCTGAGTATCTCTCTCTATGATCCAGTACTTGTTTTGTGGGGAGAAGTTACTTCGTTTTCCCTTTTATCATAAATCTTCCATTATGATATTAGCATTCTGTTTCACTCCAGACTATGAGATTGTTTTTCATCAGACAAAGCCAATGACTTTTGTAGCCTATTTTTAACCAATTCCACACAGTATTTTTTGCAGTCCATTTCCTCTTTGATCTCTTTTTGTTTATGCAAGCCTGCATTGCTCTGGTTTTGTGGCATTTCCATTTCAGTTGTTGCTAATTTAACTACGGTACTGCTTTCCCCCTGGTTGCATAACATTCTTACTGAATAAGTGTAAATTAAATAGACCTCCAAAATGGTCACAGACCATCACACACAATTATTTTCATGCACTGTAAACTAACAAGCTTTTGTTTTTATTGCTGATTTCAGCCCACCCATCTCCCTTTACAAATCCCTGTGGTAACTCAAGAGGAATTTCTCTTCTGTTTTTGGGACAGGAAAGCAGTATTCATAATTAGAACTGTGCTGAATTTTTGTGACAATTTCTTTTCTGTGTGAAAGCTACTCTTTCTGGGAGGTGCAACTGTCTGTTTGTTTTTTCCCACCAAGGAACTTTCCAATCTGCATGTGTGTTTATGAGTGCATTTTTGCATTTCTTTGCAAGTCCTTTTTCTCCTAACTTCCTGCTGGTTCAATGATATTTTTATAACTTGAAAATGCTTATTTATCCTAGGATCCCATGAAATCAGACATTATATGCATAAAGTTATTGATTTCATCGCACTGCATAGCCAGTCAGATGTAGCAATTGTGTATCACTTGGAAGTACTGTCTTCTCATTCTTTATGTGTATGTATCTTCATATTGCCTGTCAACTTATGGCAACCCTATGAATTTCACAGGTTTTCTTTGGCAAGGAATACTTAGAGATGGTTTTGTCATTTTCTTTCTCTCAAATACAGTCTGCTGTAACTCATATTCATTGGCAGTCATTCAAAGTTATATTTTCCATGTCATCCATTTTTACAGGCTATTCCAGTACATTTTTCTGGTTGGGTGGAAATTCATCTCCTGATCTTTCAGAGTCCTAGACCAGCACTCAAACCATTATACCAGAGCTTTACAAACATTTCATGTTGGTGACACACTTTTTAGACATGCATCATTTTGTGACACAGTCATTCAGTTTTACTAGAAAATCAGATGTTAAACCAACCCCTTATAAAAGATTTATTTATTAATTTATTTATTTAATTTATATAAATATAAATTTATATAATTTATATAAATATAAAGATACAGACATACATAAAATTGTGATAACGAAATGTATGGGGACACAACATATCTCATGAAACCATTTGATTTATATTTTTAAAATGTATGATTTGTAAGATAATATACACTTCCAAAATTTTTGTCATTTCTCCTTATGTTTGTGTGACACACCTACATAGTGCAATCAACAAACTGACATGTCATGACACACAGTTTGGAAAGTTCTGTATTACATCATGCTGGCTGTCTTATCATGTAAGTCAAGATGATGATGATCATCATCATCTTTATTTATATCCTGCCCTATCTCCCCAAGGGGACTCAGGGCAGTTAACAAATATCGGCAAACATTCAATGCCATAAAAACTAGACCACAACAAAATAATCCAACCCACCCAGACCGAAAGCATAACCTCATCTTCATCAAAAGTAATAACACATTATCAAAAAAATAAACAATAGCATAACAAATATATAATTTCACAACTTTAAAAAACTAGTTAACAATATGTGTGATATAGTTGTCGTCAGTGTGCTAAATTGCTGTCAATGGGATGTGCATCTGGATGTCAGGATGTATGTAAACATATGGCAATGGTGAGAAAGCATTACTCAAACACATTATCTGTTGCTAATGTTTTTGTGTGTCTCTAAGTCATCTCAGATGTATGGTGACTCAGTCTGAAGTTTTCTTGTCATGATTTATCCAGAAGAGATTTGCTATTTCTTTCCTCTAAAGCTGAGAGAGCATGACTTACTCAAGGTTACTCAGTGGGTTTCCATGTCTGAGTATGGAATCAAGCCCTGATTGCCCAGAACCCAGCACTCCAATCATTATACTACACCACCTCCCAAAATCTCAAGATCCTGCAAGGCAGACTCCAGCAATACATGGAGTGAGAGTTGCCAGATGTTCAAGCTGGGTTTAGAAAAGGCAGAGGAATGAGAGACCAAATTGCCAATATCCGCTGGATAATGGAGGAAGCTAGGGAGTTTCAGAAAAACATCTATTTCTGCTTTATTGACTATTCTAAAGCCTTCGACTGTGTGGACCTTTATAAATTGTGGCATGTTCTTGGTGGTATGGGGACACCAAGTCACCTTGTCTGTCTCCTGAGAAATCTGTATAAAGACCAAGTAGCCACAGAAAGAACAGAGCTCGGAACAACAGACTGGTTCAAGATTGGGAAAGGAGTATGGCAGGGCTGCATACTTTCACCCTACCTATTCAACTTGTACACAGAACACATATTGCGACGTGCGGGGCCTGACGAATCCAAGGATGGAGTTAAAATTGCTGGAAGAAACATTAACAACCTTAGATATGCAGATGATACCACTCTGATGGCTGAAAGTGAGGAGGAGCTGAGGAACCTTATCACCAAGGTGAAAGAAGAAAGTGCAAAAGCTGGGCTGCAGTTAAACATCAAGAAAACCAAGATTATGGCAACCAGACTGATTGATAACTGGCAAAATGAGGGAGAAAACGTGGAGGCAGTGACAGACTTTATATTTCTAGGCACGAAGATCACTGCAGATGCAGACTGCAGCCAGGAAATCAGAAGACGTTTACTTCTTGGGAAGAGAGCAATGGCCAGCCTCGATAAAATAGTGAAGAGCAGAGACATCACACTGGCAACAAAAGTCTGCATAGTGAAAGCAATGGTATTCCCATAGTAACCTATGGATGCGAAAGCTGGACCATAAGGAAGGCTGAGCGAAGGAAGATAGATGCTTTTGAACTTTGGTGCTGGAGGAAAATCCTGAGAGTGCCTTGGACCGCAAGAAGATCCAACCAGTCCATCTTCCAGGAAATAATGCCCAGCTGCTCTCTGGAGGGAAGGATATTAGAGGCAAAGATGAAGTATTTTGGCCACATCATGAGAAGACAGGAAAGCTTGGAGAAGATCATGATGCTGGGGAAAATGGAAGGAAAAAGGAAGAGAGGCCAACCAAGGGCGAGATGGATGGACGGTATCCTTGAAATGACTGGCTCGACCTTGAAGGAACTGGGGGCAGCGACGGCTGACAGGGAGCTCTGGCGTGGACTGGTCCATGAGGTCACGAAGAGTCGAAAACGACTGAACGAATAAAGAAGAAAAAGACCTCCCAAAACTATGTACATTAAAATATTTTTTCTTCAGTTTCACCAGAGTTACCTGAATTTATATGGAGTGGGGTTTCATTCACAAGGTGTATCCAAGATTAATAGGCTAAAGTTTTATCTATCTCGGGGTCTTATTTCCATTATCTCTGCTCCTGTCCCAACACTGATATTTTGATGAAGGGACCAGTGTCTGGAAGAGATTTTGTTCAATTCCTTCCAGACATATCGTCTAATCACATAAAGAACCTTGTCCAAGAGGCCACCTAAGGTATTGGTGTCAAAAGGTGGCCAATATCCTAAGATGTGTAAAAATCAGTATCAGAGTATTTCAGTCTGATACAGTAAGAAGAACATGCAGTAAAGGGCATGAAGGGATGCAATGTGAAGGTGAATTATAGTTTTATTCAGATACTTGGAGCTAGGTTCCAAAACACCTTAATCCTTCTAGCATTCTTAATCATTATCAGGACTAATGGGGGGTTTTTCACTGCAAAAAAAAAAAACCTTTTGAAAATCTTCTGGATTAGGGTGGAGAGAATCAAAATACCCTTTTTCTATTAATTGTACACAGCTCTATCTTAATTTAGTCATTGGGAACTTCACTTCAGCTTCTTCCTATTATAGGCTTTAGTAACGCCCTTCTTATAATAGACCTCTCTGTCCCAGTATAGTCATAGAACAGTTGGTGTGACTAAATTTAAAGGGAATTTTTAAAAAATGGCAATTTGCCAAGTGTCACAAGCTCAGGTTTTTTGCCTTTTGCCTTGTCTCAATAGTTGGTTTCCCACTAACTTTACAACAGAAATATGTACACCATCCCACTCAATTTACAACACACACACACACAAACATAAAGATTCAGAAAGATGTATTTCCTTCCATGGTTATTTCTACTGAATGCAGATTGAGTATCCTTTATCTTGGCATCTGAAATGCTCCCAATCCAAAATTGCCCACATGGATGGATGAGATAGGGACACCTTTGCTTTCTGATGGTTCAATGTACATAAAGTTTGTTTCATGCATAAAATTATTTAAAATATTGCATATAAAATTACATTTAAGCTATGTGTGTAAGGTATATATGAAATATACATGAATTTTATGTTTAGATTTGGGTAACTTCTCCAAGATATCTCATTCTACATATGCAAATATTCATAAATCTTTTTTAGAAATCATAATTCCAAATCACTTCTGGCCCCAAACATTTCAGGTAAAGAATACTCACTCTGTAGTGGTGTTCAAAGCAGGATAAATCCCTAGATACCTTACTCATAAACATGACCCAAAGTATTTTGTTGCCTGAAGGGAAGGACAAGATGATGGCTTCTCTCATGTTGCAAATGAAAGCAACTGACCTGGAGTAGAATCATTCTTCAGTGCTGATGACAAAACATCCTCCCCTGCCTTTCAAGGCAGTAATCTAGTTTATGGCTTCAGGGCCAAACATGTGACATATGAACTTCTGTCTGCATCTCCTCCAGAGCAACTCTACTAAGAGATGGTTGCTTCTGCCTAGTAGTAAAGACAGGCCTCCTTTCTCAGTAGTAATTTTAGTTTGTGCATAGCAACTAGTCCCTGGTTCTTATTTCAGAATGATAAGGTAGAAATGTGAATATCTGGCAGAGGAGATTCTCCCAACAATCCTGAAGGCTCACAATGTGATTAAAGACCCCATGGATTTGCCACGCATTGTGATGAATCAATCCATTGGGGGGGGGGGGGGGCGTGAAGAACCCATCGTTCCACACCCTGCATTGCACGACTTACATTTACCTCCATTCCATGGGGGGGGGGGAGTGTCATTGCCTAGCTCCCCCCCCCCCATTACTGGTAAATGGCTCCCATGTTGCCACGGCAGTGGCGTATGCCACTTGCTCTTCCCTTTCTGGACAGAGCCTGACATGTGTGTTATGTAATGGGCTCTGTCCTGAAAGGAGAGAGCAAATGCTGTATGATAGGTTACGTAGCCTGTCTGATCAGGCAGTAGGCTATGGCATGTTTTGTCTTCATCAATAGAGAAATGTGGAAGAAGAACAAAGGTCTCTCAGTGAAAGACATATGTTCTACCACTGAACTCTGTCCTCCTTTGGAGAACCTTTTGTTTGAGCACATCAGAAAGCATCTCAATCACTTCTGTTGAAACCAGTGCAAACATAGTCTGACACAACAATGTTCTTCATATGCTTTTATCTTTAATAGTAATGGTATTGGCTACATGTTTTCTCTTCTGTGATATATCTCTACCAAGAAGACATCTTGCCTATAGCCAAGTACCATGCAACAAATATACAGTCAAGCTCTTCACATTCGCTGGGGCTAGGATACAGGACCCCCAGTGAAAAACCACAAATAAAATAATTACTACATTATTTTACCTGAGGGAACATTAAAAATTTCTGGGTCTTCCAGTATGAGGCAGTAGTTGACTTCCACTGGAGAATCTTGAGATTCCTACAAAGTTGTTACCTCTAGAAATTTCTAATTTTTCCAGTATGACTGCATGATGTTGATCATAGAGGCACATTGGATGTTCCAAAGATTTCTAGAGAGAACATTTTAATGTACAGTGCTCCCTCACTAATCCGCAGTTCGGGTTCCACAGATTCACTGTATTGCGGATTTTTCCATCCGGCCCGCCCTCCCTTTGCAGGCACAAAAGGGCCCAGTTTGAGTCACGTGACCCGGCCCACGCTTCCTCCTCAGTTGCCTGCAGGCAGCGCCAGTAGGCCCTGCCTGCACCTCGATTGCCCCAGGAACAACAAGGAAGACAGAACAGTATGTTTAAAGAGGAAAAGAGGGAGGGAGGCTATATTTATTGAAATAAATATAGTGCCGCTATATCGCGATTGTCCACTTTTCGCGGGCAGGCCTGGAACCTAACCCCCACGAAAAGTGAGGGGACACTGTAAACCGTAAAAGTCAAAACCACAAATGTGGCGGGAGAACTGTAATTACATAATTCATACAATATATATTGTCTTGGGTGGTGATGCCTAAGGTTATGATACTGTATTTCTCAAGATTGTTTATGGCAGAACACATACTTTTACTGACATGTATATGTTCACCAATGTGTACCACAGCATCCATTAGACCTTTTCCAGTATTCCTTCTTGCAGGACAACTGACAGTTGAAGCTGAATGTCCTTTCTGGTAGAGATTGCTCTGTTGGTGGGTCTTTCTTATTCTCTGAGCAGATTGGGATTCTTGTGATCTGAATGTGATTTTCTTCTATGCCCTCAAGGGGTGAGATGGTAGTTTACATCATATTCCTAGGATATGTTCCTGAATGTCCCATGGAAATAGGAAGTTGTGGATAATACTGAACCCTATTGAAATAAAGAATTTCCAGCAGAGGTAACCATAGAGCCATCCTGGAGGACCTAGAAAAATTATCTCCAGAAATTTGCTAGGTATGTCAGGACAATTGTATGGCAACAACTGATGGTAGCATAGGCAAGCTTTTAATGTATATTTTAATTGATTCTATAGTGTTTCACTTATTTTTAAATTGTATGGCAAATATTTTAATTTTATAAGAAAGCCACCTTAGGCAGAAAGGTAGCATTAAAATGAAATAAAATAAATACAGGTAAAGCAAGACCTAGAATAGAGATTAAAAGCTCAAGGTGTGGTGTTCTGAATCTCTTATCGTTATGTGTATGCACCCAAAATTACTCAGCTGATATTAGGATACAGACATTTTAGTTCTTTTTTGTCCCTCCCCCCAAAAAAGAGTTCGTTTTTTACTACAAAATGGAACTTCTGTTTTTTTTGTTTGGGGTTTGGTCTGACCTATTGACCCCTAGAGCATGCATACATCAATATAGGTTTATTTTTTTAACCAAGGAAGGACCATAATAGACTTTTATAAACATACAAATGTATGGGGACTAAGGATGAAAAACATGTTCCCAATAGTGAGGAATCCCCTTTTTGCCATTGGGAAGAAGAGTGAATCTTGCACAACTTTCAAACATCCTAAGTTTTGAGGAAGAAATAGTCTATGAAGAAAACCCATGTTGGGTTTTGTGCAAAAATCTTGTTTTCTCTGCAGAGTAATTTTTGTACAAAACTTTATAATAACTCTATTTTTATACCCTGCCACCATCTCCCAATTGGGACTCTGGGTGGCTTACACATGGGGCAAGTACCCCTAGATACAAATACAAATGATCCATAAAAACAAAAACAAAAATAGATAAAAATAAAAACAATAAAAGTAACAAAATAGTTAAAAACACAGCTTCAATAAAACATAAGAATATCAAACAGCCGTGAGCTGTTTGGGATGTCTTTGGGATGTTTGAATATGGGAGAAGAATAGGTAAAGGTAAGGGTTTTCCCTTGACTTAATGTCCAGTTGTGTCCGACTCTGGTATGTTGAAGAATACAAATATCCATTTCCACCTGCAGCAGGGAGAAAATTACCATAATTACTCCTCCTCACATCTGAGGATGTAATAGTTAAGAATCTGCATTCCCAATGGAGATAGCAAGAACAGACACCCCCCCCCCCAATCTTTTAATACCTAGAAATTCAGTCCTGTTTTTCATAGTAACTTTGTGACAACCAGAAACTACAAGTTATCTGGCATCCACCAATCCCCAGTTAACGGAGAGTCTATTGTGTGTTGTATCATGATGTTATAGCAATAGCTTAAGTTTTTTTTTTAAAAAAAAAGCACAAGGATTAGAATGAATCATGAATATCAGGTCTGTCAATGGTTCAAGTAGCAGAATCTTCATGAACCAAAGCAGTGTATCCTTTTAAGTTTCAAAAGCTGGAGACATCCAGTCTCGAAAGGTCACCACTGATCTTGTGCTCTTCTTACAGCTCGGTCATTACTGTTCAAAACAGAATGATTGACCAAGCAGTCCTTAACACAACAGCAAGTTTCTCTGAGCAATTGTTACATAATGTCATTGAACTAAATAGCATTTCCTGCCATAGAACTAACTGCTGAGCATCACAACTCCTCCCATAACATTATTACTTAAACAGATTCAACAGGAAACATACCAGCACATCTGCAATCTTTAAGAAGAACTATTATGAAGGTCAGTCATTTGTGGTCTCTGATGAAATTTAGAGTCAGTGTGGTGTAGTAGTTTTCGTGTTGGACTCTAGGGACCAGGCTTGAACCCCACTCAGCAATGGAAATCCACTGGTTGACCTTGGGCAAGTCACATTCTGTTGGCCTTGGAGGAAGGCTAAGGCAAACCCCCTCTGAATAAGTCTTGCCAAGAAAATCTCACAGACTGGATTGCCTTAGGATTGCATAAGTAGGCATACAATCAGTGTTTGTTGTGCTTGTATGCCTTCTTCTTCCCAATCAAAAACAACCCCCAGTGTTTCTACTACATCTCCCAAGATCTTATTTTCATCTTGCATTGAGAACTTGCCAACATCAGGTTGTATGTGGATACTTTAGTATTGTTTCAATATACAATTCAAAATTGTTACTTAAAATTTGGACTGTTTTGTCAAGTGTGTATTGGGGGGCACAACAAAGTATCTGGCTTTAGTTTGAAAAAAAATTATCTAACTGTTCCCCTTGGGCTCATTGTATACCAACAACGTTCCTGGGACTAAGCAGGCTAGAGGATGCCCTATGCTGGAGAAGCACCCTATATGCATTTCATCCAGAAATCCCATGAAGAAAAGATAAAATACCAAATAATTCTAAATAAAGGGAATTATCTAGCATCTGATTCATTTCCAAAGATTGTCTTTTCAGAAAGAAAATCCCCCAGTATCAGAGTAGTTTGGATGAAGAGGAAGACACTGTTCACCTGTTTACTTACTATGCTCTAGAGTTCATTCTCAGCACTGAAAAAATGCTTGAATTCATGTGTGCTGTGTGTAAAATTAGTACTTAAATGCAAAGAGCTAAGCATTTAAACAGACTGCCTCCTGGCAAGTTTGGTGATTCCCATTTTCTTGGATTCTTAGCATGTAAACAGTGAAATGGAAAGATGTAACCCACTGCCTATTGCTGTGTAATCTTGGAGTGGTGCAACACAGTCACATTCTCAGCTGTGTTTTGACTTAAGCGAATATCCCTTTTCTGCCACAGTTGAGCTGACACACAGCTCTTGTAAACCACTACCCTTATTCCACGGTGATTCTTGCTGAATTTTACTAATCAGGTAGGGCACGAGTCTAGTTTTTATATTGCTTTAATAAAGAAATGTAGCAATTTTCAGTGGTAGATGCTCCCACAAAATATGTCTGAAATGTTCTGCTATGTAAAGGGAAAACTTTTTTCTAGGTTGTCTCCTTGTTTCTGTCTTTTAAACAGAACAAATGCAGCCTTCATATTTGCAGCCTTCATATTTGGATATATCTTCCTAATTTTACATTTTGTTTTCGTGTCAGGAGTGACTTGAGAAACTGCATAAACTTCATGTGTTACATAAAACATGAAAAATACACCTTCACAGTCCTTGTAAATGATATCTTTGTTGAAGCGTGTTTGTCCTGTTGCTGTTTTACAACATTTTATTATTAATCTTTTTGGGAATATAAAGTATTTCTTCAGTCTAAACTGGATAAAAATGTAGTAGCCTCATGTAAGTTTCATTTACCAAGTGTTCTGAATTTAAAGATAAAATAGAAAGAATATATTTCATGGCATTTGTTGTGTGTGCAGTAAAATGTGTATGGTTAAAGTTTTTAAATCATTGTACTCTGATGTACTCTTTTTTAAAGAAGTAAATCATTTTTGGAAATATCCTCGATCAGTAGTGAAAATGTGTTTATATTATTGAATAAAGCTGTACTGTTACCTTCTTGGAGAGCCAGGATGCTGTAGTGTTTGAGTATTGGATTAGGGCCAGTATTTAAATCTTCATTCCACCATTAAAACTCTAGGTGGCCTTGGGCAAGTCACACCCTCTCAGCCTAAAGAGGGAGGCAAAGGCAACTCCCCCCCCCAAACAAACAAATCTTGCCAAGAAAACCCTATGAATAGGGTTTTCATGTCAGGAGCTACTTGAAAGCCCCCAACAGCAAATAAATTTGACCTTGTTTATGAAGATGATAAAGAATACAACTTGTATTGCATATGTCTGTTTCTAAGCCCCTCACTTTACAGATCCTCTTCAAGCTTACTTAGCCAAAATTAGCCCTGCACGTGGCATGTATTATCTTTTCACTTCAAAAGACATAAGACAGATCTGTACTTTTACTTTTTTACTCTGTATTTATTAACCCTGCCTTCCAATTGCATCATACCACTGGAATACTCTGTAATTTCCACATAAGAAAGTGGGTCCTATTCCACTAATGAATTGTTCAGCATAAGCATCTGCTTGGAGATGGAAATAATTGCTTCCACATGATAGCAACTGCATGCTGGCATTTTCTTTAAGCTGTACTTCAGATAATTTTTACTTCAGTAGACTTTCTGGACCACAATCATCATCTGGTTAAAATCAAAATAGCATCACTGAAATTTTACCCAGGTTTTTACTTTTTGAGCAAAAATAAAATGCAGCTAAGTGCTGAAGCCATATGTCATTTAAAGGCATTATGAAAGTTCTGCTGTGGGATGTTATGTATATTATATATGTCAACATATAGTCAAGGGATGCACATCTTTGTGCTAGTCAGTTTTGAATAATAATCTGCCTCTATACTTTTTGAAACTCGGTGAGTTGTATTTCTTTGACATGGTGGCAAAATACTTTTGTGGTTGTTTCTTTTGCACTTGTTTGATTGAGAACTTTTCTAATACTTTGGTCTGGATTGTCTGCTTGCTTTCATAACTAAATATCGACTTCATCCAACAGTTTGATGCTGCCTAATACAGAAATGTTCTGGGCTGAGTTCAGGTTGAATGACTTTAATTTTTAATTGACCTTGTTTGCATTTGGCAAAGGCTTCAGACATAGACTTTTGAGGCAAAGCAGTTTTTAGTGCCAAGACATAATCCTGGCTTGTGTGAAATGCCAACTGGAAAGAGAATACTTCTGATCATGTGAACTGAACCTTTTCTTTATCAATGAATAACCACAACAACATCAAAGAAATTCAGAAAGAGTTTAGGAATGGAAATTTGGAACAAGACTGAGCAAAGGCATAGGCAGCGAGTTAGTTATTAGCCATCATCACTATTTTCAGGGAATTGAGGGGAAAAGTGTTGTAGTTGGTACTCCACATATCCATTTCCCAGAGACATTCAAGTGGACATTAGAAATCATATTCTTGTTCGATAGTTCCCTGGTCCAGGAGATAGCTTGCTTCTTAACTATGCCAATAGAGTACTTTTGGATTTGAGGGACAAAGAAGGGCATTGTATTTTGTGACTTTATTTGAGGTGGAAATGTCATACAGAATTTGGAGGGAATGTTAGGTTGCCAGGGTGAGAGGATAGGATTATCTTACGTTATTTATTCTTTTGTTTCCCCTTTTATGGACTAAACTGTGGTTATAAAATTGAGTGCCAGGTGAGAGTGTTAGGTCTATGTATCCTTGGACAAGAGGTGCCAAGCACAAGCTAACTAACAAAATGAACTTGTAAAAGGAATGGACAGAATCAAACAAGAACTTGTTTGTTTTCAACAACTCAAAAATCACCAGCTAAATCCAAAAGCTTTGTTAACTTAACAATGATGAGAGTAAAAAACATTGAAATCACCACTAGTTCCCAACCCACCCACCCCCAACACTCCAATACTTGTGTGAATGTTTTGTTATACTGGAATAGCAATCCAACTTTAGTCTATATTCAACCGTAAACTTGAAGATGTTTCCAACATAACAGAAACAAGGTTATATGTCTCTTAAATAATGTTTTGTATTAATTCAATGGTGCATATAATTTCTTACTTTGGACCAGGAACAGCCAAGGACCTTTTCTCAATATTGTGGAATTTAAGACTGAAAATATGCTCTCTTTTTCAGGAACTGCTAAGTCGGACGCAGCTTGAGACACAGAAATTGGATCTAATGGCAGAGGTGTCAGACCTCAAGATTAAGCTGGTTGGAATGGAGAAGGAACAGAGCGAGTATGAGGAGAAGCAGAACAAAGCTGAGGTGAATTTTGCATGGTTGCTTTTTGAATTTGTGCAGTGAGAACAGAATTATACTTGTTTTGTCTGGATTGAATATCTATACATTGTGACGTCTATTTGTCTTGTGAAATGACACACCCTACAGCCCTGATTAGGCCACGTCGGACTTTTGCCCGTTTGGACCTCTGAAAGACAACCAGTGTGGTTTCAGATTCAATAATTTGAATGACGCCAAAACAGCTTTAAAATCATGGGTCACAAAGCAAAATTCTGAATTTTTCCAAAAATGGTTTTGATGCCTGGGTTAAATGATGGCACAAATGTGTACAAATTGATTATGACTATGTTGAACTGTAGTTTTGTGTAGATGATAGTTCAGGCTATGATCTGTAGCAAGTTCTGCTGTTATATGTTCACTCATAACATTTTTATGACACAGGAGGGAAAACTTTTTAATCCACCCTCGTGTGTGTGTAACACACACAATTGTATGTATGTATATATGTGTGTGTGTGTGTATACACACACACACACTCACACAGTAGAGTCTCGCTTATCCAAAACTTGCTTATCCAAGGTTCTGGATTATCCAAGGCATTTTTGTAGTCAATGTTTTCAATATATCATGATATTTTGGTGCTAAATTCGTAAATACAGTAATTACAACATAACATTACTGCATATTGAACTACTTTTTCTGTCAAATTTGTTGTATAACATGATGTTTTGGTGCTTAATTTGTTAAATCATAACCTAATTTGATGTTTAATAGGCTTTTCCTTAATCCGTCCTTATTATCCAAGATATTTGCTTATCCAAGGTTCTGCCGGCCCGTTTAGCTTGCATAAGTGAGACTCTACTGTATATCCCATTGAAACTGGACAGCAGACCAGGAGAAAAACATGAAAACTGGAATTATTGTGATGGTTAGAATGGCTTATAGTGATTCCTGCTGAATTTTGGTGCTGGGTTGATACAGCCATTAACAGGTCCTACCTTTATATTAACTCCCAGGCCAACGAAACTGCCCTACCCTTGATATAGAGAGATGGGTTTCAAATTTAATAACCTTTTTCATAGCCATTGTTTTCCATTGAACCTATACTCTTTCAAGAGAAGTCTAGGGCACTTTATAAAAGCATTCATTTGTTCATATATGACACAAGTCATGTTTTCTCCAACAGAGAGACCAAGGATACATCCAGTAGAGGGTATGAATTGCAAAAGAAAATATTAGGAAAAATATTCAAGGGTAGCTGTTTTGGCCGTGCTACAAAATGCAACAAAATACAAAAGGCCCCCAAAAGATATCACTGCTTGTGGATTTTAATTTTTGTTAAGGGATTCCTGACCTGCTTGCATGAAACACTGAAGGCTCTTTAGTATGGTAGAGGTAGAATCTTTTCAAGGACAGTAAATGGTTCCCTCTTCCTATTTACTCTGAATGGTCCATTCAAAGACATAATATTACTCTTTGTAGGTTATGATCATAAACCAGAATGGCAGAGAACTAATTAGTGTTTCATGTTCACAGTCAGCTCCCTGGGAAGCTTTGGATATTTATTTTGAATGAATTGGCGACACTGTATGAGGTCTTTTAAAAAAAAGTTTTGCATATGATATATTAGTTTTAATGATTTAAGTTAAAGTATATTTCCAATCATACACTTGAGTCATAAGCTTTTTTTTGGTTCATTATTTTGGTCTCCTAAGACACTGGTTGTCATTCAGAACTCTTTGAGAACAGATGGGAGAAAGTGTTATTTTTAATCTGCTGCTTGGGGTAGATGTAATGCTTTGAATCCTAAATATTTCTTCTCACCCCAGCCTCCCAGAGCATACAGGCTATTGAGGAGTGATATTGTTGTTGTGACTTGAATTTCCAGACCCTTATATCATAGATGGTTAATTTCTTTGCTTCATTCCATTTTCTTTCCCCTCTTCATTTTCTTTCTTCCTCTCTTAGTCAGTAGTGAACCTGATCAGTGAACTGCAAGAACAGATGTGTAGACTTCAGTTGGAGATTAATAGTAAAATCCAGGAAAGAAAATCTCACAGTAGGAAGCCAACTATGGCGGCACTCGGTCCTCAAGATAGTACAGATTTGGTGACAGAGGTCCCTACACAGAGTGATGTATGAGGAGCAAATATTGCCTGAGTCTGTGCATTGCCCCATTTCAAAGATCAAACTGATAAGTGCTAACCAGAGGTTGTTGTGATTAATTGGCAGTAACTTGTAAGGTTTTTACTAGACCCCCATACTATATTTACTAATAAACTAAAAGACCAGATTTGCTTGTCTTGTCTTTGATCTGGGCAAATTAACAATATGGCATGACTTCTGGGTGTAAATCAAGCCTTTGTTTCTTCCTCTTAGAAAGAATCATGTAAAATTTGAGGAACTGAACATTACACGTCAGCCATGACTGTCTAAAGCTTGCAGTGAGGAAGTCTTAATGCAAAAGATAATTTTCAAGCTGGTGCACTTTGATATGGATTTATTCTCGGGCCTATTGGATGAGACTCTTTTTTTCCTAATTGGATGTTGCCTGAAATAGATTGTGAGTTTGTATTGTTAATGCATGTTGAATGCAGTGTATAACATTCTGGATTTCTTAATGCTTGAAAAGCTTAATAGGCCTTCAGAATGCTAGTGAATTAGAGCCATCTAAAGGATATGACCCAGGAGCCTCTTAAAGATATTCCATAACCCTTTCCTTTCATGACTTTCATTTAAAGAGTTGTCAGCGTAATGAAAAACGTGCTGTACAGTACAATAAACCTCCTTTTATTACGGGGTACTATTCATCCAATGTAAAAGTAGGGAATCATTGAGGTATTTTTTAATTTATAGTGTCATTTGAAATATTTAATTTTATAAACATTAATATAATTATTTGAATATATTAAATAAATTTATATGCAGCATTTTTTTGCCTTGTCCTCACTTGGTATATCAAGCCATGTTCCCATTATAGCCATGAGAAAAATCATATCTCTGTTATAGGCATTCATTTAAGAAAAGGAGCTTTAAAATGTCTTCACATCACTGGCACATGTTTTTTGTGCATTGTGGACATTCCAAAAAGATCAAATGAATGGGGGAAGGACACAGTAAAACTCCATCATATATTTCTTTGTTTGGACCCCATAAATTTTGATTGCTTATCCTGAGAAACAAGAACTTCATTAAGGCTTTCTGGGATTTATAGAACAAACCTTCACTGTGTTTGATCAAAAACCACTTCACATGTCTGGCTAAAAGCTACTTTGGTTAAGCTGATGAGGTTGAGCAGAAGAAGAATGACATTGGTATGCCTAACATAAGCTCATTTTAAGACTCACTACTAGCTCAGTTTGTTCACGTTGCAGTGAGCTTTGAAGAATCATATGTTGGAGATGCACATTTTTAATCTGTTTATGTTCACTGGCTTTGTTTTAAGTAAGTGTCTTTTGCCTTCCATTAAATGTATTACAGATGTTGATTGCCTATTTTTGCCAGAAGAACTAGGCTAGATTAAAAGTTGACAAAAATATTTCCTAAACCTTTTTATAGTTTTAAATTAATGAAAAAGAAATAAAATATATGATATGAATCAGTTTTGATTGGACCAGGCACTCCTCTCTAAGATAGTGAAATAAGGTTCTGAGCTACATTGAACTGTTTGTAAAAAGAGAAACTAAAAAGAATAATGTGTCCATTTAAAAACAATAGATTTCTAGCTGGATTTTTTTTTAAACTTGCTGTGTGTCACTTTTTGCTTGGATCTGGTATTTGACAGGTCTTATTCCATATACAAGATTAAAAGCAGTTCCTTACTTTTCATAATTCCATAGCTGTGGAAATACTGAGCATTAAAATGATACTTTTTGATATTATGTATATTTTAAAACAAAGCAAATAGCTTTTAACCATTGGTAATAATAAAATAATTAAAAATATAAAAATACATGCCTCTTAATATGGAGACAAAATAGCACAATTATTGGGAAAAACTGCCCTCTAAAAAAACTCAGCCTCTCCAGATTTGACAATAATGTGCTTGCAAAGGGTGATGATTGGAAAAATTGGATGTGAGGGAAGAGTTTTCCACTCAAAATAAGGCCAGGAAGCCTTTTCTACATTATGTTTTGCCTTTTTGAAGTGATCCAATAGATTAAACTAGTTGGCCGGCTACATGTTCTTTGGTTGGCATTAAAGAGGATTGCCTTGAAACTCAATTTACCAAATGAGTTCATACCATGATTTCCAATCAGAGATTAGACCACCACAACCCAGGGAAAGAATTGAGAAACCTGGTGTACTAGAGTAAAAGGAAAAGGATGGAATGTGCAAGGCCACAGCATGTTTCCATAAGGATTGCTAATGTGACACCTGAATTGTGCCTATATTGTGCAGACTTCCTTTTTTTGTGGTTTCATGGTGGTGGTGGTGGGGGGGTGTTTGTTTCTTTTGGAATAGTGGTAAGGAGATGCTTTCTCCTAATTATAGGATTTAGTATACTAGTTCCCCAAATTTAGTCAAAATCTGTTCATTATATTGTCTAAGATCCTATAGTGGCAATTCATTATATTGTCTAAGATCCTATAGTGGTGACCACTCATGTAGCAATTCATCACAAGAGCAGCATTACGTTTTCTCTGTTCATGCAGACAGGCAGTGACAACCAAAGAACAGGATCCCAGACCAAAGCTGCCTGTTTCTTGCATGCCAGGTTTCCCAGGAAATCAGTGGAAACAATCTACTGGGTAGTGCAGGGAGACAATCACTAGTGCCATGGGATGGGCAGTTGTCAAGCCATCCCTCCCATAGCCTCTGTAGATCTCCACTTCTGGAGTCAGCATTTGAGAAATGTTTGTCTTACAACAGATGACATTGTCCTCCTGCCACCACTGCCTTTTTTTTCCTTTATACCAGTGCAGTTTCCCCTCTCTGCCACTTTTGACTGCTTTCATTAGCAGAACAGCACTGGCAGAGTTATGGTGATCTCAGACATAATCCTTTTCTTGAAATTCTTAAAGCTTACAGAAAAGAAAGGAGTCATTTTAATAGGTTGCCAGATGAAGATGTGTCTTGTAGAAGTCTGGCTTGAGAGAGTGTTGTTGAACAGAGATTATAGTGCTCGCTAGATGGTTTCACCAATATGTCTGATATCTTCAATTAAATACATTTGTCTTTTTTGCAGAATTTGTTACAAGAACTGAAACATCTAAAAATTAAAGTTGAAGAGCTGGAAAATGAAAGGACCCAGTATGAATGGAAACTGAAAGCAACTAAAGTAAGTAACACAATCCTGTTTCACATATTATGTAGATAAAATCTCTCCTGATATACTCAGGAGATAGAGGGAGGGAGATACCTGTGAGTTCATAGAACAAAAGTTATTATTGAGGTCAGTAGAGCTTTGGTTAGTATTCTTTCTTATTGATGCTTTCTTATTGACAATAATTTTCAGGCTGACATCTGTATACATTGGCACAAAAGTCAGTCTTCTGTATCCATGGATTTAATCATCCATGGCTTAAAATAACCCCCCCCCCAAAAAAAAAAAGTTTAAAAAAAAACAAAGTTTGATTTTCCCATTTTATATAGAGGACATAATACCCATTGTATATAATGGGACTTGATCATCCATGAATGTTGGTATCCACGTGGCATTACTGAACCAAGAATCTACTGTATACATTATTTGTTGTTTAAAATATTCAATTAAGTTGTGTCATAGTGCCAGAGTACACATAAAAAGTCCTAATATTCCACTGCAGCTTCAACTTAAAAGTAAAAACCAGTTTTACTTTGGAATCCTCCATCCCAGTCATTGTTCTCCAATTACTTTGTATTGTATATTGGATGGGAGTTACTCTCCAGGGCTTCCAACACCAGCATTTCCCAGGCCTACTTGGAGAAGGTAGTGAGGATTGAACCGGAAGTCCTTTGCATGCAGAGCATGTGCTCTAGTCTGAGCTGCTTAGCCTTACTCTGTGGAGAGGGGCTATTGTTCCTTACAAGCCAGTAATTGAAATCTTCATGGCTTTATATAATTCTCTAGTTGAAAAGGGGTTACTTTAAGGTCAAACCCTGTCTTCTGATTTCTTTTTTTCCCTATAAAACATTAACATGGACCTCTGACTTTTTAAAATTTAAATGGTACTAAGTATGGGACTAATTCAGTTTGCTCTGTTGGCTTAATTTTCAGCCTCTCATTAGCCCACCTTGTAGAAAAATACAAAAATATGCTGTACTTATATTTTCTCTTAGTAGAGATCATGGGAGCAACAGAAAAAAGCTTGGCTAGATGAAAATTTAAAAGCACCGTACCTACTGCTGCTTTCATCCCTTTTGGGTTCTACTTTGTTTTAAAGGAGAAGGGGTGGATTTAAAAACTGGGAGATCTGAGGTTTTCTGTTTTGTGTGGTAATCAGCCATTATTATTATTATTATTATTATTATTATTATTATGTTTATTATATTTATTTATACCCTGCTTTATCTCTCCCAAAGAAGACTCAAAGCAGTTTAACATAAAAGCATTAGGATATAATTGAAAATATACAAATATGCAAACATTAAAACAGAATTAAATATAAATAGTATTTTTAAAATCAAAGTTAAAATTCATTAAAGCATATTAAAAACCACAGCACCCCCTGATTTGATCTTAAAAACCTTTATCTTTAAAAGCCTGTCTGAATAAAAAGCTTTTCACCTGCCACCAGAAGGACAACAGGGAGAGGGCCATTATAGTTTCCTTGAGCAGGGAATTCCAGAGTTGAGGGGCAGCCTCCAAGAAGGTCTGTTCTCTCATTCCCAACAACCGAGCTTGAGATGGAGGTGGGACTGAGAGAAAGCGCTTTCTTGAAAATCTCAGGGCCTGGACAGGTTTGTACAAGGGGATGCAGTCAGCCAAATAGTCTGGTCCTGAACCATCTAGGGCTTTAAAGGTCATAACCAGCACTTTGAATTGTGCCCGGAAACAGATTGGCAGCCAGTGGAGGTCCTTCAGGAGGGGAGTTGTCCGCTCCCTGTAGCCAGATCCAGTTAGCAACCTGGCTGCTGCTCTTTGGACCAGCTGAAGTTTCTAAGTACTCTTCAGAGACAGCCCCATGTACAGCATGTTACAGTAATCCAGACAGGATGTAACTAAGGCATGTACCACTGTGGCCACATCTGGATTCTAAAGGAATGGGCACAGTTGGCACACAAGTTTTAATTGTGCAAAGGCCCTCCTGGCTACTGCCAACACCTGGGCCTCCAGATTCAGTGCCAAGTCCAGGAGGACCCCCAAACTGCGAACCTATGACTTCAGGGGGAGTGTAACTCAATCCAGCACAGGCTGAATCTCTATTCTCTGATCTACCTTCTGGTTGACCAGAAGTACCTTTGTCTTGTCTTAATTAAGTTTCAATTTGTTTGCCCTCATCCAGTCCATTAATGATGACAGACAGTGGTTTAGGGTCAGGACAGCTTCCTTGGCTTTAGATGGAAAGGAGTAATAAAGTTGGGTGTTATCTGCATATAGGTGGTACCATACTCCAGAACTCCAGGTGTCCTCTCCCAAAGGTTCATGTATATGTTAAACAGCATGGGGACCCTTATACCACAACAGTTGTTGTTCTGTGTCTACAAGTCATTTCCTACTTATAGCAATCCTAAAGCAAACCTATCCTGGAGTTTCTTGACAAGATTTGTTCATAGAGGATTTGTCTTTGTCTTCCTCTGAAACTGCAACTGTGATTTTCCTAAGGTCACTCATCGGGCCTCCCTCAATGGATTGTCACCATGTCATGATGAAGGGGCTTATGTATTCCAGTGAACCTGCAGGGAAAGCCGTTGAAGTCATGTGCTCCTGGGGGGCGGGGGTCTCCTAGAACAGCAAGGTCACAGGAGAAGAACCAGACCAAGCACAATCTGAAGTCCTCGATGGTAGAACAGGAAGATGATAACATGTTACAATGCCTTTGAAGGCAGAAGAAGGCTGCAACAAATGAGGGGCGACCCATCATCAGGTTAACCACGCCACTGGATCTGAACCTCTTTCTGTGAAGACTGTATTGATCGAGTGTGCACTAATCTCCGCACATAAAACAAATTTGCACACAGCAGTCTTCTAAGAAAAAGAACAGAAACCCCATAGTCCCATAGTGATCAGCGAGTGGAGACTGTGAAATCTGGAAGCCCCTAGTCACAGACTGGCACATAGTCAGTGGATATGGATTCAGCTGTTCTATGTCAAGGTCCAAGGCAGTAGAGTAGCTTGACAGCTGTATCCATGACTGAGCAGCCCTATTTAGAATCCACTCTGCTCACACATATGGAGAGGGGGCTAGAAAAGGTGTCCTAAACATAGTCTGCCTCTCTTATTCCTGGCTGGACTGCCTCATCCAGAGGGGTCACCATCTTGTGGTCAAAAAAGATAAATGCATTTTAGATTGTGGAACATACTGACACTGTTGGAAAGCTCAGCCTCTCACTGAACATCAAGAAAACCAAAGTGCTCTACCAGCAGTCACCAGCCAATCCCTCTGCAATGCCAGAAATTCAGCTTAGTGGTGTAATGTTAGAAAAGGTTGACCATTTCTGCTACCTTGGCAGCCACTTCTCCACAAAGGTCAACATCAACACCGAAATACAACACCGTCTGAGCTCTGCGAGTGCAGGAATTTTTTTTAATGAAGCAGAGTTTGTTTAAGGATCAGGACATTTGTAGGGATACCAGGATGCTTGTTTATAAACCTGTTGCCCTCCCAACTCTGCTATATGCCTACAAAACGTGGATCATCTACAAACTCCACTCTTAACTTCTGGAACAATTCCATCAACATTGCCTCCAAAAAATCCTACAAATCTCTCAGGAAGACAGGTGGTCAAATGTGGCAGAGACCACCAGCATTGAATTGACGTTCCTCTTACATCAGCTTCGCTGGACTGGCCACGTTGTCCAAATCTCCAGTCATCATCTCCCATCTGGAAATTGAGGTCCTCACTGCAAAAGAACATGCAGACCCAGAATAGGTTTCGACAGTCACCACGGATCCACTGTCAAAACTAACTTGGAAGGCAATCATACTTGGCTGCAAATGATAGCTATGATGCTGACTCCCCGGGTTTCCATGGCCTAATGAGGATTAAAACCCATCCTTCCAGGGTTGTTGTCTGATTTTCAACCACAACACCATGGTGTCTCTCACTACAATAATTTCTATCAAACCTGCCATCTCTTTGCAATCATAGGGAACATTTTTGTTCATTTGTCCATTTTTTTTCTGCTAAAAAGAAGCTTCTATTCTACTACCTTGAGAAACAAACAGCATTCTTTCTGTATTGGTATCACCTCTACACTAATGTTAAGATACAGTTCTACCAAGAAGAAAATAAGTTTTTACTTATCAGTCATAACAGAAACTGAAGTTTATATTTCTAGTTTAGCGTGGTGCTAAAAATAAATTGGCAGTGACCAGGCAGGTTCTAACATGCACTTGAAAAATTTGTCTGCTGTGAATGTTTGTATGTTTACATCTTTTTGGTAAGAGAGAGAAATGAACAAAAAGCTAATATTATTCTATTGTTTCAGGCTGAAATAGCACAACTTCAGGAACAATTAGCACTAAAAGATTCAGAAATTGAACGACTACAGAGTCAAATCTTGAGGACATCATCAAATAACGAAAGTGCAGAAAGAGGTAATAATGAAGGGATACATAAACAGCAACATGGCTTATTAAAATATACACATCAAATTCTGTTTACCCATTCTTCCCCACTTTGTGGATTATATTTCTCAGTCACTGCTTACTATTTCCATGCAGAGCTCTTTAAAAACATTCCTAGATATAATCACAACACAGTTTTGTCCCTATATTCTGATTCAATTATCTGTCAGTGGTCATTCTGAAGTATGTACCATGTTATATAATAAAGATAGTTGAAGTGTTACAGCAAATGTGTGAAGTAGTCTTTGCAGTTACAGCAGAACTGAAAGTTCCTTGAAGGCTTCTCAGGAGTGGTTAAGGAGCCTTACGTAGGGAATATGCCTACTGTATGATTTTTTTTATTCCATCCACCTTTAATCATGTATTTCTTTCTGTCTCATCCCAACTACTGTGCTGTGAATTTTATAATTTCACAGATTTTCAAGGACTACTTTTAATAAATGCCAAATATTTATGGTTAATTTGAAAAGCAGGCTGCACGTGCAATCTTTTGTGCACCCAGCCTAGTAATCCTTCAGCCTAAAATCCTTAATTTTTCAACCCTTTAAAGTGGGGGTCTCTGTATTCCTCTTGCAAATACATTAAAATACAGGCAATCCTTAAGTTATAAACATCAGACTTATAAACGACTCATAATTGAGAACGGGGCGATACTACTGGAAGTGAGAGAAATCTACCCCTAGGAAGGGAAATTCACTCCTGAAAGAGTTGTCATGGAGAAAAGGTGTCTCCACTGAAACTTTAGCGCCAATCCTTGTTTCCACAACAAGCATAATTTTTAAACATCCAATTCTCACAGGGACAGAAAGTGAAGTGAAACCTTCTGAACAAGGGCACAGACAGCAAAACAAACACCATGAGTGTTAACCCTTTCCTGTATATATAGGCTGGAATTACACTTTAAAATGTACCTGTTCCAACTTATAAACAAGTTCAATTTAGGAACAAATCTACAGAATCTACCTTGATCATAACTTGGGGGGCTACCTGTACTTCCAAAAAGGAAAAACCTACTTTTTTGGTGGACTATTCAAAGATGTCTTGACACACATTAAGAATTATGGAATTATGTTGCTTTTGATGTAGTCATAGACTTTGATATTAATTTTAGTTATTTGTTTTGTATGTGCATGGTTGGTATAATAAGGTATGTGTGAGTTACTAGAATATACTGTTTTTCTAACATGTTGGACATTTTAACAAACGTCTTTCTTGCTGACGTCCAATGTAGTCTTTGTAGTTCATTCCAAATGGTATAACCTAGTTTACAATCTTAAACATCCAACCAGTTAAATATTCTATGACATGCCATGCACATTGATAGTATAAATCATAATCATAGCTACTACTGTTGTAATAAAACCTGCTGATTTCAATACAGCCAACCTCTGAGTAAAAAAACACCTAAGGTAGCACTGTAATGCTACAATCCAATGCATATTAAGAAATAAACGTGCATTGTGGTTGCATTGTTAGTGAAACTAAATGAACTTAGTGGTGTTCCTTTGACTTGACAACTTTTGAAAGCTTATAAGAGTTCAGCAGTAATATTAAGGCATATCTGTTATTATTGAATGGATAATCTAATGAAATTGCATCTAATATCTGTGTTTTTTCCTGCATACTTTCTTTTAATTTCTCCATTTCCTATCGTAGAGGAAGTGTATAGGAGAAGGCTAAAAGAAAAACGTAAGCCTCAAGAATTCACTTCATTACTTCTCACACAAAAAATTATAGCTAAAGTGCACTTTTGCAGCAGTAATCATTCAATGTGCCTATATATTTGGCTGATAAATTACAACTCGCAGGATGAATATCTTACAGCTTGCAGCAAACAGACAGTTATTAAAATTAGACAAAAAAATCAAGGATGCATGTTAACAAAAATTGACTTTTAAACCTGCTGTGTCAAGGTCAACAGGCTCAGTATATCAGATTTGAAATCTCATCCAATGTTATGTAGTGGCATGTAAAGGCTGTAAAAGATATTTGGGGTATTTTTTTTTCCTTTTTAAAAGGAATGTTTACTCTGAAATATGACTACTTGACGTTTTCCATTTCTGTCATGAGAAAGGAGAGAGAGAAATCCACTTAATATTTGGGAAGGAAACCTAATCTCTTGACATAGGTCATTTCAAAGTCTACAAGTGATAACGAAAATGTAATCCAAATTCTAAAAAAACAAACAAAAAAACATGTACTGTGGCCTTTTCTCCTTTAAATCTGTCTGATTGCTTGTGCATTGCTTGCTGTGCTGTGCTGCTTTGTTTTGTTGGGGGGGGGGGCTGTGCAAGATCATATCGAACTGTAATTAAAATATATAATCCACTAATTATTTCACTCATTCATAAAATTCTGTTTTGCTTCAATAAACTGAATAGAATGGTAATCTTAATATTTTTGCTTTCTTTTAGGAAAAAAACCTGAATACTTATATTCTGACTACTAATAATGTTGGGTGCACATACTATTTTGTTATTCTTTCCTTGTGTGTCACATTGCCATCTTTGGAAATTCCTTTGGAATGTGAACAAGTTGATTCACCAATTATTTTTAAGTCCGGGATTTAGGATAATTTTACTTAAAATGTGTAGTAATGTGTATTGCTTGCACAATTCCTGTGATCAAACCATTTCTGGAGTCTACTGTCATCTCTTCATTTTTCTCAAGCTATTTAGATGAATTAGTGCCTAGTGGTTTCAAACAAAGTTATTCTCTCTGTCTGCCACATACAAAACTTTACAGACATACCCACTATAACACCTGATTTTAAGATAAGCTCCTATGCATAAGTTACAAATGAGCTTCGGTACACAGTGGAAAGTCATCTACTCCAGTATGAATGCTTCATTTTGCTAACTGATACGTAGGTTTTGTGTAGATGATCAGGAAGTGGACCTAAATACAAACAAGATTAAACACCTTTTTGGAAATGTTGTGCAAGTGTCCTCCTACTCACATACTGAGGCCCCTTCCACACAGCTGAATAAAATTTCACATTATCTGCTTTGACCTGGAATATATGGCAGTGTGGACTCAGATAAATTCAAAGCAGATATTGTGGGATTTACTGCCCTGATATTCTGGATTATATGGCTGTGTGGAAGGGACCTGAGACATTCCTTTCCTCTCTTTCCCAATACACTCCATATCTGCTCCCATAGCTGTGCACTGTGACTTTAAAACAGATTTTGGGGACTCATGCAGGCTGCAGTGAGAGGAAATTCATTCTACAAAAGGAAATACATTCTGCTGAAAGATACATTTGATTTTACCCACATAATTTTCCATTGTTTGTTTTAGTTTAAATAGAGATTTGTGATTCTGTGCCATGTGAGGCAGCTCAGGGTGCCACTACACCACAATGCTGGCCACGTTATTTGTCATTGTAGTACTGTCTTTAGTTATTTCTTTACCATCTTGCTTTTCTCCCACTATGGTAGTGGTTCTCAACCTCTGGGTCCCCAGATGTTTTGGCCTTCAAGTCCCAGAAATCCTAACAGCTGGTAAACTGGCTGGAACTTCTGGGAGTTGTAGGCCAAAACCCCTTGGGACCCACAGGTTGAGAACCACTGCACTATGGGGTCCCAGTTTCCCTTTTCATAGGAAAATCTTAAGAATATTTCATTTAATTTCTCTAAACAAAAAAAATGTGTACCTTTCACAGCATTTATTGTCAATTTGTGGTACAAGTTTTATTTTGTGTTTGCTGGTCACCAGTGGACAAGATACACATTTCTAAATAAAAAAAACACTGTCTGCAGTAGAAGACAGTTGTCTGATGAGAATTTGTAATTATAAATACAATCTGCCTGATGTAGGTGACTAGAAAAAAGTTATCCACTATAGGAGGAATCAGTATTGTGTTTGTAGGCTACTCATCAGGAACTAGAAGCCAATGGCTTGGGAACTGACACCAGTTCATGAACCATGGACCACCATTGATCACATGGATTGCCTGTCATTAAAGCAGTTACCACCTCTAGTAATTTAAATAAAGGAAGTGATAGTCTGTGTATTCACTGTTCTTGGTCCATTTTATTTCTTGTCTTCTGAAGATTACCATAAATATTCCTGCTCTGAGACAATAACATATGAAAATGTTTTCTGAAACCTTTTGTTTAGATCAAGAGGTACAACATCTGAAAGTAGGAATGGAATCATTACTAGCTGCAAATGAAGAAAAGGTAAGAAAACAGTAAATGGTAGCAAATGGTAACTGGTATTCTGTTCAATATTTACAATGTTGAAAGTTGAATTTACAGCCTTGTTAATTTTGCAATTCACATTCACAACTGTGTATCATTGCCAATATCTCAAATGCCCCCTCCTCAAAACACACTTTAGGTATCAGGCTGCCACTACAAGTCCTTTCAGTCACCGCTCAACACACTATGGTTGACTGGTAGGAGGGGGGCATGCAGGTCATCCTTGTTGGTGCAGCTGCCCAATGTCTACAGTGCGTTTTAAAGAATTAAATCAGTAGACTAATTATAGCTATGTCATCCTAGCTATGCCTCCCATGCAGGATCTCAGGCTTTGTTTTGAGGGTCATGAAAAGAGTGTAGCTCACCAGTTGAATTTGTAAATGCACTAATTTACTGCTCATTCTTTTAATTTTACTGCTGAACTAATATGCTTTCCCCATCTTTTCTGACTTGTTTACAACTGCAAGCAGCTTGCTTCCTGATGATATTGAGAGAGGGGCTATAAATAGGGACAAATAACATAAATCCTATATTTTCTCCACTTTTTAACCTCTTTCTAGTTGCCATGGGTTTAACTAAATATTTGAAGATTTATAAGCACAAAATCATTGTGAAAACGAAAAATCATAACAATATTTCATCTCCTCTTTGTATTGTGTCTAATACCTCTGAGGATTCCAGCTGCCCCCTTATCATGAGAAAGACTGGATATGAATAAAATAAAATGCTAGAAGAAAAGAGGCATTGAAGAAAAAGGCTGTAGTTTGCAAGATATGGTTATTTTTTGCCCAGCATGGGGAAATCATAATTATCAGTCTTCATAATCTGGCTCTCCCATTATTAGTATAACTAGTTTATTAGGTTACACACCCTGGTATCCTAAAATTTCCTGTGACTCACATCTTCTTGTCACACCTATTTTCATGAAGGAAGTGCCATAGTGAGAACTTAATCATAGAACCGTCTTGACCCCTCTCAATTTTCAGTTACTGGAAATGACATAAAGCAGGTGATGTCCCATGAGAAGGGGAGAAAATGACAGCTGAGTTCTGTCAAACAGGGTGCCAGTACTCAAGCTGGGTCTCACCCTAGGAGTGTTTCCTATCTCAGAGAGAATGTGCGTGCAAACTACCCACCCCCCAATATGATCCCAATAAGCATGACTTGCGGAAATTGTATCAGGCTTTCTTTTTTTATCAGTTTGCATGCCCTGTAGCAATAACATGACATTTTAAGGCAACTGCAGGGAAGAGAATGAGTATCATTTTACTGCAACAGATTACTGTTTCTATTTCCAAAATATTGTTATGCTACAGAGAGGCCAATTATCACAGTGTTGCAGGTCTCATACTATGTTTTTGTACAAAAGAGAGCCCTGTTTACACATCTTTCCAAGAAACAGAGTGAAATTTTAGGTTCACAAAGCCACAAACAATTCTGAACCTATCTAAAACTTACTACAGTAGAGTCTCGCTTATCCAACCTTCGCTCATCCAACGTTCTGTATTATCCTACACAGTCTGCCTCCCACCCGGATCCACAGCTCTTTCTCTAGACAGCAACGCGAAGTAGACCAACACGTCCAACAACAAGTGACAGACTTGTTGTAAAACATGATGTTTTGGTGCCCAATTTGTAAAATCATAAACTAATTTGATTTCTAATAGGCTTTTCCTTAATCCCTCTTTATTATCCAGCATTTTTGCTTATCCAATGTTCTGCCCGTTTATGTTGGATAAGTGAGACTCTATTGTATATAGAATTGTCAAATCTCAGGCTGTCCTTGATCAGCAATTTTGATGGGTTCATCTCTGGGCAAGATGAAAAGACCAAATATAGATATCCAGTTCAGCTGTACAGCAGCAGTTCACTACAGTTTGCAGGGTTTAATGAATATTTTGCTACAACATACAATGACTATCTGCGAGGTAGTTACGTGTTTGTTTAGCAAGTTTTCTTCCACTTATTGTGATGCCAGGCTCACCTTCCATTCTGTTCTTCATCTACCTTGTGGCTAATAGGAAGTAGGCTAGATTAAAAGTTTCTAATCCCTTCTCCCTAAATCAGTGAGAAGAAATAATATCATTTTATTTAAGCCATGATCAAACAAAAATAATCTCTATGTGTTCGAATGACAAGTTGTGAACACCTGGCTGGTGCTCAATGACATCATCAGAATTCTCCCTAGACCTCAGATTTGTGGGGAGCATAAGGCAAACCTATCATAGGGTTTTCTGGAGCTGAGTGTGTGTGACTTGCTCAAAGTCACTCTGTGGCCTTCCATGAGTGTGGTGGTGATGTCATCATCAGAACAGGGAACAAAAGATTGATTAACAGCATCCAGTCCACAAATATTGAGCGGGGGGCGCATAATCTTTCACACAGCAGCAACTCCACAACCTCAGTGAGTAGAAAAAGTCCCATTGCCATTGTGTTATCCCCAACAAATAAAAATATTTGATATTTTGGAACTATATGCCAATTTTATTTATTTTCTCTTCGTTTCCTTTTAGGATCGTCGGATAGAAGAATTAACAGTTTTGCTAAGCCAATACCGAAGGGTGAAAGAGATCATGATAGCAGTACAAGGTATATTTAATGAATAGTACACTGCATGGAAGTGTACTTCTGAAATTGTGTGACATACTTTGATTAGTCATTTTATTCCATACCCAAAGGTGTGTCCCTGAGGTGAAGCAGATATATTAGTCCAATAAAGGTTATTAAAGTTTCAAGTAGATAAATTCTGTGTTCAGATTTTGTTGAAAATCCCTAACCCTTCAACCGAGCAACATAGCAGCCACCAGAATGGGCCAATAGTACCGTTGGTCCTTAGAGGAAGTGGAAGGTTGTCAAATGAAGTTTCCTCCCAACAAATAATGCTTGGGCACTCAGCCAGAAATGTTAAGCTTTATTCTGCCGTGTTTGTGTCCTTGTGGTGTATGTAGAAAGGTGAAACTTAATGTGAAAATATCTCATTCCTTCCTCTGGGTGTGCTTTACTCCCTGGAGTGATCTGCCTTTACAACACACAAAGACATGGGGTGGGGGCTGTTGGAAGCCCTTTGTGAGAAGAATGTTGAATTGTTGTCCTCCTCCCTGTTCTTTACTTTAAACAACTTGACCATGGCTTGATACAGCTGGCTGTATAAGAAAACTTATGAGATGCCTCTGAAAGTTTTCCCATTGAATGGTGTACTTTCCAGCAAAAACAAAGACATTGCTTCCACTGACAAAGACAGGGCATCTGTATGTATCACCTACGGAAGTGATTTCCTACTTGTGTGTGTGACTTGAATCCGACTGATAGCACTACTTTTTGGCCAATTTCTCCATGTTTTGCTCCCTGGTTGTTGGGCATGAAAATGCAATGTTTAGAGCACTGTAATTTGCCATAATAAAAAATGCTTGTCACCTGGGATTATTTGCTTGTGAAGGTGGCTAAATTGTAATAAATGCAGAACAATTGGCTACCAACTGACCTTAGTTTGCAACCAAATAGCCCTAGATCCAGGTACTTGCCAAAATGTTGTGCAGCTGCTTGAACTTCAAATTCCTGTCATGCAGTGCTTGGTTTGTGTGCAATAGGTTTTGCCAACAATTGCTCATTACTGAAAGTGTGGATGGCTTTTGGCCCCCCAGATGTTGTTGGACTGCGATTCTCATCAGCACAAATCAGAACAGAAATTATGAGAATTACAGGCCAACAATACAGGGAGGGCCTATAAAGTTTATAAATCCTATATCACCTAGGTTGGTAACTTTGATGAGATTCCTAAATATATTCCATTTGTTATTAAGCAACATGCACACAGCATGGCACAGTTAAGACAAAATGTCTGCACTGACTATAATGCCAAGCAGCTAAGCAATGGCTTTATTCGTTGTAAAGCAATTGCCTGTGTGACTAAATGGGTAATGGTGCAAACATTTTGTGATTTCTGTGGGATTCAGCAAAACTATTAGAAAGAATCTACTCCCCACTACTAAAGTATATCTCAGGCTGTTTATCCTTATTTGGTCATGAAATTTTCTGTCACTTTGAAGAAGACATAATAAAGTTATTAGAGTTGGCTTTTTTAAAAAGAAAAGAAAATTTGTCTACTATAGCATTTTTTCATACCTGACTAGACAGCTGCATAAAATGTTAAACTTCCTGTCTGCATTTAGAATAAAGCAGTCAAGAAAAGAAGTGAATACACAGAAAAGCTATTTTTAAAAGTTGTCTTCAAAGATGGAGGCCAGGACAACATCCTTTGAATGCTGTGTTAGATACATACATACACACACATCAGAATCATTTAAATCCTAAGGGATACTCTCCCTTTATCAATCTAGTATGGGAGTGAGGAGATAAATGGATTTCCAAGGCCAATTTTTACTCTTTCAACCCTGTTTTTTGTTTTTTGTTTTTTTGTTTTTAATGAGTTTCGCTAGATACGATGGAAAGGAAACGGATTTGGCACTTACTGTAACTGGCTTTAAATGTTTAAATGATGTTTATCTAAGGATAATTTTTAATCTTGCTTGTATAAAGTATTGTGTGCTTTTATATTTTTCTTGTTTTATACTGGCACTGAATATTTGCCATTATTATGTTATGAGCTGCCCTGAGTCCCCCTGGAAAAATACAAATGCATCATCATCATCATCATCATCATCACCATCATCATCATTATTAAGTAGCTTTCAGTTGTATAATCACAGCTTTTGCAAGAGATGGGACTGTTTCCTGAGATAATAAAAATTGGTAACTGAGAAACTAATTTAAACCACCAGCTTTCCTATAATGCAATATTTATTAAGACAAACTCAACCCTCCTTTAAATCTTCTTAATAATAGGTCTAGCATGAAAATAATATTGAATTGCTATCCTTTTTGCAGACTACACAAAAGATATATGAAAAGCTGGAAGTAATTTTCCTGTTTTGTAACCTATCCCACATTTCTCAGAGCATAATATGTCAAATTCATGGTATTAGGCAACATTTTGTTCCACACATTTATATTTTCCAGTGACATAATGTAAGTTTAAAGCGCTCACTTGACACAAAATGCATTGTGACCTAGTTTACTATAATTAACTACAGAACTTTTGGCATATGTGTGTGCGTGTATAGATGAATGGATGGATGGATGGGTACATGATAGATAGATAGATAGATAGATAGATAGATAGATAGATAGATAGATAGACAGACAGACAGACAGACAGACAGACAGACAGACAGAGATATGTATCTAGAACTGTCTTTATAGAACAATATGGAAAAAATGTGAGTAGTTCTTTCATCTTTACCAATGGCACACAGTTCCTCTAGAATTTAGAAACTGGACAGAGCAGTTAAGCTACAATACCTCCAGCATAAAAACATTCTTTTAATGCTACATTTAAGGTACCCATCACTGAAATAAATAGGGTGCCAAAATTCATGCTGCCTGAATATAAATAGGTCTGTGTTGGGACAGCACCGTGATTTGCATTCATAGGTATTCTAGTGTGTTTACTTTATGGAGCTACATCAGTTGTGTTACAAAGGATTATTAAAATTGTTGGCTTGTTTTACATGAATTGGTTCTTAATATGCTTATGATTGTGAAACATTTCTATGTATCAGAAATCTTTTAAGCATTCTCAGTTCTAAATTATGATTTTCCATCATTTTTGGAGATATACCTTCTATAGTTTGTGAAGTTGTACTGTACTGCATATGGCGTCTACCCACTAAACAAGTTACTCTAATGATCAGCAAGAGACATAAGTACTTATTGATTACGTAAGAGATTTAATTTACCAACTTCATGTGTCGTATCCTTTCTGCATTTCAAGAAATTTCAAATATGGGTAGCTTGATTGAATTTGAGATTAAATATGTTTATGACTATAGTGACATTTTAATAAATCAGCATTTGACCCACACAGAGAGATTTAAACTGTTTGATCCTTTCAGGAACATCAGAAAGAGTTTTATCTGTTAGCAGCGACGATGATCTTGAGGCAACTTTAAGAAAATGGAGTCCAATTAATACGGCCCAAATGGAAAACTTTAAACCAGAGGTTGGTTGGTTGATTTTTCCTTTTCTCCATTTTCTACACAGATTGTTGTGGCGTTTGTTTTCAATATATTTAAATTCTTTTGCACAGGTATTTCCATGGGAAATGACCCCACCTACACTGCTTCCACCATCACAAAAAGTGCTGGAAATCAGGCAAGATCTTGTACCACATTTTTTTTATAAATCACTATTATTGTGAGGATGCATTCAGGCTGAGTTTAAAAAGCCAAAAAGCTTCAGATTTTGTTCCTGTTCTTTCAATCCATACACGTGTTAATTCTTTTACAAATATTTTCTGTCAGAAACCTTTTATTCCTGTGCTCCAGGTCAGTTTATTGTAACTTGGTATAAAATTGTAAAGAACAGAATCAACAGTGGTAGTTTGTATCAACTTAGAGAATGAGGGAATCAAATTGGTAGCATAGGCTTTCATAGACTTGAGCCTGGATGCATCCTGAATGAATTTCATGTTGCTGCAAAAATTAGTTTGGCCAGATGGAATAAAACATGGGAATGTGCCTTAAAAAATTGTTCTCTAAAGTCTGTCTGTTGTTTTCCATAACTATTAATAGTGGAAGCTCTCCAGATCCGGCAAATAAATTTTCAACAAATGGAGAAAGCCTGGAATTCCAAAATAGGTGAGAGCAATATCTTTGGACACTTCTCAGACAAAGTATGCAAGGTACTTTGAAATAATACCTATTTTGTTTGAAAAATATGTGACTGCTGGCCCAGTTCAAAGGGACCAGCCTACTGTAATGCAACAAAACTACCCCACTTTATTCAGGCGGTGCTACTCACTAGAACTAAAAGAGGCTTTCCCCCAAAGGATGCCAGTAGTTAGCCCGCAATTCCTTGTGCTCGCCAGTGATTGGTCTTCTTTCTGTCTTTTTCCCACTGCCATACAGTGACCTTTTCCATTCAGATACACCAGATTGCTGCTGAGTGGATTGTGGCACTGCTTTCTTTTACTGATACATGTTTAATCGAACTTTTGAACTGTTTTTCGGAATTTAACTTTATTTATATGTATTTTGTTTTTTATCAATTTAAGGTCATTTGTTAGTTCAAAGAAAAGGTAAATTGATGTAGTATTGGCTATTTACAGGCCTGGGCAACTTTTAGGAATTGTGAACTGTATCCACCCTCGCCATGGACCCTGCGGGCTGTCTCAGCCCTGCCCTGCTATTTCTGCCTCCCAGTGCAATTAGCCATTTTGGACCATACAACTCATCCCACCTGTTTTCTACCTATGGCAGTGGTTCTCAACTTGGGGTCCCCAGATGTTTTTGGCTTTCAACTCCCAGAAATCCTAACAGCTGGTAAACTGGCTGGGAAATCTGGGAGTTGTTGGCCAAAAATATCTTGCGACCCCAGGTTGAGAACCACTGACCTATGGGATTTTTTTTTTCAAAGTAGGAGATCTCACTGACTTGAAAGAAAGGGCCGATAAGACGTTCAGGCGGTGTCTTAAGGTGCAGAGATAAAAAGGATTTTTAGAAAGGAAGAAAGGACTTAGTCAATCTGCAAAGATGGTCTTGGGGTTTCATTTGGTTTTCACACCCCTAATAGAAAATCATTCTATTAGCTTTACTACTGTAAAGTCTCTACACATACTCCATTGTATCTAGGAATGCCATGTTTGTTGACCCATGAGCATGCAACATTACAATAACAGTCATTCTCTTACTTGGTTTGCTGATCACCAATATGTGTTATAAACTAGTTTAGTAAATATTATGCACATACATATCTTGTAGATGGCAAGAGCTTTTAAATGTGATGAGGTACGAATGTACTACTTATGCTGGTAGGAACTGTACTCCATCCAAACCTTAAGATTGCTGCTGATGTAATAGTGACAGAAAAAATGTGAAATATCAGTTTTCAGTTACTTCTAGTTCAGGAACCTGTAGTCTTCCAGATGTTGCCAAATTCCTGTTCCCAATCAAACATAGTGAGCCCAGTAAATGCAATCTGACAGGCATAACAGTTCACCTGGAAGTTCACAAGTTTGCCACAGCTCTTCTAGCTACTTCTACTTAGGGTCTTGTAATTTGTTTGTTGTTTGTGACTCTGTGTATGTTTCATGTTGCTTGATCTCTTTCATGCAAATTATTGTCTTTCTCCTTTCAAGGGTGCCACAGAAAAAAATATCAAGTAGTCTAGAAGACTTGCAAAGTGAATCCTTGGAAAAGGTTTGCTAAATACCATGACATTTTTGTTTAAGATATATGCAGGTGACTTAATGTATAGTGCAGCATAGCAAAAGTTTGGTGGCTGAGTAATTCTAATTTTATTTGATTTTTGTGATTGAAAGAAAATATAAATAAATATTTATATAATATGGGAATGGTCTGTTATACCAGCAAACCCAAAAATATTTCAGTGTGGTGGATGCAATAAACTAATGTAAGGTGTTCTGACCAGTATACCCATGTAATGCAAGTCATAATCTTGAGTTGCTTTGTACACATTGATTTCATTTGAAGGTGTCTTATGACTGTGATAACATCCAGAGGCTATGTAGTTAACCTCAAAATGCCTTTCAGAGTTTCTCTAGCATGTTTTATGTGGACCTTTCATTTTATCTTTTAAAATATGTTGTGATATTGTCAGTGGCAAATGAATGAAGGACTAACTTCTGTAGTTATTCTAGAATTCAAAGGTCTATTTTCTCCTTGTTCTATTTGTTACTATAGAAAATACAGATCTTCTCCTACTGTGCAAAAGACAACAATGCAGTCAACCATTCATAATCTCGGGGGTTACAAGCGCAAGGGCCCCCAATGAAAGTGAAAAATCACAAATAAAACATTGCTGGGTTTTTTTTATGTGAGAGAACATCTCTCTAGGAATATCTAGTTTCTTCAGCATGACACTATGTTTAACTTCTGCTGAAAGCTGTCTATAGAATCATATTGGAAGACCCAGAGATAGCTAGAGAATACCTTTTAAATCAAATCTTTGAATAACAAATTTGCAAAAGTCAAAAACTAAAAAAAAAATACCAGCATTTTAGCTCAGCTCCACTTTGGTTATTCCTCCTGCATAAACACATTTGAAAAAGTGGATTTACTTAAATGTAAGGTGGAAAGGAAGACCTGCAATATTTCCATGCATTGGGCATTACACTCTCCAGTTATATGTGGAATACAGCATATGCGATCTAAATGGAATAATGTATGTTCATCATTCCTCAAATTCAGAGGGGTCTGTGCATGTGGTACTCTCTGCATGTACAAACTATCCAAGTGTTATATCCATTTCATGGAAGTGAAGTCAACTTGTGTTTAGTGGGATTTTGCTGATCTCTCACACGCATTTGGCAAAAGTGAATAACCCAGCATAATGCAGTTTGTGCCGCGTGGTCTGTTATTATAGCAGGTGGTTAAACATCTGTTCTGTATCTTAGAATTTGGAATTCATTTCTAACACACAGCCTGAGGAAGTCACTGGCACAAATTCAGTTGATTTCAATAGAAGCTGGATTTAGCTATATTTAAAAATTGGAAGGGAACAAGAGATGCACACTAATGTCTATGTGGCAGGGGATTGTATATTAAGGAGAAAATAAACCTGCTATTGTTTTTCCAAAGCATCACTAGAAATCAAACTAAAATGTTAATATATGTTTACACTAACATTTGTTTGTTACCTTCTCTCCTTTACACTTGGAAATTGTCCTCTCTGCAACTTCCTAGCATGTAGATGTGAAACCAATAGAACGTGATATAGAGAAAGAGGTATATTAACTCCATTTTAACATTTACATTCTAAAAATAATTTTTATCATATAGTTGTTCTTTTTTGTCCTTTTCGTCACTTCTAATGTACATTGATGCATATTCGTGAGCTGATGCTTTGAGCAAACTAGTTAAGGTTTCAATTTTAGCTTTTTATAGTAGATATTGTAATAAATTCAGAGCTTTAAGGAAAATTTCCCTTGGATTAAAGAGATGGGAAAGGATGAAGGCACATCAAATACTTATATGTCTAAAGACTGAGACATTATAGCATAGTTTCTGACTCACTAGCTGGAAGTTAAAGTTGGCGCCACGTAGACTGCCCACCAGTCAAAATAACATTTCCCCATCCCTCCAAAGAACATAACTGATCAGTCACTACAAAAAAGAAATGGACATATAGGTGGAAGTGGTAATTATGAGTCATGTGGCATTTTCTTTCCAAACTGAATGTGTAGTGATAAGATGAATAAAAAAAAGAAATAATGCTGTGCAAGTTTTTTATTGCATGTTTTTTTCACATTAGTGCTATCTGCCATTGTACTTATCATTCTAGATTTTACACTTGTTCATTCCTACTCATGTACATTATTTAGATCTTGGCCTTAGAATAAGGCCTTGCCTACAGGTCTTTGTGCTTTACTTGTGGTGTTCCTTCTTAAATGCCACAGATAAACCACAATAGTTGCTGTCGCTCTGAAGTCAATAGGCCTTGTTATTTCTTTCCCTGAATATCATGGAACACAGGAGCATACTGCTGGTGTTAGTCCCACCATGATAAACTATGTATTGCCCAAACACTGATTTCTCAATAAAGAAAAGGTTTTGTCTTGTACTCCTGATTACAATACATTCAATTAACTATAGAAAATAATGTTGTGTTCTGGTTTTTTTTTTTTAATCCACACAGAATAAGCCGCATGTGAAAGGCAGCAAGTACCAAACTTTGCCAGGAAAACTGTTTCGACCAGCACACAGTGGTGATAATGGGATATACAATACGCCTGGTTCTCCCAATACACGTAATGTGAATGGGAATGAGGACAACGGCACACAGAACCTGAGTATGTAGTACAATGGAAAGAATAACTGTCTATAAATTTAAAATATGCTTTGGTGTGGTATACAGCCTAGACTGCAGTTATTTACATGGGCATGTAATAATATCCACCAGTGAATCAAAAGGTGAAATCCTACTAGGTTTTCACCTTAGCTACTTAGCTACTTAGAAGGTGGAAAGTGGATTTCTTAATTCTCTGGAGTCTGGGGCTGTTGACTGTTTGGCCATATTCATGGTGACTCCCTGCTGCCATAAGGTAAGTCAGTCATTTGAGTGCTGGCTGCCATGTACATGAATTAGTCTTCCTTTGCAAAGTCTGGAACTGGTCAGTTACAGGAAGTGCTAGAAGTCCATATGACCAAGGCTCTGTGTGTGTGAGTGCCTTCATACTTGGTGGTAACGTTTTGCTGTCAGTACAAGCTAGAGGCTACCATGCCATGAAGGCACTGCAAAAGAGCTTATTGCAAGCAGACAGACTTTCAATAAGCTCTATTAATTTGTCTGCAAAGGTGTTGCTCTGCTGGGTTTTGCTGCTGCATTGCTTTACTAGCTGCAATCTACTGCTTCTTTCCTTACACTCTTGAACACAGTGCCAGGATAATGAGCTCATAGATTATCATTATCCTGAATAATTCAAATTGTGCTGCCACCTCTGTGCGAGCTATAAGTTTCAATAGTGACATTCCTTAAAATCTAGACAACATCCTCAGGAGGCAGTATCTCTGCTTTTTAGTTACAGTGTTGAGGAATCCCTTTAAGGTTAAACACCTATTAACATAATAAATACACATTTCAGACCAAAGCTTCCTAAACTCTCTTTATAAATAAAGCTGATTAGCCTATTATTTTTACTTAATAATGTTTCATACAGCAGGGCAAAGAAAATAACATGGTTAACATAATGCAATGTGAATTCTTTTAAAAATATCATGTTCTTTCTGTAGAATATTTTACTATGTAAATGCTATACCTCAAAATTTCATCTGCTTTGTTGATTTGCTTCCTGTTAATTAGTTATTTCCTGCCTTTTGCTTTTTTTCTTTCTTTGCTTTTCTGTAACTTTGTTTTGCTTGAATTTTCTATCTTTGCTTCTTCATATGGCTTTCTGCTTCTTGGAATGATTGAAGATCGCATCAGGAGTGTCAGTGCACCAGTCTTAGGTACTGTATGCCAAGTCTTAAACTAGCAATTACTTTGAGAGTTTTTCATCATTTCTTGATTCAAAATATGAATTTCCAAAAAGGTGGACTACCTAAATCATGATTTCTCACCTTGAAAGGAAAAACAGTTTTATTTCTCATAAAATAGGGTGAAATTTTAGGCAAATACTGTACTACTTTTTGATCTTGGAACTAGCCTGTTAGATTAATGGAGTCCTGTTCTTTTTGATTAAGTAGACAGTAGACATAATTAAAACTCTTGTCTATGGAAGCAAAACTTGTGTTTCAAGCAAAGAAAGCCTAAAACAATCGATATCATTTTTCAGTTTAATTATACAAAGAAAGAAGGTCTGGAGAGAAATTGCAAATAAGTGTTTTGTATTGCTACCAGCCAAGTATTTGTGACACTACATGTTTTTAAAATTATCCTTTATTCATGCTATAAATCAAATGAAAATTGACCATTTTAGTACACCTACCCATATCACAGTTACTGAATGGGTCTATTTCGAGCATGGGTAAACTTTTTTGCCTTGGGACTGCATGATAGGCCCAGGTCATCCACAGATTTTCCTCCTAGCATAAGGACAGGACTGCTCATTCCATCCCTATGCTGGGAGGAAGGTGGGACACACGGCAACTGCCTTGATCCTCCTTCCCATCTTCCTCCCTTGATCTTCAGGTTGTCCTCTTGGCATGTACACCTCTAGGTGTACGAAAGGGTGAGACAGGCTGAGTGTGGCTGAGTGTGCTCCAGAGGGCTGTCAGCTGCCATGTGCCTTCCTCGAGACGTCCTTCCAGCATAAGGATGGGGTTTCTTATACCATCCTTATGCCGGGAGGAGGGTGAGACACACAGTGGCTTAGAGTGCTTCAGAGGGCTCTCATCTGCTATGTGCTTTCCTCTCCCATATTTTTGGCATACGGATGCAGCAGGCCACCGTGACCTTATGCCAAGAGGACAGGGAAAATGAGAAGGCCTGAGGTAAGCATCCAGGGGGCCGCATCCGGCCCCCGGGCCTTAGTTTGCCCATGACTAGTCTATTCCCTCTCCTAGTGTCTTATGTTCTAGTACAGTAATTCCCAGAAATCGCAGCCAGTTTACCAGCTGTTAGGATTTCTGGGAGTTGAAGGCCGAAAACATCTGGGGACCCCAGGTTGGGAACTACTGTTCTAGTACATTATGTGATTTCTTGAATGACTGAAGGAGTGTGCGTGAAAGAGAGAGAGGGAGATTGTATCTTGTGCATTTTATGCTTCGTTATTTATCTCCATGACATTCTTAAATCACAGGAGACTCTGACAATATGGATGGAACAATGACTTCAGAAGACCTTTCCCCTTTGTCATCTGGAACAGAATCTGGTGCACAGTCTCCATTAACTCCAGAAAATAAAAGAAGCTCAAAGGGAATAAAGAAAATATGGGGAAAGTAAGTGGTTAACTCTTTTTGTATTTTATTCTTCATCATCTTCAATTTAAAAAAAAAACTACAGAAACACTGCAAATATTGTATTCCCAATAACACGTTCTTATATTTTTGTGTAAAATATGCTTTTTGCCTTTTAATGCCTGATGGATTTTTATTTTTAATATTTCCAAAAAGAATACGCAGGACTCAGTCAGGCAATTTTCCTGGAGATGATCTGGGCTTGGCTGAATTTCGAAGAGGTGGCCTCCGGGCAACAGCTGGACCTCGGCTGTCTCGATCAAAGGACACCAAGGGGCAGAAGAAGTAAAGAACAACTACTTACCTTTTCTGTAGGATGTCTAATGATTGCATAATGAACTACCTTAAAGGAATCTGTTGGCTCTTGCCTAGTAGCGGCTCCTTCCTACCTCACAGCTCTCTAGAGATGATTTGTGCAATTCGTACAGTAGATGCAAAGGCTTAACCTGAATCTGCTACAATTTCTTATTAGCAAGCAACTTATTATAAGACTTTGGTAGAGGTCCCCAGGACAGGAGTAGGTTTTGTTACCTTTCCCATTCACATTCTAGCCCAGGCGCCAGTCCTGTTTGGGGGGGGGGGGGGGGGGTCTAACTATAGTTTGAAAAAAACACAAATTCCTTTGCACACTGCACATGTCATATTTGTAGTGCAAAAACCCATGAAAGAACAATACAATATTTAAAACGAAGAACAATTTTAACCACATAAACTTAATCAGTATTTCAATGGGAAGTGTCAGCCTGCTTTTGACTGATGAGATAGTCAAGTTAATTAGGATTGTTGTCGTTATGTGCCTCCAGGTTGTATCAGACTTAGGGCGACCCCAATTCTAAAGTTTAGGGCTGGAGGCGAGTAAATTACCTTGGAAGCCAGAGGCCTTAGTTTGGGAACCCTTACTCTGGCCCATTAACTTGTACCACGACATATTACTAATGGGAACTTTAACCATTTGCATTGCTGTCTATTTCTGTTACTGAAAAAAATATCCAGCATTTGCAACAAACCTAATTATGTGAGCTACTGTAAAACCTAGCCATAAGGTTCAGAATACTTACGTCTGCCTATCAGTTACTTCAAATATATATAGTTTCTATTTCCTAGCAGAGAAATTGACAGTGGCAGTGACAACGATAATGTACATTTCCACTCTTTACTTCTGTTTCCTAGTGATCATAATGCTCCATTCTCCCAGTGGGGCACTGAACGTGTGTGTAGCTGGCTTGAGGACTATGGCCTTGGTCAATATGTCATTTTTGCACGGCAGTGGGTCACGTCTGGCCACACACTTTTAACAGCAACACCTCAGGACATGGAAAAGGTAAGACCTATATGTAATGCATTGGTTGCTTCCAAAGTGTGCATACCCATGCCCAGGGTGCTGCTTTCCTGAACAGGCTATGGTGGGTATACTAATAGAAAGTGTGTGAAGGCACCTGGAATTCTTGTACATGGTGCTATGGGAATATGTGGCCAAGTGTGCATCTGCTGGGACAAAGGCAAAGACTATGTTGGAAATCAGTAGGCAAGAAAAAAAACTTATCAACATAAAACTTGTTGTTCTGCCATACTGTAGTATATTTGGTCTCAGAACGGAGAAATCTGGAAAAGTTACACAGGAGGACAAGCAAACTTATCCAGAGGATGGAGAAGCTCCTTAATGAGAAAATATAAGATCTGGGCCTTTTTATCTTAGAGAAAAGTAAATAAAGGGGAAAACATGGGAAACTTCTGTATCAGATCATTGGTCTGTCTAGCCCATTGCAGTTGATAGTGACTGGCAATGGCTCTTCAGGGTTCCAGACGGGAGTTTTTCCAGCCCGATTTGAAGGCACCAGACATTGAGCCTGAGACCCTCAGCAAGCAAAGTACACTGGGCCTTTGGTATCCCCTGCTTCCAGGACTCCCCTGGATATCAAAATTCCTAGATGCTCAAGTCCCATTATATACAATGGCATAGTAAAATAGTGTCCTTTATATACATGAAGATTTACTTTTTGAAATAGAAAATTGTCAATTGTGCATTATTGAATCCATGGAAACATAATATATAGATACAGAACTGCATAAACTTTACCTCTGAGCTATGTATATAAAATTATAAGGGATATGTCGAAAGTAAATTGGGAAACTTTTTCTCCCTGAGGAGGGCACAATAAATTGAAGTGCGTAGGACTCAGGGCCTTTTCACACAACACAGTTAAACTGTGGGACACACTGGCACAAGATTTAGTGATGGCCATCCACAGAGAAATATTTAAAACATTCAACTCATTCCTGAAAAAGAAGAGGCAATTTCTAGATATATCTTGTTACTTCCAATATGGTGTCCAGGGCCTCATACATATAAAAATTTGACCAAATGGCTGTGCTTATGGATTGCATACGTATTTCTTATAGGCTTCTGGCTAGTCACTGTGGCAAGAGAATGCTAAACTAGATCAAATTTTGCTCAAATTCAAAAAGGCTCTTGCCATGTTATCAGCAGGGAGAGTCCGACCACATTCAGCATGGTTACCTTTGTAACAGCCAGATGTACTGTTAGGCTCTATTACCCCTGTCCTCTCTGGAATTTCAGTTTATTAGCTCTCAACTAGACTATTACTTCAGAGATGTAGGTGTGAGAGATGAACATTGAGTTACAATAGGTCCCTGCTGTGTATCTTGACTTACTGGTCTTTTAGCAGCTTCACTTAACAAAATCATTAACCTTCCATTTAAATTCTCCTGAAATGTAAACATTCAGCAAATCATCTGTAGAAATTCCCAGTATGAAATACAGCAACTAGTTCACTTTCTTTTGGACAACTGAACTCTGACATATTTGTTTTGTCTGCCAAATCTGGAAGTACTGTACTGTTTTAATCATTATTCTTGCCTTTTATAGGAACTAGGAATAAAGCATCCTTTACACAGGAAGAAATTAGTTCTAGCAGTTAAAGCTATAAATACAAAACAAGATGATAAGTCTGCACAGCTAGATCACATCTGGGTGACCCGTACGTATTTGCAGCAGTAAGAAAAGAAACAATAAACACTCATATTTTGTAGGGTGTTTGAAATTGAATTTTGTTTTTATAAATTTCCAATTTTTCATGGTAACATCAGTCTGTGGACCTTCAATTTGTGAGTAGCCTTACCTAAACTAGTCACAAGTTCAGCAGCATGAATTCATGTTGCGATAGCAATTTTTCATAGTTAAATATAAAAGTAATCCATTTAAATTATTATGATAACATGTATGGTGAGAGGGTGTTTATCGAAAGAGCATGAAAACTACCATTTATTCTCCAGAGAATAAGATTTAGGGGAAATACTGCATTATATACTATCTTTCTCTGTGTTATGTAGGATGGCTTGATGACATTGGCTTACCTCAATACAAAGATCAGTTTTATGAATCAAGAGTTGATGGCAGAATGCTACAATTCCTAACTGTGGTAAGATGGCTCAATCTGATCCTAATTTTTAAAGTTTAGGTATAGTGGTAGCCTTTGCGCTAAAAAAAACTTATAGATAAACCTTTGCCGTACTATAATTCCTTCCCCTTTATCTTTATAGATTTATTTTTTGATATTAAAAAATGTCTTTATAATAGTATTGCTGACTTGTTCTTGTGTGATACCATTCTCAAGAAAATGAAAGGGAGGAGACTTTTGAGATCACTTCCATCAAGGACACATTGGATTAAATTCATAAGGTGTTTTTGTCATTGCTTTGTTTCTTTGGATAAAATTAACTGCTGCCCCAAATAGCAACATGAACAGTTACACACCCTTCCATGCTTGCCATAGTCCTGATAAAAGTCAAGAAATCCCTGCATTTGGTATTAATTAGAAAAACAGATGAAGAGCAAGCTGTGCATTGACCAGTTTAACCCTAAACCACATAACAGAGGGAACTGAAAACAGTAGAAACTGAGCAAACATGTTGCTCATTTGGAGGGGCTTGGGAAAAGCAGAGCAGATTCAATGCCCTAATATCTTTAGGGATGATATATTCTGCTTATTACCATAGTGAGTGTTGGAGCATTCCACCTCACTTAAAAAGATGTCTTCACAGCCCTGTCACATGAAAAAAAGATTGTATGGTCTGGGGAAAAGATTTATGAATCCCTATAGGAACTGTACACACACGTCCCTTTTTCTTGAAAGGACTTCATAGCTTCCCGGAGCATTGACAAGAATCACAGTAGTTTCTGTATTCCATAAGTATTTTTCAATTTCCCCCACAAAGAAAAATATACTGTTTTTGAAGACATTATTTATTTCCTTACTCCACCAAGTAGACTGGGTTTTAAGATCTAATTTTCTAGGCAGCATTGTCAGCTGTGTTTTTGGCAGTGCATGCTACTTGACTAGTTTGTTTTGTTTTGCAGAATGACCTTCTCTTTCTCAAAGTCACAAGCCAACTTCATCATCTCAGTATTAAGTGTGCCATTCATGTGCTGCACGTGAACAATTTCAACCCTCACTGCCTGCGTAGGAGGCCAGCCGATGAGGTGAAAAAGGAAACCATTCCAGTCCTGATTGTTTGCTTCCTAGAATTCATGCTTGTTTTCCCCAGCCTTTTTCTTTACCTGAGCAAGTTCTAACTTAGTCCTTGGGAGTTTCTCAACATCTCTTTGCTCACATGCAGTACGTGAATTATTAGACTAGATTTACTAGCAGCCTAGATTTTTTTTCAACACCAGAAGATCTACTCACCAAACAGTTGCTCCTGTGGGATGTACCGGACGTATATCTTTGGATGGCACCATGAAGTGCAAAAGGAGATCTCAGTAAAAGTCAAATACATTGCTCATTTTAAAGAAAGATTCTCTAAGCAAGACTAATTGTTGTAATAACAGATTCCTTCCAAGGAGACATTTATTTTTATTTTATTATGAGCTAGTATGCAATTTGGGCATCATCCTAATTCATTATGGTCAGTGACTTTTAAAGCAATGAGTGGCTGGTATGCCAACTCTGCCCTTTCCAGTGTAGGACATTAAGATACAGCAGTTGCATTGACCACATGACTTTAAATTACTGTAAGCTGCCTTAATGCCCTAAAGGCACCAGATCTTACCTAATCTTGGAAGCTAAGCAAGATCAGTATTTGGATGGGAAAGTGCCAATGAATACCAGGTGCTCTAGACTATATTTCAGAAGAAGCAACTGGCAAAGCCACCTGTTAGTATTCGTTGTCTAACAGGACCCTACGATATCCATGGAGTCACCATAAATTGGCAGGAAACTTGAAGGCACATATGCACACACAATATGCTTTATGTGGGATTGTTTTGGTGGGTTTTTTGAAGTTGCAGATAGTGCAGAATATATATATTTCCAAGATGCTGAATAACATGTCACGCCACTAACACATTACACCACTTCTAAGTGTAATAGTTGTCTGTTAACTACTGAGCTAAAGTCAGGGTCTTCCTGTTGACATATGAAACCCAATATAACTACAGAGAGGTCTACCATAGTCTACCATGTAGACCATCTTCTCTGTTTTGGAAAATGGGGTCTTTAAAGTCACAGGATGATTACTTCTGTCTGCTTCCTTTCAACAACAGTCCATCTCGGGAGAACCCCAGAAGTGAGCCCTCCCCATACTGGCCCCAATCCCTTCCATGTATTTAGAAGAGAGGTGTTTTTGTCACCTGTTCTAGACACGTACCTTCAGACATTGCTGCTGTGCTCTGTTGAGAATTATGTACCAGGACACTGATTTTAAATGTTTAATTGATAATTGGTTTAATTGATTATTTAATGTTCTGTATGTTAATGTTTGCATTTTGGCAGATTTGAATTATGGCCTCAAACCTAATATTAGGCCCTACTTGAGTAGAATCAATGAAATAGCAACATGAGTGTGGATTCATTATTGGGCAATGGATTCAGCACTTTGAGATAACATTAGAAGTGAGAAGTAGTATGGAATTTGATTAAACAACAGTTGTGGTAGCAATATCTATCTTCTTTTTTACAATACAGAATAGCATTTCACCTTCTGAGGTGGTTCAGTGGTCCAATCACAGAGTGATGGAATGGCTCCGATCTGTAGATTTGGCGGAATATGCACCAAACCTTCGAGGAAGTGGAGTTCACGGTGGTCTCATTGTAAGAAACTATGTCTTAAAAATTCCTTCCTTGTAATTAAATGTGTTAATTTTAATATACAGTGATTAATAACGGGAAACATTACTTTTCCAGAACATTTTTAATCTTTGTACTTTGATGCTTCATTTCTGTAAACAGAAGAAAATCCTATTTGTTATGATAGGAAATGTGTTTATTGATCAGTTTGGGTGTTTTATGAAAGGAAATTTTGTCAGTGTTAAGCTTTTATAAATGATGTTGTGCAACAAGATATTACCTCAGGCTTTGGCACTTAATGCGGATTTGCAAAGATGAAGTTGGAGAACGGAAATTATTTTCAAAATGGAAATCGATAAAGTGTCAACTAAACTTCTAGTGAATGTGTGTAAATCAAAGAACACAAACTGTCTTCCAACAGAAAACATCCCTAACGATATTTTAAGTGTCCAATAACTTAGATTAGAAATGAACAATCGGAGCAGCTCCCGGAAGACTTTTTTGGAACTGTCATATTTTGTTTTGAGAAAGTAGCAAAGGCACAGGGATCATCAAAAAGCTCATAAAAGGATACACCCTCGTTCAGATGCCTTCTGTGTCTTCAAGTGTGTGTCAGAGGAATGTAAAAAAAATTGAAAGATTGTTGATAAGTTTTTTTTCAATGATTTTTTGCAAAAGTTTTGCATAAAAACATTTTTGGGAAAATGGGCAGGAACTACTTGAGGGTTTACATCTTTTTGAGTGACTTACGTCTGAGAAAAATCTAACTGAGCAATTTTGCAACATCTGTTTTCATCATGGGGTTGCTTTTAAATTACTACATAAGGAAACCATCAAAGTTAGTGATGCACAATGGGATCTGATGTACAACAGGACCAATGCACATCAGGGGAAATGTATACCAGGACACTGGCTGGGGAATCCCAGGAGAGCCTTTTGTGCTTTGAGGTACTCTTGTCAGGGCCCTATTACACATCGTTTCAAGTCACTAACGTGTTTCTTTAGGGCCTCTGCTACATGGCTAAGTATATTATGTAACATCAACCGTGTAGACCACAGTAGAGAATTCTGGCCGTTTGTTTACAAGGGAAGAAGAGACAATTGTTTTTTAAAGTGCCATTAAGTACTGATCCTACAAGTAGATATCTGCTAATAGAAAGGTTTTTTATGATTCCCATTTTGATTTTGAAATCTCATTATTCTTTCTCTGAAAAAGCACAGTATGTTAGGTTACGCTAGCAATTATATGAGGAAAGAGTATCATGTTTTTCCCAGTAATAGTCTCTATTGAATCCATTGCCCTTTAGTTCACAAACGAGCAACTCTAGATCCAAGCCATTATTGTACACATGTAGTGGTCACATAAGAATGGTACTAACTTTGTTGGTCGGGACTTACAGGCAATAATTGTGCCTATAAAAGTATTCCAAACAGATTTTTTGTATGGGAATCCCAAGAAATGCTGTTGAGAATAGTGGATAAAAATATTCTCTCTTGAAGTGTTTGTGGACCCTCTAAGAGAATAAGAGGTGAGTGCCTATTATCTGTGATTATTTTTGGTTTTAAGTATTCATGGGGCAGGACCTTGGAACATATCCCTCATGAATAGGGGATCATAGTGTATAATAGATGGAAATGAATAATAATGTATGCAGAATCACTACTCTTAGTCCATAATACTGCAAAGCAGAGAATAGTTAAATCACCCCAAATTCAAAACAGCCTTTTGGATGCTTTTAATTGCTTAGAGAATATAGATAAAGCAGTGTGTGTGTTATTGTGTTTTCAACAGATCCTTGAACCTCGTTTTAATGGTGATACACTGGCAATGCTTCTCAACATTCCTCCTCAAAAGACGCTATTAAGACGTCACTTAACAACTAACTTCAATCTGCTCATTGGATTAGAGGCACAGCAAGAAAAAAGGGAAATTGTGGAATCTACATCTTATACACCTCTGACTACCACTGCTAAAGTCCGGGTAGGAATGTTTCACCATATCCTGTGATGTAAATGCGCAAGATGTTTTTCTGTACTTGAAATTATGCAAGTTTGAGGCTTTTCTCAGCCTTTCCCTTTAGATATTTTCATGTGGCAAGTTACAAGTATGTTATAGTATTTCAGAAAAGAGCAAGTAAAGGGACAACACTTGAGAAATCTAGCTAGCTTCACCCAAGGGTGTATGCCTGCTCTTAAACAATTATTTATATTACTGTTCAACAGGTGGCTGGGTAGACATCTCTCAGACATCCTCTGATTGCATCCTTCAGTTGAGAGCTGGCTTTAAACAGGGATTAGACTAGATCACTTCCAGCCTACCTTTCAATTGTGCAAATCTGTTGAGCATAAAGAAGGATGAGTTCTTTACACGACAAATCTTAACCTTCTATTCCTGTTATTATTGTCTTGAAAAGGAGAATACTTTCATTCTCCTACATCCCTCCATAATAGTTGTAGATCTGAAAGTACCAGAGTAGCAGTTGTGATAAGACTCTTCTTAAGATATTTCTTTTTTTTCTGTGGTGGCTTAATTACAGGAAAAGGGGCTATGGTGCATCATCCATAGATTCTGCATCCATGGAGCCTGCCATTCATTGAAAGTATTAAAGAAGAAAATATTAAAGAAGAAAAATTCCAAAAGGCAAATTTTGATTTTGCCATTTTATATAAGGGTTGCCATTTTAGTATGCTATTGTATGTAATGGGACTTGACCGTTCATGGATGTTGGTATCCATGGGGAGTCCTGGAATCAAACCCCAGTGGATACCAAGGGCCTCTTGTAACTTTGCATGTAGAAAGTTGCAGCATTTCCAGCAGGGATGGAAAGATAATTATTGCTTTGAAAGTATATCTGTATTGTACATGAGTTCTGCTAATTGTGTTGTTATTGTCACTTTCCCCCTCCATGCTGTGCTTCTCTAAAACAGTGTTCTTGCTCTCTCCTCCCTTCCCATTCCCCCTTATTAGCCAAAGAAACTTGGATTTTCACATTTTGGAAACTTAAGGAAAAAGAAATTTGATGAATCAACTGATTACATTTGTCCCATTGATACATGTGTCAGCGTGACCAATGGCACCCAGAAGATCTACAGCGCATACAAAGTGCACAATGTCCTTCCTGACAAAGAATTAGACAAACTGAATCAGGTGGGCCAGGCGAAGTGATGCCATTTGCCTCTCATCCTCTTCATGCATCCCAAAGCTTTGAAATAACCTTTCGTTAAAATTTAACTTAAAAAAATACATAATGCATCTGCATGGATTTAAGGATTGTATGGAGATGAGGCCTGGAAAGTTTTATCCTTAAAATGTCAAATGACTATATTTCCATTTGCCACTATATGACATCCTACTTTTCAAGCCCTTTTTCAGGAATATAAAAAGCTTTACACAACAGATCGTAGTTGGATATCAAGGCACCCCAAAAGTCTCAACTTAACAGGAGTACTCTGTATGCACTCCTGTTGAAGGTCTGTTAATGTTTTTATATTCAAGAGGTGCCACCCAGATATATTTTTAACTTTTTATATTCGTTTTAATATAAACAGTTGTAAAGATATGTCTGTTTTATTCTGAGCAATACAACTGGATTGTATATTCTTAATAAGACATGCTGTTTGAACTGTGCAGTGTCTGCACCATATCAAATGTATATGACATGTAATTAAGAGTTAGGCACAATAGTACATCTTTAAAAATGGAAATATAACTTTATCCAAAAACAATAAAAGTTACACCTCGTGGTGAAATGTCCAACTCCTTACATTGTGATTATTTTCTTTGTGGTAGAATTATGCTTAAGACATTGTGGAGTTTGAAGAGATTCTCTAAATTGCCATCCTAACTAAACCATGTGGAGAAGCATGTGTAAAGCCAGTTTTTAAAACCTGAAAAATGGAGCAGTAGGAGCTTCTGAGCTTTCTGCAAGATAGAAGAACCTGATGAATCTTCTATGGATTCTGGTTTCCAGTTGAGAAACTGAATCAAAAAAAGATGGTAAATTGAAAACTAATAGCAACATTTTAATTTTTTCATATGCATGATTCATTCCATCTAACGTTTTGCCTTCATTCAAAATGTTTGCTCTTTATCCAATGTAAGCAATTTTAGTATTGTTATGCACTTGGAACACAATTCTAGACAGCCACAAAAGAAGTGGGTGAGAGATGTGCACACAGACAGACTGTAGTAATTTTTATTTAGAAGTTTTTTGAGGTCTTGTAATCAGCAAAATCTCCTGAAGAAGCCTACACTTATAATAATAGAGCTAAGAGGAACTCATTGCAAGATCTCTTTAGCCTCAATATCATTTTGCTACAGCCACACCTATCATAGGCTAGGTAAGATTATTTCTGTTACAAACTAAAAACTTTTGTATTTTTTTAATTGATTTAAAAATGTTTTATGAAATGACTTGCATTATTCTTCAGTTTTATTGTACATTTTTAAATTTTAATTTACTGTCTTTCTATGCTGCCTTGTACCCTATTCAAATGAAAGTGGCATGTTAATTAATTAAACAGCCTAAAAATTCTGAAAGGAAGCATTTCCATCAGTCTTTCTTCTTTGAGTTGCCAACCTAAGACATCATCTTGGTCCACATCATCACTATCATCTCTGGATTTTCTATGCAGGTAGCACTGAAATATTCCTTACTGGCATTGATGTCTTCTACCTGTGTTGTCTTTTCTAGTGAGCCATGTCTTCGCAGTCTGAGTCCAAAGTACAACAGTCTCAGATTAGTCATCTTGCTTCCATCTCTTCTCCAGCAGCCCATTTCAAATGAGTAGATTTTCTTCCTGCTTTCTCCCCTGTCCATCTTTCAGAACCATACCTAGAAATAGGAAATAAGATGGCCTTGAACAATCCTAACTCCATAGGTTTCAATATTATATTTTATCACCTTAGGATTGTATCTAGTTCCTTCACAGCTGCCCTTCTAAATCCTAGTCATCTTCTGATTTTTTGACAGTAATTTCCATTCTGAGTAATGATGGGGCTGAAGTATGCAAAATCTTGAACTCTTTCAATGTCTTCATAATCTACTTTAATGTTCTCAAAATAACTTTCTTAACTACCTCACAACCTCTGAGGATGCCTGCCATAGATGTGGGCGAAACGTCAAGAGAGAATACTTCTGGAACATGGCCACACAGCCCGAAAGACATACAACAACCCAACTTTCTTAATGTTTACTGCAAGCCTGCCTTTGCATTTTCTTCCTTGATTTTCTTCAGTAATCATTTCAAGTATTTGAAATTTTCTGTTAGTGGTATAGTGTTGTCTGCAAATCTTAAATTGTAGATGTTCCTTCATCCAATTTTCACAACTCCTTTCTCTGATTCTTTATGTGTGATATGTTCAGCATATAAGATTTAAAAAATGATAAAATACAGCCTTGCCCTTGATAGTCGTAATCATTCTGATTCTCCATAGTCTGCTCTAAGAGTAACCTCTCTTATCCTGATGACGGGACAAATGTTGTGACACACCTATTAAGAGCAGCTCATAGTTTTTCATGATCTATACAATCAAAGACTTTGCTATAATCTGCATATAATACAGGTTACTCAGATCACCTCAGCCAGGAGAGCAGATGAGCTCTGTTCCCTTCAAGTAGATCAACCTCACCTCTGCTTCCATAAGAGCAATATGGTCCGTAGACTGGACTTTTCCTCTCTCCTGAAGGTGGCAGTAGCCTTTCATCTGAACAAGAGCACTGTATTCCAGCCTTCCTACAGAATTCAGCTGACGTGGTGTGCTCTCAACCATCTGGATGGGCCTCGACCTTTGGCATGTTAATTGAATGCATAGCTTCCTTTTGGAGGTTTCAAAGGCTTTTCTTCTGCAGTTCATCCAACAAGAAAGTACTTTGTCTCAGTCTGGTACCTCTTCAAGTAGGTTGCAGTAACCATCTGCCTGATGGAGAAGCTGTTCAATCAGAGTGATGATATCAGAGACAATTTTCTTGGAAAGTGTCTCTCTACGGGACTACCATCTGGTCCCAGCCTTCAAGTTACACTATGGATTGAACACAAGGTCCCAGGGAAAGCCGTATTTGGTAGGGTTGAACTCTCCTCCTGTGTTGCATGAAACTCCCTCCTATGATTAGTAGTTAGTATTCAATTAGTGTGAGCCACAGACACCACAAAGAAGGAGGCCAGGTTGCCTACATATAATTGTGAGGGGTGTTTTTGTAGTGGTCATTTGTGAACTCACTCACCATACCAATTCTACTCATGTCATATCCTCTCTTTCAATCTTTGACTGCTGCTTCAGCCTCCAGGTTTAGGTAAGAAATCCATTGGAAATACATGCAGGAGGAGAGAGGGATGTCTGGCAATATACTTATAGAGCTAGAGGAGTCTGAGAGATGCACTGCAGGTGACCCCCATTTGTGTGAGTTCACAGAAGACCACCTGAAGAACCAGTTACAAGCAACCTGGTCTTCTGAAAATGAAAGGCATGATGTCTAGAAGTTAAAGACATTGACATCTTATTTCAGCAGATGCAGGCAAAATATAGTCCATGGCCATATGTGACCCCACAATGTCTTTTTGATCCCCAAGATTAAAAATAACCTCAAAGGTCCTCTAGGGGAATGGTTTTGGCATCCCCGTGTCATTTTAATCTATGGAAAGGCCCTTTTTACAAACAGACGGTAAAAAAAAAATTACTTCTGGTCACGTCCTGTTGTTGAAAAGGTCTCTCCCGAGTCTACAATGTCTTTGGGAGGAAACGATAGTAAAGTACCCCCTTGTGCTACTTAAGAAGGCAATTGAGAACAAAAAAAACAACCCTTCTTTGATATTTTTATTTGGCAACAGGTTACAGTGGGATCACATTGCATCCCATACCGTCCCACAGTTGCCCATCCCTGCCTTAAAACTACCTGTGGTCCTTCACACATCTTACTGAGAGGAAGAGCACCCTGCCACTATCTATCTGCTTACATATCATGGCTATCAAAACTTTTTATTAGGCTTTGCCTGTTACACGTTGCTTAGCAGGCTCAGCTCTTCCAAGACCCCTCACTACTGAATAGGTAGCAGGAGCTTCTCTGCAAGGGAAAGATAAACACTGTAGTCCACCTGCATAGTTATAACAGTTGAGGATCACTGGCTATGGGACTGTACACAGGAATAGAGAAAATCACTCCTGGATCAGATCCCCACACCCAGCAAGATGAGCCTGGAGCCTGCAGTCCATGCCAGGATCTGGTGTTTGGCAGAGGTAAGTATTTCTATGGCTTAGCAAGTACATGGCTTCAAGGGACACTGCCAAGATTTGTTGAAAATTTGGTTCCTCTGTGTAGGTATAGGCCCACAGGACCCACCTTTTAGACAAACTTGGTTGGGTCCTAGGAGTGGAAGAATACACATTAGTGCAGCAGTGGTAGGAGTAAGATACTACCTTGGGTTCAGTGGTACTCAGCCAATGATAGGATGGATTAATCACTCAGTACCTAGCCTTTCCTCTGCCTCTGTATAATGATCATGAATATAAAGCAGTCACAAATGTGTAACTTGCTGATGCATTTGTAACTTTCCATTAGAATTCCGGCCACAGATTTTATGCAGGAGTTCCCTGAGATGAGGAAACTGTGGTAAGCATTCCTCTATGGTCGAAAGGTTGATGAAGGCTGCCTGGGTGCATTAAAATGCAAGGTGTTCTGGATTAATGAATATTTTCATTTATTATTTTGGTGTGTGCCCTCCCCTACCCCAAATATGAGTCTGTGTCACAAAAAGCAGGACACATGTTTTCCATTTGGGTTTGGGTTTTTTCCAGTGGGAGAAAATTATATTGCATCAGCTTGAATTTGCAGGTTTGTTATGAGGAACCTGCTTGAATACAAGAGACTGCCTAGCCCCAAAACATGAGAAAGGAGGAAGGCAAGCCAGCAAGAGAACAAAATCACTCAAATCCTCACCTTCAATAGTTGCTGTGGGAGGAGGAGTTAAATGAACAATTTTATAGTGAGTCTGAATTATTGAGTATATAGGCATGTGTTTCAGATAAGGTTTCTGAGTACGGAAGCACTAAATTCATATGCTCAAAGCATGAACAACTTTTTTCATTAACACAGCATGATGGGTACTTGAATCTGCATGCATGTTGTAATGCTTTTGAATACTAAAAATAGCTTTGTTCCAGTCTAAGAAAATAAAACTAGAAATGCCCACAAATTATTTACATCGCTGATACCTTGTTTTGTTTCTTAAAAACCTATGTTACTGCAAAATGAACTAACTGAACTTTTTTGGCAGGGCTCCTCTGCTAACAAACCAAACCATATGTTCAATGAAAAAAACCCAGGAAGCTTGTATGTTATGATATAAGGGCAATATTTCAAGCCCTAAAAAGACAACAATATGAGCGCTTTCCTGTAGATGTGTCTCATATATGCAGAATAGTTAAGAAGATACCTTGTGTGTATGCTATGTGATTATGAAGAAGTAGCAGGACGTTTGATTTCATGTACTTGCTGAAATGATTTTACAGATGGAACATTCAGAAGGAACTGTAATGCAAATAGGGGAACTCTCTCAAGGAATTAACAACCTCACGGTATGTACTATTAATTTTTTGTCAGATAACCAACTGAGGCTCCATGATTGATATATACCATATTCGTCATGTCTACTATTAATATTCTAGAATATTAAAATAATAAGGCATCGGAGAAAATCCATGTCATTCACCTATGGAGCTGGGTCAGAGAGGCTTATCTTTATCTCCTATCATTTCTATTTCCTCTCATTTTGAAGTTAATGAGAGGAAATTAATTTTGCTAGGTCTAGATTGTGTTTTATTGATACAGGTCTCCAAGACTGCAGTTTAAAGTATTTTATGTGGGGACTTTGTGGATTCCCGATCTCTTCTGATCTCAGCACTTTGGAAGATGGGACTGTGCCAAAATTCAGTTTCCACCTGTGGCGAGGGAGGGCTGGCAAACCTAAATCTAAAACATGATTAACTCCTGTGCAGTTAAAAAACAGACAATTTAATACCAGTTAAAACAATTTAAAATAGTGAACTATACCACGTGCACAACCTGCTAAAATAAATTCATTTTGAAGAGAGAGGATGGCACAATTCCTTCAGTACTGGTGTTATGCAGTGGTTCTCAACCTGGGGTTCCACAGATGTTTTTGGCCTATAACTCCCAGAAATCCCAGCCAATTTACCAGCCATTAGGATTTCTGGGAGTTGAAGGCCAAAAACATTCGGGGACCCCAGGTTGAAAACCACTGTGTTAAAGGATTCCTCATGGAGTTCCAGTGAGCCATCTAGCTACTACAGATGGAACTAGCAACAGCTTCTGAGTCATTGTCAAGACCAGGCCTAAGCAGAGTGCATTGCAGTAATCTAACTAGGAAATGTGAAAATCTGTAAATTTCAGTACCATACATTATAAATGTATGGTACTGCTGTTTTGACTTGCATTGATAAAATCCATTTTATGTGTGAAAATAAGCCTGTTGTGTGAAAATAAGCTTATGTGTGAAAGAACAGACAAGAGTTCTTTCTCCCACCCTGGACCTTCCACAAATATATAAACCTTCCTTGCTTAGTTTTTCCAATATACCTCACAACCTCTGAGGATGCCTGCCATAGATGTGGGTGAAACGTCAGGAGAAAGTGCTTCTGGAGCATGGCCATACAGCCTGGAAAACCCACAACAACCCTAAACAAGATATTCACAAATAATGCCTATGTAAATATAGATTGTATGTACCTCAGGATTGTGTGACTTACAATGTGAAATATTTTCATTTCCAGACTATGTTAAGCCAAGATCAGCTGTTGAATGATGATAGATTTTTAACACCAGCTCTTGAGGACTGGAGATGAAGACTCCATGAGACCAATACCGCCAATCCTTTGGTTGTATTACGATATATGGCTAGGGCAAGATGGGTGCTACATTAAACGATCTGCTGCTGTTTTTGCCACTGAAATAATTAAGTGCTATTCTAAAAACATCCTCCATTGGGGCAAAATCCTTACAGCCTAATAACACACAAAAACCTATGCAATATTTTTAGAGATGGAAAAACTGAGATGTAAATACATACTTCTATATAGGGTGAGCCACTTCCTTGTCAGTGATGTTTTTGTTTTTTGTACATTTAAGGTTTCTTTATGTTGCAAATTATTGGATTTGCATTATTTTCTAAGGTGTTCCTGCTCTGAAAGTGTTAATACAACTGATTCAATGATTTATTGTCAATATAGTATATCAGAACAGATTCCTTCCCAAGATAAGTTTGCTAGTTGTTTACTTTGACTACTGATCCTAAAGCTGGAACAACGACCCAGTATTTGAAGAAATCACCCATCCATCTGTGCAGTCTTTCTAACATCTTTTGATCTTGCCATGTTTTGAGCAATGCATGTAATTAATCTACAATAAGAAAACCTAGCTTCCTTCACTTAACAGTGCTAAGAAAAAGAAAGGATCTTCATGTTTCTGTAGCCAACATATTCTGTATTGAATAATCTAGAATAGGAAAGGAAATCATATGAAGTACCCATGTGGAGTACCCAGAGACCACATGGACAATCCTCAGGTTCCTAAATCAAAAACACAAAACCATCCATCCAGAAGCTTCCAGTGCATGTGTAGGGGGAGTATAGCCTAAAACATACATGAACATATAAACTGCTTCAGAAAAACATTGGTTTTCTGAAAACTAGAAGTGACTCTGGTTATCTCTAGCTTCCCCAGAATGGGAAATTGTGGTCCAGAGAAATCGAGGAGTTGAGATGGAAATGGGATAGATGTGAGCGCTGCCCCACATGACTGCCCATCCAGATCTAGAAGATACACCCCATACCGAGTCATAGCTACGCTCCACCAACTCATATTATTATATGAATTAGACATGCCATTGTTGCCACTGGGTGCAGCTGCAGCTAAGAACAGATGAATTGGTCAGGAGATACATCATATTTATGTCTCCTGACCCAGAATCTTGGACATTAATACAAACATAAAAGAGAAATGACCAAAGAGAGAACTAGAATCTGACTTACCTCTTTTTTTCACTATTCTATTTTATAAATAGAAGGGCAGTTTTTGTTGAGAGCTTTGGAGTCAAGAAATTACAGCATCTTAACAAAAACAGTACATCACCTAACCACCGGCACCCTCAGTGGTGCAGTGGGTTAAATCCTTGTGCCATCAGGACTGCTGACCTGAAGGTTTGGTTGCTGACCTGAAGGTTGCCAGTTTGAATCCAGGGAGAGCGTGGATGAGCTCCCTCTATCAGCTCCAGCTCCTCATGTGGGGACATCAGAAAAACCTCCCATAAGGATGGTAAAACATCAAAAAAAAATTCAGGCATCTCCTGGGAAATGTCCTTGCTGATGGCCAATTCTCTCACACCAGAAGCAACTTTTAGCTTCTCGAGTTGCTCCTGTCATGAAAAAAAAAAAACCAAACCTCTTGAAAGAATGGATGCCTGAGCACAAGAAACAGTCCTTTTAATTACAGCTTCATAAGTCATGAAACACTACATTTACAATCAGTTTTTTCCTGATAGTGATATCAAATGTCGATATGAAGACAATGACTTGCCATTCAGCAAAATATATTGTTTTGCCTGTAACACGACATTTAAAATTAGTTCTGCTCAACCAAGTAAGATTAGCCTCCAGCCAGAGTTGGTGGGAACTAGGATATGAACATACTGGGGGAAGGTCTGTCCTCCTATGGAGCATCAAAGTCCTCCACTTTCTTTTCTGTAACACTGATGCTCTCTTTTGTTTCACCACACACAACCGCTTTATATTTCAATCTTACTATTACAGTAGAGTCTCACTTACCCAACATAAATGGGCCGGCAGAATGTTGGATAAGCGAATATGTTGGATAATAAGGAGGGATTAAGGAAAAGCCTATTGAACATCAAATTAGGTTATGATTTTACAAATTAAGCACCAAAACATCATGTTATACAACAAATTTGACAGAAAAGTAGTACTGTATTTACGAATTTAGCACCAAAATATCACAATGTATTGAAAACATTGACTACAAAAATGCGTTGGATAATCCAGAACGTTGGATAAGTGAGAGACTACTGTAGTTCTAAGCAGAGAAGATCTACCGGATCACAGATATCTTGACATACAATAATTCAATAGATTCATGCCTAAGCTTCCTCTTTCAAAGGGGATGACTGCGGGTTTATCTGAACTAATTTTCATAGCAAATACTGTAATAGCAACTCCATATGGACATTTTGTATCTTCTGTCATCTTCGATGATTTTCCCTTTTCCCCAGGCCTCTAGCCTGGTAATTCAAACTTCGCTAGGCAAGAGAACCCTCTGCTGGTGATACAAATGTTTGCTCTCATGAAACATTCCAGAAATTACTTTCTACGACAAAGGCCATCCTGAGTTAGCTTCTCAACTTTCAATGAAGATAATTCATTGCATCACTGTGTGTAACAATAGATCCAGCCCATCTTTTAGAATTAAATAACAAGCCTTTCATTATTTAAATAAAAGAAATATGTGAAAACATGTGCAATGTTCATCCAGACAATATTCATTTCAGTTTCTGACTTTTGAAACTTTCAACTATATTTACATTTGTTCTACAGTTCTAGATCTGGAATGCTCTGTACATTAAAAAGCATGTAAAATGCAGATGTGCATGTTTACAAAGATTACTGTAAGCCATAAGCATGCATACAGACCTTCTCGGGGTTATTGTCTTATTTGACCAACAAAGGATGAGTGTCCCTACAGCGAAATATCAATGCACAAAGCATTTCAAACACAAGAAGCAATGGTGGACTTCCAAGTTTCTGTTAGGAACTGTAGATCATTTTCTCCCTCCTTGGAGAAGTACCTGCTTAGGCCAGGCCCCACTTCCCTGCAGCCTGCCAATGCATAGTTGCAAAATGTCAAAATGCCAAAACTTCAGAACTCCAAAATACACCCTTTCCCCTAAGAACAATGCCAAGGATCAGAATCCTGCTTTCCCTACAGAAAAACTGACCCTGCAATGTAAAATGATTCCAAAATGCACTCCTTCCTCTTCCCATGAGAAAAGGAGCAAGTGTACAGGATCCTGCTTTCCCATAGCAGATCTGAAACTTCCTTACACCATCTCCACAGAGCATGGCGGGTGAACAGCTCTCCTGTCTGTCATACTTTCTGGATTGTCGTGTGGTCACTTATCTAGAAATATTTTGCAGAGGTTGTACCAAAGTTGTAAATGAATTTATAGACATTTTCCATCTTGGCTCCATCTCAGTTTCCTGGACCAGATGTTGATTCTTCTTGATTGGTGTTGGTAACGCCATAAGTCTTGTGTTGACTTTTTAACAGTTGTAAACATGTCCTTAACTTGATGAAAACATTTCTCTTGTCAGTCACAGTTCTTATCACAGTTTACCAGGCAGGTCAATTATTTCCATTCTCATTAGGAGTTTTTGATTACAATTCAGCAAGCAGGTAGTTAGTCATTGCAGGTCGTAGTCTTAGAATTGTGTCTTCAAAATTATTAACTCATTCATTCACCTTCCATACAGTTCATTCAAACTTATCCAAGCTAAACGGGCCGGCAGAAGCTTGGATAAGCGAATATCTTGGATAATAAGGAGAGATTAAGGAAAAGCCTATTAAACATCAAATTAGATTATGATTTTACAAATTAAGTACCAAAACATCATGTTTTACAACAAATTTGACAGAAAAAGCAGTTCAATACGCAGTAATGTTATGTTGTAATTACTGTATTTACAAATTTAGCACCAAAATATCACAATATATTGAAAACATTGAGTACAAAAATGGCTTGGATAATCCAGAAACTTGGATAAGCGAGGCTTGGATTAGTGAGACTCTACTGTATTCACATTTCATCTCATGACACCAATATAAAAAAACCCATGTTTCACACAAGTTGTTTAAAGGTAGAATACTATCACAGTATGACATTGTTACTGCTGCTGCTGTTCTTGTGTGTCTTCAAGCTGCTGGACTTTGTCTTCCTCTGAAGTCAAGAGAATGTGACTTGTGTGACATGGCCAAGCAGACATTGGAACTGTGGTTTCCAGGGTCATAGTCCAAATACTCAGATCATTACACCACATTAGCTCTCTAGTAAATGTTAACTAACCTTAAGGACTAGATAGAGAGTTATTTCAAAGTTATTAGTGAATTAAGGTGACAAAGCCTGTTTGTGTGTTTTATCCTAAGTACTATGCATAAGGTTGGGATGTCCAGCAGATGGTTGCATGCTACATGTGTGGCTCTAACATAGCAAAGTTCAGGGAAAAGGCATCTCAGGCCTGAGGTGTATAATGTTAAAATAGAATAAGAACAGATAAGGAGGCACACAGTATAAATGTCCCCTTTTACTTGATCACCCTCTACCCTATAAGATGCAGCACAACAATATGTTTTTCTGCTTCTCTCTATAACACTTGACCTGGCAACATGAACAGCTTCATTCAGTAATTTGTCAGATGTATGAAATGAATGCTTGTGCTCAATCCAAGCATACTCAGTAGCAGTACATTTCCTAGCTATACCATCACAAAAGAAATGAGAGGTGCAGTGATTTAATTTTGAGAATATTTTCCAGCTATAACTAAAGGATGGGTTTCATTGAGAATGCAGTTGAAGTCATGTCAAAATCCAGATACAGAAAGGTCTGTTAGTCAAGAGGACCACTATAGGGTGGAGGGACTACTCTCTCTTTTTAACTTTCAGACACTTGCAGGTTTTGTTATATTGGGGGATCAAGGATTGCCTTCTTAATAAGGACTTCAGATTTTGAGCAGGCTGTAAAATGATTTACTTTGTACATAAACAGTGTTCAGTGTTCTTCCCCTTAATAAAGAGACATAAAAACAGTTGCATTTGTTACACAGAAGCAGCTATATAATTTTAGGCACTTTTTCATATTAGTAAACGTTGAGAGTAAGACACATTGTCCCAAACTCTTTAATTAAGGAAATGAAGATCTCAGAGTGTGGTAAAGTGCAATCTGCCAACAAAGTTAAGAACTGTCTTTAAGGATGAATAGAGCTAATTTCCAAAATAGCCTATTATGAGTTTACAGTGCATCCCCATACACTCACTGATGAAAAATGGCACTGAATCGAATAAAACTAAATAGGATTTACTGCTGCTTAAACATGTATATAATTGTACTATTAATGTGTAAACTAAAATTGGAGAATGCAATAAGAAATCCATGAACTAGAGAGAGTTCTTTATTTGATCATATGTCAAATATCTAAACTTTGTTACAGGAGGCCATTTACAGATGAAATATACAACTCTAAATTTAATAAGCAAAAGTGCTTTCTTTAGCATAACCCAGTTTTTCAAGATTTGGCTGACAAGCAAACTGGATCATAGGTGGAGGCCCGCACATCAAAATCAGTGTGTCATCGCCAGGAGGAGGGAGATGTTCCTTTATCATGTCTGCAGTAACAAAGCCGGAACTATATTTCCATCCTGAAATAAAAACAGCCGATAAAATGATAAAAACAGGGATCTTGTTTCAGATAAGTTACTTGGCACTATCTCCTCACTTGTAGAAAACTGAGAGCAATACAAATACAAATGGAAACCTGAGAAAATCAACTGAACTAAATAATTACCCCTGTTTTTTTCCTTTAGAAATGCAGGATTCAAGAAACACTTAAGTTTCCACTGAAGAGTACCGATATATAAATACCTCTCTTCAGCCTCTCTCTCACCAAAATAAATAAGTCAGAACACATAGTTAATCTTGATAGCAGGTGTTTCTTTCCCCATTGTATCAAAATAAAATGTCACTGTTGTGAAATGTGTTATCAATCACAACATAAATGTAGAAATTCTTCTCATGGTGCTTTTACATTACCACTGAGATGATATTTTGTTTTGGAAGAGTCCTTGGGAGATATATGTCCTGGCAATATCAATCAGGATTACATTATTCATTCCACATGTTTGCAAAGGGAATCTAATTTCACAAACCCTTAAAGACTTGATAGAAATTTCCTTCATAGCACAGTACATTGAGAATGCCACAGAACTGTGCACTTGCAGAAGAATTCTGTTCTTATTACTTTGCATATAAGAAAGAGGGCTATTTTAGTTTGTGTAAGTGCTAGCAGTTTACCTTGAGGTGGTCTGTCCAAAGTGTACCACAGCTTAAACTGCTCTGGATGATTTGCTGCTACATCTTCCAGTTCTGGTCTTAGCAATATGTCTTGCTCTGTCTATCAATACAAGGCCAGTTAAACATTCATGGATTCTCAATATGCACCATGTACAGATATGCTTATTACAGTTTCATCTCACACTAATTTTGTGAATTATTGCTCTTATCTTCACTAGCTCCACACAGTTTCACCTTGTTAGCACTGTAGAAGATTGGATGCTCAACAACCATCTCAAAGATTAGCAGCTTAGCATCTTTGCTGGGAAGCAAGAAGCATTCAGGTTACATCAACAGAAGTACAGTGAGCATTGGAGTTCAGACTATGGCACAGAACCAGCAGCCAACTATTAACTCTGAGAATTTCATATATTAAAGTCATTTTGCTCAGCCAATTAAGTAAAAATGATAAAATTATACAAGATTGTAAGCAATCTGCTGATGTCCCTTAGGACACCATGCCCAAAAGGGCAAAGAATTATAGCTTTTTCAATCAAAGGGCTCTTTCAGAGCAAAGAAACTTTCATTATCCGATCTTTAGGTAATTGCCTAAAGAGAAAAGACTACATTCCTCTTTGAGGCATCTGGAATTGAAGGTAAAGGTAAAGATTTTCCTGACATTAAATCTAGTCATGTCTGAGGGTTGGTCTCATCTCCATTTCTAACCTGAAGAGCCAGTGTTGTCCGTAGACACCTCCAAGGTCATGTGGCCAGCATGACTGCATGGAGCGCTGTTACCTTCCCGCCAGAACAGTACCTATTGATCTACTCACATTTGCATGTTTTCGAACTAGCTTGGCAGAAGCTGGGGCTAACATCAGAAGCTCACCTCGTTCCCTGGATTTGAATCACCGACCTTTCGGTCAGCAAGTTCAGCAGCTCAACAGTTTAACCCGTTGCACCACCAGGAGCTCCCTGGAATTGAAACTCTTCTCCAAATCCTTCAACTAACTACTTTGATACTTAAAACAAAATATCTTTTCCACTTCCCTCTTCTCTTCACCTGCAGGAAATCTGCCAGATCAACTCTCTCCCTGTATTCTCCTGCATCAAACCCCTGGTTTATTCACACTCACTGAATCATGAAGGAAAAGTCTTTATATATTTCTTTGCCAATGTCTTCTGCAAGGTGTTTCCCTAACGTTACTTTCCCACACACCAGTTTTCTAAAAAATCAGTGTATCCAAATACAACAGAGCATGCACATAGACATATTTTTTACAAAAAGTCAACACCCTGCTAACCAGTTGTTTGGCAGGAGAATGCCAGTGGTTAGCATTCGGCCAGTAATCCAGTTTTTCAGGGCCTTCACACATTCAGTTTTTAACAGTTGTGCCGGAAAACATACCAACACTCACACCTTAATCAGCAATTCAGTTACATATGATGCCAGAGCCACGCACATGGAAACTTTGAAGCTGGGTGGGAATCTTGCCCAAAGTTTTTTCGGATCTCATTATGCACATATAATTAGAACAATGTGTGCACAAACTCAATAGTTTAAAAACATGGTCTTTTTCAATTCCTAATTTCCCCAACTGACATGGAAAATATAGGCTCATTTTCTCGTATCTTGAACTAAGCCAGTAAAATATTGAAGCACATACGAGTGGACTCTTATCTACCTGTTCAGCAGGAAGAGATTGCAATGCATATGATGCAGTCATTCTTCAGGCCTGATTGATATTCCAGACTACTATGAACAAGGGCATATTAATGCATCACAGATATTATCCTGGCATGCCACAGGGGATATGTTTTGTGTGGTGTGCTATCATTACGACTACTGTTTTGGCTCTCTCACAGGCATCATTACTACTATCCTGCCCCAGAAAGGAAAAATCCTTGATATTCAAAATTTAACAAACTCAGGACAATAAGGAATGACAGCAGCATCATTTGGGTTGCCCAAAAAACACTGGACAATCATTTGTTCCAAAAGACTTATAAGCTGCTTCTGTGTTATTTAAGAGGACTACTCACCTGGTTAGCAAAAAGCAAGGAACACTTTGTTTTTTCACTGGGGTCCTTTGTGATGTGACGGATTAACTGAAGCATTGGAGTAATACCTATCAAAACCAAAGGTTAGGTTTTTCCATTTCTGTAAGGAGAAATATTTCTGACATTTGTTTTGATCGGCCTTTTCCCAAAATTCCTAGTCTCCAAATATTACTCTATCATCCCAAGACTTGATGGCATAATGGGAACTGTTTTCCAACACATTCCACAAATGTAACACATTGGAGAAGATTAGGCTATTTTATCCAAGATTGATATGTGATCAACCAAAAAACATAAAAACATAAAGCACTATATTTTGATTACACAGCCCAACAAAAACAATTCTTTGTGTCTTCGTTTTTAGGCCTGTTCCTGGGGTTATTTGGGGCACTGATTCAGAAAATTGCATTGATAGACCGCACCAGCTCTAGTGTTGTCCTACACTTTTAATATGCAGTTTTAACTCCAAAGACATGCAGGGACATGAGTGAAGCCTCCCACAGGATGGTAAAACATCTGAGCATCCCCTGGGCAACGTCCTTGCAGATGGCCAATTCTCTCATACCAGAAGCAACTTGCATTTTCTCAAGTCATTCCTGACACAAAGAAAAAAATCTTGATATTAAGCAAGTACATCAATAAAATGCCAGATACCCAAGGAACAGGAAAGCCTCAAATTTCCTAAAGATTAATGTGATAACTATAGCATTATTAACTTTACTAACTGTAAATACTTTTCCCACTACAAATCATGTGCAAAGTGGCTAACAAGATACACAGTTATAATTACAAAGTTTAAGAACAAATTAATTAAAAACACATCTACAAAATTTAAATAAATGGCACCCAGAAGCAAATATTACATGATAAACACCATAAGGCCACAACGGAAAAGCAATCAGACAGGAAATTGAGAAAGGTATTCTAAGCAATGGAATAAAAATTGACTGAGATGTCCTGCAAAACCAACAGGCACATACATCTCCTGTCCAATTTCTAGTGTAGATCACTAATCAAAGTATTCTCTAGCCAATAACAGACATAAGCCTTTAAGATTGCCTGTTTCTCTAAAAACTAGAGCAGTGGTTCTCAATCTGTGGTGTTTTGGCCTACAACACCCAGAAATCCCAGCCAGTTTACCAGCTGTTAGGATTCATGAGAGTTGAAGGCCAAAATATCTGGGGACCCACAGGCTGAGAACCATTGAACTAGAATTTAAATGCCATCATGTGCTCCAGAACCTTCCCAAGAACTATCAACTATGAAGGAGTCCAAAGAGAGTTTTTAAAAAAATCAAGCACCACCTCTTGGTGCTGAATCATGCTTTGCTGCAAATGCACTTCCTATGACCTCATTGGCCATATAGCCTCAAAACTGCTTTTATTACACAGGAAGATCAGAAATCAGTGATAGAAAGTATAACCCGTCTGCACAATTTCTGGCCAAAATATCATCTTGTATTTGACTTGTTTTCAACCCTATCTGTTCTCTAGCTAAGAACACTCTCAAAACAAAGAAAGTGGCCCACCTGTTCCTCCAGCTATCATTCCAAGGTGTTTTACACACTTTATTTTTGCTTGTGACTTCTTATCTTGCTTGATAGAAAATTTACCTGCATGAAAGTGAGATTATAAGTGTCAGTGCAGATAAAAAAAGAATCTATACAATTGCAACACTGTTTAGTAACTGCTACTAAGCCTATGGGAGAATTTGGTAGGATTGCCTTGCCACTCACACAAGGCACCTCTGGATCTAAGCCAGTGGTTCTCAACCCCAGATGTTTTTAGCCTACAACTCCCAGAAATCCCAGCCAGTTTACCAGTTGTTAGGATTTCTGGGAGTTGAAGGCCGAAAACATCTGGGGACCCCAGGTTAAGAACCACTGGTCTAAGTCATTATATGCCTCTTATTTAACAGATTGCTCAAGACTGCGTGACCAAACCAGTTAAGTAATATGATCTGCTAGAGTATAATCCATTATTAAATATGTTCCACCTATTTTTGTTTGCATGAATTACTTCCTGCTCTACTTAACAGATAATTCAGCCATAACCAACTTTCTACAGAGCCCTACCTTGCTTTATCTCCAGCAAATAAAATATAGTAAAAAGTGTTTAAGACTGCAATTCCATGCACACTTTGAAAGGATCATGCCACCATTCAGAGTTACTTACTGCTGTGTCAAAAAAGCACCAGCAAATGGCATTGTGAGGAAAGGTATTAACAGCTTTTCAAGAGAAAGTCGGAGTGAAGTTGACAATGTAATAAATAATTTACGATGTATTTCAGTTTCTAGTGGAGCTTGCGATCACTTGAATGATAAAGAGACACACACAATCAGTCCAAAATGAATTAAGCAGAAGACCCTGGAGCCACCTCACTCCCTCCATGTTGATGTCCCACTTAGGCCCACCACTTTCCACAAAACTGTTAATTTTTGTTCAAAAAGGTAACACAACCATGACTATCAGACAGTAATGGCTGAAAAAAAATCCTAATTTAATTATTGGAGGGAGGGTATTTCTTCATCCTGTCAGCTATTGCTAACATGTGCATTCTGTGGCATTATAATACCTGAACCCTTGTATACCAGGAGCCCATTAGGCCCTCTGAAGTCAATGGTATCGCCAACCTTCATACTGTCCAAATGTTGGGACATCTTTCCACCTTCTGGAAACTTAGGGTGAACATTTTTGTAGTAAACCTAATTGGGAAACAGGCAAAACAACAATAGCAATATTTATACTTTCATATTACAGCAAATTGAATTGAATAAATGCATTTGCTATTATTTATCATTACACAAAGCATGAAACAGGACCCCCAAAAAAAACCTAGCTTCCCATCTTTTATTACATGTAACAAACTATCACTGCAATGCTTGGTGTGTGGTTGTAAGTATTACATACCACCACACTGTCTTTCTCACCTGCTACTACCCTATTGTACTTTAGACTCTGAATTCAGAGGACTTAAACCTTCCTTGTTTTCCAGATAAGATTTTGATCCATAGCCACGTTATAAATATGTGTGTTTTATGATTTCTACATCAGGTAACACCAGAATACATTACAAAATGTCCCTATAAGAATTAAGAGTATTGCCAAAGTGCACAAGATGAAAGCTTCTCAGAATTGTCTATGACAATCTGATAACATCTAAACTAAAATCTAATTGTTGGTCCCAACCTGAATAACTGTAACTTACATTTCAGTGTGGCCTTAACAAATGTTCACTGATCTTCTCTGTTGGATATTAATTTTAGGCTAACAGATGTTTACAAAACATTTGTGTTTTGTATTATAATTCCCAGGATTGCTGGCAATTGGCCATCCTGTATACTGCATTTAAATATTATATTTGTTTTGTGAAACAGATACATTGTATAAATGTTAATAAATAAACAGATAGTATATACACAAGGAAGTAATAAAACTTTCAAAGCACCTTCCAAAGTTCATTTGAATGAATTATCCAATAAACTATGATTGTTGTTTCATTTTTACTATAAACTGGGTAAGTTACCTTCTAGTGGCACAACTATGATATCAAATGCGGCGGTTGATTTCCATTATTTATTTGCCATTCTCTACTTCCAAATCAACTCAAAAGTACATAAAGAAGAAAAACATGCTGTTGTTTATGTCATGCTTCTCGAGTCACCAATTTAAGGATAATGCCACTCCAGAATATGAATTGTTTTCCATGTCACTATATCACTTGCACTTCAAGCTTCAAATATTGGATGCATATTTGCATGAGAAATGAGGCAACTTTTAAAAAATGTGATTAGCCTACCTTCAAAATAGCCGCTCAAGCATACCTTAATAATTAAATCTACATAACCTTTCACTTCATCACTGGAAACTGGAGTGTAGGCCCGGATCACAAGGTTTCCAGCAACCTTGGAAGAGATATATACATGCTGGCCTAGAGAGGGAAAAGGTACATTCCACTATCACACATCGACAATATTGTTCTGTGTGTATTATGGGGCTAAATAGGCTGAATAATTGTGGGCGGACATCTGTAGTGAGTCAAGGACCAATTTTCTGCATCTAGGACCTCCAGAAGTCTCACCAACTACCAATCAGAAAGCAAGTGAGCCACGGCCTCAAAGTCCAAAACTATGAGTCAATCCTTCCTTGCCTTCCCAGTTTGAGCTGGGAAGCCAACTTAGAACTTGTGCCAGTGCTTCACTCACCATGCACCACACCATCTCACTCAGAGCAATGAGTGGCAGATGAAGCCAGATCAAGACTTGTATAATACAGTAGAGTCTCACTTATCCAAGCTAAACGGGCCGGCAGAAGCTTGGATAAGTGAATATCTTGGATTATAAAGAGGGATTAAGGAAAAGCCTATTAAACATCAAATTAGGTTATGATTTTACAAATTAAGCACCAAGACATCATGTTATACAGAATTTGAGAGAAAAAATAGTTCAATACGCTGTAATGTTATGTTGTAATTACTGTATTTACGAATTTAGCATCAAAATATCATGATATATTGAAAACATTGACTACAAAAATGCCTTGGATAATCCAGAACCTTGGATAAGCGAGTCTTGGATAAGTGAGACTCTACTGTATTTGGAGGAGCTGCTCCACCAACCACTGACCAAGTCCCTGCTATCAACAATCTTTGTAGGAAATAGATGTAGGCATTCGGCCAGTACTTGAGGGAGACTCTCATTACAACACTTACTGAGTCACTATCTGTCCATTGTTTGGCATAGCAAAACACAAAAAATAGGTCAGATGGTGATAGGGAATGGGGTAAGGGATTCAGAAAAGACCTACCTGTGCCATGATCCATCCCATGGAATTGTGCATTTGGGTTAATCCGGCCCTGGGACCAATCCTCTTTTCTATCCCTTGGTAAATAAGTGGATTTCTGATGGAGAGCTCCTCGAGTTAGCACTCCTTGTGCCTCCATTCAAATTACATTTTGTAGCTTGACTGTAACTTATTGCTAAGTCCCAACAATTCAACTCAATGGATCTACTCTAGTTGAAACTAGCAACTGGATTTAGATCATAGTTTGCAAAGTTTGACATGTAACAGACTGAAACATAGATATATTTTGTAAAATTTCACTACCTGACAGGTCAGCTATTTTTACCATTTTTTTCAGATCTCAAATAAAGTGGGTTTTTTCTTACTAAAAACAAGGGCATTATATATTATGATGAAATATTTTTTTAAAAACTCAAAAAACACCATATGATCTGAAATACTATTTCTCCCTAAATGAAAGTCTTAAGTGCCCCAGAAGTCAGCTATTCCTTCATCTTGCCATCATTACAAGCCTTTCTGTTGAGGAAAGAACCTTTCATGAAAGACTACACTGAGCCTGTCTGTCCTGTTTTCACCGACAGGCAAAGATATGTCTATTCAAACAGGCATTTAATGATTAACTGGCTGCAAGGAACCTCTTTATGGAGGTTTTTTGATATTTTAAAATTTTAAAATTTTGATATTTTAAAATAGGATGGCCTTTAAATATGGCTTTTGACCACTGAGGAGTTTTTAAATACTTGATTACTGGTTATGTTTTTCTACTCCACTGATTTATCTGTGAGTATTTTACTGTAATTTATAGGCTAGTTGGAATGTATAGAAACCACTACTCTCACTTTCTGATGACTACATCAATTAATTCAGAACAGACAAAAATTTGACTTTCCTTAAAAACATTATGCCCTAACCAACTGTGTCTTATGAACCTGAGCAGTACAGCCAGAGAAAATTATACCTGCATGTGAACACGTACAAACCACAAAACCTTCCCTTAAGCCTAAGGGATATATAGCTCATACTTTGATGCCTCACATGTTTGCACAACACAATTAAATATCAGCCTAACAGTGTAATCCCACATATGTTTATTCAGAACTACGTCCAACTGTGTTCAAAGGGCTTTACTCCTAGGAAGGTCTACACAAAATGCAGCTTTAGTTTATCTCTAGTGACATTTTATTTTGGCCACAAATCTGCCTCTTGGTGTTATGCAGGATTTACTGCATGGCATTGCTGATTATAACAGGAAGCCATTGCTTGATTGGCTTGCCATAAAATATGTGCCCATTACAATACTGTATATTAAACAAATTTTATTTACCTCACTACCAGTGCAGAGCTGACCCAATCTCTGCAATGAAATGTTCAGGTTACCATTTTGCTATTCCACCCATGTCAAAAATTGTTAGCCCAACTTAGACAAACTGGACTGCAACATTCCTGCAATCTTGAGCTGCCACACCACAGTTCAATTAAGTTTGAGCCCATAACATAGTGATTCTCAACCTGGGCCCCCAGATGTTTTTGGCCTTCAACTTCAAGAAATCCTAATAGCTGGTAAACTGGCTGGGATTTCTGGGAATTGTAGGCCAAAAACATCTGGGGCCCCCAGGTTGAGAACCACTGCCATAGCACATCACAGACATTAAAGGGCACCCTTGACTCTTCCTGACAAACAAAAGCAACCCTTGCACCCTCCCTGTTCAATAATTCCAATTAAAAAAAGAAATCAGGTTTCAGTAAAAACCGTAAGAATTAAAGTGCAAGGTTCTGTTCTGAGCCTGTCCTAATAAAATACACATACACAAAAATGAAATCATATGGAAATAGATTCATTTGCTAAAGGAAAAATTACACAAAGAGCATATAGGAATGTATATAATGAGTTTAAAACAGGACAGCTAACATCCTACTTGCCAGATGCGTAAGTGTACATCACAATTCCAAAAATCAAGATCACAGTTCCAGCACAATTAAAATGGAAAGGAAAGAAACCTTAATCGAGTTTATACAGAAAGAAGTAGCCAGACCTCAGAAGACCCTAATGAACAAACCAGGGTTACTACATTCTGGCCTTTTGCATATTACTACTTTTCTCTGACAGTCCAACATAAATTTAAATGAACTCAGCAGTTACAATATCAGGGAAACTCCATCGGAAGGCAGTACAGGTTGTGTGGATCATGGCTGAAAATGTCTTATTTGAGAAATCAATTATAAAATAAGACACGGCTAGACTTACCTACAGGTAAGCCCAATATGTGTTCTGATGATGGTAGACCAAATCGAAACCTCCTGGTATCGTGGCTAATCTCCTGTTAAAATAAAAAATGAGACTTTATCATACAAACCATGCTACAATCCAAAGAAGGTTTACACTTTCTTTGCAAACTTCAGGGAGGAGCTGAATCCACAAGAAAGGTCCCTAGCTCAGTCTATGGCAGGATTAGTTAAAATGATCTCATTCTAAACAGCTGCTGCCTTTCTGAATAGATAGACCTTGAATGACAAATGGTATGATACAAAGTCTCATAAAAGTAGATTATATTGTCAAATCACATTACAGACAACTCACCTCTCTCTCTATTAAAGGCAAAGGATACTTGATATTTGGATCTTGTAAGGTCACCAGAGCTTTTTTTGTCTTGGGTCCCATTGCTTTAAAAAGCAACAGCATGGTAGATGCCGCCACCACCACCCCAGCAATCAAAAAAGAGATATTCTAGAGGGGGAAACAAAGATATAAAAAAATTCCCACTATAAATTTGTGCTAGGGTTTTTTTTTTTAATCAATTGTTGGAAGACTTTGCTGGAAAAGAAACAGCATGTGCTATACCAGTGTTTCTCAAACTATGCTCCTCCAAATGTTTTAGATTTCAGCTCCCAGAAATCCCAGCCACCTTACCAGCTGTTAGGAATTGTGGGAGCTGAAGTCCAAAATATCTGGAGGAGCACAGTTTGAGAAACTCTGTGCTATATAATCATTATTTCTACAGAGAAGAACTGTTTGGCTCATGGCTAAGGAGGATTTGACCCTTGAATTTTTCAAGAGCTGTGGAAAGTGAAGAACATTTTCATCCTACAATATCTACTAAGATTAGGAAAAATGTAAGGATAGAAACACTTATTAGAATGATAAGATTCCTCCAAGGTTGATCTAATCTAACCCCTATCAATGTAGAAATCTATGCCTAAAACATCTGACTGAAAACCATATATTTAAGGACGTCTAACAAAGGAGAGCTTACCATCTTCTGAGTTAGTCCATAACATTGTCAAACAGTTCTTACAAAAGCCAAGAACCTGTCCCTCAATATGTCCTATTACAGGTGAAGACCAGAGCTTTGAATTAATACACTGATAAATTCATTGTTATTAATCCACCAGGTTTTATTCATTAGAGCATATGAATTGCAATTCTTCTGACTCTATAGATCAGTGATTTTCAACCTGTGAGTCCCCAGATGTTTTGGTCTTCAACTCCCAGAGATCCTAACAGCTGGTAAATTGGCTGGGATTTTTGGGAATTGTAGGCCATAACACCTGGGGACCCACAGGTTGAGAACCATTGCTTTAGATTCTACAATTAATATCTAAATAAAAAAAATATGTTTTAGTTCATTAGGTTAGGTAAAGGTTTTTCCCTGACATTAAATCTGGTCGTGTCCAACTCTGGGGGTTGGTGCTCAACTCCATTCTAAGCCGGCGTTGTCTGTAAATGCCTCCAAGGTCATGTGTCCGGCATGACTGCACGGACCGTCATTACCTTCCTGCTGGAGTTGTACCTATTGATCTACTCACATTTGCATGTTTTCGAACTGCTAAGTTGGTAGAATCCGGAGCTAACAGTGGGAGCTCACCCTGTTCCCTGGATTTGAACTGCCGACCTTTCGATCAGCAAGTTCAGCAGCTCAGCGGTTTATCCCACGCACCACCAGGGGTTCCTTTTAGTTAATTAGGTCAATAGAATTCATAAGAATTTGTTAAGGTGGGTGTCCTTCCTTCTGTCACATTTGTGGAGAGGTGTCTTTGCTTCCAGATAAATAATATTAGAATTAGAGGTAATAAATTACCTGGCTGTATTCTTAAGTAAATTAAATCGAATGATTTATTTGGGAAGACAGTAGGGAGAGATAAAGAATATTCTGGAATAGAAGACCAGGGCCAGTGGAGTAGGAAAACAGCTATTTATTTATTTATTTATTGGGGGGGAGAGAGAGAGAGAGAGAGAGAGAGAGAGAGAGAGAGAGAGAGAATGCAAAAGAAAAGGGAAGTCTCAGGGAGTGAAAAAGAAATAATTTGTTTGTTTAACATATAAACAAGTCTATCTAAAGCAGGCATGGTTCTCTCAGAATGTCAGAGTCTTTGGGTCCAAAAGATTGGTGCCCATACTGATCAATATGTGCATTGTGACTCTTTTTTGTATTTCATCTACTCTACCGATTATATTCTACACTGTACATTACAGTAAAAGTATTGTAATTCAAAATTATATAAAACTATTATTTGGTGTGAGGTGCAATGAACTGCTCTGCAAATCTAGGCTCTTGAATAATTAAGTTTTAAAAATCCTCTTCATATCACTCCCTGGTTTTGTTTTCTCTTGGTTTGTCCAACCACGTCTCTCTTCATCTTTGATGTTCATTGTTTTCAGATAGGGTTTGATAAGGTGGGAGCTTAGAGCAAACTGATAGAAGATCTTGTGTTCTATAGATTCAGAAGTAAGTCTTGATTGCAGTTAAGTAACGTTTACTTAACTGCAATCAATACTATTCAACTCACTTCTAATAAACCTTCCATGAGTTTGCTATACAAGTATAAGTCCAGTTTACACATGCATATATCATTTTGAACTATGACGGTCAGATTTTTCTACCAATCTCACACAACCAAATTTCCATCCAAAAACATCTTGTAGCTGCTGCAGCTAAAACATTAATTTACTGTCTAGTTGGAGGGGGAGATAAAAAATTCTCACTATGGTCATTTACGAGTAGCAATGATGTCATCTTCCAGGACCCATAGAGCAGTGATTCTCAACCTGGGGTCCCCAGATGTTTTTGGCCTACAACTCCCAAAAATCCCAGCCAGTTTATCAGCTATTAGGATTTCTAGGAGTTGAAAGCCAAAAACATCTGGGGACCCCAGGTTGAGAACCACTGCCCTAAAGGATCCAGGCAATGCCTTTTCACTGTGTGTCTAGTTATGGGAACACAACTAGATGCCCTGCTGTCAAACACAAACAAATTATCATGGAGGGAGGCTACAGCAACTAAAACATAGGTGGAGGGTGAAAGGGAATCAGTTGGGGATAAGCAGAGAAACCTTTCTTTTTCACCTGTGCAGAACCTTGCGATATGCTTCCCTATACAGGATCTCAACCCATTTTTCCCAGATGATACAACAGAGACATTATTAGGTTTCTAGACTAAGTTTTTTCATGAGTCACACTTCATGGCCCTTGCCCTAAATTTTCAAAGGGTTGGATAAGGTAATACAGGTCTTTAAGATCTTTATAAGGGTCGGTTAGTGAAAACATATATGAAAATGAAACATCTGGTTACCCAAGTCCGTTTCCTTGGGTTTGAAACGTTCTCTGAAAAGATTGCAGCAGTGAGAATTTCATGTTAATCTTAAAAGTGTTGCCACATTTCTTTCTTTTTTTCCCTCCATCTGCCACAACTTTCCTTTTTTAATGCTGAAGGAGACTAACACCACTACTTCTTTGAAAATGAAACCAATATTCAAGGCAAGATGGATGCAAAGAGTAAAGGAGTTGCTAGACACGCAATTTTTAAACTAGAAATATCACACATTGAATTTTAGTCCCTGGCTCTTGTGTGCAGAAATTTTGCTCTGCCGTTGGTCTTCATAGATCACACTTTATGACTGGGATTAAAGAAAGGTTTCATCTGTGCAAAAGAAAATCTGCATATGCTGGGAGACTCTCAACTCTTTTTTGATTAATAATTCACCACTTTGGCTTGAGATTGCCCTTTTGTAAGAATCCACTTATTGCTTCATCTGTGGTGATTCAATGCTCTTGCACTGAAATAAAACACTCCTTACTAAGCTTTTAACAAACAAGGCAATTGAGGAATGAGTGAAATGTACACACTGGTGGGATTGAAAAGAGATGCTGTTGTGTAACCAACTGAATTGAAGATGTTGCCAAGTGAGTTCCCACACTTAGGGACAGCCCTCCCCAACATGAAAGTATCCAGACATGTCACCATTCCCAGGCAAAAAATCCCAATATTAGCTCTGTAGTCCATGTCGATCATTAATTAATTCATCAATGAAAACAGTGTGAGACCAGAAAACTGTGTGGCAGAAAACTTTAAAAGGATGAAAAGAAATCCTTTGAAGGTGTTAGTAGCAAAATGTGCTCCCCTGACAACCTCCACATTATTCTTTGTAAATCTCGGGGTCTGGTCTCACACTGTTTTCATTGATGAATTAATTAATGATCACTTGAATGATTAAACAATTCGCCTCTCAATTTTATAGCAGTGAATTAATCTCACTATTTCTGTAGACTTATTTTCTAACATAACATTGTAATATCTAACTACGACACATACAAAATGGCGTATACAGTGGACTCTTGGTTATCCACTGGGGTATAGTTCTAGTACCACCATTGTCAGTGGATAGCAAAATCCGTGGAAACTGAAGTCCCATCATATACAATGACATAGCAAATTGGTGCATAAAATGGCACTATCAATGTTTGCTTGATGGAGTTTTAAAAAATATGTTTTCAAGCCATGAATTCACTGATATGGAGGGCTGATTGTAAATCAGAAATAGCTCCTGGCTTTCCTAGTCAGAAACACTTGCATGAATTAGAATTTAGACTCCCCGATTTTCTGTGAGCTGTACCTTTTAGCAGCTACTTAATTCATTGCCCCCAAACATCCACAGATGATTACCACACGAGTAAGCAATTCAAGTTGGTGGGATTTTTTTTTTCTTACAGCCCAAGTTAGAGTCTTCAAGAAACAATTTTCAAGAACACGATAGTGACATACCTGTTTGCATAGAAGGGTGAGAACATTGTTCTCATGTGTGTTAAAAAAAAGCTTCTTCTTAGCTGTTGTACCCTTTGGAAGTCCCATTGGCACAAAGGATGTTTTCTTTCCAGGACCAAGTCAAAACATGACTTTTTATTGAAGTCTTTGGAGTTTTATTTATTTCAAATGTGCATGCTTTTTTATTGGTGTGCCCACTTTAAGCCATTTAATCATATTTAATACACTTTTCTCCCAGTTAAGCTGTTTCATTGAGTGTATTTATGCTGTAGAATTAATCCCTCTTGACACCACTTCAGCAAATCAGATCAACTCCTTCCCTTATGTCCTTTAGGAAAGGAATGAAGACTTTCCTATTCGAAAAAGATTTTTCATTGATTTTATTGAGTCCCAGATTTGTATGGACATCAAGGAATTTTAGAGGTACAGTAGAGTCTCACTTATCCAACATAAATGGGCCGGCAGAACGTTGGATAAGCAAATATGTTGGATAATAAGGAGGGATTAAGGAAAAGCCGGAGCCCCCAGATGGCGTAGTGGACTAAGTGACTTGAAGGTTGGGTTGCTGACCTGAAAGCTGCCAGGTTCGAATCCCACCCGGGGAGAGTGTGGATGAGCTCCCTCTATCAGCTCCAGCTCCATGCGGGGACATGAGAGAAGCCTCCCACAAGGATGGTAAAAACATCAAAACATCCGGGCGTCCCCTGGGCAACATCCTTGCAGACGGCCAATTCTCTCACTCCAGAAGCAACTCCGGTTGCTCCTGACACGAAAAAAAAAAAATTAAGAAAAAGCCTATTAAACATCAAATTAGGTTATGATTTTACAAATTAAGCACCAAAACATCATATTATACAACAAATTTGTCAGAAAAAGTAGTTCAATACGCTGTAATGCTATGTAGTAATTACTGTATTTACGAATTTAGCACCAAAATATCACAATATATTGAAAACATTGACTACAAAAATGTGTTGGATAATCGAGAACATTGGATAAGCGAGTGTTGGATAAGTGAGACTCTACTGTATTTTAGTTTAATTGAATTTTAACCATTTATAAGATGATTGAATGGAGCCCCCGATGGCGCAGCGGATTAAACTGCTGAGCTGCTGTACTTGCTGACCGAAAGGTCATAGGTTTGAATCCAGGGAGCAGGGTGAGCTCCTGCTATTAGCCCCAGCTTCTGCCATCCTAGCAATTCGAAAACATGCAAATCTGAGTAGATCAATAGGTACTGCTCCAGCGGGAAGGTAATGGCGCTCCATGCAGTCATGCTGGCCACATGACCTTGGAGGTGTCTACGGACAACATTGGTTCTTTGGCTTAGAAATGGAGATGAGCACCAACTCCCAAAGTTGGATACAACTAGACTTAAAGTCAGGGGAAAACCAAATTCTAGCTCGATATCACCTTGACCTTTACCTTAAGATGATTGATGCTATGGAGTATCCTTGTAACTTTTTTGGTTTTCTAGTCTGTTTTGACAGATGGCTTATGTCACGTTGTCTGTTTTAATTATGTTGTGAGCCACCTGGAGTCCATCATGAGAAAGATGGCATAGAAATTCCCGAAATAATTAAGTAAGTAAATGGAATGACAACTCCTACGCAGCCACAGATTTGGGCCATGACAGTTAAAAGTGGTGCCAAACTGCATTCATTCCACAGTGGAGATGCACCCATTATTATAACATGGATTCTTCAGACTTCGCCTTCACATTATAACCACAGCTGCTATTACAAAGCATGGGCAAACTTTGGCCCTCCAGGTGTTTTGGACTTCAACTCCCACCATGGTGGGAGTTGAAGTCCAAAATACCAGGAGGGCCGAAGTTTGCCCATGCCCGTGCTATTAGTTGCTAAACAGGTCTACATACATTTGGAAGGAACACCCTGAAATCCTTCAAACTCGCCCCAAACCCCGCATTCAAGGCCACCGGGAGCATTGACTTGCTTAGACTTTAAGCAAGGGGAATGATCCCTGGGAAGCCGCTTCTCCCACAGCACAAGCCAACGGGGAGCCCAAAAGCAGCGGCTCCCCATGCCCGCCCGCCCCCCATCCCAGCTCTGCAATGAATTCTTCCTTTCCCAGCAAGAAACCCGACAGCGTCCAAAAGCGGGACGAGGCTGGCTCACCCAAGCAGCCTCCATGACGGACGCGCGGCTCTCCCAAAGGCAAAGGTAGAGGCAAGGCAGGAAAGGGGAGGGGGCGCCCAGGTCCCTCACCTGCGGGTCCCTCCCTCTCTTTCCCCGCCCCTCCCCTCCAGCAGAGCAAAGGGCGCCTGCCTGAACTGCACTCTCCCCTCCTTTGCGACATTGCTGCTTTGCTGCCTCTGCCAAGTTTCCCTTTCCCTCTTGCTCTAGGCTGCCACTGGCATTGCATTGCAGGAGTTTGCCTGAGTAAGGACGGCCACTGGCATTGCATGGTAAGGCGCCACCATTGGGTGGCGAAGTGCGTTAAAGCGCTGAGCTGCTGAACTTGCGGACCGAAAGGTCCCAGGTTCAAACCCCGGGAGAGGCGTGAGCGGCCGCTGTTAGCTCCAGCTCCATACCAATGTGAGTAGATCAATAGGTACCGCTCCGGCGGGAAGGTAACGGCGCTCCATGCAGTCATGCCGGCCACATGACCTTGGAGGTGTCTACGGACAATGCCGGCTCTTCGGCTTAGCAATGGAGATGAGCACCAACCCCCAGAGTCAGACATGACTGGACTTAACGTCAGGGGAAACCTTTACCTTTACCTACCATTGGGCTCAGGGGCTCATTCTATCTATCCATTTTGTTTTGTATCTGGACGATTGCCGCTGGGGAGTTGTAGTACAGGTAAGGCGCTTTTTCAGCTTAGGAGGAGGTCCAAGGCAAAATCGATACACATAATAAAAGTGAAAACATGTTTGTGTATGTGGCTGAGGTGTCCACTTACACAGACAAGCTCCTGCCTCCTTAAACATCTATAGCTCCCACTACTCAGGAGACACCAACGGCCCTCCCTCCAAGGACATTGCAGGTTACAGTGAGCAGCACTATGAACATGTCCAAGAGCCCTGCCAATGTCCTCCACACACACCACACTGCCCAACACCCTAGTGAAGGTTTTCATACAGGGACCATTTCATCCTAGATTTTATTTGTTTCCTCTACTACAGACATCCCAGTGTTTCTTACTCTCTCCATTGGTGTGGAATTTGCATGACCCCACCCACTGCCTCTCCCTTAACCCTTTCCAATTATTTTCTATGGCTCACAGCAAACAGAGAAATTGATCAGCAACTGAACATACTTGAGAGGTTTGGAGAGAATTCACCATGATTTATAGGGGTTGTTGGTACTGGGCTGAATCGTTCACCTGCAATCTAAGAGCACCCTGAACGCCACCAATGATGGACATGGAACTAACTTGGCACACAGAACTCCCATGACCACCAAAATACTGGAGGTCTTTGAGGAAAATTTACCTTGATTTAGTGGAGTTGTAGTTCACTACATCCAGAGAGCACTGTGAACCCAAACACCGATGGATCTGGACCAAACCTGGCACACAAACCTGACATGCCGAAATTTGATTACTGGAGGGTTTGAGGGGAACTGACCTTCCTTTCTTAGAGTTGTAGTTCACCCACAACCAGAAAAATTGTGACCTCCACCAATGATGGACCTGGATCAAAACTTGGCACACAGAACCCCCTTGACTAACTCAACCTACTGGAGGGGTTTGAGGGGGCTGACTCACCATAGTGGAAGTTGTAGTTTACCCTGCAGCCAGAGAGCACACTGAACCCCACCAATGATGCATCTAGAACAAACATGCCCAACATAACTTTAAGAACTGATGGAATTTTTCGGAGTTAACCTGGCATTATGTGAGTTGCAGTTGACCCACAACCTTATGCATTTTGTGCAATTCAAACACTGACTTTGTCAAATAACCCGGGCAACACCAGGTACCCAAGCTAGTAGAACATAAAAGTGAGCATAAATCAATGCAATGCCGTGTGGTTACAGTTAGCAATATGTGTCATTATCAATCTACACAGTTATGTACCCACAAGTCATTATGGTGGGAGTCGTCCCCACTCTCAAACCACTCCACTTTGATGGTTCTTAAACACCAATATGAATATATAATGCCAGCACTATGGAGCAGCTTGAATGTTGGACTAGATTCTAGAGATCAGAGTTCAAATACCCATTCAGCCCTGGAAATACTGGGCAGTGAGCACATCACATTTCTTCAGAGGACACAGCACTAACAAACCCCTCTAAATAAATCTAGCCAGGAAAGCCCCAAGATAGGCTTGCCATAACACAGAAATGAGGTGAAGGCACACAACAACAACAACAACAACAACAACAACAACCACCGTACATAATATCAAACTAACTTCAATTTATGTCAACCCTATGAATGAGAGACCTCCAAGTCATTTTTTGTTATGTCACAATATGTGCTGTTTTGTAAGCCGCCTGAGTAGCTTTTTGTGAGATGGTAGGGGAAGATAAATAGAGTTTTCTTCTTATTGTTGTTGTTGTTATTATTATTGTTATCTTATCCTGCTCAGGTGTTGTTGGTTCAGGGCGGTGGCTCCCTTGGCTGAGGTCATCTTTTCCTACTACCTTCTACCGTTCTAATAGTTACTGTCATTTCTAGTGAATCATATCTCCTCATGATATACCAAAGAACATGCACACATTTATCTCAGCGATGCTTCAGGACAGATGGGTTGGTTCTTTGTCCTATCATACATTGTTACATTACCTCCGGAAGGATGACATCAAATAGGTAATTGACCCAAGGACAAAACAACCATTTGGGAGTTTTCATAGTATTTTTAATAGGTAAGGTATTGATTAATAGGTAGGGCACTAACTCTCAACATTAAGTAATGATTGCATTAAAACTACCAGACTTGTCAGGGAGGTCCACCTCCTCACACCAGAAGCAAAAGTAGGAGTGGGTTGGGGTTAAAAGGCTGTGTTATCAGCCAAGTCAGAGGTCAGAGATTTTGCTTTTTGCCACTGTTTTAATTCATCTCCCTTTCAGGTTTTTCCAGTAAACCCAGCCAACCAACCAGTTCTTCCTGTTGCCCATCCTCTCAGGTCTGAGCAACAAGAGGTATATAGCTTTTGTAGAAATGCTCAGATAAAGGCTTTTCACCTATAAGCTTCTTGCTATGGGTTCCACTATTCTTTGCCCCAGGCCTAGATGCTTCAGCCACTGGCTCATACCTGATGGGGTTCTTTCACTTGTGTAAAGTGCTGGGTAAGGCATGGGTGTTAACAGCCATGCCTATGCTGGAACCCCTTCCACACATTCTCCCTCTTACTTAATAAGTTGTTTCAAATATATCCAGACTCATTCATTAATTGATAGCATAAAGTTACTTTTATTATAGGACAATGGTGTCTGAAGATTTGAAAAATTCTAATAACTATCCTTATTCATTTAATCTTTCTGCTACTACTTAAGCCAGTGTTTCCCAAGCTGTGCTCCTCCAGGTGTTTTGGACTTCAGCTCACAGAAATCTCAGCCAGTTTACCAGCTGTTAGGAACTGTGGGAGCTGAAGTCCAAAACATCTGGAGGAGCACAGTTTGAGAAACTGACCTAGGTAATAGTCAGTGCATGCAGAAATATAAGTAGGCATAACAATTAAATCTGGGACACTATATTTCCCCATTGTGGATATGCAGATCCCCCTTATAAGATGCTTATGCATGGAGCAAGAGAAGATCAAAAACATGCTTCTCATGAGTGACTTGTGATTTTCAGGGTGAGATGTCCTTCACCTGCTTGGAACAGGAATGTCACTTATTCTTTTGCATTTCTGAATCAAATCTTGCTCATGTATGATAAAATGCATATCAATACATGTGAAAATAATATATGCACATTTACATGTTTACTGTAATAAAATGTTTCCTATGAACATTTTAAAAATCACTTGTTAACCAATTTTAAACATGTTTACTCAGAAGTAACTCTGTTCACTAGGACTTACTCCTAGTAAAGTGTCTCCACATTTGCAATTTTATGCCTTTCCAAGCACTAGGGAATATGCCTTACAAAACTCTGTGAGATTTACATCTCTGAGGAAAAATGCCATAGATATCATTGTTTTACCACATGAAATGACATTGATTTTCAAACCCATACAGATATTGTTTCCCCACGCAAAAGCTGAACTTTTTAAAAAATGTTATTGAATTATGTATGACAAATGCGGTCCATGAGTTCTGTCTGTAGCATTGCTAGGACGCATATAGATGAATCAGAGAATATACTTCCATACGATGCTTGTTTTGAAAGCATACATTCACATGAAAATGTTCATGCTTTGTTTGATGAGTCTGAAAAAACAAAGACAATAAACAGCAAATAGAAATAGTGAAGAAACATTTTAATTAACAATAAAGATCACGACTTAGTTGGAGTATAGAGCAAACTTTGCTAAGGATATCATTAGTTAAGCATTACCCCGATCCTAACTGGAGATAGTGTTGGTATAGCAGTTTGAATATTGGGCTAGGAATCTGGGAGGCTGATATTTAAATTTCTCTTCAGTTATGGCTGACCATAGGCAAGTCACATTCTCTCAGCCTCACACACATGGGATTGGAGAATTTTTGGGGGTTTCAGGGGGGAAAGAAAAATGAGGTGGGCAAGGGAGCCCAGTGAGGGGAGCCTTATACAAATCAGCCAGTGGGAGTACAGGCCAGGAGAAAGAATGATAAGAAAGCAAGAAAGGCTATTGGTATATATGAATATTGCAGATCTACATATATTTGCATGCATGCCAGGATGAAAAAAACACAACTACTGTGCTTGTGTGACCTAAAATAATCCAGTACAGTAGACACTTAAACATGGTGAAATATACTTTTGTACTGACATGACTTCAGGGTGAGGGAACTGTAAGACTGTCAGGAGCAATTTGAGTTTGGATTAAAATGGATGAGTGTGATGCAAATGGGGTCAAAGCAGGGCAGGATAGTAGAACTGAGAAAGAGCCCATGTGGGAATTCAGCCCAAAAGTGCTGTGCAGGCAGCTTCTTATTTCCTTCTTCATAGTGAGTTGCTGCTGAGCTGCAACATGTCATATTGTACACAGAACAACAAGAGGAGAACAGTTGCATAAAAGAGTAGTCATTATTTAAAAATTATAATATATGCCTTCAAGTCAACTCCAATTTATAGTGAAGCTATTCTAAGGTTTTCTTGGAAAAAATGTTCAAAGGAGGTTTGCTATGCCCATCCTCTATGTTTAAGGAGTGCCACTTGCCCACATTTAGCTACTGGGCTTTCAAGGTTTAGCAGGAAGTCAAACCCTGGTCTTTATCAATACATTTTGTGATTCATGCTTAACTTCCCATTCTCTACTCTTATTTTGCATTGATTAGTTACTTGTTGCATACAGTCTGTACACTTCATTCTTTATCTGTATTTTTAGTCCTTTTTTTGCTTATTTTGTTCTATATGCTTACATTTTAAAAGTTTGCTTATATTTTTCTATAGTTTGCATTTATTTTAAAAATGAAAATATGTTCTTTTTCTGTATGGTCAGTTGGTTATATGCCTCTTTTCTGCCCCATCTTTCAATTAGAAATATTCTCAATATAAAATAATATATCCCATTGAAACTGCTTCTACTTTTCCCTCATTGACTTTTTTCTCTATATAAGGAGTATGTATAATAAATAAATGAGGATTTAGACAATCATTCTAAGAAATAGTTTTGGGGATGTTATTATCAATTGCAGTAGATTTCATTGCTAAAAGGAAAATAGATGCTTACTGTTACCAGAGATGTGTTGATCAATCCAATCTGTGAAAGAACCAACATTTGTATAAACTCCCGGATAGCCGTTCCTTCCACAGCCAAAGCCCCAGCTGATTATGCCATTAAGGTTGTAGTAGCTTGAGTCTTCTGAAGGACAAACCAATGGGCCACCAGAATCACCCTAATAGAAAGAAATGTGGTTGAGATTAACATCGCTGATTTGCAAGGGTGTGATTTTCAAAAAGAAAAGTAGTTTGAATATTCTGATTTGCCCTCAAACTGTGACACAAGCATTATCTAAATATCAAATCACTGGGATTTATGCTTATTGCTTCACTTTCCTATCCTCAAAACAATAGCAATCCACAAAGCAGAAATAATACTGCTTCTGCCTCCTGAGGTCTACAGACAGTTGTTCTTGGAGTGTTTGCATGTTAAGAGAGACCAATGAAGGATACATCACAGGGTACTATATTACACAATTTCTATCACAAAGCAGGCCCACCATATCAAATGTTTCTCTTTTACAAAATCAATTAAATTATCTCATGAAAGAATTTTTTTTTTCTAAATGAGATAAGAGGCAGTGCATCTGAACAAGGAATGCCAAAGTTTGTGTAGGTGGCACCGGGTACATTCCCAATGTGCTTGTTCTCTCCATCCCTGACCCATCTCACATTGAATAGGGAGGCTTCAAGGTCTTTTTGGGATGCTTACAGATGAGTGCACCTCAAGAAATCACCTTGCAATTAGGAACCTTATATTGTCATAGAGTCACAGAAGTGGAAGGAACCACAAGAATCATTTGATCTAACTCCCTTCTATGCAGAAATCCACAACTGAAGCACTTCTGAAAGATTCTTGTCTGGTATCTGTTTGAACACCTGAAAAAGATGGACAATCCACCACTGTCCAAGGCAGTCTATGATACTTTTAAATAATTTCAATTTAAAAACTTCTTCCTAATATTCAGGGAGAATTTCATTTTTGTTGTGTTTATATATATATATATATATATATATATATATATATATATATATATGGCCCTCGGTGGGACAGTGGGTTAAACCGCTGAGTTGCTGTACTTGCTGACCGAAAGGTTGGTGGTTTGAATCTAGGGAGTGAAGTGAGCTCCCGCTGTTAGCCCCAGCTTCTGCCAACATAGCAGTTCGAAAACATGCAAATGTGAGTAGATCAATAGGTACTGTTCTGGCAGGAAGGTAACGGCACTCCATGCAGTCATGCCGGCCACATGACCTTAGAGGTGTCTACGGACAGCACTGGCTCTTTGGCTTAGATATGGAGATGAGCACCAATCCCCAGAGTTGGACACAACTAGACTTAACGTCAGGGGAAAATCTTTACCATATACACACATACATACAGACATAAACATACATATACACTGTATTAGAAATGTTCCAAAACATACAGAAGAAAAGTACAGACAAAGCAGAATCAGCAAGAGAAGGAAGGGAGAAAAAAGAGGAACAAGAAAGCAGAAAAAAGAACAGAAAACAAAGGAAAAATGCATTGACTTTAGACTTTCTTATGATGCTTATGCAGTTGGCCCTCCATGTTTTTGGTTTTAACTTTTTTATTTGATTAATATGATCTGCCTAGAAGCCTCCACATCTTCCAGAGCAATTCTATGGCCAGCTTCCATTAGAAGTTGACTTTACAGTCACCTTGGAAGACCTAGAGATTCCGAAAGAGAGCGTATTGTTTGGGTATAAAGTTAAATTACAATTAAGATATAATAAATACAATTAAATGTACATTTAAAACTCACAATCCCACCCATAACTGCTCCAACAGTGTGCCCCTCAACCTCCCCCAAAGGCAAGCAAGAATGGGACCCTCCTGGTCTCTCTTGGGAAGGAGTTCCATAGTCTGGGAGCAGCCACCGAAAAGGCCCTCTCCCGTGTTCCCACCAAATGTGCTTGAGACAGAAAGGCTCACTCCAGTTGATCATAAATATCTGACAGGTTTGTAAAGAGAGATACAATCCTTCAGATATCCTGGACCTAAGCCATATAGAGCTTTGTAGATCAAAACCAGCATTTATGCATATGCAGTGGTTCTCGACCTGTGGGTTCCCAGGTGTTTTGGCCAACATCTCCCAGAAATCCCACCCAGTTTACCAGCTATTAGGATTTCTGGGGGTTGAAGGCCAAAACATCTGGGGACCCACAAGTTGAGAACCACTGGCCATATAAGAACCTCAGACTTTGTGACTTCATAGCTGACCAGAAGGTGGTGGCTTACTGTGCATGCATCCTTTCCCCCTTCAGATGGGAATCCAGCACAGAACATCCGCTTGGTCACGCTGCCAGAGTGATTCATGTAGTATCGCTGGCATTCTTCAGAAACCAAAATAGGAACTTCAAGCTGGTGAAGCTTTCTTGATTTTTCTCCATCTTCAGGCAAGGAGGAGAAAATGTAAAGTAAGAAATTTAGTTGTTCAGATTTAAACTCTCTTGATATAAGGAATACATCTTTTGAACCCTTACATATGGGTGAATGGGAAATATACAGGGTGTCCATAAATAATAATATAATACCTTTATTCTTATATCCCACCACCATCTCCCTGAAGGGACTCGAGCGGCTTACAAAGGGACAAGAATTTAAAAGTTAAATAATTGAAACATATAACAAATACACAATATAATTAAAACAATTAAAACCAGAAAAGTAAAAACATCATAAAAACACATCAATTGACATCAACAACCAGTAACCAGAAAAAATGGGCATGTTCAGATTCGCAAAGGCAGGACAAGGCTTGTGCAAAATGCAGAACTATAGAGTTGAGGTTGGAAGTAAAGTGCTGGAAGAACCAAAACAATAAATTAGAGCTGGGCAGACCTGTATGGGAGCTAAACTGTTATTCAAAGGCACATTGAAACATCCAAGTTTTCAAGTCTTTATGGAAAGTGGACAGAGTGGGAGCTAATCTGATCTTCCTGGGGTAAAAAAAAAAACTTTATGGACACCCTGTATTTCTTTTTAGCCACAGATAGGCAGACTGCAGTCCTCACCACATTTCCTATGAACTTTAGACTAATTTCACGCTGTGAGTTTTAATAAATCTCTTTGCATAGTGATATTCCATTGCATACTGATCTGCTCTCCAACAGCAGCCCACTGGGCATGGAAGAGGAGCGTGGGAGGGAGGGAATGTGGGAGGGAGGGAGAGAGAGAAACAGTATAGAAAGAAAGAAAATCGGGTGGGAGGGGTGCGGGTGGGGATTACTCCATCCACTTTGAGTTCTCGACCCACTTCACTACCAGTGTGCATTCCTCAACAAATTGCCCCAATCAAAGTTGTCCTTCAATGCCAGCAAAAACAAAATAGCACCAGCTTATTTTAAATAATGCCAGTTGTTCCTATCATATTTGCAATTTCTCTTTATATATTTTCCAACAGTGGTGGCTGGTAGCTTTCATGTCAGTAGAATGCTGAGTCTTGGTTTCAGTTTGTACCACAAAGGAGTTTCAGACTAAAACCCAAAATGTATTCACCACCCCAATGACATGGAAACCACTAGTTGTGGTTGTTTTACACCAGTGAGCTCCCTTTTATTCACTCCTAATGGCTAAGCAAAGTTCTGCTCAATGGATAAGCACAGCATTGCTGCTGGAAGGGGAAATCTCACCTTCATACTGAATGCCCCATCCTGTTATGATACACAGCCTTGAAGGCTCCAACTTTTCATCCTTCTTAGGAAGGCAGACAGGACGGACATAATGGTTGAACTTCAAAGGCTCTGTCAATTGTACTAGTGCAATGTCAGCATCTGTCATTGTAGCATTAAAATCTGGATGCAGAATGTACTGCTTCACTGCTCTTTTCTAGAAAAATTAAAAGACGCCACATTATAGGAGAAGATGGACATCCTCAGTGGGGATGTATCTAATTTGGTTCATGCAATTATTTGAAGTATGTGTGAAATAAAACCTATGCATGTCAAGTTTTGTATAAGTATAATGATATTCTGGCTCCTGCGGATAAAGATATTATTTTCTCTAAAATGGAATAACTTGCACTAACCTGACTGTTTTGTTCTTGATCTCCTATGTCATGGGCCCCCGCAACCACTTTCCAAAGATCTTTGTACTTTTCCCTTTATATGGAATACAATGGAAAAGATTTCAGGATTCCTTTAATTATACAGCTTCTGACTAGTATTTGTGTTCAGTCATAAAAATATCTCCAACATGAACAGTTGGGCCTTTTGAATGTGAACAAAAGTGAGACTTACTTCTGAGCAAACAGTTTTCCATATACAGACCAACTGAATCCCTCATATGCATCAGCAGGCATGAGTAAAAATCAAGAATAATACAATATAAATGTTCTGAAATCATATAGCAATATATAAGAACAGAATAATGAACTACAGTAGAGTCTCACTTATCCAACACTCGCTTATCCAACATTCTGGATTATCCAACGCATTTTTGTAGTCAATGTTTTCAAAACATCGTAATATTTTGGTGCTAAATTTATAAATACAGTAATTACTACATAGCATTACTGCGTACTGAACTACTTTTTATGTCAAATTTGTTGTATAACATGATGTTTTGGTGCTTAATTTGTAAAAGCATAACCTAATTTGATGTTAAATAGGCTTTTCCTTAATGCCTCCTTATTATCCAACATATTCACTTATCCAACCTTCTGCCGGCCCGTTTATGTTGGATAAGTGAGACTCTACTGTATTACTCAAAGCCGGAAATAATTTTTTTAAAAAAATGTTATTAAACAGTTGAATAATCTATATAGGAATCACAGGATACAACTAAAAATACAGAAGAAAATATGGGGAAAAGATAATTGATCTTAGTGTTACAGTAAAGAAAATAAATTCATGGTAGCTACAGCAGGTTTACACATTTGTATTTAGAAGATACATGTTCATCAATTAATGTGGGTATAACATATAAAATAAAAGCAAAATTCCATTGTTTTTGTCTTCTTGTTAGCTAATTGTCAGTATGAGTAAGTTCCCATATCACTACTTTGTTATGTTTTTTCTGCTTATTTTTGTTTGGTAGACTGGTGGCAAGATACAAAGTTGAACAAGCAATTTAACTGGAAAGTAACCAGGATCAAAATAGTAAAATACTGTATCTAGTTTTGCAGGTATTTTGTCAACACCAATTCATGACAAAACTCAGCAATTGGATCCATCTATATATATAAAAATGTAATGTGCGTTTTACTATGAAGTAAACAGCAAAACCACTAAACCAAATCACACCAGATTTGGCCACAAAAGACATAGTCATCCAATCTATGTCTTTCAAACAAAAAACCCTAGAAAAATAAAATCCAAATTAGAGGACCAGGAAAGGCCGTTTTTTCCCTAGCTGCCAATTAGGGCAGGCCCCGCCCACTTCGTCTCCTAGCAACCCACTCAGCCATAATGGAGCTCAGGGCTTCTTCACTCACGCCTCTTCCACACTGCCTATAAAATAAAAATTATCTCATTTGAACTGGATTATATGGCAGTGTAGACTCAAGGCCCTTGCACACACCAATATAACCCAGAATGCCAAGGCAGGATAATCCACAGTATCTGCTTTGAACTGGATTATCTTGAGTCCACACTGCCATATAATCCAGTTCAGTGTGGATTTTATACAGTTGTGTAGAACGGGCCTCATATAATCCAGTTCTAAACAGATAATATAAGATTATAAATATAATATATAATAATTACTGTGGTATAATAATACAGAACAATATAATCTCTAAAATCAGGACAGTAAATAAAAAGCAACACTCTGAAAACGGGAATTCCAGAAAGGAAACAACCAGGGCCAGCTAACACCTCCCAACAAAGGATTCCCCCAGGCAGGAAGCAGCCAGACTTTGAAGCTGCAAGGCTATTAAATACTAACCAAGGTGACTAATTGCAGCATTCATACTTGCTGCGCTGAGATTATTCATTGGTATTCAGCCTGGCCAACCAAGAATTCCACAAGGTAGAAAGTGGCCAGGCTTGCAAGCAACAAGGCTATTCAGTTCTGTTCAACCTGATCAACCAAGATTTCCCCTAGATAGAAAACCCCCAGGCTTTGAAGCCACGAGGCTACTCCGTCCCATTCAGCCTGCCCAAGGAAGGATGCCCTTATATAGAAAGCGGCCAGGTTTTGAAGCAGTGAGGCTTTTCATTGCAATTCTAGCAGACCAAAAAACCATTCCCCTAGAACACAAGTACCCAGCCTTCCAAGCAACAAGCCTATTCCGTTGCATTCCAGCTCACCAAACAAGGATTCCCAAAAGAAGAAAGCAGCCAGGCTTTGAGAGTGCAAGGCTATTCACTGCTATTCCACCTGTCCTGGCACCTGAGTGTTAGAAATGGAGGCCAGCTCTTATTAACAGTGGTGTGGATTTTGAAGAGGCACTGTGCCGTCGCGCCTGGGGCTGTAAACTCTTAGTGAAAGAGGCATGGACTTTCCCCAGGGGATTGCTTCTTGCCCTCCTTTAGGGAAACTGGAACTCCCAAGGACCAAAACACTGTAGTTAACTCAAAAACTGGGTTTATTCTTCACAAAGGGGGTAAAAGAAAATATACATTACAGTCTTTGATTGTTTAAGTCCATGAAGCTTGTCCAGATCCCTCTCTCTCTGGCTGTGAATGCCGGAGCAAACTCAGCCTCAGTCCAATGACCTATATCTGAAGACAAGAGTCTTCCTCTGTTGCCAAAGGACTGATGTGAAGGCGCTTGAGACTCCTCAACGTTGTTCAGGTTGGCCCTGAACATGAAGTGTGAGTCCCAAGGGTAAGAACCTCAGAATTGGTGCTGAGAGGTAACTTTTGAAGGGCTTTCAGAGCCAAGCCTCTCTTTCACGTCCATCCGATAGAGTGGAATGAAAAGGAGGAAACACAGTCCTACTCCAGGAAGAGGTGGAGCCAAACAGTTTTGCTGAGTGAGCAATGTAACAGGTACAAACAACATTGATTGACAGACATAAATAACCAATCCAACTACATTTACAGGGTAAGGGCAAAATCAGGCATGATACAACAATTCAAATCTTGAAACTTATGGTTCCAACATATAGATGGCGCCACTCGCGCCGTCACAGGCACACATAGAGAACAAAAAGAAGGCACATCAAGCAAACCCTTTTCATGACCACCTTCCACCTGGAAATCAATGTCCTCAGTGTGAAAGACCATGCAGATCCAGAATAGGTCTCTACAGTCACTTACAGACCAACCACAAAGACTCTACCCTTGGAAAACAATCATACTCAGCCATGAATGATGCCACACTGACTGTCAAATATAACTGTACAAAGTATGTTTTTAAGAAGATTTTCCTAGAGTTAGGCAAATTAACAAGAACTTTAATTTTAAAACTTGCTTTAGGTATAAACATTGGTATAAACATGACTAAGACTTCATCTTGTAGCAAATAACACATTTGAAACTTGAGATCTTAAAAGAGTGATTCCTTTTGGTGGCCACTGTGTGGCACTTTATTCTACATGATTGCCAAGCCTTCAGCAGACAGAAGATGAGGAAACATTTAAATTGGCAGATAGTGAGAGAGAATTTGGTTCAATTAGGGTTCAACTTGACTCAAACAGGATTGGCCAATTCTATGGCTTCTGTATAATTGTTAGCAGAGTAAACCACTTACATAAATGTCGATTTATTAATTTTCAATTTGGTCCTTAGGTTAGAACTAACAACTGGATTTAAGCCTAGGGTGCTAGCGGACTTCATGTCCCAGCGTTCTTTACAATTAGATATGCTGCCTAAGAGTACTAGGATATGCAGTGCAGCAACATAAGCGGCCTGCATAATTCTTATCACTAGACTAAGATTTTTATTCTATACATACTTACTAGGAAACCATCAGTAGATATTATTTAAATGCATTGCGAATTGAGTTTGCTAGTGTGCCCTTCAAACTGGTGTTATTATCAGGCATAAGATGTATCATTGACAATGTACTTACTTTCCTTTAAAACAATGAGCAGCAGTGATAATCCATGTGCTTGTAAGAACAGTTCCACCACAGAGATTTTCATCCAAAATTTGAATACTGGCTTGCCAGGGCCAAGAATATGGTACAGCCTCCTCACCCCCAACTATTCGACTGAAGAGAAATCTGGGTTGATTTAATGCAACTCCACAAATGTTGTCTGGTAACAAAGAACAGAGGGAAAACTAAGGCATGTTTTAAACAACACTATTTGCACCTGGGTTATTCCAGAAATTATTTTTTTATTATTTTTTTTACTAAGGAAGTACTTAATTTTTGTTACTAAGGAAGTTTTATTGTGTGTGTCAGGAGCGACTTGAGAAACTGCAAGTCACTTCTGGTGTGAGAAAATTGACCGTCTGCAAAGACGTTGCCCAGGGGAAGCCCGGATGTTTCAATGTTTCTACCATCCTTGTGGGAGGCTTCTCTCATGGTTTTCAATAAACACCACTAGAGCACTTATAGTGACTAATTCCATTGGTGATTGTTCACAAATAACAGGAGCCTCTAATTTGATATGACAATAATAAATCTCTGTGAACTGAGGTTGAGAACAATAACATATTAAAATACAACATATACCATCCGTTAAAGACACAGAAAAGAACTAGCTACTAATCTGCAATATATTTTGGATCTATCCCTAAGTGCCTTATTAGGGAAACACTGTTTCTATCTCACACTTGCTGTATGTTTATAGAACTTCCTTAAAAACTTTAGGTTTCCTAAAGTTTAAACTGTGGTATATATAGTTCAATACTACAAGTTGCTTTGAACATATTTTGTAAATATGTCTGTAATATGAACGCATTAAGTGCAATTATTATTTAAAAACTCATTCAATACAAAATAGTACAAGGAATAGTATAGTATAGTATAGTATAGTATAGTATAACAATCAGCAACATCAACATCAGGCAATAGCTTCTTTGTTAAGATAGTTAATGAACCTATTCTCAGATTCAATCCAAACTTTGAGGCAGCTATCTAAGGTGCTAAACATGTTTAGGGAATATGTTTAAGTTCCTTGGACATTTCTTAAAAAACATGAACCTCTGTGGATGACAATGATCACTATTACCATCACCATCAGCACATTTGATGTACTAAGTGTGCCCCAAGAATATCCACAAACCAAACTCTGGACTACTTTCCACATCTCTTTCACCTTCCTATACTCCTACCAAAGAGCATCTTAACATAAGCAGGTTTACCAGGGATGTCAGTTGCATTTGTAGCATTACTTGTTTCTTCAGGAACCAACACTTCAGTGCTTGAATTTGATATGTTCAAATCTAGGAAAGAGATAAAGACAGAAAATCAGCATAGTTTAGAATATCTCAGAAAATAAGGTTGAGAACACACAATTTCATTAACAAGGGGTAAGCCTTAGGTGATCCCATTTTGTTTAGTTATCCTTACTAATCCTCTTTAAACAATACTACTATCATAGTCTTAAGGTACAGCATACACAAATGATTAGATGCTTAGGATACAGAGTGTGGTTTTACACATGACTCCAGAAACCTTTATCACATTCAGTTGCACATCTTTTCCATGTATTCTACATGGAGCTATCTTCAGGGTCCAGGACATAGAACGCTATTACTACTAATAATAATTCACATGAGTTTCATGTACTGCTTTCCCTTTTATTCAGATGGTCAAGTAGAACACAGATAATAGCCACAAAGTGTGGCAGAGATAGAATTCACCATACTCAATCCCAATCCTCTATATACCCAGGATTACAGAAGAAACAGCTATAAATTAAATACCTACAAGTTATATAATATCATGCAGAATGAAGTTTTAAACTGTGGTCTGCGGTCAGCTGATTGTCCGTGCCCTCCAGGGCAAATAACCTATGAAAAACCTATCAAAAATATGATAGAGGAAAAAAGCAGAGGAGGTCTTGCCATGCCAAATTTAAAGTTGTATTTTGAAGTGTATGCATTAACATAGACTAGAGATTGGATGACATTAGAAAAGGAAAAAATATTAAATTTAGAAGGAATAGAATTGAGGTGGGGGTGGCACTCATATCTCTGGTATGGGAAGACAGTAAAAGAAAATAATTTTGGAAATCATTTTGTAAGATCTGCCATCTATAAAGTCTGGGAAAAATATATAAATAGATTTTATAGTAAAACACCAATGTGGTTATCTTCTTTGGAGGCTACACAAAGGAGAGTAATGGGAGGGGAGAAATGGCCCAATTTTAAAGAATTGTTGAAAAAACAAAATGGAGAATGGGTGATGAAAACACAAGAAATGGAAATGCTCAATAAAAATATATCATGGTTCCAATATTGGCAAATAAAAAACCATTTAAAAAAGATAAAGAATTAGGGTTTTCGGAAAAGGAGGAATTTTGGAATAGAATGATGACGCTGGAGAAAAAATTGATTGCCAAAATATATATAAAAATTACTTAAATGAAATATGGAGGCAGAAGGAACAAAGAATTACATGAAGAAATGGGAAGAAAACATAGGTAAACCCATAGGAAGGGAAAAAATGGGAAGAGATATGGAAGAAAAAGCTGACATACACTTATTCAACAGATCTAAAAGAAAATAGGATAAAAATGGCTTATAGGTGGTATATTACACCCAAGAAACTGGGAAAATGCTATAAAAATTTAAATACACAAAGTTGGAAATGTGGAGAAAGAGAAGGGAATTTATATCATATGTGGTGGCTTTGTAAAAAAAAAGCAAAAAAAATGGAGAAAAAAATCAAGAAGCTCTACAGAAAATGTTACAAATAAAGATCCCATTAAGACCAGAAATGTTTCTGTTAGGTATGACAGAACAAATAGTGGATAAAAATAAGGATAAACTCCTCTTCCTATTAACGACTGCAGCAAGAATATGTTATGCGAGATACTGGAAAAGGAAAGAAATACTGAAAGAAGAATGGATAATAAAAACTTTAGAAATAAGAAACATGGACAGACTTACTTATTTAATCCCTAAAAGTAAAGGAAACCCAATAGAAGAAACGGACTGGAAACAAATTACAGAATACCTTGAATAAGATTATAAGACGATAAGGTTATGAAGAGATCAAGAAGAAACAGTTAAATAGAAGAGAAAAGAGTTTGGTGAGTGACAGATATGGAAAGAAGAAGAGAAGGAAAAGGAAGAAACCTCTGGACAGATGATAGGAAGTCAATTTTAAATTTTAAATTTTTTTAAACTCTTTTTTTGTTTTTTTGGGGTTTTTTGTTTTTGTCTTTGTTTTCTTTCTCTATCTCTATCTCTCTTTCTTTCACTCTTGGGTTATCTTGGATGTCTATCTTGGGTATTCTATAGCATTTTATTACATGTGGATAAACAACTAATAAAGATTATTTAAAAAAAAGAAAAGGATGATCATAACAGCAAAAGACATATATTTTCAATGGTGATTAGCGTAATTTGATTGCTGAATGCACCTTTGTTATATGCCACTAATTCCAAACACAGATGCAGAATGAATATAAAATCAGGACTGTGCTAAAGCTGAGTGCCAATGTCTCAAAATACATGGAAAACTAATACTGACTGTCCCCAAGTTATGAGCAAGATATATTTTGTAGGTTTGTTCTTAAGTTGAATTTGTTTGCAAGTCAAAACAGGTATAGTTTAAAGTGTAGCTCTAGCCATATATATATATATGTGTGTGTGTGTGTGTGTGTGTGTGTGTGTGTGTGTGTATGTATGTATATATGTATATGTATAAGCTTTGGATTACATAGGGAAGGGTTACCATTTTTGTAGTGTTTGTTTTGTTGTCTGTGTCCCCGTTCAGAAGATTTCTGTCCCTCACTTTCTGTCCCTGTGGCAACTGGATTTTGAAAAAAATTGTTATTGGAACAAAAATGTTGATAAAGCTTTAGTGGAGATACCTTTCCCCCATGATAACTTTCAGGGATGAATTTCCCTTCCTAGGGTCAAATTTCACACACTTCCTGTTGTTGCATCCACATTTGTAACTACTGAGTCCTTTATACGTCGGATGTTTGTAATTCAGGGAATATCTGTACATAGAAACCCCATCCCTCCTCTATTTTCTTTACCAGCAACAGCGATGAACTTAAAAATGGCCTTAAATCCACCAAAGCTTTCTGTTTCGTCCGAATGAAACTTGATTAGCATGGTGCTAGAGGAACTCAAAACTGGTGCAGGAACAGCAAATCCACATGATCGAGCTGAAAAACAAAACATTCACCTGTAGTCACAGATCAAGAGACGCACAACTTCATTATATTTTTTCAATATTTCAAATGTTAAAATTAAGAAAACTATTGTGAATTTGGATTACTCACTCTATATAGCATTTTAATATAAAATACACCTGGAATTTGAAACATTCAAAATGTCTTTGATTATTGTAGCATATTATTGATATTGATTCTTTTATAAATATTACAAATATTTATAGATTGGCTTGGGTACCCAGCGGTGCCCGGGTTATTTGAAAAGGGCGTTGTTTGCTTTTGGATGTTAGGTAATATCATTTCAGTCATATGTTACACTATGTCTTAGAAAAAGCTCAGTGTTAGCTTTTGTATTTTATGAATGCGCCCATTAGAAAATGAATAAGGATGTGGGTGAACTACAAATCCCAAAAATCAGGGGTCAATCCTCCCCAAACCCCACCAGTATTCACAGTTGGCCATCTTGGGTCTGTGTGCCAAATTTGATCCAGATCCTTCATCTGCTGGGTTCAGTGTTCTCCAAATACGGGTGAACTACAACTCCCAAATTCCCAGGGCAATCACCCTGAAACCATGCCAGTATTCACAGTTGGCCATGTTGGAGCTGTGTGCCAAGTTTGGCCCAGATCTGATGTTGGCTGGGTTCAGTGTTTTCTGATTTCGGGTGACCTATAACTCCCGAGTGCCAAATCTAATCACCCCCAGACCCCACCAGTATACAAAGTTGGCCATGTTGGCTCTGTGTGCCAAGTTTGGTCCAGATCCATTATCAGATGGGTTCAGTGTTCTCAGAATACGGGTGAACTGTAACTCCTGGATGTCAAGGTCAATCACCCCCAAACCCCACCAGTGTGCAAAGTTGGCCATGTTGGGTCTGTGTGGCAAGTGAGTTCCAGGTCTATCGTTGGTGGGGTTGAGAGTGCTCTTAGATTGCAGGTCAACTATACATCCCAGTACCTACAACTCCTATACATCATAGTGAATTCTCCCCAAACCTCTCTCTCTAGTATGTTTAGTTGCTGATCAATTCCTCTGTTTTCTGTGTGCCATAGGAAAGGGTAGGAAAGGCTTAAGGGAGGGGCAGTGAGCAGGGTCATGCAAATGGAAAGCGAAAGGAACCCTGGGATGTCCTCGCTGTAACCTGCAATGTCCTGAGAGGGAGTGACTTGGTGGCTCCTCAGCACTGGGAACTATAGCCTTTTTGTGGAGGCTGGAGGCTGTCTGTGTGAGCAGACACTCATGCCACATAAACACATATGCCTTTTCACATTTATTATATGTATAGATTAGGGAAGTGTAAAGAAATATTTCAAATACTTACTTCAAAGAGCTAGATCTACTCTGGCGTCTTGTGATATTATATCAGCCTCTAATGTTGGGAGGAAATAATTGCTTGTTATAGACCAAGTTGGGTTGCTGGGTTGAAATCCCACACTAGTGGATATGTTGGCTAGAGATGATTGACATAATGTCCAAGAATGTTTAGAGGGCTGTATTTTGTGCCATCCTATTCTAAACCCATTCTCCTTCTCTAGAAGATCCAACATGTTGAATTGAAACTACACTGCTTATCACACCCACAGTTTGTGTTGGAAGATAGGTTGATGGTTCCAACAGTTCAAAACGATCAACTTCTTACAACAAAAGGTAGAGGTGGGCAAAGGACTTCATAAATTCTCACAGATAACATATTCATCATAAACACGCTTACGCTATATTATTTTATATTTCTCCAATTGTTTTTAGTATTTTACTCTTAGTGCTATCTATGGTGCCATAAAGAAGCTATGAGTCAACACAAGCAATAAATATAAGAAACAAACCTATTTCATGTTCCTTTATAACATTTTCATAGACTGTCACTGAGTCATAAGTGCAGTCTTCATTTTCCTCTATTTCAAAGCTTTCATATGTGAGCTTTAAAAAAAAGCAATAAAAGGTTTAAATTCATCCAAAACAGAAAGGCTTCATTTCAAATAAAATGGCATAGTTCGGTTGGTGAAGTTTAATTAATGCATTAATTCATTAATTTGCAGCCCATTTTTCTACTAGTCCTAAGGCAACACACAGAATGATTTAAAAAACAAATACTGTATAATTAAAGACACAAAAAGCTGTAACATTAAAATACAGCCACACAAATTGCCACATTAAAAACAATAATCTAATGAAAAGCAATTTTAAAACACAATACAAGAAACAAAACCATTCTTATTTTCATGAGCATTGTGAAAAACGTCTTCATTTAAATAAAACATAAATTATGCCTGCAATCCTGTGTATGCTTAATTTTGAAAAAGCCTCTACCAAACATAGCAGAACTTATATCAGTATAAACTGCAAATCTCCAAACTGAGATATCAGAATTTGTCGTAGTTTGTATATAAAAACAGAGCCACAATTTATACTGATTGTAGTCTCTGGTAATGTCTCAACGAGTGGTCTCTAACAACCCCTTGGTAGTATTTTACAAAGGTACCCCGGTAGTTCCAAGGTCTCCAAACTTTTTAAAGTTAACAGACGTCAAATTGTAGTTTTCAGAAAATTAAATCTGACATACTGCCCAACTTGATATCAATTTACTGAGATGTTAAATATGTGTGCCTAAAGCTACCTTAAAAGAGAGTCCGTCTTAAATTGTTTCCACTAAAGGAAAACAAATCTTAAATGAATACCTTCTAATTTAGAATCTGACAACAAAGGATTCAAACCCACATGGATGTATTTAGACCTTTCCTTTGTAGAAATCCATCCACACCATATGCATGTTTTGCTAGCTAACTAGGTGCAGGAATGCCCAAAGAGTGCTTTCATGTACATCAGTTATAAAACAACCCAAGAAGAATACTATCTTGGCAATGGAGTGTTATGCAGAATGTGTGCCATAGCAACTATATCTTTATTTTGTTCAAATAAGACTCTTGAAGAAGATGTAAGTGAACTGCCAACTTGTACCTTGACCACATGATCTTCTGGAGCGTGAATAATCCATTGACAGTCTGCAAAGTTACTATATGGCTCAGGATAATGCATGCTTTGCACTGTTCCTTCCTCAAAGAGAATTGCTAGAGATCCACAGCCAGAATCTAGAAGTGAAGTAAAGCAAAATTAAAACAAGTAAAATAACCTGTTATTGGAGAGCCACACACCTGGAGGACATCAGGTGGAGGAAAGCTGCTTGACAATATCTCATGTTCAAGAGCACGCTTGATCTAAGAGATTTGTCTGTTTTACATTATGCTCCTTTCAGCACTAAGTGAAAACTCTTTAGCTTTTTCTAGGAACTTCAGCATTTTTTCGGTGTTTTGTCCCTCTGACCTGTTTGACTCCTGTTCTGCTACTAGTTTTTCTAGTATTCAAAAGGACTCTGAAACACCTTAGAAACTAAGAAAATTCAGTTGGTAACATAAGCTTTCATAGATTGAGGCCACACCTTCATCTACTTTATTAATCTAGTTTAAAGCACTCAGTTTCCACAAGAGTCCATTTGGTTAGCTTGGCCAAGGGCACATTAGGGCCAATTCTATTACTGGTGCATCACCACCAGAAACCAGTTCCCTCAAAGAAGCTTGCTGTCAATGCCACATTTCTCATCACATAGCTTGGAGTCCTGGTGTAATATCATTAAGAAGCCTCTGGGAAGGAGTTGCTTGCTGGTGGCGGTGCAATTGTGGGTCTGGATGCAGTGTGGATTGGGCTGGATCCAGCTGTCTACATCTCTGAAACTGCAGAATCCGTTCTCCTTTGGTCAGACTTCGTCTGGAATATTGTGTCCAGCTCTGGGAACCAAACTTAATGAAGGATATTGACAAGTAGAAAGGTGTTGCAAGGAGAGCAACCAGGTTCATCAGAGGTCTGTAAACCAAGCCCTATAATAAACATATCTGAGAGTTGGATATGTTCAGCTTGGAGAAGATAAGACTGATTGAGAGGCAAGTTTATGGACATCCTTAAATATATGAAGAGGTGTCATATACAATATTGATCAAACCTGATTTCTGCTTCTCCAGGGACAAGGATATAAATCAATGGGTTCAAAATATAAGGATAGACATTCCACCTAAATATCAAGGAGGACATTTAGACTGTAAGAGCTGGTAGACAGTGAAATATGGAGAATTACAGATTCTTTGTAGGCTGGGTGATAATCTTTCAGGAGTTCTTTAGCTGCAAAAATGGGAAGTTAGACCAGATATTCCTTGCAGTCCCTTCCAGATCTATGATTCTGTGATCTTAAAGTATACTTACCTGAAAGGGAAGCTGGTTCAATAGCCTGGTGTATCATGGAAAATCCAGTTCCATGTTCCTTGTTATCAGATACAAATTTTAGCCTTACACCATTGGAGCCAATCAAGATGGGCAAAGGAGGAAACATTCCACAGAATTTCCCTGAAAACGAATATTTATATAACATGATGTTATTAATATTCATCAAGGGGGAATTCCACTGATATCTAAAGGGTCTGCTTATGAATGTTTCGAATTGTTTTCAAGCTGGTTTACACCCAACACATGTGTAATGTGATATTTGGGGCTGGGCGAGGTGATATCTCAATATGCACCAAGGTCTACTCCAAATTTGTGCAGACATTTCGGCTCCTTTTGTCAGATGGCTAAGAAGGCATCTTTGAACCACACCATGTTTTCAGAGCCTATTACCTCAAAATGCAGCAGCTGATAATTCTACACAGAAGTATTATGTGCAACTTGTCAACAGTAACAGAGCATCTACTTTTAATGGAGACCAGGGAGCCTGCTATCTGTTGTATTACATTTTGAAATGGAAACTCACCAACAAGTCTGTCATCCATAGAAATCACTGACAAGGAATCATAGTCACAGAATGGATCTGGCTCCAGATCAAAATGGGAAAAATCCAACAATATATGCATTCCTTCTGGGACAAGCAGAGTCCAAACACACAGCCTAAATTGACATAGAAGGAATATGTAGTATTCTACCCTGAGATCTTCAGGTGCAGGGTAGGATATAAGCATTTTAACAAATGAATAAATACAGTAAGACTCCTCTATCTGCAGGGCTGGTATTTGCGATTTTATTTATCCACAAACAACAGAATTTATCGTTTCTAGACATTTTCTGGGTCCTCTAGTGCAACTTCAAGTTTATTATTGGGTTGGAAGTTGCTGAGGATTTGTTTCAGCTGCCACCAAAAATAAGGAGGACTAGACAGATCGCCACCCACCAGCTAGACAGATCGCCACCCACTGACACCAATATATGGAGGATTCGAACTCGTTACCACTACTAACACTGCCACCAATGTTATATTCAGGAGCCTCCTCTGTGTTAGGATATTTAGAGAGTCACACAAGACACTTTATGTGAGGAAAAACAAGAAGTTGTTGTTTACTTGTATTTGAACAGTAAAGATATGTAGCGGTTTCAATAACAAGTTAGGGTTTTCTCTCACAAAGGATGGTTTTATAACTTGAATTCTGTGGAAGTATGTTCCTTCACACAGGAAATGCAAACAGGACAATTTAAACCTTTAAATCCACTTCTCCTGGGATTTAACACTAGCACTCTAAACTATAGAGTCTCAAAATAGTTCTCAGCCTTACTTCCCTGAAGGCATTAACTATATTCCACAAAGAGGCTTCTTTTTAAAAATACAGATCCCAAACCTATATCTATCTCCATACTTCAAAAACCAACCCCCTAACTGAAAAGAATTCTTCTGACTACATAGCTCCAACTGTCACTTTGGCTCCTCCTATCTTTCCATTTACATCAGCCAATCACACTGCACTTCCAGTAATGGCTGCCTGATCGCTCCTCCCCCTTGCTCTGCTTAGCTTTTGCAAGCAAGGCCTGAAAACTACCTGTACATCAACTTTGTAAGGTAGGCTAATCCATTACAGAAGTCCTTTGTTTCAATAGGGTCTACTATTATGTGCAGTTTCGCATATTCATGTGAAGTCTAGCAATGTATCCCTCATGGATACACAAGCCATATTGTCAATATAGGCACTACACAGACATTTAGTCTACAAAGAAAGGAGTCAAGAGTGTGATGTGAGCATTCCCTCAATACAGTATTCCCTCAGTTTAGTGTTAAGCATCTATGCTTGGGGTTACACTACATGAGTGCTATGCAGCTCCCATGCAGAACAGCAATATCAACGATTATATCAATGACTAGATATAGTTTCACAATGTGTAATACACAATGCCCAATATACAATGCAGAACTGCAGTACACAACATGTAAATACAAGACCAGAGAACATGTCTGCACAGCTTTACTTATGTTGCTAACAACAGAATACATCTGCTAAGCAACAGTATTTTTTTAGTCCTGCATGCAGAGCTTTACTGACAGACATGCGTGGAGTGTGTCCAAAAAAGTACCAAATCTATCTGAACAAATTTTACAGGAATAGAAAAAAATATGCTGACGATACACATTCTTTTACTATAAAATGCAGTTTTTAAAGCCCTATACTGAAGTGATTTTATACATTTTATAGTTTGGATCTGTACATAATATTCCAGGCCTAGCCAACAATGTGCTGCTAACTATAACTCATGCTACATTTTTTAAATTTGGTACCTTTTGGAAATAAACTCCACATATGTATATCCATAGCCATTGTGTAGTATAACTTTGTGATAATGTGCTGTGTGCTGATGAGGCAAGTCAACTGAACACATGATCCTCTTTGCCATCAGGACCCCTAAAAATGCCTGATTCCCATCCACACATAAGCCCATGCATCTGAATGTGCTTTTTAGCCTTTTTCGTTAACCTTAATTCTGAATCATAGAATTGGAAGGGGCTCTATGGGCCATCAGGTCCAAACTCCTGCTTAATGCAAGAACTTCACCTACAACATCATCAGCAGGTAGCTGTCCAGCCTTTTTCTGAAGATGAAAATGATCCCCACCACCTCTCTAGGCAATTGGTTACATCGCTGAACCCCTCTCCCAGGTCCTTCTTATGTTCAATAGAAATATATTGCTTGTAACATCAAACCATTAGACTTAGTTCTACTTTCTCAAGCAGTAAAGAACAAACTAACACACTCTGCTTTCTGGACCCAGAATCCTAAGGCACTCCACTTCAGCCCTCCTCCCAGTTTGAAGCATTACCAGAGCAAATACCCAGGCACATTGGAAAGTGGCTTTAAGCCATGCAACAATTCACTCCAACTACAATTTTGGCCCACAGGTGCAAATGCTCAAGTTAAATGCGTGCATAGCTAATAGTCCCCTGAGATCTGTCAACCTGTCATTGTTAAGATGCTTACTTTTCAAGCTTCCTGTTACATGCCTCATGTAACTTTGTGACTGTATCTTTATACAAGACTCTGGAGCTATAAGGTTCCATCTGACAAAACATCAAGAAATTCTTTTATTTACTCACTGGTTGTCTGGATAATATTGCTTGCCATCTCCAGGGAAAATCAGCATTCCTTCTTTGCCAGGGAGCTTACCATCTTGAATACTGCATGATGCTATATTGTGAATGTGAAATATGTCACATGTTTCAATATGTATCAATATAAAATTTATCAGTCTGACAAGAAATAATTAGTAATGTTCTGTATACTTATATTATGAGGTTTATCAATTTTCAGTTGATTTTTTAAATAAAAAATAAAACGGCAAGAAATGTTAATATAGGAATTACTGCAAACCTGTTTAAAGCATGGAAATCTCATTTGAAAAAGTGAAATGTATGTTGCAAATAAAAAAACAGTTTTTCTCCACCAACAACTAATCCCAACTAGACTTGATTCATTGGATCAACTGTTAAATGATAAGTCAATCATTAGGAGAAATGTGGTGTTTTTAAACAAGTACTTGAATCATAAAACCACATTGAAATCCTGAAATTTTAATCCATTTACATTCAGATGTTTAAACTCTTGGTGTCACTAATTATAATGCAAATACTAACAAAAATAATGATTTGGGAGATCATGTTCCATAATCCACATTTTTCTCAATTAAAATAATTAACTTGGATTCTATCAGTGACCATCTAATCAAAAATGTATTTAAAGAACCTTAAACTCACCTGCAGAACTTTTCATTTTGACATCTAATTCAAAAGGAAAAGAAAAATATGTTAATAAAATACAATATTACCAAACATTTAGTAATTAATTTGTAACAGTAAAATATAAATAGCATTCTTTGGCCTGAACCAATTTTTTAAAAAACTATCTAGATCAATATGTTCATTTACGGTTGCACTGCACCACTTCTAAGCAGAATATTGTCAGGACCGTGAAGGCCTGAAACCAAACTGATCAACTCTGTGACAATCTTATCCATCAAAGAGTTCAGGGCACTAGAGGCTACAAAGCTGTCCTATACAGTTGCCTTCATCAATCAAATCCATATATTCTACCACACTGTTCTTCCAAACAAGCTTAGAGCAAGTAACTGAATGGGAAGTCAAGATGGTTGCCATTTCCAAGTTTTACATAATCATTACCCTGGCTTATCCTTTGTTCTGCACACTAACATGCATGTACCATATGCTTAATTGACCAAGGAGGTTCAAGTGGAAGAAAATAAAAACTGTATAGTGGTTTCTACATCTACTGTGGCAAGAAAAGGCCAAAAAACAAGCAATCTTATCAACAAGGCAGGGAAATTGCAATTACAGAACAGCCGTCTCTTTGCTTCGGACCTGTCACATGGCAACATTCTGTTCTAGCCTGGAAAGTGTTTCTTTTATAAGCACAAATAATCCATCCTTTTGTAAAAGAAATGCCTTCCAATGGTCTCCCACTGGTAGAATAGTGGGAAAGAACCAACTTCATGGTATAAGTCCAAGACAATGATGCTGCTGTGCTGCTGTAATTGCAATTTGCCTGACTTGTTTGATAAATTCCATGTGTTGTTGCTGTTTCAGGAGGATTGGCAAGAGCAGTCAGAAATATTATTTGTGTAGAAAGCACAGTTATATCTATAGAATTATAATATTAATGGGATTGTAATACTACCGGCATCCATATGCTGTTGCATCCAGGGGAGCACCTTAGTAAGATTTGTAAAAATGCCTGGTGTGCCTCTTCTTTCATACTTTTCCTTCAAGTTATATATCCAGCTACGAGCGCATCCTGTGCCCCACGAGGTCACCCCAACCAGGGTCCAAGAACCATGGTCACGTCTGCACACAAGGGAGCCTCCAGAATCTCCCTAAAGGAGGAGGAAAGTCATATTTCAGTAAGATACAGGTGAGGCAACATCTAGACACATGTATTTCATGGTCTTCCAAAAGTACATTCTGTTCTTTATAATAAGTTTAAAGAGAAATGGTTCTGTCATGGAGTCAATAAAATAACCTAATTGAGGTACTATTATGAAAAGGGAGTAGAGTTTGGAAAGTTAGCTTTAAGGAGAAGGAATATGAAGACAACATTTCTGAATCTATCCATTACTGAATTGTGGTAGGATGATGCTTTGTTATAGTAACTATCCAAGTTCAAGAAGGGGTGGATGAGTGACAGATCAATGCGCAAACAGGTATCTCAGTGGTGTGGCAAGATTTTAAAAGTAGAAGATTTACTCCATTTTGAGGCAGCAAGATTTATTGGGCCCATGCCAATTTTTAGATATGCTTCTTGGTTCTCTCTTAGAAAGAAAGAGAGGTGTTGAAACTGGATGTTAAAATGAAAAGCAGTCTATGATAAGAAAGAGGATCATTTTTGAAGGGTTTTTTTTTTCTTTTAATTCTGAGGTAATTCAATTTGATTTATTATTAATTGACGGGTTAAGGAAACCATAGGATTCCTAGAGGATGGCATTTTTGGCTGCCACCACTGCTCCATATATTTGTTATTGGCTCTTTCAAAAACACTTTTATAATTCTTAAGTTGGTACATCTCATCTTAGCAGCATCAGGATCATTTTGAAGCAAGACATGAAAACCTCTTTCTTACACAGTAATCCTAACTGACACTGCTGATAATCTCAGTTGCAGCAAAATCACTAGAAAGCGTTGTTAAAAGTCTCAACCCCAATGTCAACATGATCATCATAGTTTCTGTATTGTGAAGCTCCCAGTACTGAAGAGCTGCCTGTCATCCATATATCATGGCTTGCCAACATGTAGTATACACCTAAAAGTCACCTAACCAGTAACAATGAGAACAAAGAGGTATTCCATTATCAAAGCTATTCTGTTTACAGACCTGGCATGCATCTTTTCCTCCATCTGGAAACCCAGCACACATTATGGTGTCACCTTTTATAGGTTTCTTCAAGGTTGACAGCACTCTTGAACATTCATTCTGGTCTAAGATGGGCAATTCCACTTCATGGAGGATTTCGGGCAGCATCCCATCTGAAAAGCCGAATACAAGACAAGAACCTGCCTTAAACCAGCTCAGAGTCTGTCCATCTAGCCCAGCATTTTCTACTTTTCATATCCCAGATTATATGAGTCTCCACTGCCATATAATCTAATTCGAAGCAGTTAACCTGGGATCAGATCCTGGGATACAAGGTCAGCCTTAGTCACAGAACAATCTCCATCAGCTTTGAAAAGGATGTTGGGGATCTATATAGTAAATATTAATTATAGTGAATCAAAAGTAATATCCAACACACTTAATACTTGTTTTTATAGCAAAAAATATTTCAAAAGTAATCTCAAAAGCTTACTTTCTCTTAAGCGGCCCCAGCCACAAGTCATGCATATAAATCCTGGATCAAACCTTTCATTCGGCTCTGGAAGGCATATTGGCCAAACTGCTGAACCTACCACCAAGACAAATCACATGTTAGAGTGAACAATGTTCATTCAGTTTATCTGCCAACAGCTCTTGGAATATAACTTGTAGCAACATTAATCCATCTAGGGATTAGTTTCTACAAAAATTAAAGAACCGGTTATCAAAGGTCCAATACAGTTCTTCCAGGGCAAGTCCTTTTGAAATAAGCAAACATTTTCTGTTATCAAAGATATTTTCAAGATATTTTCTGTTATCAAATTTCATCATCAGTTTGTGTTACTGAAATGTTTTTAATGCAGATTTCTGAAGTCAACCTTCACTCCCGTTATTAAGAATGCATCTATACCAGTTGTTCTCAACCTATGTGTTTTGATCTACAATTCCCAGAAATCCAAGCTAGTTTACCAGATGTTAGGATTTCTGGGAATCAAAGGCCAAAACATCAGAGGACCCACAGGTTGAGAACCACTGATCTGTAATGTAGAATGAATGGAGTTTGACACCACATTAATTGCCATGGCTCAATGTTATGAAATCATGAGAGCTGTAGTTTTACAAGCCTTCTCTGCCAAAGAGTGCTGGTGTCTCACTAAACTACCACTCTCATGATCTCATAGCATTGAGCCATGGCAATGAAAGTGGTGTCAAACTACATTCTATGGTGGTTCTCAACCTGTGGTCCACAGATGTTTTGGCCTTCAACTCCCAGAAATCCTAACAGCTGGTAAACTGGCTGGGATTTCTGGGAGTTGTACGCCAACACACCTGGGGACCCAAAGGTTGAGAACCACTGGTGTAGATGAAGTCTAAGTTATTGCAAAAGCAGGTTCTTCATCAAGGCAATTGGGGCAACTAGACTGGGATGCTGGAGGAGAAATCTGTGGTTCTGACCATTGGCTGCAGCAGGGGAAACATACTTTCTGCTACTGCTTTGAATCACCATTTCTACAAAGAAGATCAGGAAAAAAGGTATTCATATAAGGGTTATATTTCCATAGTCTCCTCACGACCTTGGTTTATGACCTGACTTGAATAAAGCTATGTAGAAGCCCTGATTGTTATTTTGATCAAATATCTCCCAAACCTATATGCAACTGCTATAGTATTATTCAATTATAAATAATTCCCCCTTTAATGTCAATAATAATTTATGTTCAGAATAATGTAAATATATAGAGAGACATAAAAAGTATTCTATTAGAGTACAATATTACCATATTGAAAGTGACCATTCATTTTTAGAAGGGCAATGTCATAATCCATTGGTTTCTTCCTGTTAAATTTTGGGTGTCTGATTATTTGTTTAACTTGTAAGGTCTGTTCTTCTTTATCTTTCAGGCTCAGGTCATGTTCTCCAGCAGTGACAGTCAGCAAACTGAGCAGAGAGCTGCAGTATGGAACAGGAGTCATAACAGGAAAAACAAAACATAAACAAAAGAAATAAAATCCCAATTTATCACACAACACATCAGCATTTACATATATAACGTAGTACAATATCATCACCCAGCATATCAGTGTTTACTTATGTAATACCCTGAAGGCATACTTTCTGAACTTGAAAGCTAAGCAGGGTTGGGAGACTGCCAGAGAATATTAGGTGCTATATAGTATAGTTGGAGAAAGGCAATATCGAACCACCTCTAAGTATCCCTTGCCTAAGAAAACACTTAGCTCAAAAATCATAATCATACAAACAACATATGTAGGTCTAAATACAATTGCTTTCCTTAACATTAAATCAAGAGAACTTAAATTAGAGTAATCTCATTTAAGAGTCATCTCATTTAAGGTCCCTTTGATGTGATGAACCTACTCCTGATTAGCAAAAAGATGCCGGTCATAGTATTTGCATGCATTGAATTTATACACTGTATGTCAAAGGCAGTGCACATTTTTTAAAAAATAAATAAACAACACAAAATGTCATCCCAGTGAATTTCCCCTCTGTACCTGCTTACAACACAGTGAGCTGCCGTGACTACCCACTGAGTAGAAACAAGGGTTCCTCCACAGAAATGATGGTTATTCCTTTTCAAGGAAACCTGGATCATGCAGAACACATGTCACATTAGGAAAGGTATGTTTAACATATCTACAAAAGAAAGGCAGAGAGCAAGATCTATATTCTCAAGTGACATGTCCACAGGCAAATATTCACATTCACAGGTCTGAGAATTCTAACAGTCCATGATTAGTAGCACAACTCTGAATTTTCAAGCATTCTCAGAATTTATTCGATATTGTTAACATTCAATTGACAACCAAGAGTAATAAAAGTAATTTATTTTTAATGTAGCACTTACACCATAACTGCTGCTTACTGATTTGATTAAACAGGAAAGGATAAATAAACAATTTAGAACCAATTAAACTTGGGTTGAAAATATCTGAAAGATTGTATTTTCCTATACAAAGTTGCCTAGGATTTAAGATCCTTGAGAGAGTCCATCTCTGGGGTCTACAACCCGCAGAAGCACTTTTGGCAAGAGCACAAGAGAGGATCTTCTTAGTAGTACCTCCTCAGCTATAGAATTGCCTTCCTGTCCTTCAAGCAGCAGGAAAAAGATCCTCCCATTCAGACAGATTTTGTGCAACTGACTGGCTCCTGAGGAAAAGGTTTTTAATGGACAGGTACTCTGTTATTTTTTTTAATTAAAAAAATGCTATGTTTTAAAATGATTTTTCAGTTTATTGCATGTTAATATTATGAATGTTCAATATTGTTTTAATGTTATAACTGTGTGTTTTTTAAAAATATATTTTCCAGCCATGCTGCTCTGGCTCCTAGTCTGGGAGAAAGGATAGAAAACTCAAAGAAAGAAAGTGTGTGGTAAAGCTTCCTTTGGCCCTCTCCCTGCTCTCTTTCCACAGGAAAGGGAAAACGTTTTTCTTCAGGCAGGCCTTTGCATTTTAATTATGGAGCAGTAATGTGTATGCAAAATGGTATGCTGTATTTATAATCTTATGTTTAAAGTGTTTTATCATGTTTTTAAAATTGTTTTTAATTTTTGTCATTGAACGTTTTAGCTTGATTTTTTAAAAATTATTGTAAGCTTCCTTAAATCCATTTTGGAAGAAAGGAAGGGTATACATTCAATTCATCACTGAGGTCCAACAAAGTGTGTGTGTTTGTTTCTGTGTGTCTGTGTATTAGTGTTCGGATCAAGGCAAATGTCACCTTTGTTACATATTAACATGAGAATCAGCATTGATTTTCCAGATGAGTACACTGTCCTCACTTTTTAATAATGACTCTTTTTTTCCTCAGATAACGTAATTAATCAGAAACGTTTCCTGACAACTTAGAGAGAATGGTGATTGTTCTCAATGTCAGCATGTGCTTCGTTGCTCTTGCAAACACTAACATAATGTTCAGCAAAAGAGGTCATGAAGCAAAGCCCCAAAACATTCAGCACTCTTCTTTTTCTCACCTCCATGATGAAAGAATGGAAGATGACTTGGGTTACAAATAGCAGTAGAGAGGACGGCTCACCTGCCAGGGATGTGAACCTTGGTGCACCTGGTTCCCACCAACAATCCGAGAGAGGTAACCATAAAAAGGCCATGGGTCTGTGGCATGGGCTTTCTGCCCACATTTCAAATCTTAAGGCATAAAGAACAGAAGCAGATGTTAGGTACGAAAACAACACAGCAACATAAATGTAATAAAGTAACAAATACTTCTGACTTTTCAATGGTTAAAAAATAGTTGAAGGCAACTAATTATTAGACAAAATGCAGCTCTTTGAGTAGCAGAGACATAAATATAATATCCAAATATCTAAACATTCTGTAGTTTGACCTCTGCAAAGAATAGTTCAAGAGACATTTACATCTATTACAAACAAAATAGCATCCATATACATTCCGAACTACATAGAGCTGGTTTCATTTGGATTTCAGACAGAGCAGCTTTGCTTACTATAATTTATTATCATAGTATATTGGCCAAAATGATTAGAAAGAAACACACCTAGTGTTGAACAACTACAATGTTGCATTCTCAATGAAATAAAAGTGAGTGAATGAGTGAATTAATGTGTATGTGTGTTCACTGATTTCATGCAAATTTTTAGATATAATCTATGTCCAGAATAGTAATGAACCCATGCTAATCCAAAAAAATAATAAACCTCTTATCAGATTAAAGCTGTCATTTTTGAAAGAGACATTAAGTTCTAGAAGGAGAAAGAGGACAATTAATTCAAGCAGCAACAATGCAGGCAATGAGCTGGATTGTGCTATGGATGTGGCTGTCCTTATTTGTTGTAATAAATATGGAAGAGCAACAGATCTTCTCTCTAAGGATTACTGTAAGTAACCACAACCCCATCAGATCTCAGTACTGACACGGGCCGCTGCATATGCAGTACAATCTGGTCTAAGGGGGGGAATTTGACTGATCCCATTCCCAGGGGTATGTGAGGCTGCTTTTATTCTGAGCAACCGCTGTTCACAAAATTACGGTGAAAAATGAGACAAATTTGCCCAAGTCAATGGAAATAATATCTATTTGACCTTATATGAACATGTATATTTTTCCCTTTAGACAATGGTTAGAGTTGAATATCAAATCATAGGCATACCTTGTTCAGACACAGGTGTAGATCTTCCTTCTTGGAGGTAAATTGCCCCAAGCACAAGCAAGAGCAACCAACCTGAAGCCACTGACATGATCAAGCTGTAAGTGACTGCGCAAATGCAAGACAAGAACTTTATAGTAGCAAAGAAGAAACTATAACACAGTGGGAGAGCAGTGACTGACTAATTAAAAGTGCAGGTTACTGATTAAACCAGCGGTAAAGCTTTTGACCAGTCACTATTACAGACCTCTACATTTAGACAAGCACTATTTCTTTCAAGTTCTTAACTGACTGTGATGCTTTATTACTTCATACTCCTCTCTCAAGAGGTCAACCTATATATTGAACAAAACAATACCCAAGGCCCCCTGGCTAGCCATCAGATGAGTCTTACCCCGATTTAACAGATGATTAACGACAACTCTACTTGATTAAGGTCATTTCCAAGGTTATTGCATGTGATGTTTTTTAAAACAAGAAATTCTATCCTATACTCAATAGCAAAGTTCACATCAATACCATAGTTTGAAGTGTGATTGAATTCCATTTATTGCATAGCAGGCATGGGCAACTGTGGAAGGACATGGGGTTGAATTAGCCTCACAAGAGACTTTGTATGGCAGCATCCCTTCGGCTGCATCCACTCTGAGAAAAATATTTTGTTCCAAAATGGCCCCTAGGAGACATGGGGGACTTTTCACCATGCGTTTCAGCCCCTTGGGGCCATTTTAGGTCCAGGAGATAACTTTTGTAACAACTGAAATAAGTGGAAGTCAAGTCCTCCCTTGGATCCAAATTACTTGATGGGAGGGCGAGACAAAACATCAATGCAATGCTTACTGTAAAGTCTTGGCTCTGCCTTTTCCTCTCCTTTGCTTTACTTCCCTCTGTTTAGGTTTCTCCAACAGTGTAGATACCTCCATTAGTTTTTGGGTGGAGCATAAAATCCCCTAGAGGCCAGCCTTAGTTGGTTTAGTCCGTCTGCCTGTTCAGAGCTCTCTTGCCAGACTCCCCTTTTTCTGCAGTAGAACTATAGCGACTACAGGCCTGGTTTTTGTCTGGAAATCCTAGGCCTTGCAATCCAAAACAGGCATCCTTAGCACTAAACACTGCATTTAGCAGCATTCATATACCATCAGTCCCAGTGACAAAGGAAGCCTTTGACCAGCTTAGGCTTCACAAAGAGAGAAGATTAAGACAGCCCTTGGGCTCCAGCTTATGAGTCATTGCTTTACACCAGAGACAGAGGGCTTTCAAAGACTCCAGAGAGATGACTGCAATCAGCAAAATCTTCTTTTGTAATGTATTGTTTTAAGCTATCTTTCAATAGCCCTGGGTGGAGTTAACCCTTTATTCATCTTCATTAAACTCATTTTTATTATCTTTTCACCTTGCCTAAAGTGCCTCTGTATGTTAAGGGTCATGATCTTAATAGAAGGTATACAGATAGCCCCAAGTAAAGCCAGACACTAGTTTTCCCAAAGGCTCGGGTGTGCCATCACACTTACCACCTCATAGAAGACATCTAAGGGCAAATATTTCTTTACCCCAGAAGTTTTTTGAGACCACAAACAGGGGTCCTAGGAGAACACATGCAGCTCCATGTCTACACTTTTTCCCCTCCCAGTTGTATAGAATGAAAAAGACTGGGATAAAGCAATCTGATGCTACTGACATATTGTCTATTCCAACCTAAGTTTGTTTCTTGGCCAGGCAATACATAGATCTTCCCAAAATCGTAGCTGAACTCTTGGGACGTATTCCAGTCCTAGTCAATTAAAATTGTCTGAAGGGGGTGCCTTGTATTTTTAAAGGAAGAAGCCAGCCTTTGTTGCATGACTTACTTTCGGAGAAAACCAAAATGGGGAGGCAACTGCAGCACTGGACCTTTCCACTGTCTGCAGCATCACTCCAATTAAGGAAAAGGCAATGACAAACATAAACAAGCAGCTTGTTTAGTATGTACAAAAAGGGAACACTTACTGTGTCACTGTGTAATGTTTCTGGGAAAAGAAGAAAATCAGAGAGGCTCAAACAGTGTGATACGTGTAGTCAGTTCTTCAGTTAAAATGGTGGGGCAAGCAGTGGGCTGGACAGTTTTCTCCACCTTTATGTTGTTTTCCTCTGCTTTCCATTCTTCCCATTCTCACTGCAAGGAGGATAAGGTACAACAAAGGCTCCTGGCAGGACTGATAAACACAATCAGCAAATCTGCTTTCCTCATTGTTTGCTGGCATATGCTGCTGCTTTCCCAATTTTAATAAAAAATTGTTTGAGTTAGAAACTAAATCCAGAACCCGTTTTGGAACATTATTGCTGCAAGTGATATTTACCCCAAATCCCAAGGTGGGAAGTGAAAACTGACCACATGCATCACAGATACCCACTACTGCAGTGAGATGTGTGTGGGCAGAGCTTATTTGCATCCCTTGAATTAGAAGATTTTGTCTGACTCTGGTGTTGAAGAGATATTCAGCAGCTGGGTGAATGTACATGAAGTGGGGAAGGCAGCATTATGCTCTTATACCATACTCCTCATGCCAGAAAATGTTTGGGCATGAACTGTTTGAGAGTAAAAACTGTGTAGACATCCCATGTGTCTTACAGTGCATCTATATACAGTGATTCCTTGACTTACGAGTTCTGTGACTGAGCCCCTAACTGAAATTGCTCTTATGTCAAATTAAATTTCCCCATTGAAATTAATTCAAATGCTGTTAATCTGTTCTAGCACCCAAAAAAACACACCAATTATTTTTGTTATGTGTTTCTAAATGAGAAAAATGTACTTTATAAAAAACAAATAATATATTAAAATAATACATAAGAGGGAGTATAAAGAAATAAACTTGATTTATTAAGTGTAAAGTATTTATTTTCCTTTAAGATCAAACTTCACTTAATCTTCTTCCTCTTCACTGACATTTGCCTTTTCCCCCACACTCTCCTCACTTTCACTTGCAGGGCGTTTCAATATAAACCTGTCCAAGGAGGTTTGTTTCTTCCTCCCTTTCAAAATGTTTCTCAAATGAGTGAGGCAAGTGTTATTACAAAGTTCCAATGCATGACTTGTTGCTACCTTTTCAGAGTGTCTCTTTTCAGTAAAGTCAGAAGTTTTAATCAGGATAGAAGTTTACTGATAATAGGCTTCTGGTCCCTCAGCTTCCCAAAGCCCTGGAATTGCAGAAATAACAGCAAGGACAAAAGCAAGGAGCATTTCTGGCTGTCTCCTTAAAGCCCTGCTTAAGATGTTGAGTGGCATACTCTCACATTAGCTGTTGCGCTAGCTCTCACTCTAGCTCTTAACTCGAATTTTGGCTCTCATGTCAAAGCAAAAATAGACCGAGCAACGACTCATATCTCAAAATTCATAAGTTGGTTCGCTTGTAAGTCAAGGTTTCACTGTAGCAGAATTATTGCAGTTTAACATCACTGTAATTGCCATGGTTCAATGCTATGAAGCCATAGGAGCCGAATTTTTACAAGATCTGTAGCCTTTTCTGCTAAAGAGTGCTGGGGCCTCATCAGACTACAAAGCCTGGGATCCCATAGAATATTTTCATCTGTTAAATGTTTAAGGATATGTGAGCAATATACTTATTTGTACTCTGCTCTGAGATATGAATATCCCCTGTTCACAAGTTTTTATGGAGTCATGTGGAAAAAACATAGAAAGAGATGCAAACCCACAACCCCATCCTCTCTCACACATGTTCAGTGAACCCATATTTTATTTGAAAAAGGACCCTTTTTTACCTTTCCCAAGTAATGAAATTGCGTATTTTTATTGTGTATTTTATTGCATATTGCATTGTCAGAACAATAGGGGGGATTAATGAAAACCCAACTGCCACAATTTTAATAGGTCAGCTTCTTTATTCGGAAGGAATGTGGAAATTTCAGCTATGCTGACCTTTTAAAACTTGCAGATATCCTTGTAACATAGACCACTATTTATAGAAAGTGGCATCATTAAAAATGTGCCTCCCAGGATTCCTCAGCTCTGTGCATTTCAAAAAGAGAGAGAACAACTTTACTTGTCTATTTATAATAGTCTTCATGGACATTTTCAAAACCTTATTTCTGAATTTACCACAAAAGCTCAGGTTGCGTGACATTTCACTCTCACTATGTCTGAAGAGTTTTCTAATTCATTTACTTCTATGGCAAATTTGATTGACTTTGGAAGTCAGATCTCCCTATCAATACTGCCGTGATGAGGCTTAAAATGCAGTTGCAAAACATGGTAGACCCCACAGTGTCACCCGTAAAAGTAAATAAAGCAGGCAGTTGGGTCCATCAGGAGCAGATCTTCTATAAAACTAATGGATCTTAACTGTATGTTCCAGATTAAGCTATCACAAAACACTTTGCATTACAATAGCGGTACAGCCTAACAATCTATACAGTCTGACCCCTAGATCTGCAAAACTGATATCCAGAGTTTGATTTATGTGTTGGACAAAATATGGACACTTTCTACGTCTCCAGCATGACCCTATGATAATTTGGTGCCAGAGGTATTTCATTTCAATAGAATTTGCTATTGTCCATGGTTTCATGTATTCACACAAAATTCAGGAATGTATCCCCCAAGGATACAGAATAGTACTGTATTTTTGATGGAAGAAGTCAGCTTCTCAACCATCCTTGCTATTATAGCTATGTTCAAAAGGAAAACCAAGTGGGTTGGTGGCAAACCTCACCACCATTTTTAATGGAAAGGGGATTGCAATTCAAAGTGCAGGTTATTACCTACAAACCCTATATAGTTCGGGTCCAACCTATCTTTGCAACTGAACCTCCCTCTATAAACTGCCATGGGTTCTAAGATCTGCCAGGGAGGCTCGTCTCTTGGTCCCGCCTCTGTCTCAAGTGCAGTTGAAGGGGACAAGAGAGAGGGCCTTCTTGGAAGTGCCCCCCCCCCGGCTTTGGAACACCCTCCCCAGGGAACTTAGGCAAGCTCCCACACTATAGCACTTTAGAAAAGAATTAAAAATGTGGCTGTTTCAGCAAACCTTTCACACTGTTTAGACAATTGCCAACCTAATTGCCATTATAATAGCACCTTACATCATTTAAGGTACTACAGTTGAGATGCTGAACCGTTGTATGGATCTTTTAATTATGGCTACGACCATGTTTTACTGTCTCTATTTAATTGAGTTTGCTTTTATTAATTTTATGTCGGTTTTTATCTATTGTGTTCTGAATGATATATTGTCATACTGTATTGTATATGTTATGGCACTATTGTGTGTCATTGTGTTAGCCGCCCTGAGTCCCTGTGGGAGATGGAAGTGGGGTACAAATAAAGGCTTGCTTTATTATTATTATTATTATTATTATTATTATTATTATTATTATTATTATTATTATTGCATTTACCGTACACACCCTGGCACACTACTGTCCTCAACAGATTTCTAGGAGGGGACATTTCATTGTAGGGTTGCAGTTACAGGAGAATTTGTAACCGGTGGAATTCCTTCTTCTCTTACTATAGTGATGTGGCCCAATAAATGCATGACTTAGGAATAATCTCTCAGGTGGAGGGTAGGTTTAAAGCCAGCAGTGAGCATGAACAGAGCCAAAAATGGGCCCCTATCTTCCTTCACTGTTCTAGCCACATACCCTTTCCTTCTCTATCTTTCTTTTTTTTTTTACCCAACTAGTCACCCCAAAGAGGATATATAATTTTTGCTGCCTGCATGAATTGATGAATTACAGAACGCTCTTAAAACTGGGCCATAGGTTACACCCACACATAACATATCTTGAAGGGATGGAAAGCTTCTTGAGGTATGGACTCCAAACATTATCTCTGCTAATTCTCCTTAGTTACTTGTTTGTTCACTGCTTTCCTGCCAACAGCTCCCATGATTTCATTACAGACAATGAAATCAGCATTTCTACACACTTAAGAAACTGCTACCGATGGTGCCTTTCATACAATGCAAGCTTCAAATGTGGGATCGAGGTATCTTGCTGTATCTGAAGTGTGGGTTTTACTGATGATTCCTAAACTGGTTGACAAGCAACTTATTCCTCAATTCCCCACAAAGAGACATGTAAAAATGCCCAATTTAACATGTGATGGGAATTCGCCCTCACCCGTCTGTAAACATAACAATGACATCACTATGGAGGGAGGAGCCGAGATGGGTAGTATTGATTCCTTTCCTCCGCCATTATCATTTTGGGACTGAAGAGGTATAGCAAACATTTAAAGATATTCAAAACATTCAGGAGAAAATAGCAAGCATGCAAATCCTGAACATTTTTAGTGTCTCTGTAACCTTAGCAAGTTCCCTCTTTCAACATTTCCCCCTCAGTCATAAAAGTCATTTTGAACTCTTGCCTCTCTGAAACTCATGCTGTGCTGTCAGGCTTTTGTTTTGCCTATTAAAAGGCTAGCAGAGAGGGACATATAAGAGAGCTAAAGCTTCATTTCCCCCCTCCCTCCTGTTCTCTATTCCACAATGTAAGGATACCCCCTCTTGTAGAGAGTTTTTCAGGCTGTAAATTGAACTCCCGAGATTACAAAAAGAGTTTAAAAACAAACAAACAGGGGAGGGACAGTGGGAGGGAAGTCTTTACCGTGTGATGGTGAATCAGATGGATAAATCTTAAAGTGGAAAGAAGGATTAGGTGTGATAGGGTAGATAAATCTTCTGCTTAATTTCAAAACAGAGTGTGGAGAGACTTAAGGGAAAACCAACTCTCCCAAATGATTGACATTCTGTGGGAGGAAGTCTCCAGTGTGTCCTGGTCCAACATACCATTTGTATTTTTCTCAAGCCTGAGTTTTAGAACCAACTAAACAAGATGGTAGATCCATGACCAGTTGTCGTCCAGGGTTTATTTCACCCTTATGAAGATACAAGAAGCTGAGAGAAGAATCAGATTCAGGCCAATCAGCAGAGGGGAGAGGAACATTCAGTAATCTAATTTCCAAACCACAACAACACGATAAGGTAGGATAGTCAAAATGGTATTAAAAGGTTCATTTAACTTGATTTTTTTAGAGTCTGGGTCTTTAAAGCACATTTATTTCAATAGCCTTGAGGCTGCAAATTACCAGCACTCTATGTTGAATTTCTCCACTTGTCAGAGCTATGGTCCAATAAAGAATGTTACGCTTCAGGAGAATTATACATTGATATTAATGTCTTTCCAGAATCAAGCAATACCAAAACCAATGCAAGTCATGCTTGGAGGAGTGCTAATAATAGGCATTTTTAATGAACCATTGAACAATCTACTAGACTTTTGTAAAAATTAAAGAAGATGAAAGAAGCATTCCAATATGTAATAGACATATCAATAGCTGATAGTGGGGTTTTGTTCTGGCTTTTAAAAATGTAAATCTCTGATAGGCAAGTGGTTGTTTTTAATTACTTGTGAGACAAGCAGGCACTGTCCAATCTTCACTCAAGTGGCAGGTGGCTAAAATCTTGACAATCTTTATTATCAACCCACATGTTTTATCTCTGGTGAAACTGGCAGCTGGCTGGGTAAAGGTGGCTCTCAGGTTAAGGTTTTTTATTTTTAAAGTTCTTTTCTAACCACTTATTTTCAATGCTGTGATTGCAGAGGGTCAGCATGGTTTTAGCATTGGGCTACAACTTTGAATCATCACTTGGGCATAGAAGCCCTCTGGGAGATTCTGGGCAAGTCACATTTGTAGCTTTGAATGAGCAGATTGCATGCGTGAACAGCAAGAAATATGTGAAACTTGTGGGTATGATGATGAGGGCAGGTGTGAAAATGTTGCATAAGGCCAAGATGAGTGGATAACCGTATGAATGGAGGAAGAATATTGGGCATGTAGTATGATGCTGGCTGGAAATTGGAAAGTAGATGGGATAAACAGAGCAGGAGAGTATCATAAGGCTTTTTTTTCATGTCGGGGCGACTTGAGAAACTGCAAGTCGCTTCTGGTGTCAGAGAATTGGCCGTCTGCAAGGACATTGCCCAGGGGACACCCAGATGTTTGATGTTTTACCATCCTTGTGGGAGGCTTCCCTCATGTCCCTGCATGAGGAGCTAGATCTGACAGAGGGAGCTCACCCACTCTCCCCATTTTGAACTGCCGACCTGTTAGTCAGCAGTCTTGCTGGCACAAGGGTTTAACCCACTGCAGCACTGGGGGCTCCTGTCTCAAGGCTGGGGTGCTGCCTAGTGCTATCTATGTGTGGTGTGTTGGGAAGCAGCATGTCTCTTTCCACAGTTTTGGTCACCATGAAGGCATCAACACTTTTGCTACTGGACAAATAGTCGCCTTTTTTGGGTTCCTTTCCCTTTCTTCTCTTCATATATATGTATACATCAGAGTAAAATGAGGTCCAATGTGATGAGTGTTTGATTAGGACTCTTGGAGTTGAATCTCTGCTTAGCCCTAGAAGGCCATTGGATGAGTATGGGAAATTTGCATAGGATTGCAAAGTCAGAATTGATGCCAGATCAGAGTTGACTTGAAGGGACATAAAAACAACAAAATAGGTTTAGTGGTTTTAATTACAGAGTTATGGCAGTTTTCAACAGCAGCCCACATGAGTCTACTATTTATTATTTATTTATTTAGTACATTACTTCTACCCCGCCCTTCTCACCCATCAGGGGACTCAGGGCAACTTACAATATAAACATGCACATCAAAAAACAGTTTACATCAGATTTAAAAATCCATCGAGATTAAAAATTACAATAAAATTAAGAGCATACATTTAAAAATATACATAATTATACATTTAAATATACATTTAAGGCGCTTTTCATGTCCAGGTGGGGTCTGTCAGTAGGTCATATATTCATATCTCATTTTTGCTGCTATTAATTCTGCCCTAGACATGAGCAAAATTGGTGGTAGATAAATGCCTAATTTAGTAGCTAAATTTCTTAAAAACTGAGGCTTCTAAAAAAGTTCCAGAACTCAAGTTAAATGCCATAATCCAAATATGACACATACTTGAACTTCCATTATGTATTACTTCACACATTATGAAAATTTCCAAAGAAAGAAGTCAACATTTCTGCCTCATCCATTGTACCAGACATAATGCCCATGGTAATCTGTACACCTCTGGTTCCTACTTCACCATAGTTTACAAAGTCACCCACTGCCTATTATACTTTAGCTTCCCCTGTTCCCACCTCAGCCTGTAGAAACTAACTGTAGAACTAACAATTCAATGGCATGGCATGGCAACCTAGAATGGCGTCTGGAGTCGTGCCAGATTCTGTGGTAAGCATACATTTGGAAGAAGATGCATACTATTTAATTATTTTATGAATGTAATGGTATTCCTTCTTTCTCCCACAATGGGATCCAAAATACATTGTAGTATAAATTAAAGCAAAATATGGATAAGATCATACAATATAGAATCATTGACTTGGAAGGGACCACAAGGGATATCCAATCCAAACCCCTGCCTTGCATAATATATAAAACAAAGGGTTATTTTAAAATTAAATAGGTGATCCAATTAAAACATTTCAAACAGTTAAAATACATTAAAACATAGGAAAGATAAAAGATACTTCTGCCAGAACTAATGAAAATCTGAGGTCTGTTTAAATAAAAAAGTCTCGTCCTGCCTGCAAAAAGAGAACAGAAAGGGGAAGGGGAAGCCACAGCCTGGGAGCAGTCACTTTGTGTTCTCTGCCTACCAAGAGCTTAGCTTCAAAGAGATTGCATTGTTTGACGTATTTGCACAGTGCCTCCTTCAGAAACTATGCCCCCTTGGGAGCCTCATGAAATGGACCTGCGTCCGGGACTGTGTCCAAGTAGCCCACAACACAGTGGCAGGTCAGGCCAAATTGTCTGAGTTTCCAAAGAGGAATGAGCATTTGAGCCAACTCATTAATGCATTTTTCTTTTGGTCAGTCAACAATGAAGGGCTTTGGCTAGCAAACATAACAGGAAAACATTCAGGAACTTACAAGATTTTGCCAACACCAATAGATGTACATTGTGGATAAATGAGGAGCCAGGCTGCCCAACTACAATTGGAGCAACTCTCTTTAAGGGCTACTCTTTTCTCCTTCCTGTCACTGTAACATAGTTCTCTTGACCTTGCCTTTCTACTGACCTGCAATACATTTTCTCTCATTAAAATGTTTCCCAGTTTTCAGGGTTTAAAAAAAAATCTTGGTCCATCCCAAAATATTTGGTTGCAGGAGGCAAAGATGGCATCCACCCAACCATATTCTACATACTGCAAAATGGTACAGTTTGGGCGCCAGTTTCTAAAACTGTTAATGATCCCACCCCCAATCTTTCATTTGTAGGGTTGCTGTGGTCAAAAGCCAAGTTCAGAGCAGATGAAAGCAACAACTCACATTTCCAAGTAATACCTGACCTCCAAATCTATACATTTTCCCTTTGTGAATAGATTTATTTAAAACGTTTCACTTTAATGGTAAATTTATTTATTTAGAATATTTATGTACTGCCTTTCTCACCCTTGTGGGGACTCAAAGCAGTTTACAACATATTAATGGCAAGAATTCAGTGCCAACATACATATAATAACAAATCATAATAACTACTACTAGACACTGACATATAACGATTTCAACCATTAAACATGGCATATACAACATTTAATCACTAAGACAAAGCATTAAAACATCCCAATATAAATATTAAAATCACATGATCCAAAAATCATACACTGTGTCCATTCTGATTGTCACTGCACGTATTTCCTAGGCTTGCTCAAATAATTCGTTTTCCCCGTTTACCGTTATTGATTCGTTTTTTTCGGATTTTTTGAATCAATATTGAATCTTGGCTGTCCACACGCCTGGATATCGCGGTTTCGAACCGCGATTGGCCGTTTTCCGTAATGGCGCCTTTTTTTTCGTTTTTAAAAAATGCTTTGTCAAATCATCCAAACTTTTTTAAGTCCACTGGGGCAATCTAGAGTGTTGTTTGCCCCTTGTAGCCAATCAGAGAGCACGTTTAACCAGGGGGAGGGGCTGGTAGGACGTGCTTAATGAAAACAGCGTGCACACGCCTCGTGGCTCAGTCGCACTGGGACTTTGGGAGAGGGTGGAAGGGTAGAGATTCATTGGTGTAGGCAGGCAGGAAACATTGCTGCGTCACAGCATGGCTGTGTGAAGACCAGGACAGGAGAAAAGGTGGGGTGGTCTGTGGCTGAGTTTGGTGGTGTGGGTCTTAGGTCTTTCTATTTGTTTTGTTGTTGCAAACTTGCAAAGGGCTGTCCTGTGGGTGTTTTTCCTGTTCAAAATACAACTCCTTTTGGGTAAAGAAAAGCTTGCCTTTGTGCCTTGCCTTCCTTGTGTGTGTGTCTGCTTTGAAAAAGAGTTGCATATCCCATCCACTTCAAAATACAACTCCTTTTGGGGAAAGGAAAGCCTGCCTTTGTGGCTTGCCTTGTGTGTGTGTGTCTGCAGGGACGCTTTGAAAAAGAGTTGCATATCCCATCCACTTCAAAATACAACTCCTTTTGGGGAAAGGAAAGCCTGCCTTTGTGGCTTGCCTTGTGTGTGTGTCTGCAGGGACGCTTTGAAAAAGAGTTGCATATCCCATCCACTTCAAAATACAACTCCTTTTGGGGAAAGGAAAGCCTGCCTTTCTGCCTTGCCTTGTGTGTGTGTCTGCAGGGACGCTTTGAAAAAGAGTTGCATATCCCATCCACTTCAAAATACAACTCCTTTTGGGGAAAGGAAAGCCTGCCTTTGTGGCTTGCCTTGTGTGTGTGTCTGCAGGGACGCTTTGAAAAAGAGTTGCATATCCCATCCACTTCAAAATACAACTCCTTTTGGGGAAAGGAAAGCCTGCCTTTGTGGCTTGCCTTGTGTGTGTGTCTGCAGGGACGCTTTGAAAAAGAGTTGCATATCCCATCCACTTCAAAATACAACTCCTTTTGGGGAAAGGAAAGCCTGCCTTTGTGGCTTGCCTTGTGTGTGTGTCTGCAGGGACGCTTTGAAAAAGAGTTGCATATCCCATCCACTTCAAAATACAACTCCTTTTGGGGAAAGGAAAGCCTGCCTTTGTGGCTTGCCTTGTGTGTGTGTGTCTGCAGGGACGCTTTGAAAAAGAGTTGCATATCCCATCCACTTCAAAATACAACTCCTTTTGGGGAAAGGAAAGCCTGCCTTTGTGGCTTGCCTTGTGTGTGTGTGTCTGCAGGGACGCTTTGAAAAAGAGTTGCATATCCCATCCACTTCAAAATACAACTCCTTTTGGGGAAAGGAAAGCCTGCCTTTGTGGCTTGCCTTGTGTGTGTGTCTGCAGGGACGCTTTGAAAAAGAGTTGCATATCCCATCCACTTCAAAATACAACTCCTTTTGGGGAAAGGAAAGCCTGCCTTTGTGGCTTGCCTTGTGTGTGTGTCTGCAGGGACGCTTTGAAAAAGAGTTGCATATCCCATCCACTTCAAAATACAACTCCTTTTGGGGAAAGGAAAGCCTGCCTTTCTGCCTTGCCTTGTGTGTGTGTCTGCAGGGACGCTTTGAAAAAGAGTTGCATATCCCATCCACTTCAAAATACAACTCCTTTTGGGGAAAGGAAAGCCTGCCTTTGTGGCTTGCCTTGTGTGTGTGTCTGCAGGGACGCTTTGAAAAAGAGTTGCATATCCCATCCACTTCAAAATACAACTCCTTTTGGGGAAAGGAAAGCCTGCCTTTGTGGCTTGCCTTGTGTGTGTGTCTGCAGGGACGCTTTGAAAAAGAGTTGCATATCCCATCCACTTCAAAATACAACTCCTTTTGGGGAAAGGAAAGCCTGCCTTTGTGGCTTGCCTTGTGTGTGTGTCTGCAGGGACGCTTTGAAAAAGAGTTGCATATCCCATCCACTTCAAAATACAACTCCTTTTGGGGAAAGGAAAGCCTGCCTTTCTGCCTTGCCTTGTGTGTGTGTCTGCAGGGACGCTTTGAAAAAGAGTTGCATATCCCATCCACTTCAAAATACAACTCCTTTTGGGGAAAGGAAAGCCTGCCTTTCTGCCTTGCCTTGTGTGTGTGTGTCTGCAGGGACGCTTTGAAAAAGAGTTGCATATCCCATCCACTTCAAAATACAACTCCTTTTGGGGAAAGGAAAGCCTGCCTTTCTGCCTTGCCTTGTGTGTGTGTGTCTGCAGGGACGCTTTGAAAAAGAGTTGCATATCCCATCCAGTTCAAAATACAACTCCTTTTGGGGAAAGGAAAGCCTGCCTTTCTGCCTTGCCTTGTGTGTGTGTCTGCAGGGACGCTTTGAAAAAGAGTTGCATATCCCATCCACTTCAAAATACAACTCCTTTTGGGGAAAGGAAAGCCTGCCTTTCTGCCTTGCCTTGTGTGTGTGTGTCTGCAGGGACGCTTTGAAAAAGAGTTGCATATCCCATCCACTTCAAAATACAACTCCTTTTGGGGAAAGGAAAGCCTGCCTTTGTGGCTTGCCTTGTGTGTGTGTCTGCAGGGACGCTTTGAAAAAGAGTTGCATATCCCATCCACTTCAAAATACAACTCCTTTTGGGGAAAGGAAAGCCTGCCTTTGTGGCTTGCCTTGTGTGTGTGTGTCTGCAGGGACGCTTTGAAAAAGAGTTGCATATCCCATCCACTTCAAAATACAACTCCTTTTGGGGAAAGGAAAGCCTGCCTTTGTGGCTTGCCTTGTGTGTGTGTCTGCAGGGACGCTTTGAAAAAGAGTTGCATATCCCATCCACTTCAAAATACAACTCCTTTTGGGGAAAGGAAAGCCTGCCTTTCTGCCTTGCCTTGTGTGTGTGTCTGCAGGGACGCTTTGAAAAAGAGTTGCATATCCCATCCACTTCAAAATACAACTCCTTTTGGGGAAAGGAAAGCCTGCCTTTGTGGCTTGCCTTGTGTGTGTGTCTGCAGGGACGCTTTGAAAAAGAGTTGCATATCCCATCCACTTCAAAATACAACTCCTTTTGGGGAAAGGAAAGCCTGCCTTTGTGGCTTGCCTTGTGTGTGTGTCTGCAGGGACGCTTTGAAAAAGAGTTGCATATCCCATCCACTTCAAAATACAACTCCTTTTGGGGAAAGGAAAGCCTGCCTTTGTGGCTTGCCTTGTGTGTGTGTCTGCAGGGACGCTTTGAAAAAGAGTTGCATATCCCATCCACTTCAAAATACAACTCCTTTTGGGGAAAGGAAAGCCTGCCTTTGTGGCTTGCCTTGTGTGTGTGTGTCTGCAGGGACGCTTTGAAAAAGAGTTGCATATCCCATCCACTTCAAAATACAACTCCTTTTGGGGAAAGGAAAGCCTGCCTTTGTGGCTTGCCTTGTGTGTGTGTCTGCAGGGACGCTTTGAAAAAGAGTTGCATATCCCATCCACTTCAAAATACAACTCCTTTTGGGGAAAGGAAAGCCTGCCTTTCTGCCTTGCCTTGTGTGTGTGTCTGCAGGGACGCTTTGAAAAAGAGTTGCATATCCCATCCACTTCAAAATACAACTCCTTTTGGGGAAAGGAAAGCCTGCCTTTCTGCCTTGCCTTGTGTGTGTGTGTCTGCAGGGACGCTTTGAAAAAGAGTTGCATATCCCATCCACTTCAAAATACAACTCCTTTTGGGGAAAGGAAAGCCTGCCTTTCTGCCTTGCCTTGTGTGTGTGTCTGCAGGGACGCTTTGAAAAAGAGTTGCATATCCCATCCACTTCAAAATACAACTCCTTTTGGGGAAAGGAAAGCCTGCCTTTCTGCCTTGCCTTGTGTGTGTGTCTGCAGGGACGCTTTGAAAAAGAGTTGCATATCCCATCCACTTAAAAATACAACTCCTTTTGGGGAAAGGAAAGCCTGCCTTTGTGGCTTGCCTTGTGTGTGTGTCTGCAGGGACGCTTTGAAAAAGAGTTGCATATCCCATCCACTTCAAAATACAACTCCTTTTGGGGAAAGGAAAGCCTGCCTTTCTGCCTTGCCTTGTGTGTGTGTGTCTGCAGGGACGCTTTGAAAAAGAGTTGCATATCCCATCCACTTCAAAATACAACTCCTTTTGGGGAAAGGAAAGCCTGCCTTTCTGCCTTGCCTTGTGTGTGTGTCTGCAGGGACGCTTTGAAAAAGAGTTGCATATCCCATCCACTTCAAAATACAACTCCTTTTGGGGAAAGGAAAGCCTGCCTTTCTGCCTTGCCTTGTGTGTGTGTCTGCAGGGACGCTTTGAAAAAGAGTTGCATATCCCATCCACTTCAAAATACAACTCCTTTTGGGGAAAGGAAAGCCTGCCTTTCTGCCTTGCCTTGTGTGTGTGTGTCTGCAGGGACGCTTTGAAAAAGAGTTGCATATCCCATCCACTTCAAAATACAACTCCTTTTGGGGAAAGGAAAGCCTGCCTTTCTGCCTTGCCTGGTGTGTGTGTCTGCAGGGACGCTTTGAAAAAGAGTTGCATATCCCATCCACTTCAAAATACAACTCCTTTTGGGGAAAGGAAAGCCTGCCTTTGTGGCTTGCCTTGTGTGTGTGTGTCTGCAGGGACGCTTTGAAAAAGAGTTGCATATCCCATCCACTTCAAAATACAACTCCTTTTGGGGAAAGAAAAGCTTGCCTTTCTGCCTTGCCTTGTGTGTGTGTCTGCCAGGGACGCTTCCTGATTTTCCCAAGACAACTTTGGGAAAGAGTTGCATATCCCATACTTTCCTGTAGAACTGGAAAGTACAGGTATCCCCTTGTAAATAAATAAAACTAACTAAATGTTATAGACTACGCTTTTGCAACAGTAAATTGGCCAGAATATAACACGTTGCCAATCAAGATTCAACAAATATTTCCCACCAGTAACACAACACCTAACCATCATCCCTTCTGTTACCTGAAAACACTCCCCTTGACATGAAGCGCTCAGCTGTACGCGGGTCTGGGGGAGCAAGTCCTAGTAGTGGTCAAGCCACGGCCAGGACACTGTGGGGGGCCAAAAAAGTTAAGGTGGGTCCCATACGTCTGGAACGCCGAACTATGGGAGTGGGTGGACTTGATGAAGAACCAGGCTGTTCTAATGCAGACAGTTCACAGGCATCCACCCGGAGCCGGCTGTCGCATGGAGCTGAGACAACTGGACGATCATTGGAACATACAGGTGTTGCCGTCCTGGAACTACAGGTGGTGGATAGTGAGGATATAGATAACCCCACCCCTCCACCCGCTACTGACAGTGAGGAGGAGGTAGAGGAGGTACTACCATCAAAACGTAGACTTCCTCATGCTGCTGAAAGGGTGCCCACGACTCCCATCTCTGAGGGCGTCGCCACAGTGGCTGTGGGGAGGCCAAGGTCATTTATTTGGGACCATTTCCATGTCCACTCTCAGAGTTCTACTTTGGCAGTTTGTAGACACTGTGGGGCAAATATCAGCAGAGGCAGAGACACGAGACATCTTGCGACCTCGGGGTTGAGCTCTCACATGAAGCGACACCATCCCTCCATTTCGCTGGGAGGGGGAACTGCAAGCCCTTCCAGTGGCAGCCTTAGCACGCAAAGTTCACCAGGTGAAGATAGTGGAAGGCGGACACAGTCCACCATGGAGGATTGGGCCATTCCATTACCCAGAAAGAAAACGGGGGAAACATTGCTCACACCCCAGCAGATAACCCAAACTGTGGGAGAGATGATTGCCCTAGATCACCATCCCTTCCGCCTGGTAGAACAAGAAGGCTTTGTACGCCTTATGAAACGACTGTGCCCCCGCTACAAAATCCCCTCCCGTCACACCTTTTCCAGAAAAGTAATCCCCGGCTTGTACGAGGGCTGTAAGGAACGCATTATCCAGATGTTGCGTAGCGCCATGGGAGGACACATCCATTTTACCTCTGATATTTGGTCAAGCTTGGGAGGAGGCCACTCCTACCTCTCTCTCACGGCACATTGGTGGGAGAAGGAAGGCACTATGGATACATCCCATCGTTGGGCACTCCTCGCATTGGAGGTAGTTGATCGTGATCACAAGGCAGAGACCATCTGCAACTATCTGGAAAACATGATGGGGGAATGGATGCAGTGTAGGCCGGAAGAAATGAGGAGGGGCTTTATGGTGACGGACGCAGGGAAAAATATGATCAAAGCGGTTGAAAGTGCCGGGTTTCAGAATGTGTCCTGCATGGCCCACTTGCTTCACAATACCGTCAAGGAAGGTTTAAAGAGCCAGGAAGAGCAGTCGGGCAGCAACACAAACATCTCCCTGCTGATCGAGCGCTGTAGAAAGATCGCGGGCTACTTCCACCGGAGCATCAAGGCAGCCCGGCAGCTGAGAGACAGGCAGAGCCTTGAAGGCCTCCCGCAGCACAAGCTGCTCCAGGACGTCTCGACTCGGTGGAATTCAACCTTAAAAATGCTCGAACGCATGGTCGAGCAGCAGAAGGCGGTACACGGCATCTCCCTCACTTTGGTTGCGCCTGTTAGCAAGCTTGTTCCAACTAAGCAAGAGTGGGACACCATCTCCCAGCTAGTAGACGTACTAAAGCCATTCAAACATGCCACTGAGACACTTTCGGAATCAAAAGCTCTTCTGAGCCAGGCAGTGCCCATGGTCTTGAGGCTAAGGAGGCACCTAGAAAGGCTTGGGGCCGGTCGAACAATTGACTCCCTGGCTGGACCGCTGACACCGCCGGTCCAGGAGGTGGTGAGGAGGTTGTCCTTTGCTGTACGGAAACGGCTAGAGCCACTTCTTTCCAGCAAGGTCCATATGCTGGCGGCCTTGTGTGATCCACGGCTAAAGTACAACGTCTGCCCAAAAGACTTTACCATGTGGAAGGCCCAACTTGTTGACCTTGTGAGGGAGGTCTTTGCTGCCAGGGTGGAGGAGACGGGCACAGCGGCCCCTCTTCCAGAACTGCCTGTCACCCCAAGCACTAGCGCTAGTGGCGAGACGGAAAGTCCCGCGGAGCCGGTAGGGGGTTGCCGTAGGGATACGGATCTCCAGCCGCGAACAGGAAACGTTTTCTTTGCAGAGACGGTGGCCATACTTGCCTGCTCTGAAGAATCCTCTTTGCTGGCTTCTGCTCAAAAGGTAGACTCGGCCGAATGCTCGGTCAACAGGTACTTTGAGGAGCCTCCGGAGATAATTTCTTGTGATCCATTGTCCTATTGGGCTTCACGCGAACACATGTGGCCGGATCTGTCGCACGTAGCCCGCCAGTTCCTCAGCTGTCCTCCCACCAGCGTCCAGAGCGAAAGGGTCTTCAGCATAGCGGGAGATGTAGTCACGCCCCACCGCAGCTTGCTGGACCCTCAAACAGTGGAGAAACTTGTTTTCCTGAAGGCCAACCTTCCTGTGTTGAATTTCCCAGATTTGGATTTTGAGACCGACTGCTCCTAGAGCAACAGTTCTCCTCCTTTAACCAACTCTGCTTCAGAGTAACTTTGGCCAATTTTTTTGGGCGTCCGGGCGGGGGGGTGGCCCCTTTGGACTCTGTCCAACAACTCTCTCCTCTATCCTACAATGCTTTCCTCTCTCTTTTCCCTTCCTTTCTCCTCTTTTTCATCACTCGACGTTGCCCCACTGACGTTTTTGGGTTCATCCATCTCAAGGGGCCGTTTCACGAATCATGTAATCATGGAATCATAGAAAAGTAGAGTTGGAATAGAACTCATGGGCCATCAAGTTCTCCCCCAAGAAAGACGCAGGAAGTATCATTCAAAGCATCCCCGACAGATGGCCATCGAGCCTATGCTTAAAAGCTTCAAAAGAAGGGGCCTACAACACAGTCCGGGGGAGACAGTTCCACTCCCGAACAACCATCGCGGAGAGAAGTACTATCTTTCATTTGTCCCTGTTGAACTTAATATACTTTTGGCCCATCTATGTATTCGGAAGTTACAAAACGTTTTCTCTCATGTAATACTGGCTCTGTAGAGGTTGAAGGATATTCTGTGGAAAATTAGACCATAAAAGCCAAGGTAGATAATGCTTCCTCTTTGTGTTCTGTTCGGATTTCATTCAATTCCCTTTTTATTTGGGGGGGGGGGGGAAATATTACCATCACGAGCCATGACTGTTTGGTCTTCTACAGATCCTCGCAGCTCCTGTACAGAAAGAGCACTGTTATATTTGATGTGGATACTTCAGATAATCATTTCAGGTGTAGGAATACGCCAGACTCTCACTTTACAGAGGTATACTATCTGTCCATCTGAACCTTTGAGGATGTCTTTATCCACTGGAATTAATACACCTCGACTTGGGACAGAACTTCTCTAAATTGTCATCTTTCAGTGTCCCATTGTCTAGAGCGGGTGTGGTTGCCGCAGTGGTCATGGGACGGCCGCCTTTGGGTCCCCTAGCCCTCTGCCCGCTTACGCGGAGGGTGCCTTTATAACTCGGAGGGGGGAATCATCAAAGACAGTGGTACTCCTCCGCCTTTGCCAGCATTTCTCCAAATGGTTGTCTAGTGTCCCTTCTCCTTTATATGCCGTGGTCTACGCTGTGGTCGTTAAACGGCCGCTTTTGGGTCCCCTCCCCCTTTGACCTGGCACGCAGAGGGTGCCGTTCCCCCTTCAGGACGTGTGCCTTGCGGCTGCTTTAGAAGTTTGGGCGCAGGTTACGCCGAGTGGAAATTGCCTTTTGCTGGCTTGTTGGGAAAACGATAGAAGAGGTACACGGCCTTCCCCTTGGGTGGTGGGGTGTTGCTGTGGGTAGAGGCTTAAATCGCAAAAACAAAAAACTTTGTGGGAGGGCCGTGCCGAATTCTCCGGGATGCATGCCGGCCAACTGTGGCCGGCTGGCTCAGGGTGGGGTCTTTGCTGCCCTTTGTTTTTTTCCCTTACTTTTCTTTTCTTTTTGCTGCCTCTCGGACTACGTGACGCCAGACTCTAGAGGTATATGCCCTTCCCCCTTCAGGGCGTGTTCCTTTGCGGCTGCTTGCAATGTGTGGGCGCAGGTTACCCAGAGTGGGAACAGCCTTTTGCTGGCTTGTTGGCAGGATGATAGAAGAGGTACACGGCCTTCCCGTGGGGTGGTGGAGTGTTGCTGTGGGTAGAGGCTTAAATCGCAAAAACAAAAAACTTTGTGGGAGGGCCGTGCCGAATTCTCCGGGATGCATGCCGGCCAACTGTGGCCGGCTGGCTCAGGGTGGGGTCTTTGCTGCCCTTTGTTTTTTCCCCTTACTTTTCTTTTCTTTTTGCTGCCTCTCAGACTACGTGACGCCAGACTCTAGAGGTATATGCCCTTCCCCCTTCAGGGCGTGTTCCTTTGCGGCTGCTTGCAATGTGTGGGCGCAGGTTACCCAGAGTGGGAACTGCCTTTTGCTGGCTTGTTGGCAGGACGATAGAAGAGGTACACGGCCTTCCCCTGGGGTGGTGGAGTGTTGCTGTGGGTAGAGGTTTAAGTCACAAAAAAAAAAAACTTTGTGGGAGGGCCGTGCCGAATTCTCCGGGATGCATGCCGGTCAACTGTGGCCGGCTGGATCAGGGTGGGGTCTTTGCTGCCCTTTGTTTTTTTCCCTTACTTTTCTTTTCTTTTTGCTGCCTCTCGGACTACGTGACGCCAGACTCTAGAGGTATATGCCCTTCCCCCTTCAGGGCGTGTTCCTTTGCGGCTGCTTGCAATGTGTGGGCGCAGGTTACCCAGAGTGGGAACTGCCTTTTGCTGGCTTGTTGGCAGGACGATAGAAGAGGTACACGGCCTTCCCCTGGGGTGGTGGAGTGTTGCTGTGGGTAGAGGCTTAAGTCGGAAAAAAAAAAAACTTTGTGGGAGGGCCGTGCCGAATTCTCCGGGATGCATGCCGGCCAACTGTGGCCGGCTGGCACAGGGTGGGGTCTTTGCTGCCCTTTGTTTTTTTCCCTTACTTTTCTTTTCTTTTTGCTGCCTCTCGGACTACGTGACGCCAGACTCTAGAGGTATATGCCCTTCCCCCTTCAGGGCGTGTTCCTTTGCGGCTGCTTGCAATGTGTGGGCGCAGGTTACCCAGAGTGGGAACTGCCTTTTGCTGGCCTTTGGGTAAAACGATAGAAGAGGGTGGAATGATCAAAGACAGTGTTACAGTCTCCCATCACCCTGAGAGGCTGTGATTGACGCTATTGCTGCGGAACGGCCGCCTTTGGTTCCCCTTGCCCACTGTCCGCGCACACGGACGTTGCCGATTGCCCGTCAGGGCGTGTGCCTTTGCGGCTGCTTTCAAGGTGTTGGCAGAACGTTTCGCCGAGTGGTAAATGTTTTTTGCTGGCCTGTGGGTAAAACAATAGAAGAGGGTGGAATGATCAAAGACAGTGTTACAGTCTCCCATCACCCTGAGAGGTTGTGATTGACGCTGTTGCTGCGGAAAGGCCGCCTTTGGTTCCCCTTGCCCACTGTCCGCGCACACGGACGTTGCCGATTGCCCGTCAGGGCGTGTGCCTTTGCGGCTGCTTTCAAGGAGTGGGCGCAAGTTCCGTCTCGTGGAAACTGTTTCTTGCTGGTCTGTTGGTAATAACGAGGGTGGAGTGATCACAGACTGTGGGACAGTGTCCCATTCACCTTAAAAGGAAGTGTACTCAACGATGTGGCGGCAGAACGGCCGCCTTTGGTTCCCCTTGCCCACTGTCCGCGCACACGGACGTTGCCGATTGCCCGTCAGGGCGTGTGCCTTTGCGGCTGCTTTCAAGGAGTGGGCGCAAGTTCCGTCTCGTGGAAACTGTTTCTTGCTGTTCCCCTCGCCCTCTGGCCGCGCACGCGGAATCACTGAAAGAAGTGGGACACCTTGGCCTTTACCACTTCTCAAAATTGTCTTCTTTTACTGTACCATTGCCTTGTGCGGGTGTAGTCGAGAGCATGTGATGATAATCTTACGCAGAGTAAGAAGTAGAGAATCAATCCACTCAGAATCTCTTATGCTATTAAAAACAATTACTTAATAATGCCTTCATGTTTCCTTTGGAATCCACATTTCTGCTTTGTTTCTACTTTGAATTACTTTCTACTACATTACACACTATATCTTTCATAATTGTACTTCCTCAAGTTTACTTAAACTGTATGTATACCAACCAACTGAAGTCATTTCCCTCTATCCAGGTCATCTGCAGGAGAACTTTAATAACCCCTGAAGAACACACTAGTCTTACCTGCAGTGGAACTGCATGGAAACATGTGTCTAACATCAGAGCCTTAAAACCTTCCCCCTCCAAAAAGCATTATAGGTCTGTGTGGTCGTTTGTAGCCTATTTAAGAATAGCTTGACAGGCCAATAGTATTTCGCACTGTATAGTTTTTTAACTGTCAAACTACCTCCTCTTCAGTCCTCGGACTCGAGCCGTGTTTTTACACCACTGTTTTTTAAGCTGGTAATGCTGTATGCTGACTGTGACTTCAGTTATATCTTATGTCTTATTGACCCAACATGAACACAGAAGAGTCTCACTGATCAAAGCCAAACGGGCCTACCACTGCTGAAATAAGCAGATTTCTTGGATTGGACTTGTTGAAGAAAAGCATATAACACATCATATCAGGTTATTATTATCCAAATAAAGCACCATAAATGCATGTTATACAACCAAGGAGACATAAGAAGTCGTTCTATATGCTGAAATGATATGTTGCTATTGCTTACTTTATGAATTTAGCTTCAAAATATCACAATATAATGGAATCATTGACTACAGAAATGGCTAGATTTTTCCAGAGGCTAGACGGTTTGCTGTTATGGAGTGTATCTTTGTGTCATGGGTTGTGGTGTGTGGGCGTGGTGCCGGCCAACGGTGGCCGGCCCCCCGGGTCTGATGGGCTTGGGCCCACATTTTGAAAGCAGACGTGAAGAAAGCATGCCCTTCCCCCTCTGGGTTCAGCGGTGTGGGCGTGGGGCCGGCCAACGGTGGCCGGCCCCCCGGGTCTGATGGGCTTGGGCCCACGTTTTGAAAGCAGACGTGAAGAAAGCATGCCCTTCCCCCTCTGGGTTCAGCGGTGTGGGCGTGGGGCCGGCCAACGGTGTCCGGCCCCCCGGGTCTGAGGGGCTTGGGCCCACATTTTGCAATCAGACGTGAAGAAAGCCTGCCCTTCCCCGTGGGTTGCGGCGTGTGGGCGTGGGGCCGGCCAACGGTGGCCGGCCCCCCGGGTCTGAGGGGCTTGGGCCCACATTTTGCAAGCAGACGTGAAGAAAGCATGCCCTTCCCCCTGTGGGTCCAGCGGTGTGGGCGTGGGGCCGGCCAACGGTGGCCGGCCCCCCGGGTCTGAGGGGCTTGGGGCCACATTTTGCAATCAGACGTGAAGAAAGCCTGCCCTTCCCCGTGGGTTGCGGCGTGTGGGCGTGGGGCCGGCCAACGGTGGCCGGCCCCCCGGGTCTGATGGGCTTGGGCCCACATTTTGCAAGCAGACGTGAAGAAAGCCTGCCCTTCCCCGTGGGTTGCGGCGTGTGGGCGTGGGGCCGGCCAACGGTGGCCGGCCCCCCGGGTCTGAGGGGCTTGGGCCCACATTTTGCAAGCAGACGTGAAGAAAGCCTGCCCTTCCCCGTGGGTTGCGGCGTGTGGGCGTGGGGCCGGCCAACGGTGGCCGGCCCCCCGGGTCTGAGGGGCTTGGGCCCACATTTTGCAAGCAGACGTGAAGAAAGCCTGCCCTTCCCCGTGGGTTGCGGCGTGTGGGCGTGGGGCCGGCCAACGGTGGCCGGCCCCCCGGGTCTGAGGGGCTTGGGCCCACATTTTGCAAGCAGACGTGAAGAAAGCCTGCCCTTCCCCGTGGGTTGCGGCGTGTGGGCGTGGGGCCGGCCAACGGTGGCCGGCCCCCCGGGTCTGAGGGGCTTGGGCCCACATTTCCTTTTTTTTGGTCTTCTCTCTCTTTCTCTGGGAAGGGTGCCGGCCAACGGTGGCCGGCCTAGTATTTTAAAGTGTGGGCCTTTTTGGCGGTGGCTTTTTCTGTCTTTTCTTTGGTCTTTGCTGCCTCTCGGCCTACGTGGCCGAGTTTCCCCGATGCACCGCCTCTCTCTTCTCTCTCGGCTGTCGTTCTTTAGCCCTTTATGCGAGTTTGCACCGAAGCCTCCTTTGGGGCGACGGCCCCTCTTTCTTCCTGTCTGGGAATCGTGCGGGCCAACGGTGGCCGGCCTAGTATTTTATAGTGTGGGCCTTTTTGGCGGTGGCTTTTTCTGTCTTTTCTTTGGTCTTTGCTGCCTCTCGGCCTACGTGGCCGAGTTTCCCCCGATGCACCGCCTCTCTCTTCTCTCTCGGCTGTCGTTCTTTAGCCCTTTATGCGAGTTTGCACCGAAGCCTCCTTTGGGGCGACGGCCCCTCTTTCTTCCTGTCTGGGAATCGTGCGGGCCAACGGTGGCCGGCCTAGTATTTTATAGTGTGGGCCTTTTTGGCGGTGGCTTTTTCTGTCTTTTCTTTGGTCTTTGCTGCCTCTCGGCCGGGCCTACGTGGCCGAGTTTCCCCGATGTACCGCCTCTCTCTTCTCTCGCCGGCTGTCGTTCTTTAGCCCTTTATGCTATTTTGCACAGAAGCCTCCTTTGGGGCGGTGTCCTCTGGTTTTTTTTCTTTCTCTCTCTCTCTCTCAGGGATGCGTGCCGGCAAACATTGGCCGGCCCGGCTTAATGTATGGGCCTTGTCGCCTGTGGCTTTTTTCTTTCTTTTCTTTTCTTTTCTTTTCTTTTTGCTGCCTCTCGGCCTACGTGGCCGAGTTTCCCCCGATGCACCGCCTCTCTCTTCTCTCTCGGCTGTCGTTCTTTAGCCCTTTATGCGAGTTTGCACCGAAGCCTCCTTTGGGGCGACGGCCCCTCTTTCTTCCTGTCTGGGAATCGTGCGGGCCAACGGTGGCCGGCCTAGTATTTTATAGTGTGGGCCTTTTTGGCGGTGGCTTTTTCTGTCTTTTCTTTGGTCTTTGCTGCCTCTCGGCCTACGTGGCCGAGTTTCCCCGATGTACCGCCTCTCTCTTCTCTCGCCGGCTGTCGTTCTTTAGCCCTTTATGCTATTTTGCACAGAAGCCTCCTTTGGGGCGGTGTCCTCTGGTTTTTTTTCTCTCTCTCTCTCTCTCTCAGGGATGCGTGCCGGCAAACATTGGCCGGCCCGGCTTAATGTATGGGCCTTGTCGCCTGTGGCTTTTTTCTTTCTTTTCTTTTCTTTTCTTTTCTTTTTGCTGCCTCTCGGCCTACGTGGCCGAGTTTCCCCCGATGCACCGCCTCTCTCTTCTCTCTCGGCTGTCGTTCTTTAGCCCTTTATGCGAGTTTGCACCGAAGCCTCCTTTGGGGCGACGGCCCCTCTTTCTTCCTGTCTGGGAATCGTGCGGGCCAACGGTGGCCGGCCTAGTATTTTATAGTGTGGGCCTTTTTGGCGGTGGCTTTTTCTGTCTTTTCTTTGGTCTTTGCTGCCTCTCGGCCGGGCCTACGTGGCCGAGTTTCCCCGATGTACCGCCTCTCTCTTCTCTCGCCGGCTGTCGTTCTTTAGCCCTTTATGCTATTTTGCACAGAAGCCTCCTTTGGGGCGGTGTCCTCTGGTTTTTTTTCTCTCTCTCTCTCTCTCTCAGGGATGCGTGCCGGCAAACAGTGGCCGGCCCGGCTTAATGTATGGGCCTTGTCGCCTGTGGCTTTTTTCTTACTTTTCTTTTCTTTTCTTTTCTTTTTGCTGCCTCTCGGCCTACGTGGTCGGGTTTCCCACGATGCACCGCCTCTCTCTTCTCTCGCCGGCTGTCGTTCTTTACCCCTTTATGCGATTTTGCACAGAAGCCTCCTTTGGGGCGGCGGCCCCTCTTTCTTCCTCACAGGGAAGCGTGCCGGCCAACGGTGGCACGCCTAGTATTTCAACGTGTGGGCCTTGTCGGCCTATGTGGTCGACGTGTTTCCCACGATGCACCGCCTCTGTCTTCTCTCGCGGCTGTCGTTCTTTACCCCTTGGTGCAATCTTGCACAGAACCCTTTTGACAGATGGAAGGGCTATCTGAGCCTTGCGAAAGTGGTTACGGAGATCATCGCGGAACGCAAGAAGGTCCCATTTCCATCTCAGAGTTTGGACACAATGGAGTACGACATGCAGCTAGTCCTCAACGAGGACAACTTTGAAACAGCATCACAATGGGTTAATGGAAGCAGTTCCAGCAGCAAGAGCTCCAAAGGTAGTGCCAATGGCCAGGCTTCCCAAAACAAGGAGATTTGCAATTTCTGCAAACACAACGGGGAATCCAAGCAGGTCTATTCGTCCCACCGGCTGAAGGGGATGGACGGCACCGTGGAGTGCCCCATCTTGCGCAAATACACCTGTCCGCTCTGCGGTGCCACGGGCGAAAAGGCCCATACTTTAAAATACTGCCCACTGAGCCAAGGGAAGAGGTCGCTGTATCGCAAGTGCGGACGTAACTCGGCTGGACGCAAGGTGAGGAGATAAGAAGATCAGGAGAAGACCGAAGCATTTATTCTTAGTTTTAGTTTGACTTTGTAAAAGAACAACATTTGATTTCGAGCATCATTAACACTCTTTACATTTCCTCCCACTTTGTTTCAGGTTTGGAGAATGGAAGCCCAATTCTCTTAGACTACATTTGTGAGTCCAGAAATGTTTTTTTATGTATATTGTTGCCTTCTTTCACATTTGTTGTACCTAGGTTAATTATATTGTGTTTCTTTTAGATGTGTCAGTTGCCTAGTGTGATGATTCATGGGCCCTGCAGTCCTATTCCTGACAGTATTGTGGCAGATGAGGAGGAAAATATGGAGTTTTCCCCAGATTTCCGGTCGGAGTCAGAGCCTTGGCAGCTGCCTGAAGTTCTAGTCCAAGAACCAATTAAACCTGACCTTGGTGGGAACTCTCCCCCTTATGGGAGAAAACAGGCTTACACGACTGATAGAGGATCGAGAGAAAAATTTAGAAGTACTGCTCGCCTTGCTGCCAAATATGCCACTGATTAGAAGTATTTCCCCTGAGAAAATACGGGGAGTCTTGCACCTGCAAGCTGGTTTCCTTCGCTCCCTGTTCTCTAGGGAAAGTGATTGTTGTTTGGGGAAACGAGACCCAATATAGGGAAATTGCGCGAAGGATTCCTTGCGGAGTCAATTCGTCAGCTCCTGGAGAGAGGTCATGTGTGTGTGGACTTCGAATCCTGTTCCTTGCCTCCTGAATCTAGTTCCAAGCCTTGTCCTCGTCTCACGGATTTACCACAGATCTTGTTCCATGCTTCAAGTTGCTTTGCCTTTAGCCACAGCTCCAGCCACGTTCCAAGTAACTTTCAGCCTTGTGTCAAGCTTCATTGGATTCAAGACTTTTTCTGTTTTCCCAACGCTTTGCTTGGCAAAGCGTGTGTTGCGGTTATTGGATTATAATCTTTGGACTCTAATATTTCATATTGGACAATAATCTGCTGGACTATATTTGGCCTCATTTGAAAGGTCTGCTTCTGAACTTTATTCTACACTTGTTTTTATTGACTTTATATATTCCTTTAATAAAGATATTAGATAGAATCTGGCCTCAGTGTATGGTTATTGGTGCCCAGCAGCCTAGATCCTGACACCTTGTATCATGCTTTTTTATACATATAATCATGTTTTTTACATATGTAATATCACGTTCCTTTGACATCTGTAATTGCCTTATATCATATTTTATATTGTGTTTTATATATGCAGTTACTTTACATGTTTCTTTTATGTATGGATGTATAATTTTTACATGTTTAATTATATTATTTGCAACTATAATTGCCTAATATCATGCTTCTTTTATATATGCAATGACATCATGTTTATTTAACGTATATAAGTGCCTTATATCATGTCCGGGTTATCATGTGTGTCTCCAGAGGGATGCAGCCCTATCCTTTGCAGGGAAAATATAGAAATATCTTCTAAATGGCTACTGTCTAGAATTTTGTTTTGTAAAGAAAGGAAAAGTTTATATGCTATTGGAAAGAAAGATACTATTTTATGTTTAAATTTTGGAAAGGAATAGAATTGGTTATTATTACTGTGGTCTAACCTTCAATTGTTTGCAAGTTGTTCTAAAGTTTGGATCGTAGAGTTTAATAAACAGAGTTTATGGTTTTGGCATCAAAACTGTTCATGTTGTGCTTAAATGGGATTGAATTTTCTTTAATTTGTGGCCCATAATAGGCTGGTTATAAGCCTGATCTGGAAGGCAGCCAAGGCAAAGACCATTGAGCTGCTGAACTTGCAGACTGAAAGGTCCCAGGTTCAAATCCCGGGAGCAGAGTGAGCGCCCGCTGTTAGCTCCAGCTTCTGCCAACCTAGCAGCTTGAAAACATGCCAATGTGAGTAGATGAATAGGTACCGCTGTGGCGGGAAGGTAATGGCACTCCATGTAGTCATGCCGACCACATGACCTTGGAGGTGTCTATGGACAACACTGGCTCTTGGGGTTAGAAATGGAGGTGAGCACAACCCCCAGAGTCAGACATGACTGAACTTAACGTCAAGGGATACCTTTACACACACACACATGCAGGGACTACACCAATTTAACAAAGTTTCAGCCACAAAAACAAAGTTTCTAAAGTAGAGCAATGACTTTCACAGTAAAGACAACCCAATTTAACAGGAAATAAGACTTTCAAACCAGGAACAGATTTCTGCAATTATTAAAAAATGGTTCATTATAAAAGCTATGAAAATTTGCCAAAAATCAGAGGATAAGGGAAACGTTCCACATTTTGGTGAGCTATCAGTGTTAAATGTGTTCTACCACTGTACCAAGTTTGAAGAAGATCACTCAAAAAATGAGGGCGGGAGAGCCCCCTAAGCCCCCCCCCCTTCGGGCTGTTTTTGGGCCACCGCGCATGCGCGTCCGCCATTAACGAATTAATTTCGAAAATAACGAATTTTCGTTAATTTCGAAAAATTTTGGGGGCCAAATTCGTTATTAGCAACAAAAACGAAAAACTGCCCCCTCTAGTTTTGAAACGAGTTTAGAATCAAATTTTTCATGGATCGATCAAGCCTAGTATTTCCTCATTATTCTTTGCACTGTGTTATTGGCCAAATGCCTGGTCCCACAATCACATCTTTGTTTTCTTTATAATGGCAGGGTTACAGGGAATGTCTGAAAGAGAAAATAGTTTACTGAGAAAAGTCTTATTCAGGACAGTGATATGGCTGTACAGAAAAAGTGCTACATAGACCAGCTTAAGAGTTGTTTTAGTCATTTTTAATTCTTTTAAAACTTAACACCCTCCCTACCCTGAATAAATGAGTGCCACCACAGAGGAGAAAAATAATTGTTGTAATTTTAACAGATATAAAGTAGACTGTTGATTATAATAATAGCATTAAAATGGGAAATATGATATCTTGTGGTGAATTGTTATAAATATTCATGCTGTAGAATTATGTACAAATCTTCATGAGAAAACAATTTTCTTTAAACAGAAAGATGAGACTTTTTCACACAGCCAGCAATATCTTCTAAGCATGATCATCTTTCCATCTGTTAAGTGATCAGAGAAAACCCATTTCTTTAAAAGCATCTTACACATGTTATGCTGCCATGAGATGGCAGTATAATGCTTTTACTGATTATCCTTTTGACATGCATCCTAAAAAAGTTCATGTGTTTCACTGGCTTTTAGTGTAAAATGAGATATGCAAAAAGAACTTACACAGAGAGGGTACTTTGTAGCTCGTTCTTCCTAATGCAGCCCAAAAACCAGCTATAGAAGATCAGGAAATTTTTCAGAGAGAGTTTTCAGCCAGCATGGAGGATTACCAAGTGAAGGACAGGAGAAGAAAATTGCAAATATTTTGGAAGTAGGATATTGGATTCATTCCATTCACCCACCCACCATGATTCACTCAAATTTAGACAGCCCCCAGATGGCATAGTGGACTAAGTGACTTGAAGGTTGGGTTGCTGACCTGAAAGCTGCCAGGTTCGAATCCCACCTGGGGAGAGTGTGGATGAGCTCCCTCTATCAGCTCCAGCTCCATGTGGGGACATGAGAGAAGCCTCCCACAAGGATGGTAAAAACATCAAAAAACATCCGGGCGTCCCCTGGGCAACGTCCTTGCAGACGGCCAATTCTCTCACTCCAGAAGCAACTCCGGTTGCTCCTGACACGAAAAACAAAAACAAAAAAACCCCCTCAAATTTAGACAATTCCCATCAGTGTGGCCCAAAAGGAAATAATAATAATAATAATAATAATAATAATAATAATAATAATAATAATAATAATAATAATACCAACAACAACAAAAACATCCAAACCCAAACTGAAATGTCCTTGTCTCTGTAGTCCTGAAATGCATCCACTCGGTTTATTTTTATGCCAATGCTTCTGCATGGCTGGCCTCCTCAACAACAACGATAGAGGAAACTGGTGGGCAAACAACATAAAGGTAGGGATGCCATTACCAAATACTATTTCTGAATGGACAATTGATATGTTTTGAGAGTCACTTACAGTATTGTAAACTCCCTTGAATAAATCCTGGTCTCGAATGTAGAGCATATTTAAAATAAGATATGCTTTTTCACCCGTCTTTAAGATATTTCCAGACTGCAAAAGAAAACCTGCAAAGTTCTAAACAACATTTATAAATGTCAGCACCCAGGTTTTGTATAAACAAGAAACAAGCTTCAGCTCTTTAAAAACAGCCTTCTTGGCACATGTTCCTTTGAGGCATGCCAGTGAATCTCTGCTTCTCATCAGCCCATAAAAACTTTATATAAATGCTGAACAAAATATTTTTCTACTCCAGCCTAGATTCCACTGAATACAGGACAGAGCTTGGAAAAGTTACTTTTCTAAAATCCTATGCTGGCAACAGCAGCCAGCAGGGGAATTCTGGGAGATGTATTTGTTGCTAACAGAGATGTCATCACAGTTCTGCTCTTCTAGCACCTGCCACCTGACCCTGTATTTCTTGAGACAATTTTGTTTTTAATTCTGTTTCTTCAGTGCAGACAGTATCTGATCGTCAGGAGAAACAAGAGCTTTATTGTGAGGCGGAAGAGGCTTCTTCCTTTTCTTGAAAGAAATCCCTGGTGTTAAAATGTTTTTTGTTTTTTTTTTACTTCTGTAGTGTTCCTTTGTCCAAAGATTGTTACACAGCAACCCCACTGTTAAACTTTCATTGCTATTTTTTTCCCTCTCTGTAAAAGGGAGTTCCAAATTCCTTTTGTCACAGTTCCTTCTGACCTGTTCCTGGACAGAATTAACAGGATGAGCAATGAACACACAGCATTTTTTTAAAAAAATGCCTCCATCAATGCCTGGTTTTTGAAGAATATAAATGTGATGTAAGTATAATCTGACAAAGAGAGTATGCATGAGAGCTGAATCAAATCAAAGAAGGAGGAGAAGGAGGAAGAGGAGGAGGAAGAGGAGGAGGAAAAGGACTTTATTTATAGACCACCCTCTTTCCTAGGTGGGGGGAACTTAGGGCGGTTTACACACCAAAAAAGGCAAAAATTCAATGCCCTACGCAAATACAAACATCTCAAAAATAATACTAAATGATACAAAATAATGACCATAAACTTGTGACAAAAGAGAAATTAACATCAAAATAGAAAACAAAATACAAATAGTCAAATAAACGTAATTATACTAATAACATAATTAACAATTAAGGCATAAACTCTGAGAGAACAATTAAAATACATAAAAATAGCTATCATGGTTGTTCTTTCTCATGTACCATCACAGCAGTGGAATACAAATAAGTTAGCCAGCATTCCGATGGAATTAAAGGTGTCCTCCTCCTCCTCCTCTCCATATGCTAAAGTGCATAATTGTGTTTTCAGGAGGTTTTTTTTGAAGGCAAGGAGAGTGGGGGCTGTTTTTATTTCTTTAGGGAGGGAATTCCAGAGAAGGGGAGAGTTCACGGAGAAGGCCTTTTCTCTCATTCCGACCAACTGTGATTGTGGCGGGGGTGGGACTGAGAAGGGCCTCCTCTGTTGATCACAGTGCACGGGATTGCCTGTATAAGGAGATGCAATTAGACAAATCTAATGCCTGAGTTCACAATTTTTATTAGTATGTGTGGTATTTTAATCTTGGTTTTTGCTTACTTGTGAAGTAGTGTATATTATTGAGGCATTGTAGCATTTATTGCTGCTGCATTGATCCATAAATCACCATGAAAAGAAAGAGGGTGGCAAAACAAAGGGGGATACTTGCCTTCTTGTCTTGTAAAGACTGCTGGGGACTCCATAGCAATCTATAGATGAAAGCAGAGATTTGCTTCAAAATGCTCAGTTGATGGATATTTTTATTGATACTAAAAGCTCAGCATGCTCCCAATGCCTCTTTTCAGGGGCTAGTTGAAATCTCAACCAAAATTTCTGGAGTAATACTCCATCACTAGAGCCCCCGGTGGTGTAACAGATTAAACCACTGAGCTGCTGAACCTGATGACCGAAAGGTTAATGATTTGAATTTGGGGAGCAGGGTGAGTTCCCACTGTTAGCCCCAGCTTATGTCAACCTAGCAGTTCGAAAACATGCAAATGTGAGTAGATCAATAGGTACCATTCCAGCAGGAAGGTAACGGCACTCCATGCAGTCATGCTGGCCACATCACCTTGGGGACATCTATGGACAACGCTGGCTTTTCAGCTTAAAAATGGAGATGAGCACCGACCCCCATAGTGAGACACAACTAGGTTTAATGTCAGGGGAAAACCTTTACCTTTACCCTTTACCCCATCAATTTCAGCTCCAGAAATTTCAGAAGTTAAATTCCGAAAAGCCCCAGAGAAGACCTTGAGAGCGCTTACAGGCTTTAAAATGTTGGACAGCATTTTCGATAAAAACATCCATCAATTGTGTAGCTTGATTTATTTTGTGGCCCATCCAAAACTAATAGTTTTATTTGAACTTGACCTTTCACAGATACCAATCTACTTCCTCAAATGCACTGAACCATAGATGCATCTCCATATATGGATGGATTGCAGCTTATTTTTCTCTCATTACACTGTATGCTATTGTTTGGTTTTTTTAGTGTTAGCGCAATACAGTGGTTTAAGCATTGGACTAAGACTCTGGAGAACAGGATTTGAATTTTTGCTCAGCCATGAAAATCTGCTGCATGATCCTGGGCAAGCAGCAAATCCTTAGCCTTAGAAAACTCAATGATAAGTTCACCTTAGGGTCACCATAAGTCAGAAATGACTTGAAATCACACAACAACAACAACAACAACAACAACAACAACAACAACAACAACAACAACAACATAACCACACAGTACATGCTGTTGTTTTTATGCACTGTCAAGTTGGTTGTTGTTTTGGTTGTTGTTGTTGTTGTTGTTGTTGTTGTTATATACTGTTTTATCTCTCTAAAAAGAGGCCCAAAGCGGCCAGCACCAAAAAACAATACACGATATAATTTAAAACCTAGAAAAGCATTTTGTTGTAGCCCAGCCTGAGGTTCGGCCTGTTCAGTCTGTGATTGTCCCTGCTCCTGACTCTGTGATTGCTCCTGCATCTGACTTGTCCATTAGTGACTGTACTTTCCATTAGTGACTGTACTTTCTCATTCCTTTCCGGCATGTTGCTGGCAGTTTTATGGTGTTGTAAATTAGTTAAATTAGCCTCCCACATAAAGCGTATCTAAATTTCCTACTTGACAGTTCTAAAAACTTTAAAAGCCTGCCTGAAAAGAAAGGTTTTTGCTTGCTGCTGGAAGGATAGCAGGGAGAGAATACTTGTAGCAACCTCATTAACAAAAGATCTCCAGAGCCCTGGACATCCAGAGTCCTGCTCAGGCTATGAACATTCAGAGTCATGGCTTCCTTGACCAGTCAATCAATCAGGAATGTCATATTCTTCTCATCCCACTGCCTTCTGCTCTGGCTAGTGCCTCTTTTATGACCCCAACCCTAACCCAAGGCACCAATCTGGCAGCAGGTTGTAAGGCAATGCTGATGAATCTTTGCAAACTGCTTCACAAATAGCTCTCAGTCATACAAAACAAAAGCATGTGGAACAAGGGGTACAAACAGAAAGAAAATTATATTGAATGATGCAGACTTCAGACTTTGTATTATTTTGCATATAACCATTCCATTACTTCAGAATATTGATTTTGTATATAACCATTCCATTACTATGGATCAGATGTCTAAAAACAACAACATTTTGCACCCCACCTCCATCTCCCTGGAGGGACTCGGGCGGCTTACATGGGGACAAGCCCGATCAACATAGTTAAAATATAACACACTGAAATGCATAAGCAATAGCATAAAACAGAATAAACAACAATATTATAACAGAATACGTATTTGAAAAAGCATCGAACCAACAACCAATGAACCTGAAATAACAATCAGTTTCTGGGCACGGGTGGTTTTACTGAGATATGTACCACCAAATTATACAGAGTAACATGCAGATTAATTGCATATGATTCCATTTATACTAGTATTCATGAGTGTTTACAAACATATCAGTGAGATGGGATGGGAAATATCAGGTAGGAGCAGAACCGACATGCAGTATTTCATAATGACTTACTGGTTGAAGCCCCCAATGGTACAACGGGTTAAACTGCTGAGCTGCTGAACTTGCTAACCAAAAGGTTGGTGGTTCAAATCTGGGGAGTGGTGTGAGCTCCCGCTGTTAGCCCCAGCTTCTGCTAACCTAGCAGTTCAAACACATACAAATGTGAGTAGATCAATAGGTACCACTCCGGCAGGAAGGTAACAGCGCTCCATGCAGTCATGCCGGCCACATGACCTTGGAGGTGTCTACGGACAATGCCAGTTCTTCGGCTTAGAGATGGAGATAAGCACCAACCTCGAATCAGACACAACTAGACTTAATGTCAGGGGGAAACCTTTACCATTACCTTTACTACTGGGTGAAACTAATTTCATAATGGCTTAGTAGCTGGAACTAGGAGCCACAGTGGTGCAATGGGTTAAACCCATGTGAACTGCAGACCTGAAGGTTGGGTTGCTGTCCTGAAGGTTGCCGGTTCAAATCTGTGAGACGAGGTCTATCAGCTCTAGCTTGTGGGGACATGAGAGCAGACTCCCAGTAACACATCCAGGCATCCCCTGGGCAACATTTCTGTAGACGGCCAATTCTGTCACACCAGAAGTGACTTGCAGTATGTTCTCAAGTCGCTTCTGACACTATTTAAAAAAACCAGCTGAAACTCATTTCATAATGTCTTATTAGCTGGAACTCATTTCATAATGGTTTACTGACTGGAAAGTGCATGAGGAAATTTAGACATCCCATAAACAAGACTGTGGTTTCATAGAAAAAAATCCTCTTTCTTGTGTCATATTCCCAATATATCAGGACATAGCCATTTATGGTCCTCCAAATGTTATTAGACTGCAGTTCCCACCAGACATAGGCAGCTTAGCTAGTTGTCAGATTTGATGGGAACTGCAGTTGAATAATGTAATATCTTCAGAGCTGCAAACTTGAATAAAATGTAATACATTAGCACCAGTAGACATCCCTTCTCCCCCACATACTCACAGAGCATTTCAATGCACTCCTTTAAACAGTTTCAGATGGAAAGCTCTCCGTAAGCATTTCAAACTGGGTTTTATTGATTCTTTTTGCTATGTTTTTCACACCCAAATCTGAGATTAGCTTTGGGAAAAAGAGTTAGAGAAACAGACCAACACAAATAAATATATTAATATTTTGAGTCTCCTTATAGAGAGAAAAAGCGGGGTATGAACATAATAATAATAATAATAATAATAATAATAATAATAATAATAATATGTCGACAGACTTTACCTGCCCAGAAAATCAGGAGGCAGAGGGCTTCTGCAATTGAAACAAATGGTAGAGGAAGAGAAACATGCCCTGGCAGATTATGTGAAAGGCAGTCAAGAACCAACATTGAGGGAAATCAATAGTAGTAAACTGCTTCAAGTGCAAAAGACAAAAAGTGAATACCGCAAAAACACAATCCAGAACAGAAGAGAAAACTGGCAAAAGAAGGCTCTCCATGGACAGTTCCTGGAAAAATTGAGAGCCAAATTGACAAAGAAAAAACATGGCTGTGGCTCACAAATGGAACTTTGAAAAAGGAGACGGAGGGCCTGATTCTGGCAGCCCAAGAACAAGCCATTAAAACCAATGCCATCAAAGCCAAAATCAAAAAGTTGACGACAGATCGCAAACGTAGACTCTGCAAGGAAGCAGATGAAACAATAAGATCACAAAGACAAACTACATGCAGAGACATATCACCATTGCTCAGATGATTCATTGGAAGTTGTGCCACAAATACCATCTGCCTGCGACAAAGAACTGGTGTGATCACAAGCCTGAAAAAGTTATAGAGAATGAACATGTCAAGCTACTCTGGGACTTCCGAATTCAGACAGAGAGAGTTTTGGAGCACAATACTCCTGACCTCACGACCGTGTTAAAAAAACCAAGTACGGATTGTCGATGTAGCAATCCCAGGTGACAACAGGATTGAGGAGAAACAACTGGAAAAGCTGACACGATATGAGGACTTAAAGATCGAATTGCAAAGACTCTGGCACAAGCCAGTCAAGGTGGTCCCAGTGGTGATCGGCACACTGGGTGCAGTGCCTAAAAACCTTGGCCTGCACTTAAACACAATCGCGCTGACAAAATTACCACCTACCAGCTGCAGAAGGCCACCTTACTGGGATCTGCACGCATTATTCACTGATATATCACACAGTCCTAAACACTTGGGAAGTGTCCGACGTGTGATCCAATACAACAGCCAGCAGAGTGTCTGCTGTGGACTCACCTTGTTGTGTTTCAAATAATAATAATAATAATAATAATAATAATAATAATAATAATAATAATAATAATAATAATAATATTAATAATAATAATAAAAAATACCCAGATTCCAGATGAAACATTTATGACTGATTTATTTCAAACATCAACTTTTGTAGACTCCAGCTGATGTCAAACACACAAGCCCCCGCACTCCAGGCTCAGTTTTTCCCCTCTCAGAAGAGCCTCAGTTACATAGATACATTGTTTCTGCAGAAAAACCTCAGGCACTCTCTCTTCATTGAAGCTCCACTGACTCCTGTTACACATTAACTCAGAGCAATAAAACTGTATCCAGCGCACTTTCTCTTTCGCGCCTGCAAAAGCGAGCCTTTTGCAGGCAGTTCTCAATAACCTAAAATATGTCATAAAAACATTTTCCTGGCCGCGGATCTTCACTGGCTTGGACAAAGCGGTCCCCGGCCGCTTCGGGGTTAAGAAAATGCAATTCTTTCAACCGCAGATACGGAAACCCCTTGGGTTTCCATATCCACAACTTCACCGATTCTCTCTGGACCAATTCAATTTTGCTCCAGAGCCTTTTCTAAGCCTAACTGCTATCTTGGTTTTTGCCGCAATGGTCCCGATTTGCTCCCACACACTGATTGATATTTTTATGATTGAGTTTTGCCTTTTATTAATGAGCACAGGCAACGCGATCCAAAAATGTTTTTCCCTATGTCTTTTAGGAACTTCTAGGTATCAGAGACCCCTTTCCCCTTCCCCTGCATGAACCCCATATATTCCTTGCACCGTCTCCTAGTCTCAGGGTGACCCCAACTAGCCCTCTTGCTTGCATGGGCTAATGGGGAAGTTCTGGGATTCCTACCTATTTCCTTATGGAAACGTGAAGGGGGGTCGAAGTTCTTTCAAATGGCCATAAGACTGATTGTGTTTGTCTCCCCACAACCCCAGGGATGCTGGATCCTGTGATTCCCCCAAAAAGTGGGTCCCCCATGTGTCCACTATCATTTTTATTATTTTATCACTATTATTTCTTTGTGATTATTTGTCTTTATTATTTTTATAATATCTTATCCTTTATTAACAAGGCAGTTGTAACCTAGGCATGAACTCTGGCCAGTATATCACCCCAATTGGGCATCATCCAGATGCCTAAGGTGAATGGATTACAAACATGGATTATCAGTAATCACTCTCCACAGAAAAGGAAATGGGTTTCTTCCCTGGACCTCAGAGGACATGGATGTCAGGCCATCCAGGAAGGAACCCTTTTGGACATTCAAAACATTCATCAAAAGACAAACTCATACTCCTGAAAAGAAGAACAGGCTCGGACTCTGAATCATATATGTAATCTCATCAAGGTTCCTGCTTTCACAATGAAGCTAGTCAACGGGGGGCCAGACTCCCATTCATAGAACTTGCTGAATCAATCAATGGAACCATAAGCCAAGACTGGTTTGACAGTCAATGGCTATCGCCGGGGCACCTTGACAAAGACTCATCATAAGTGTCACACTTAATCTTGTCATTTCCATATGTTTTCCCTTTGTTTCTCCTGTTGCCGCACCTCCACTTCCATCATTGGCTGAGGAGGAGGAAACATCACAAGCGGGGCTCACACTCTCATTGGATAATGCTCACGAGCCCCCAGACAGCGCCTCCTTCCCTCTGATGTCAGGGAATCGCCTGGCCAATCAGCTGGCGGGCGGGAGGCGGGAAATTCAAAATTGTAAAAGTATAAAAAGTGCCTTTTTCTCTATAATGGTATGCTGGTTCTTCTTGCATCATATTGCTTCCATCATCCTGCTCCAGCTGGACAGAATAAAGCCTTGGTGATCTCTGCTTCTAACCTGGATGAGACTTTTTTTATCGGAAATAGGAAAACTTTCATTTGCTTCTCGTGAGCTCGCCAGGTGTTGTGCAACCCTCCTTGCCAGGTCTAGCGTAGGTCTCCTTCGCTAGGAGAGACCCCAAATCTTTGATCTCTATTTCACAGCCTACTTCTTCAGATGAATGCAGTGATGCCTTGCTGGACACACTACAGCACACGCGCAAACACACACTAGGGCTTTTAGTATGGTGAAAACTGCTTATATGGGTCAGGAGTGGAACTGAGTGATGCCTCCAGGTGCCCTTTAGTTCGGCCCCGTGCTAGTCAACTGGACTGCCTCCGATGGGTTGGCTTTCACAGTGAATACCTGAACTTCAAAAGCGATGTGTTCTTCTGAGGAAGAGAAGCAGACTGGCTGCTTTAATTTCCTTTCAGACATAAATTGGTACTCCTGGGTCTCAACAAAACATCTCCACAGCATAGCATAAATATCTGGATGTGGACCTATGCTGAGTCATATAACTCAATTATATTCAATTTGTTTTTAATGAGTATAACACACTTGAACCTCCAAGAATGCTACATAAAGAATATTGAAGGCTTAAATTCAGACACACAGCATCAATGGTGGCAGCAGTTAATCAATGTGGTGGTGTCAAGAGGGAACATAAAAGGAACAAAGTCTTGCTTAGGAACCATGAAGGCATCTAGGAAGTGCCCAGAGTTGGAGCCCATAGCCAGACATACCTGTCTGTCTCTTCAGTGAGGGTGCTGGTGATGAGACAGCCCACTTTCAAGTCCTTGGCCTCCCATTCTGGCATTCCATGAGCTGTCTTCTTTGCAGACAGCCTGGAGCTCTGATTTTGCTAATCTGATTTTACCTTGAGAACAGTTAGCTCGGCAATCTGGGAAGTTGCCATGCCTTGTTATTCATGCATGTAGCCAGGTCCTTTGATCTACCTTAATCCTTCCCACAGATCTCTTAAAATGACAAGACACTGGGATTCCATTATCGGTTAGACTGTGTGCAGTGGCTAGAGATTCTGAATAAAAAACAAAGTCTTAGAGAAACAATTTTTTTATTGTATTCTATGATAAGAAAGTTACTCAAGTTGCTAATGAGGTTTCATTCTAGATAAACAGAGATTGAGAATGGATGGAAAGAGAAGTGATGGAGAAACATCCCTAAAAGTATCGGTTTATACTATAGAGGGGCCAGGTTAGGCAGACACAAAGAGGACACTTTAAGTCAAACTCAGGACTAAAGGAAAGAATCTTTGAGTGAAACTGCTGTCTTGAAAAGTGTGTGGATATGTATATATATTCCTCATTCATTAGAATTACTTCTTTTAAAAATTTAATGGTGTCCTCTGTAGCTGTGATTGATACTCATTGATCTCATCAGGGCCATCCCTTGTTCTATCACACGAATTAGCATAACCACTGCCTGGAGTAACCATCACATAGAGTCCTCCCAAGGTCACAGATTTTGGCCCTGAAGCCTCCTGGCTACACACTTCTGGCTTTTACTTGTACAATTTGTAGGACTAAGGTAAGCTTCTGTTCTACTATTAACCTTTGTGTGGGGCTCTTCCATTAATTCCATACCAACCAGAGAAGGGAAAGCAGCCAAAATGCATTCCAAAGAGGCTGTGAAGTTGTGTCAAACCCATAAGAGCCTGGTTATAAAACAAAATGTACTGAGTTTCATTCAGAGAGGTACTTGCAAAGGCTGCTAGGAAGCTTAGTGGGGGTTGGAATTAGGTAGGTGTTATGCTTGAATTGGGTCAAAATAGACAAAGGCTCTGAGTGCAGAAGATCTGTTGAACTGTTTCTGGTTTGCAGATAGTAATAAACATACCTCTGTCCGGATTTGCATGTTTTACAACTTTAGTTGCTTGTGGGAGGATTTAAAATTGAAGCATGGCACAACGCCCTTGTTGTCAATAGCTATTAGGATAGCAAGTCAGGTGGGTGGGAATCAGATTCTAAATTAATATCACAATATCAACATGACAAAGCATAACCATTTCCATAGGAGGTAAAGAAACAGCTGCTTTAGGCTTTTCTTCTATCATGAATATGCCACACATCCTCTTTGCATGTATCTGATCATGAGGACTGGGGCCAACAAAAACCCATGCCAAAGAAAACTGGTCAGTCTAGTACAGATTCTTTGAGAGAATAAAAATGCAAATGGCCCGGATACCCTGTCTTGCAATAAAAATGAGCAAAGAGAATGGTGTGAAGCTGCACAGAGGGATCCCTCTGACAATAACAGACTAAAGTGCTGTGTTAGGCAGAGGAAAGCCAGGTTGATCACTTTTTCATTCAGTCAATAATCAGGCTACTGCACAGGGATAATAAGTCCTCAGTTGGATCAGAGAGCCCTGTTATGGTGAGATAATCTTGTCCTTTCCTAACTTGTGTGTTCTTTCTCATGAATAATGTTTGTCATCTTGTGTTGTTGAAGGCTTTCACGGCTGGAATCACAGGGTTGCTGTGTGTTTTCTGGGCTGTATGGCTATGTTTCAGAAGAAAGCTTCTGGAACATGGCGATACAGCCTGGAAAACACACACCAACCCTGTTTGTCAACTCTTCCATACCACACTCTGATATTGCTTGGCCACACATATTCTCATTTTCACCTGCAAAATGTGTTGGTCCTTGCCAACATTTTCCAACAAAATCCCACCCACCCCCTTTAAACAAGCAATATTAATGTTATGTGAACATGACTTGGGTTTACTGCAATCCATACTGAACATCAGGATAAGACATTTTAAAAAGGAAAAGTGAGACAAGCTAATTGGGCTGCTAATCAAACAAGTCCGTGCCATCCATCTAATCTGCCCAAGGTCACATATTTTCCCAGTTCCCTGTCCCTTGCTGCATCCACAGATCATGGGTTCACTTTGGTAGATTTTACACTGAAAGGCAGTGACTAAATCTTCACAAGCAAACAAAAAGAGACCAATGCCTTGAACTTTGAGAGGTTTATAGAGACTATAGGAAAAAGACAGCATGCATACAAATTCACATACATATTAATGCTAAGGTTATTTGAGGATATTTTCAGACTTTCCCAATAGACCTTTTATGTCCACATCCACAAATTGGAAGGCTTTGGACTCAAGAGTTTTATATAAACCACCCTGAATTCAGAAGGAATATTGTACTGGTGCTAGGAACTGCACTACACAGAGATATGTAACATAAGATTAGGTTACAAGTGTGGATTTGAGTCTTAAAGTTTAAGTCTTAACTTTAGAAACAGGAATAGAAGTGTGAGTCACAGTTATGTAATGCCACTTGAAGTATACCGGTTCAGCAGGAGAACAGAAGGCCTTTTGCAGAAAGAAGACCCTGTCTTTTAAAAGATAAGCAAACCCACCTTTCCTGTAATCCCATTTGCTAAAGTTAACAAGTAGTGCTTTATCATATAGGCTGATCTCTTCTTCCAGCCTCCAATTCAGCCAATAAATTTTTCCCTTCTTTTATCCAATAACAATACAGATGTTGTTGCATGAATACTGTTTCTTGGGGGAAAACAGAGTGCCCAAACTTAATCCACATGCTCACTTTTTCTCTCTCACTGCAAAAAAGAAAAAAGAAAAAAAGCAGTCTGGGAAATGTGGCAGGATAGGGTTTCTAGAGTGAAAATTGGAGATACTCCTGTCCCTTTAAGGGTTGTGTAGCAGCAGGTGTTCTTTCTTAGGCAACCAGATAACATTCAACACCGGCTAAAATCCCCACCTGCACAACCTTTACCACTTGAGGATCTGTTTTCACTCTGGCAAAACCTAGTGCACTGGCTTTTAGGAAGAAAGAACACCAGAAAGGAAAGGATTTGAAAGCCACTCTCGTGGTTAAGATTTCCTCTTGGGTTAAAAACATTTTGTGTGTCTGTGTACATAAACAGTCAGAGAAAATAGATATGGGACTTCATCAGATTACGCTGGGAAGTGTTCAGAAGAAGAGAGTTCAGTCTAACTCCATTTTGTAATAAAATGGAGTTTTTCCCTACCTTTTAATCACACTGTTTAGTGCACTCTGTTGTCTTGCATATTTTTTTACACTGCAGACATTTGACCCCGCTCAGCATCCCTCTCGGTGCTTTTTGGTATTTCAACTCCCACAATTCCAAACAGCAGGAAGGGAGAGAGAGAGAGAGAGAGAGAGAGAGAGAGAGAGAGAGAGAGAAAAGGGATGGGAGGGAAACCCATTTGGAAAGGCAACAGCATTGGCCCACCCAACACAGGACACAGACAAATCATGGAAGGAAGGAATAAAGGTACCCTAAAAGGCTTTTTTTGTGTGTGTATGCAAAGTAGAAGCATTATGAGTAGCTTACCACCAAACCTTCCTGCTTGGGGAGCAAAAGAAAATTGCCCAAAAAAGTTCATTTTGACTCCTCCCCCAATTTCTCCTCCCACAAATTGGGTGATCCTAACCTGAGAGCAACGAGTGCTACTTTATTAGAAATTTGGCAAAACATTCGGAGTTTTGAGGGAAAAAAATCAATTTCCTCTTCCTGATACATTGGGGAAAAAAACCCTGCCCTCAACGTTTAAAAGACTCAAAAACAGCACTTTAACCAAAATGAATGTAGTGAACCCAGTGGAATATGAGATTTTAAGTGTAGAACTCTGTGGAATTTAAGTTATGTGATGAAGTGGATGGTTGAGCATTAGCTACACAGAAGAAATAGATATGGTTGAGCCTTAAAATAACCAATGTTCAAAAGATTTAAGAACACAAAACAACCAGAAATAGAAGCTACAGACTTGGATTGAGAAACAGTTGTACACTTTCAACCTCATCAGACGCAGTTTTCTCTGCGTCATCATCCCATTTCCGGAGTTCGCGGTCAGGCCCTCAATTGGTTCAACTCATTTCTGCGAAACCGGAGCCAATGCGTGGAGTATATGGATCAAGTCTCTGACAGATCTCCCCTCCTATGTGGGGTACCCCAAGGTGCAATTCTCTCCCCTCTTCTCTTCAACATCTACGTTAGACCCCTTGCTAATTTGGTTTGGAGTTTCGGCCTAGATTGCTATCAATATGCAGACGACACCCAAATCCTTCTGCGCCTGGAGCCTGGAGCAACGTCAATACCAGACAATTTCACCTTATGTCTGGAGGCTCTGTCGAACTGGCTACGTGCTAGCAGACTGAAGGTGAACCTGGCGAAGACCGAGATTCTCTGGCATGGCCGCTCGACCGGTCTGACCCATTTGCTACCCACCTTTGATGGTGCTGCCCTATCTCCTTCGCCTACCGTTAAGAGCCTGGGTGTCGTTTTAGATTCGCAGCTGACAATGGAAGCTCAGGTCGCTGCTGCCAGCAAACAGGCCTTTTTCCATCTACGACAAGCGAGGCAACTGGCACCCTATCTATCTGATGAGGCGCTGGCAACAGTCATCCATGCCACGGTCACGTCTAGGCTGGACTATTGCAACGCCCTGTATGTTGGCCTTCCGATGTCCACGACCCGAAAGCTCCGTATTGTTCAGAATGCGGCAGCCAGGCTACTCACAAGAACACCCATGAAATGCCACATAACACCAGTGCTGCAGCATCTGCATTGGCTTCCAACTGATTACCGTGGTCTATATAAGATGCTAGTTTTGACCTTCAAAACTCTTTACGGCCAGGGCCCATCGTACCTTAGGGACCGTCTCTCCTTCTCTCATCATCGGAGGTCGCAACGACCATCCCAACGAGACTTACTTTATGTACCGGGTCCTAGAAAAGTGCACTTGGAAAGGACCAAGTGCAGAGCTTCTTCTATCTCTGCCCCTGCCTTATGGAATGCCTTGCCGCCCTATATGAGAGCCATGCGTGAGTTAGAGCCTTTTACCCTCGCACTCAAGACCTAGCTCTTTACTAGAGCTTTTAATCTATGTTAATTTTATTAATATTTTTATGTATGTATTTTTATCCTTTACAATTTTATCTTGTAAATCGCCTAGAGCATCGTGGATGGAGGGCGATTAATAAGTAATTAAGTGATGATGATGATGATGATGATGATGATGATGATGATGATGATGATTTCTGTACATTGCCAAAACGGAGTCCCACAGACTCCATCACATGCCACAAGGCAACTTTTGCTGGGGCTCCATTTAGGCAGCATAGAGAAATGGAGTCAGAGTGCTTTCTGAGGAGTTGGGGTGTTACCTGACTCCTAATTGGAGAACACAAAGAAGAAGCGGGGGGGAAGGACGGAAAATGATGTGGGATTGGGAGGCCATTCCAAAAGACAGGGAAAGACAGTGGGAAACCAGGGAGTATGGTTCCCTCTGCTTTCCCCCAGTTTCCCCCACCCACCCCCATCCATCTGATGCTGTTACAAAGACAAAAGGGTTTTAAAAGATTCTCTTCAAGCTTGTTTTGAATGCGTAAATATCCTTTCAGTTCACATTATTTGTTTTCCCTGAGCTGCTTACGTAGAAAAATAAGAATACAATGATGAAATTTGGGTGTTTTCATTTAGCACTCGTACCTCACGGCATCACCCACTATAATTATAAATCCTGTCACAAAATTTGGGAAGTGGTTTTCCAAGTAGTAAAGTACCTGATTGATAATAGTACGAGATTAGTTCTTCATGAGAGAGAAACCTGACCTAAATATTACTTGGGGAAAAGTTATTTTTTTTGGTCTGAAAGTCTCATTGGTCCTTTACACCATCAGAAATTACAAAGTATTGTAATTGTTCATTAGGGAAAGCCAGGCTGATAATCCAATCAAGAAAGAACTTGAGTCAATAACGAATGGGGAAAGTTGCTGGGGGAAAAGATCCTGTTCAGGTGGAATATAACCTTGGGATTAGGATTTCTATAGTTTTTACACTTTTCATGACCAGCCTTACCAAAAAGTTAGACTGACAGAGATTAATACTAAGATATGTGTATTTGTGAAAGGGGGGCCATTGATCTACTCTGCAGAGTGATAGCAGTTTGACACCACTTTAACTGCTATGGCTCCATCCTATGGAGTCCTGGGGTTTGTAGTTTGTTGAAGCACTAGAGCTCTCTGACAGAAAAAAAAATATCTCACAAAACTACAAATTCCAAGAATTCTATAGCATTGAGCCATGACAGTTAATGTAACATCAAACTGCTAGAATCCTGCAGTGTGGATAAAGCCAGAGTGGAATGGAAGTGGGAATGAGGTGGAGGTGGGATATAGGAAGCGTTTTAAAAAATACACTCTGCTATTTGAGAACACAGAAATTCTAGAACACTCTGAAAACCATTATGCCATTGAAATCCACAAGCACGTGAACAATTTAAACAGAAAGGAAACCATGAAAATGAGCAAAATCTGGTTACCAGTATTAAAAAACACTAGAATCAAGACAGTAAATAATGAACACCATTCAGAAACAGGAGAATTCCAGACAGCAAACAATAGAGTGACAGTTAACACCTCTCAAACAGAGGGTGCCTCCAGGCAACAGAGGTCAGGCTACCTTCACTGATTGACTTTGCAGCTTCATGGCTACTCAATGCTATTCAAGCTTGCTAATTGCAACATTCACACTTGGTTTAAACAGACAAGGGTTCTTTCTCCCAGCCTAGACATTCCACAGGTGTGTGTGTGTGTGTGTGTGTGTGTGTGTATGTATGTGTGTGTATACACACACACACACACACACACACACACACTCCACTTGCTTCACTGTCAACAGAACCTCTGAAGATGCCAGCCACAGATGCAGGCAAAACATCAGGAGAGAATGCTGCTGGAACATGGCCATATAGCTCAAAAAACTCACAGCGACCCAGTGATTCTGGCCAAGAAAGCCTTTGACAACACAGTTGCGAATCTCTAGCACAACTGAGTATGCAAAGGAAAAGCTAAACAATACCCAGCCCCACAACACCTACCCGCAGGAGCTGACAGAGAAAAGAAATAAACTTGCTCATTTTTATAAATGTAAATATTTTGGAATGACCTGCTGGAACAGCTCCGACAGCTAGATTAGTTGTCACAATTTGAAAACCATCAAAAGAGCTACCCAGCTCATATTTAAGCATGAATTTTAAACTCGTGCCCTTTGTTTACTCTTTGTTTTGTGCATTTTAATATGTATTTTAGACATGTTTAATATGTTACCTTTATACAAATACATTTTAATATGTGTATTTGTGGAATTTTTACAATGTTTATGTGTTTTAATTATTCTGTCACCCACCTCGAGGACAGGCAGGTAAAAAATAAAATTATTATTATTATTATTATTATTATTTAAAAGTAGCTTTACTTACAAATTATTTGTACATGAATAAAATACATGGTCTAACATAGGAAAAGGTAAAGGTAAAGGCTTTCCCCTGACATTATGTCATGTCCAACTCTGGGGGTTGGTGCTCATCCCCATTTCTAAGCCAAAAAGCCAGCATTTTCTATAGACACCTTCAAGGTCATGTGGCCGGCATGACTGATGGAGCACCGTTACCTTTCCACCTAAGCGGTACCTATTGATCTACTCACATTTGCATGTTTTCGCACTGCTAGGTTGGTAGAAGCTGGGGCTAACAGCAGGAGTTTACCCCACTCACCAGATTTGAACCGCCAACCTTTTGGTCAGCAAGTTCAGCAGCTCAGTGGTTTAACCTGCTGTGCCACCAGAGGCTCCTATAACTGAGGAAAGAAAAGAGAAATATCCCTTTAGGTTAGAACAGTGGTTTCCAACCTTTTGGTCCTTCAGCTCTCATAATTCCTAACAGCTAGTAAATTGGCTGAGATTTCTGGGAGTTGAAGTCCAAAACACCTGGAAAGCCAAAGGTTGGGAATCACTGAGTTAGAGTGATTCAGAAGGAGAGTGGGTGTGGAAACAGTAATTTATCATAAATATGTACTGTGCCTAAATGCCCATAAACATGAAAATTGGCAATTAGTGACCATGCAGATTAATATTTCAGTTTATAGCCTGACATTCTTTCAGGATGAGAATCGAGGCTGGCTACAATATAGGTGGTTGTTGCTGTTGTAAATTATTGTCAAGTTGATTCTAATAGTAACCTTCTTCATGAGAGATCTTAATTACTCTGTTGTCAACAGTATTGTTCAAGTCTTGCAGTCTCAGGGCTGTGGTCTCCTTGACCGAGTCTATTCACCTATAATGCAGTCTTCCACTTCTCCTACTGTCTTCTACCTTGTCAAGAATAGAACATACAACAGTCTCAGTTTAGTCGTCTTGACATCTAAGGAGAGTTCAGGCTTGATTTGCTCTTAGATCCATTCATTTGTCTTTTTGGCAGTGTCTGGAGAATTCTCCCCCAGCACCACATATGAAATGGGTCGATCCCCTTCCTATCTCCTTTTTTCACCGTCCAGCTTTCATAACCATAATAGAAACTGGAAACATAATGACACGGAAATCCAAACTCTAGTATTCAATAATATATTGTTACACTTGAGGGTTGTTTGATTTCTTTACAGCAGTCTCCATTCTGATTATGACTGAGCCTAGGTATGGAAATATGTTTAACTATTTCAAAGTCTTCACTGCCTGCTTTAAAGTTATGTAAATCATTTGTGGTCATAACCATATCCCCATCTCCCTTTAAGAACACTTAAATTAGCAATCCTATAAAAATAATTTGAAACAGTTTAAAACATAATTAAAACACAGTAAAGAATACAATATGCTCCACAAGGGATAAATTCCTAGACTTCCAGGAGGGGCAACAGGGGAGGATCCAGACTAAGCACAATCCTGAAGACCTCAATGGTGGAGCAGGCAGAAGATAACATGTTACAATGGCTGTGAAGGCAGAAGAAGGCTGCAACAGATGAGAAGCCACCGTCTTCGTGTTAACCATGCCACTGGTTGGGAACCTCATTCTGTGAAGACTGTGTTTATCAGTTGCGCACTGACCTCCACATAGAAAAATAAAACAAAGCCAAAAGTCTCATGGCGATCAACGAATGGTGACAGGAGCAGGACTGTGAAATTTGGAAGCCCGTAGTCACAGACTGGCACATGTGCAGTGGATATGGATTCAGTCATTCTACCTCAAGGACTGAGGCAGTTGAGCCTTGAACTGAGCAGCCCTTTTTAGGATCCACTCTGCTAGAAAACGTGCCCTAAACATAGTCTGCCTCTCTCATTCCTGACTGGACAGCCGCGTTCTGGCCAAAAAAGAAAGATGAATTTTGAAACATAGAACATACAAACATTGTTGAACAACACAGACAGTGAATGCCTTGGACGCAGGAGTGCTATTATTGCAATGGAGCTGAGGTGCTTTAACATTAACATAGCAGAAAAAGGAAGCTACACCTTCTTCTGGAAGGGACTGCCTGAAGGAGATGAAGAATACACAGTCGGCTTTGCTATCAGAAATGACCTGGTGAAGCATCAGTCCAAAGCACTCATCGGCATTTACGAACAACTCTCAATCCTCTGAATTAACCTTGCCAAAAACCAGCAGGTAAGGTAAGTGCCTGTGCATCAACACTAGATGCTGATGATGATATCAAGGAAAAATTTTACTGTTAGCTTGACACCATTTTTTCGGAGATGCCCAAGAAGGACAAAATCATCCTCCTGGGGGATTTTAATGCAAGAGTGGGATGAGACTTCAACCTGTGGCCAGGAACCACAGGAGAAGATGGGGTTGGAAAGAGCAAGCTGAATGGAATCCTGCTTCTCACCAAACATGCAGAACACGATCTTGTCATCACAAACACATTCTTATGCCAGAAAAACAAGCTTAAGACATCATGGAAGCACCCCCGGTCAAAGGATTGGCATCTCTTAGACTATGTAATTACACATGCCAGAGACCGCAGCAATGTGCTCCTCATGAGAGCCATAACAGGTGCTGATGACTGATGGACAAACCACAGGTTAATCTGATCCATAATGGCCATCAAGATGGCCCCCAAATGCAGACTCCAAGGAAGAAAGATAAGGTGAAAAACAAACACGCAAGCCCTTCAAGAGCTCTCCAAATGAGCTCTTTTCCAAACAACACTCAAAGTTCATCTACCCATAGAACACCCTGAAAATATTGAGGAACATTAGAATAAACAGAAGACCTCCATCAGCACAGCCTGTGAAGGAACCATTGGATACCAAACTAAGAAACATCAATATTGGTTTGATGAAAATGATGTCAAGCACATAAGTACACTCACACTACTTTGACACTCAGCTGATCACTGCCAGGAGTTCCACAGACTCATAGAAACCCTGTATTCCCACTACACGTTAGCTTCAGTCACTCAGAAACATTGTATTCCCTCTTCAAAGCAGCTACAGTAGCTGAAAACCGCAGGCAGCAACACTCAATCAAGGCTCCATTGTCCTTCACTACATTTTAATCAGAGTAATAAATTGTATCCACTTTCCGCTTTCACTTCCAGCCTGCAAAAGAGCTCCCTTTTTGCGCTCTTCTTCAGCAACCTAAAAACTGACAATAAACCCCCTTCCAAGCCACAGATCCACGCCGGCTTGACCGAAGCAGCTCAAGGAGGCCTCGGGAGCAAGGGGATGCAGTTTTCCGAGCCACAGATTCAGAAACCTGCAAAATCTCTGCATCCGTGGTTCACAGATTTGCCCCAGACCAATTCCATTCCACTTTTAAACACTTTCAAAAACAAACTGCTATCTTGCTTTTTGCCGCAACGGCCCTGGTCCCTCTCTGCCAGGATGAATTGGTTTCATTTCTATGAATGAATTCCCCTTCATGAATGAGCATGGGCAACACAATCCAAACTGCCTTTTTGTGTCTTCTTATGAATTCCCAAGGTAACAGGGACCCTCTTCCCCCCTCCTGCATGAACCCCTTGTATCCCTTGCGCTGTCTCCCAGTTCTAGGGGAATCCCAAAAGCCTCTTGCCTGCTGGGCTGCAGGGAACCTCTGGTGTCCCTTCCTTTGTCCCCCATAGGAAACACAGGGGTGATTGAAGCCCCCTGAAAGCCCTATGGATGAAACTTGTGTATGTCTCCCAACACAATGGGGATGCTGAAGCTCCTCCCCCCCCCCCCCATTGTGAGTCCCTATATATCTCCTATCAATTTTATTATATGTTTTTATTGTTTTTTCTTACGATATTCTGTCCTTGTATAAAATAAGGCAAAATGACCCCTTTGTGAACTTTGGCAAGCATTCCTTAACCCAGGTGTCACAATCCTGCCCCAGGGTCACTCCCTTACTCAAGTGAATCATCATGACCACCATTTGCCATATCTCAATGGATTCTTTTTTAAGCCTTAGAGGGCAAAGCCAGACCACTTAAGAATGGTGCAACCTTTGGACATTCTAATCATCTCACATGAATGGCATATCCTTTCTGCAGAGAGGCAAGGTATTCCACGGCTGTTCAAGGACCATGCCATTTCCCCTTCCTGGATCCTGGATCACCTAATCTCATCAAGTTCACCGATACTGCCGACTTGGGAACAATGGAACTGACATCCAGGTGTCAGACCCCTAATCAAGGGACTTGTTATTTCAGTCTTCTTATCAATAGGACAGGTCCGGCTTGCAGGGCCCGGAAGCTCTCGCCGGACCGCTGGACAATACACCCAGGATAGGGTCACTCATAATCCTTTCAAAAACATATGTTCTCCTTTGTTTTCCCTGCTGCCGTGCCTCCATCTCCCTCATTGGCTGACCAGGGGGAAATGTCACAAGCGAGGCTCACGCTTCCATTGGCTGAGGCACGCGAGCCCCTGGACCATTCCTCCTGGCCTCTGACGTCAGGGATTCCTCTGACCAACCAAAGCAAAGCTGGTCGGGTGGGCGGGAGCGGGAAATGTAAAAGGTATAAAATGTGTAATGGTATGCCGGTTCTTCTTGCATCTTATTGCGACCATCATCCTGCTCCAGCTGGATCAGAATAAACTCAGTGACCTTTGCTTCGAAACTTGGTGAGAATTTTATTGGGAAATAGGGAAAACTTTATTTGCTTCTTGTAAGCTCACCAGGTGTTGCGCAACCCTCCTTCTGGAGTCTTGTGCTGGTCTCCATTTCTAACAAGACCCCCAAATCTTTGATCTCCATATCAAAAATGACAAAGAGATCCAACAATTAATTGATAAGAAAAGAAAAGCCTTCCAAACATGCCAGAGAGACACCAACTGTGCTGCTAAGGAAAAGATCTATGCTAGTGCAAAAGCTGAGGTCCTAAGAAGGACCAGAGAACTCAAGAATGTCTGGTGGACAAAAAAGGCTCAAGAAATCCAACACCTTGCTGATGTCCTGAAGCAAGGGGATTCTATAATGCCACAAAGGTAATCTATGGGCCAAGAAATTATGGCATTCACCCTCTATGCTCATCAGATGGAACCAAACTTCCGAAGGATAAAATATCAATTGCACTACATTGGAAAGAGCACAAACACAACCTCCTTAACCGCAGCTCCAACATGGCCAAAGAGGTCCTCTCGCAAATCCTGCAACAACAAACCAGGGATGAGCTTGCAGCACCACCTAGTTTGGAGGAAGTCAGCAAAGCCATCAGCCAACTAAAAAAACAACAAAGCCAGCAGACCTGGTGGGATCCCTGCTGAAATCTTGAGGGGCTTCTCAGGGTGGTCCGCGAGAAGGCCTTACTGATATTATTTAAACTGATATGTTTATTCATATCATGATCTGATCACCATGCTCAATATATCCCATATGCATGGGGGTATTGGGATAATGATACAAAAGGTTTGCTAGACCCAGTTTCAGCCCCCCCCCCCCCCCCCCCCGAATCAAAATCCTGGCTATGGGCCTGGGCACAGGCAATTCACAGCTAAAGACATGTCTAATGAAAATAAGCTCTCTTTGTGGCAAAAAGGAAGCAGAGAGGGGGCCAATTCAGTTTCCCTTGGGAGGCAATATTGCAGCTTGTGAGCAGCAACTATGAAGGGTCTTTCCAGCATCCTTACCAAATGTGGCTGTATAACGGTGGTGGGATTAAGAGAATGCCTTCTGCCAAAGATCTTTGAAACAGTCTGGACCTAAGCACCCATTTCTCACGGAGTTGACTATAAATAGCTGTCAGAAAATGTTGCCAAACATAGTTGCAGGGTTCATGCTCTTTAAAGGTCTTTTTATGTGTGTGTGATTAGGGAAAAGGTTGAAGTGAAACATTGTGTGCATTTGTTATAAGTACAAATGAATCTGAAGTATTCTATGCTTCAGATACTCCTTTCCTCCCTATGCTTGCAAACTGATGTGGGAAAATTTTGAAAATAGCATTTTCATCAACAGCTTTTCTAATCATTCTTTACAAAGAAGTGATTTGTGGAAGTGCATTGCCTGCCCATGAGTATCATATTATGGGAAGAAAACATTTGTGACTAACACAAGAAGAAGAAAATGAAAATTTCTTCACCAATGCAAGGGGAAATTATAGAGTTTGGGATATTCAATCTTTAGGACTTTACCCATTCTTCTTCTTCAGCATCTCTTTGCCCAAGCTCTTTGCCAACATAATACAACAGTTTTCAGAAAGGATTCTTGGCATTATTCTTAACAGTAAGAATGCTAACTATGAAATCAGGCCATAGGGTGGAGGAGTGAAAAGACAAAACACTTTTTGTGAGCTGAGGAATTTAGGAAAACAGGAATGCTCAGTTTCTCTGTTTATTTTAAACATTATGCCATAAACCTACCTGCTGCTCGTTTGTTTTACTTTGAAACTTGGACAACCAAAGATATGGTCCAGGCAGAGCTTGGCAAGGTTAGTTTTTGGACACGTTCCCAAATCCCTAGTCCATGCTCAGCCAGATGGGGATCCTGGGAGTTCAGAAATAGAAGCTGGCTCTGGAACTAACCAATTACTTTAAAGTCTATATAATCCCCTTCTCTGATGTTAACTGCATCCAGACCTTGCTGCAAAGACTAATGGGTTTTATTTTCCCTGCCACAAAATATTATCCCTCTCCCTTGGCAAAAAAAACCCCATTCTTAAAATGATTTCAAGCTACTTCAGAAGTACTCTTGAAAATGCCATGGCATTATGACTAATTAAGCTACTTTACATTGTGTAGGCATCAATTGTTAATAGATCTTATAAACTTATGGAACGTTATGGGTGGTGGAATCTGTGGATACAGAATTTGTGGATACGGAGGGCTGACTGTATTAGTTCTGGACTTTACTGAATCACAAGGCCAGGTACTGTGTTATCATACTTAAGTGCGTGTTAAAGCACAACATGAGAGCCTATAGTTTACACAGTTCAGAAGAGAGCATCTGATGAATCTCTTCAGATTGCCTATCACACAGTTGAAACCTGGAAAGGCTGATCTGTGAACTCAACCACTGCAGATAAGAAATGTTTCCTTATTCAAGACAGCTATTATGAAACAACGAACCAATGCAGCTACCAAATGTCCGTGATGTTCTTCTAAGTTATTCAAAAGTCTTCAGTATTCAAAGTCCTTTACCAAAATATAATGATCATTGCTGATATAACTTCTAAGAACATATTCTAGCATTTTAGTAAGCAGAGAGACAGCAGAGTTTTTCTGCCTTTCAACTTAAAAGGTAGCATTTATTGTGAAGACAATTCTTCAGTAATTGCTTGTTCCAGCATGGCCTGGTTTTAAATCACACACACTGGAATCCTAGGACTTCTTTGGTAAAGGTTAAAAGCAAAGATATAATTAGACAGTTATTTGATGGAGTTGTCATGAGCTTGTGAAAAAACATTTGCATTATGTCAGCTATTCATATTCCTGTTTGCTCTAGGAAAAAAGGCTTTATTTTCCCCCAATGAAAAAATTATTTTTATCTTGGTAATATTTCTTATAAAGGCAGATCACATAAATTTGCTGACTGGTTGAAATTACTTTCACATTTCCTCATGCTTAATGTTAAAATCTCTGCTTTTAAAAAGGCAGATAAGCTCCAGAACAAGGTATACATTTATTTATTTTTCAGTGCACAGAATAAACACAAAATTAGATATTTACTAGGGAGACTTCTGTGGAACAGTGTTGGATTAGTGCTAGATTACAAATGTATTAACACAAAAATAATTTCAAATACTAAATAATTATAATAGAGACGTCTATGTAACAGTGCCATATTACAAACATATTAACACAAAAATACGTAATTTAAGACAATAGATAATTCAAATTTGCTGTCCCTGGCACTCAACTCTTCCCCTTCACTTCCAGAAAAGGTTGATTCAGATTATGCTTCTGCTTTAGACTGTGCAGCCCAGCATGAAAAAAAGAGAAGCATGCAAGGCCTGTGCCCGGAAACCAGCTTAATAAGCTAAGTGCAGTATGTTCCTATTAAAAATGGATGAGCTAGGCTTCAAGAGAGAGTCACAAAGATGAAAATAACTGTGCAGGCTTCTCTTTCCAAATGAAATATTAAATGGAGGAAAACCACAGGTGTTGATGTCACTAAGATCTGTTGTAGTTGGAAACCACAGTCTTGTCATTCCAAGGACTCCTGAACATTTCAGGCAATTTGAAGAAATGTTGGGTGAAATCCGGGTATGACCTGGCTGCTAAGAGGCGGCTTCCAGCAGCAACATGCTGAAGGGGTGACTTTCAGTGGCTCTTCAAGTAAAGGTCAGTAAAGCACTTCCAAAATTTGCTCCAGTGTGTTGGCTGACCCTCTAGAGATGTTTACAAAAGCAAAGAGGCTGAAGAAACTGCTAAAATGTGCTGATAATATTTAGATTCTGCCCATATGGTTGAATCATTGGCAAAAGCACCAATATAATGGACTATGTTGCCTGATTTCAATGGTTTCTACTCTAAGTACATTTCGAATACACACATAGTTATTATGATATTCCAGACAGGGCACTCTCAACATGGATGTTGAATTCCTCAGCACCATTAACTGAAAAAACTCCAGCTCCAACCCACTCAAGCCCAGCCTTAAAGGTTCAGGAAGGGACATTGTTGATAAGCAAGATGAATAGTGTACCAACAGAATACCTCTTATGTCCCAGTTATAGAATCATAGAATCGTAGAGTTGGAAGAGACCTCACGGGCCATCCAGTCCAACCCCCTGCCAAGAAGCAGGAAATTGCATTCAAAGCACCCCCGACAGATGGCCATCCAGCCTCTGCTTAAAGCCTCCAAAGAAGGAGCCTCCACCACAGTCCGGGGGAGAGAGTTCCACTGCCGAACAGCTCTCACAGTGAGGAAGTTCTTCCTGATGTTCAGGTGAAATCTCCTTTCCTGTAGTTTGAAACCATTGTTCCGCGTCCTAGTCTGCAGGGCAGCAGAAAACAAGCTTGCTCCCTCCTCCCTATGACTTCCCTTCACGTATTTGTACATGGCTATCATGTCTTCTCTCAGGCTTCTCTTCTGCAGTCTAAACATGCCTAGTTCTTTAAGCCGCTCCTCATAGGGCTTGTTCTCCAGACCCTTGATCATTTTAGTCGCCCTCCTCTGGACGCTTTCCAGCTTGTCAACATCTCCCTTCAATTGCGGTGCCCAGAATTGGACACAGTATTCCAGGTGTGGTCTGACCAAGGCACAAACTCCACATTCAAACTCTTCAGACAGCGCACTAGGGAACTAATTAAGACCACCTCTCTAGATCTTGTTTGCTGCTGCACAGACCCACCCCTTCGAGCAAAGCTATGAGAAATTAATAACCCTCTGCTACATCTGACCAGGATTCTGATTCCAGGTAAGTCAGGACACTAATCCAGGATCAGGTCTTGAATAGCACTTGTTTTCTAATTCACCTTCTGGCAGATACTAGGCAGCATTTTCAACCCAAGGAGATGTTGCCATGGCTGCCCACATGCCATTTGACTTGGTACATACTTTACAGGTAATCAATATCTTGTCTTGAACCCTCTCCCAGAACCGTTTTCTACTTCCACAACTTGTCTGACAGCCGCTTTTTGAGCCCCATCTCTTCTCCTTTATTAATCCATCCTCCAAATGTAATTAATCCCAACAGGGAGGTGTCAAGTACAGGCAGCCCCCTCAAAATTTCAGCAGCAGGAGAGGTCCTCACTTTCAGTCCTCCCCTAAAGTGGTTTCTCCAAAGTGGCAGTCCCATTTAGTGTTATCCTTTTCAACAGTAAACCCACCAGTAAACCCACAGGCCTACTCCCGCTTGCCTACTACTTGTAACCCCCACCATATGTATCTGACACAAAACAGGTGGGAGGCTGGAGACTGGGTCTGAGCTTAGGTATACAGTAGAGTCTCACTTATCCAACATTCACTTATCCAACGTTCTGGATTATCCAATGCATTTTTGTAGTCAATGTTTTCAATATATCGTGATATTTTGATGCTAAATTCATAAATACAGTAATTACTACATAGCATTAATGTGTAATGAACTAATTTTTCTGTCAAATTTGTTGTATAACATGATGTTTTGGCGCTTAACTTGTAAAATCATAACCTATTTTGATGTTTAATAGGCTTTTTCTTAATCTCTCCTTATTATCCAACATATTCGCTTATCCAACGTTCTGCCGACCTGTTTATGTTGGATGAGACTCTACTGTAATTGAAGGAATTACCAAAGAAGAATTCAAACGAACAATCAACTCCTGTAGGAAAAAGGTTCGTAAGGCTAAAGTGCAAAACGACTCAGGCTTGCAAAAGACATTAAAAACAATAAAAAGGGCTTCTTTGCTTACGTTAGTAGGAAAAGGAAGAACAAGGAGGTGATATGGCCTCTGCGAGGAGAAGATGGGGTAATGCTGACAGGGGATAGGGAAAAGGCAGAACTATTTAATGTCTTCTTGGCCTCAATCTTCTCACAAAAAGAAAGTCAGCCTCAACCTCAGCAACATGGAGTGGATGAAGGATTAGGGGAAATCCAACCCAAAAAAGGGAAACAAGTTGTCCAGGAACACCTGGCCGCTCTAAACGAATTCAAGTTCCCAGGGCCAGATCAACTACATCCAAGAGTATTGAAGGAACAAGCAGAAGTTATTTCAGAACCACTGGCAATCATATTTGAGAGTTCTTGGAGAACGGGAGAAGTCCCAGAAGATTGGAGGAGGGCGAATGTCATCCCTATCTTCAAGATGGGAAAAAAGGATGACCCAAACAATGACCTTCTGGTCAGCTTCATGTCAATACCAGGCATGATTCTGGAAAAGATCGTTAAGGAAGTGGTCTGCAAACACTTAGAAACAAATGCGGTCATTGCTAATAGTCAATACGGATTAAAAACAAATCATGCCAGACTATTCTGATCTCTTTTTTCGATAGACTTACGAGCTGGGTATATGCGGGGAACGCCGTGGATGTAGCATATCTGGATTTTAGTAAGGCCTTCGACAAAGTCCCCCATGACCTTCTGGCAAACAAGCTAGTCAAATGTGGCCTAGGCAAAACTACGGTTAGGTGGATCTGTAATTGGTTAAGTGAACAAACCCAAAGGGTGCTCACCCATGCATCTTCTTCATCCTGGAAAGAGGTGACAAGTGGAGTGTCGCAGGGTTCCGTCCTGGGCCCGGTTCTGTTCAACATCTTTACTAATGACTTAGATGAAGGGTTAGAAGGCACGATCATCAAGTTTGCAGATGACACCAAACTGGGAGGGGTAGCTAATACTCCAGAAGAAATAAGCAGAATTCAAAATGATCTTAACAGATTAGAGAGATGGGCCGAAACTAACAAAATGAAGTTCTACAGGGACAAATGCACGATACTCCACTTAGGCAGAAAAAATGAAATGCAAAGATAGAGAATGGGGGACGCCTGGCTTGACAGCAGTACGTGTGAAAAAGATCTTGGGAGTCCTTGTGGACAACAAGTTAAACATAAGCCTACAATGTGATGCGGCGGCAAAAAAGCCAATGGGATTTTGGCCTGCATCAATAGAAGTATAGCATCTAGATCCAGGGAAGTCATGCTACTCCTCTATTCTGCCTTGGTCAGACCACACCTGGAATACTGTGTCCAATTCTGGGCACCGCAATTGAAGGGAGATGTTGACAAGCTGGAAAGCGTCCAGAGGAGGGCGACTAAAATGATCAAGGGTCTGGAGAACAAGCCCTATGAGGAGCGGCTTAAAGAACTAGGCATGTTTAGACTGCAGAAGAGAAGCCTGAGAGAAGACATGATAGCCATGTACAAATACGTGAAGGGAAGTCATAGGGAGGAGGGAGCAAGCTTGTTTTCTGCTGCCCTGCAGACTAGGACGCGGAACAATGGTTTCAAACTACAGGAAAGGAGACTCCACCTGAACATCAGGAAGAACTTCCTCACTGTGAGAGCTGTTTGGCACTGGAACTCTCTCCCCCGGACTGTGGTGGAGGTGCTTTCCTTGGAGGCCTTTAAGCAGAGGCTGGATGGTGCTTTGGTCAGGGGTGCTTTAATGTCATTTTCCTGCTTCTTGGCAGGGGGTTGGATTAGATGGCCCGTGAGGTATCTTCCAACTCTATGATTGTCATATGGTGATCTGATCAAGAAAGGTTTTTGTCATGTAGAGCTTTTAATTCCAAAACCATACATTGCGCCCCAAAAGAAAAGCAAATTCCAACAATCACATACAGGCTACTCTCACATGTACCATTAAACCAACACTAGGTCTCCACCCACACCTACACCCACGCCAGACTAAACCAGAACCATTCCTGTACACTGGAGATCAAAGAAAATTATGTCAGAACATGGTTCAGAATTGCAATTATCCTAAAATAATCCTGTATTTTGCAAACCTGGATTCTTTGATTTCTCCCCTTCAAACAATACAAGTTTCACTAGAGCTTTTAACATGTCTGCAATTCTCTCACTTTTGCTGGACTAGAAGTTACATCCCAAACATCCAGATGTTCTTTCTTTTTACATTGTGTAATATTGGCCAGTTTCAAGCCACTCTGCATGGATGCCAATTATACTTTCACACCACGGTCAACTTATTACAATATCCAGTAAATCAGATGCAAGCATACATCAATGAATGTGTTATTTCTAGAGCTTTTCTGCAGATTTCAGGTGACCATGAAAGGTTGGCAGTCCTTTCTTTTCTATAATACAGAAGTCATCCAACCTATCAAATTCAAGAGAAAATGTCTGCAGAAGTCATCTGCTCAAACTTTCCCACTTCTAGTGATATGACTCATTCTAGTATTAATGTGCCATTTTTGTTTTATGTTTGCCTATAGTATCTGTATCCCAATTTTCCCCCACCCACCCACACGCACGCACACAAAAACACTGCATGACTGGGAACCTGCCAGGGACCCTTTTTCATATTTCCACTTGCTTTTAAATAATTCACATACAAAAAATGTCAATACAACTTCTTAAGGAAAGCACTGAAGGGTATCAGAAATTATTCTCAGAAACAAAGGATTAAAAACTTTGTTAAATAACTATATAAATATGTTTAAAGAATTCAAATATAATGAATAACTGGGGGAAAAGAGTACTGCTTTAAGTATGTTGTATTTATTTATTTATTTATTTACAGTATTTATATTCCGCCCTTCTCACCCCGAAGGGGACTCAGGGCGGATCACATTATAACACACAAAGGGCAAACATTCAATGCCCATAAACACATCAAACAGAGACTGAGAGACACACACAGAGGCAAGTTAACGTTCTTCTGAGGGGATGTTCGATTCTGGCCACAGGGGGGAGCAGCTGCTTCATCATCCACACTGACGGCACTTCCTCGTTCCAGGTCGTAAATTAGTTAATCTTGCCTCCCCACTTTAGTGGTACCTTATCTCCTACTTGATAGATGCAACTATCTTTCGGGTTGCTAGGTCAGCAACGAGCAGGGGCTATTTTTTATTTTTAATTGACGGGTGCTCACCCCGCCACGGGCTGGCCTCGAACTCATGACCTCATGGTCAGAGTGATTTAAGGCAGCTGCTCAACAGCTGCGCCACAGCCCGGCCATTTGTAACCTACTGAAAAATGGCAGCTTGCTTCCAGAAACTGTGGTTCTTCAAACTGTTGCCTGAGTGCTTATATGTGTGTACCTGCACATATACAGAGATTGCATCAGGATGTTTCAAGATTTGGGCTGTAACTACAAACCTCCTAACTTACTTATACAAGTTTGCATCCCCTTGATGCAAAAACATGACACACTGGCCCTTGGATTTCATTCAAATTTAACAGCAAATTGCTGAATTACTGCCTACTTGATCCCAGTAACAATCCTGCTGCTGAGAAGACACATATAAAAAGGAATGGGGGCACATGGTGCCATATTTGAACCCCCCCCCAAAAAAAGAGGTATGGTGTATATTTGTGGGTTCTGTAAGCCTCAGAAATTAAACGGGTAGAAAAATCTTTGCTACTGACCACAGAGGACCAGGCTGTCACCTACTAAGATTCCAAGATCTCTTTCACATGCACTATTGTCGAGCCAGGTGCCAGCCATCCTGTATCTTTACATTTCTCTTTTTTTTGGTCTAAGTGTAGTAGCCTATATTTCTCCTTGTTGAAATTAATTTTGTTTTTTGTTTTGATCCAATTCTCTAATCTTGTGAAGGTCATTTTGAATTTTTACAGTTATCTATTTTTATGCCTTATGATATTGGAATAAAGTAATTAACAATAGCTGTCACAAACCAAGTCTTAATGTGCATTTATACTTTGTCATTTATGGAGGTGCCTTCAAAGGGCCAGGCTGTGGCACAGCTGGTTAGTAGCCAGCTGCAATAAATCACTACTGACGGAGAGATCATGAGTTCAAAGCCCGGGTCGGACTGAGTGCCCAACCATTAAATAGCCTAGCTCATTGTTTACGTAAGCAACCCGAAAGACAGTTGCATCTGTCAAGTAGAAAATTTAGGGACTGCTTATGTGGGGAGGCTAATTTATGTCACCATAAAAATGTACAGCAGCATGCGTGCGGAAGAATGATTAAGTACTTCATCAAGGACTCGGTGACACTTTGGATGATGAAGCAGCAGCTCCCCGTAGCTGGAATTGAGCATACTCATGAAGCCAGAAGCTGGAAAATGTTAAATAGCCTCAGTCTCTTTGTTTCTGCATGTCGTATGTCTAATGGCATTGAACCTTTGCCATGTATATGTGCATCGTGATCCGCCCTGAGTCCTCTTTGGGGTGAGAAGGGCGGAATATAAATACTAAAATTGCTTGTCAACCCGTAGTGACCACATGCATTTCATAGGATTTTCTTCGGCAAGACATCCTTAAGTTTTTCCAGTTCCTTCCTCTAAAATATAGCACCTTGTATTTGTTGGCTCCCATTCAAATCTCCCATTTAAGTATTAAACAGGGCTGACCATGTTTAACTTTTCATATTATACAGGATCTGGTGCCCTTTATAGGCCTGTATGTAAGTCATAGAAATTTCTGTGATATATAAAAAGTTGAGTCAAGCACACATCAGTCCAGTTAATTGATTTAACCTTCTGTATCTTATCACAGAAAGTTAAACTGGTGAACAGAAATGTGACTTTCTCAAGTTTTTAAAAAGTGGAGAAACCAAAGTGATTTTTTAAAAATCCAAAATTTAAGGTGACATATGCCTTTCCCTTCCTTTCCCCTCTGCTGTCTCCCGCCACCCAGCTCTAAAAACCTTTCCAGCCATCTAGAGCAGGTTGAGGGGGGGTGGATTGAAGTGGGAAGAATAAATCCTCTTCACTGGGATTCTGCTGATGCTGGAGCAGCCATCCAATACTGAATAGAGCCCACTGACTTGCTCTGAGTAAACAAGGACCTTGTTTTTCTTTATTCAGTAAGGCAATAATGCAGAATTATTAATTTCCTCCATTGGTTCAGAGTTTTACTGGCTACATTAGCATGTATATTAGTATAGGAAGAATTATATTTTTAAAGTCTTTAAAAATAATGAGACTATTTAACAGTGATGCAGAAAGCAATTCTATGCAATGTTCATCTTTGTTTATGGAATAAAGACTCCATCCATTAGCTGTTAATCTCATTTCAAGTACCTTCCAATGTCTATTTCAAAGCACTCAATATTTTCAGTTAAAGAGTTTCCAAGTACCTTAAAAGAAGTTGAGAAATTAAACAAACATCAGATTCAGGAATTTGTTTATTTTTGGTTTACAAACAAAGGCACCCAATATTTCTATTTTATAAAACTGTATGATTTAAAGTTTTGTTTTCAGAATCTGTTCTTGCAGCAGAAAACTCCACTGAAGGATAATGTTCTTTCTCTGGTCCCAAATTTAAATTCTGGCACACTTGCTGGGTGATTTATTTTTGAATGCTGCTGCATATAAGATTTTACAGTTTCAAAAAACCAGTAGATCTTTCCAGACTAGTACCCAAATTTTGGAACTTGTGTTTTTTAAAAACTGATGAAACTGATTACAATGAAACTGCAGCACAAACATCAACAGTGTATATATGAGAAAATGTCACAACAATCCCAATTTGTGCGGAATGTCAAATATTCTTGTAGCACAGCATGGTGTTCTGTGTATGAGAATGTCTGATAACCATCCAAATTAAACAGAAAAGCTAGGACCCAAGATTGCAGTCTTCTTGGATAGTAAAGACTAATACAAAAACTTTAACAATTACATTAACACAGGATTTCTTTCAGTATTATAATCAGTGGCATTTTCTCCATTGCATTGATTTAAGGGGTGAGCTATGATTTCTTCCACAAAAACAAGTTGTGTGGATACAAATGAACGTCTAAAACACCCAAAAATCTTGTAATTGCCTCATTCACCAAATTCAACCACACACACACACACACAAACACACACACACTCGCACACTGCATGGTTGCTTGTTGAGTTACAGGTATCTTGTCTAAAAACCAAGTAACTCCACAATGTGCCTAAATGCTAAATCAACTTGCAGTTCCAATGATGGATGAGAGTTAAGGGAGCAGCTGTAACAGGATATAGTAGGAGTATTGCAGCCAACTGTAAAACCTTAAATCACACAGTCCACAATTTATTGTACTTCCATCACTGTCACAAAAGTATCTCACACACTTAACAGTGTGGTCCTTGACTATGCAACATTTTGTATCTCTGGAAAGATTATATACATTTTTTTTCTTTAAAAAACAAACAAACAAATGATATACTCAAGTACAAGAGAGTGATTTAACTGTCAACAAGGATGTTTTCCCTCTAAAATCAGATGCAACTTGCATGGAATATTTCCACAGTAGCAAAACCAAAATTCCTATGTGGAATTTTAAGTCTAGGACACATGTGCATTGTAACACTTGTATAATTCATTGAAAACTCACTTACAATTTACTTAAATATACTACTAACAAAGGGCACAGCAGAAGTTGGTCAACTTTCCGCCACACTGCACAGATATAGTGGATTATATTTTAAAAAGGAGTGTTGAAGTTACCACACAATCTATGCAGATGTGTTTTAAAGGGTTCCAATAAAACCTTTTAAAAATTTCCCTGCTCAAAGTAAAACCTGAAGAAAAGTATGCTTATTCAACTAATTTCCATTTAGTGTTTTCAGTTACTACCCTTCTTGCTTTCTAGCATTTACCAGAACTGTGGTAAATTTTATTTAGCATAAATATGTTGACTCTGCTGCTTTATAAAATAAATCATTTCTTTTTTTTAATTGAGATAATAAAGGAAAGTTGTTGCTCTGAATTTCAAGCTTCAACATTTCCAATTTCCTTGGCCATTTCTAAATAGTCAGATCTCTAAGGGGGTTATCTCTATTTCTTTTAAGATCACTTATTTCCTTGACCACACTATAATTCTTCTAATCATAATTCAGAAAAAACATGGGAAGAAAAGCAATGCGTACCAGCTACATTTTTTCCCTTGAAGAACCCTACCTTTTCAAATTAAAGAAAGGGGAACAAGTACACATGTTGATGCTGCATGCACATCTAGACTGTGAACAATTATTTCCATTTATTGTGGGTCAATCTCGATCAGTAAGTACATTATCAAGATTAGAAGCAAAAAAAAGACTTTCAATTATGACGATTAGTTTCTGTTAATAATCTTCATTGTATTCTTCAAATCACTGTGAATGAGGTATGAAGAATAGCAGGTCCAAATCACCATCATTTACAAAGATAGATCTCATACGATTAACCAGATGACCCATTTGCAATTGAAAAGTCTCAAATAAATAGATCTCCCCTCTAAGCCAATAATTTGTTCACCTTAACTAAATGCGCTTATTTGCAATAAAAATTAAGTTTACTATGTTAAGGCAGATTTTAATTCAAAGCATTCCAGAATTGCACAGTTACACTGGTCGGTGGCCTAACGCGTTTCCTCGTACAGAGATATTGAATCTGTTTGGATAATAAATCTACATATTTGCCTATGACAGATTGATCCAGTACCAGCCATATAATCTTCACAGAAATACACAATTAAGCATCACGTGTACTGTATTTCACAATCCAGATCTAAAATTTCATGTTTTTACAAAAGACGAGATGAGCAGGTACAATACACGGCTTTGTGCCATTAGACCACCATATGCATAGATGTCCTAATGCTAGAAATGTCATCTTCAGTATCTCATAGTGCTGGATGCTCTGAAGTAAGATAGGAACTTGTAACACAGGCTCACAACAAAATACCAAATATTTCTTGCCATCTGAGACCTTGCAATGAAAATACGCCAGATGAGGATCACAAGCACTGTATTGAAGCCATAACGTATGTTCCGTAGCCTAGAAAGGAATCAAATGCAAAGAAAGGAGAAAAAATTATAGAAAACATGCTGATCACCAAATAAGGTAACTATGCAACAGCTCTAGGGCGTAGTAGCACTTCAAACTATTCTATGACCTTGCCATCCCATCACACAGGAATATTTTACATCTGCTAAGAATTTGGTTACAAGGTGAGAGACTTAGCAACCTGATTCTCATATGAAAGCTTGCATTATGCAATAGGTGAATAAAATCAGTCTTTCAGTAATAGAGCTTTATATTCATGTTTATCATGCGAGTTCCATATTGCATGCAAAATTTTAATGCTGCTCAAGCACTTATAAACCCACACTCTTTCCATCACCATGAAGGAAAGGGGAGGGAGAAGATCCACAAAATGGACAAAAGATTTTAATATTTAAACCTAAACTATGAACAAAAAGGTGCAGTTGAGTTCTTATACTGTGGAATACTAAAGAGCAACAGAACAGTAGTTTCTGAGAGTATCAACAACATGGAATCACTTCAAAATAGAGACTGAGAAAAAAATCATAACTTTTTAACGGAGATGTTTAGAGAAGCAGATAGGCTCCAGTTGTAATTCACTTACAAAGTTCCATCTCTTGCTGGTTTGTAGTATAAATGGCAATATCTGGGGAAAGTACATCAGGCAGAATAAAATGGGTCCATGAAATTCACTCTCTAGAACTGCCCAATGAAACCTATCTCTGCTTGATCTTAATAGTCAAGATGGGAAAGGCTTGCATGTGATGTTCAATGTTTTTTTTCCTGTTTCCCCAGAAGAATTTACTAACAGAAATATTAATATGTACTGTTTCACCATTGATGGGAATGTGAAATTTACACCGAGCTAAATATATAATGGTCTATACAAATATTAAATATACATACTTATTTAAGTGTTTCCGAGCTGCTGGGAGACCAGACATTTCCTCATTCAATACATACTTCTTTGTTCCCATGCAGTAATTTTCCATATATTCTGCCCAGTGTAACTGTCGAACATCAAAATTAAATGCCTGCATTAAAAAAACAACAAAAAACACCCCATATTAGTATAGGTAATCCCTGGCCCAACCCAGATCCTCAGGGATTGTTGCTTGGATTCAACTAGGCCTGATATGAGATTATGATACATTAGAAGGCATACTAGCAACAATGAAACTTGACCCATGAATACTATCTGATTACCATATTCTCTACCTTTATAAAGAAAATGAGGAAATAAATTTATAAAGAACTTTAACAGTGCTTTATGAAAAGTCTATGGCATCTTCCCACCTTTGTGAAGAATCAACTTGAACAGCAGTAAAATATTCTATAATGCCTATGTTTCCCTCCCATCCTAAATATAATATATATAATGAATATAATGCATTTTTAGTTTAATTCCATTATAAAGGTTTCACCAACACAGACAAGAGGATGTTAATGTGGGATTTGTGTATAGATAGTGTTTAAATGAAATGTGTGTCTTGCCAGTATTGCATACTGATTGCATCATCCAGAGTGTACTATAGTCTGTAAAGAGTTAATTACTGAGAAGCTGTGATGACCTTGATGTGTGGCTGGAGCTGGGGAGTGTACATACACAAGTGTGTGTGTGCATTACTGATTGCATCAGTTCTGTTCTGTTGAGTTCTGTCTGCCTAGGTGTTAAGTCCTGTGTCCATTGTCTGCAAGCCTGTTTGTCGTGTACAGTAAAACTTTGTATATAGTTTTACCAACGTCTCTGGGTGTCTCTTCGTTCTGCGTCCCACTGACCCCATCCAACTGCTGCTGCGCTGCATAAATTACTCTGACAGAGGATTCTATGTTTTACCATATTTCACTGCAAAATCCTTTTTTGACTGAAAAAAGGGATGTGTGACTATTATGTGATGAAATATAGGTATTTTGCAAAGACACTAATCACTTACTCAGATTTACAAATCAAATACAAACTTAATTTCCAAAGCTCAGCAGTATTTTTGAATTATGCCATTTTAGAGACAAGCTGCTGAGATCTTTAGGATTGCCAAATATGTAGAATTTAAAAGGAGTTCCTATGTCAGTTATTATCTATGGGATCCACAGGAAAAAGAGGAAAACATCTGTGGCTGCTTTATTTTAGAAAAAGTTCAATGTATTCCAGCCTATCTATCTATCTATCTATCTATCTATCTATCTATCTATCTATCTATCTATCTATCTATCTATCTATCTATCTATAGCTGCTATATAAAAACAAATAAATATAAATTTACAGAAATGGGAGATGAAGCTCTTTATTCCTCCTGAAGCTATTTTAATTTTAAAATCCACTCTGCTTCTTTCTTTAAGCAGACCGTATATTAAAACTGATTTTTTTGTTTGTTTCTGGAGGACAGATTAAAAAAGCTTGATTTTCTTCTGCTTCTGTAAATCCAATTCAGATGTTTTCCAATCCAGTTGCATGTATACATTCTTGAAGGTTATCTCACTTTGCCTTTTTTCCTTGTCTTTCCTTTTTTCCAGACCATCTGCTAACATAAAAAACCCTTGAGCTCTTTTCATGTTTCTTTTCTGTCCAGCAAATGGAATGAGATTCTCAGCTTCAGAAATTTCTGCAGTTAGATTTCATATCAGTACTTATAGGCTTTAAGCAGTGTACATTTTTAAAAAATACATGTTATATTATGTTTCTCTCATTATAGACTTATGTGTTCTTTGAAATTTTAAATCTAAAAATAAATATTTTTATTTTTATGTTTTTAGACAGCCCCTGTAGACAGCCACATAAATGTATATAGGCTAAAATACAGTCATCTATTGATCTACCCATTTTGTTCTGTAGATTCTATTGGGTGTTCCCTAGCTTTTGTCTTTTTTGCTTATATTCTTGGGACCAGCTAGGGCTCATCAAACATGGGTATTTATCATACAAATATTTGCTGAACAGGTTAGATAATTTCATTACCATTTTCAAAAAGCATTTTATAGCATTGTGTACAATTCCTTCCACATAACCATACCCTCATGGATTTCTAGAATAAATGTAAAAAATGCATGTTTATATGGGACAATACTAAAGGACTCTAGCAAATATTCTTTTTTCCTTCATGGGTGTTTCCTGACATGAATTGTCATTGGAGCCATCCACATTAGTGGAGACAGACTGAACTAGCATTCTTTGCAGGAGGTCATAATGAGACTTTTGACAGAGGAATAGCTCCCTCGTGTCAAAAGTTATTGTGGAAATTCATAAAAAAATTCAAAAGTAGCCTGGGACATCTGTTCAAAAATACTTTACAAGCCAGCAAATGAGTAGCAGTTTTGTAGATGCACAGATGAGACTGAACATACCTTTAAAAAACAAAAAAGCACAATCATTTGAACATTGCCTTGATCTAAACAATTTGAGATTTAAAGTGTAGAATTCTTCTATGATTCTATGACTACATTCATTTTAGAAACTATAACTGAAAATCATTATTTTCTTTTTCTGAGATATAAGATTTTCTGAGCATTCACGCCCGAACAGCTATGTAATACAGCAATTAATTCATAGACTACTGATCCACCAAAAGGAGGTTGGTATGAACATGATAATCAGTATGATATAAAATTAGTATCAGGAGGCAGAACTAACTGCTATTTTCCAACTCTAGTACATCTATTATAGTCAATAGAACTCAGCTAAGTGTTGACTTAAAAAGTTCCCAACTCAACAGGCACAGGCACATTCTAATGAAAAGTAACTGAATTTAGCCTCAATCTTTTAACAATTAGATACTTGGCATAAAGAAGGGCTAGTTTGTCAAACAGAATTTTATTTCATTCAAATGAAATAAAATCTAATTTTACTGTCTAGTTTCTACTCAGTATGAAGCTCTGCACTAGTCACCTTTGTCGTGCGTAAAAATTGATGCTCAGGCTTTTAAAGTAATTGTCATGTTCTGTCGCTTTTGTTTACTGTTGGAATGTTTTAATTTACTGTTAATTTCTGTGCATGTAATGTTATGCTATGTTGTGTTCGGGCTTGTCCCTGTGTAAGCCGCCCGAGTCCCTTCGAGGAGATGGTGGCGGGATATAAGAATAAAGTTGTTGTTGTTGTTATTATTATTATTATTATTAGGCCATTAAATCTATTTGAATTAATCACATATAAAAAACACTAGTGTAGTGTATCAATCTGAGAAAAACTAAAGTACAAAAGCAACAATAAAAGCATGGTTACAACTTTACCTTATCAATTTTTTTTATTTCTGGAGTTGGCTTTTATTCTGCCTCTTTTTTTGATACGACCACACATTAATATTTTAAGTATTATATATATGACAAATCAGAGTAACAAACTTCACTTGCCTTTTTGTCTTCAGGACTCAGCTGGTTCATAAGCATATTGACATTGTCTGTGTTCCAATCCCAAGAATTACTGGTGAAATATTCTAGTAACATCATAACCTTGTGAAGACGTGTTATTGTTTTCATCATCCTATAGCCCAGAGAAAGAAGTTATTCAGGAAAATCACATAAAAAACTACACAAGTAAACTGCCCAGATACCAATGCATGTTCCACTAATTTGTCTATTAGACCAAAGCATTCCATTGAATAAAATTGAATATTTCTGCATAGCACATATTTTGAGATAAACTCAACTACATGCTTATACATTATTGTAAAATTACACCTTACATATGTACTTAAAGATATTTAATATGAGGAATGATGAAAGAGTAAGGAGGGAAGAAGAGGAGCCATATGTCTTATTTTTCATGGCAAAGGTCAAAAACCAATTAAGAAACTTTATCCTTTTGCATAATTGGTTAGATCAAACACAACCCCACCCCCTTTTTATAAGATAAGCATTATGCTCTTTCTCTCAGCTCTTGAAAACTTATTTCTGGGGATAGTTTCATCAAATAGCAGCTCCTTTGCAAAAGAAAGTGCTCAGCATTGCACATGCTTTACATAAAAGAAACCCAACTAATGAGCATATGCCCCTTTCTCTATTGCCATATATACTCGACTCTAAATTAATCTCATGGAAAAATCAAGAGCAGGTTTTGAGCCCAGTATTTTAGAATATGCTAAGATCAGTGGATAAGTTGAGGGTGAAAAGGTAACAAAGGATGTAAAGGACAAGGCAAAGGAAAACAATGTTAAGGAATTTACAAAATTCTGGCAAATTTAACTGCTCTTGTTCAATCTAAATAAGCTGGACGGATAACAAAACGAAATTGTGGCTGCACAATTTGTGGGTTTTGAACTGCTTGCATGTGCATTTCTTGCAAAGTGAGCTGAGAGTGATCTGCACAGGGGAGAAGGAAGGAGAAAGCTGAAACTGCTGAAAAGGCCATAGATCCCGTCTCTATTCCCCAGAAGTAAGAGATTACAAAGCATTGACCAAAAAGGGACTTGTGAACATGGCAATCAATAACTCTGCTACCCAAAAGCAGGAGACTGTGAAGCACTGTTGAAAAAGAAGGTTCCTCTGCTTCTGGGGAGGAGAGATGTGTCCACTCCAGGGCCTTTTTGGATTTTTCATTTCTTCTCCCTCGAGCTGGAAGGGACAGTTTTGACTTCTACAGAAGCAACTCTGACCCATAAAGAAAATCTTCTAGGTTTGCAAGGTCAATTTTAGACTAATACTTGACCAAATGCTTTTACTAATAATTATAGTCGAGTATATACGATATTCTACAGACAAAAGAGGAATGTAGATGTCTTTTTTCCAAGGTCATAATTCGTTGTACTGACTGGTGAAATGCATTGTATGAATGCATATGATTACTACTAATATACAGAAATATTCTATCAACATTAATTGCCTAGCTGTGGCAATAACTTGCCAAAATACATTGAAGTTAACATTAGGACCAAACTGGAAAGCAGCTTACATGAATACAATGTATGAGTGTAAGGATTTGATTCCTATAAATGTCAATATTTCTGACCTAGGCCAGAAAAAGGGACTTCAGTCCAACATATTGAGACAGTTTTCTCCTTTTAGATCTCTGTGGCATTACCCCTGCCCTCCTAACAGGTTGCATATTGACAGTGCAAAAAGGTTGCAGAACAGAGGTTTTTCCCCCTCACCCACTAGCCCTGAATATGTTCCCCATAGGCTCTTTCTCTGAAGGAAGGAAAGTCCATGGACATATCTGGGCTAGCATCTTTGCCCCTTGAAGAGTGAGCCATCTGTGAGAGGAAATTCACACTTGGGGGGGGGGGGTCTCACTGAAGAATACGAGGAAGATGGAGAGCCTTCTTGCCGCTGTTGTTGTGTTAAGCCTCTTGTGAAGCAAAGAGGAAAGAAAAGCATGGCCTACAGGATGTGAGGAAGGAATGAAAACTAGCCTAATCAGGGGTTGCACCGACAAGGTGTTCCACAAAGCTCTGCATCACTCCTGCCTATCAGGGCAAGAAAAAGGAACAATCTAATTCAGGAGGTTCTGCCTTTCATTGCTGGGAAATAAGTCTTGCTGTAAACAGTGTAACAGCATCTGACTGTAATGGAACAGATCAGAATAAGCAGTTATGTTAAACATTCATTCCCAGTCTGATCCTTATGATCAATGAGACAGATAATAAAGAGTAGTGACAATGAGAAGTATAGCGAAGAATATGAAACAAAGCCAGCAATGACTGCTTTGGAAAGTTTTTAAGTAGAGATAATGGTCATTTCACTATATGGGCCAGTATGACCAAATTCCATTATGTATATATATGTGTGTGTGTGTGTGTGTGTGTGTGTGCATGTGTGTGTGAAAGAGAGCATGTGCATAGTAATAGTCAAAAGAGATATACAGTAACTAGCTACAAGCAAGCCAGTACAAGGTAATTAAAGAGGATTGTTCTAAGAGGATGTTAGCACATCACAGTACATCTAAGAACCTGAGCAGCATGTTAGCTACATCAAGGGAAAATGTATTTCTCACCCATATTAAGAAGAGCTTAGCCAAAACTCTTTTCCCCAAAACATTCAAAAGCACAAAAAATCAGAAGAACAGAAAAAGAAAATACTGAACGTAAGTATTTTAACAGTGGATAAAGGCATTGAATTTTTTAAATACAGTTGAATGTGTAGAAAAATATGATGAATAGAGTTACTCCCTTTCTAAATAAACTACTTTTAGTTTTAGTTATCTGGCTATATTTTCAGGAAGGAGTAATCAAGAGTAATACTTTCAAGTTAGAAGTATTTCTGCCACAAGATACATGCTACTGAATTGAGCAAGCTAAATTTTGCACAGTTGTAGTTGTTTTAAGATCACACATTACAGATTTCCCAACATTAGTGAAGAGCCAAGATATACAAGGTGTTGCGCAAAAAAATTATAATATATACACACTGACATATTGCACTGCCAAAGCAACTCAAGCCAGAACTTTGCTGTTATGGTTGCCTTAGTCCTACACCCATTTCTGTGAAATCTACATATGGAGTATAGGATGAATTCATCATTCAGTTCGAATATTCAGTATAGGAAATACCTGCCTTTTTCTTAATTACATTTTCTTCACTGATTCTAGATTCATGAACAAGTAGTCACTCTAGCATTCAAATGAACTCTTTCAGATACTGGGATGTGGAAACAGATCAACAAGGACTAGTGTCTGAATAGCATTTCAAAACACTTTAAAGTGATTGTCAAGTGAGAGTTAGGGGCATTTGGGCTTCACTTCAAGAAGTCTTCGTCTTGACTGGTCATAAAAGAGCTACTTGCATCAATTTGGAATTCTAATCACAACCTACATAACAACACTATGTTACATCTTAAAAAGAAGATGTAGATTTTATCATGTTTGAATGGATGACTAATATTTTGTCCTACATGTGTAGGGAGCCCCATTCCCAAAATCTATTGCCTTATTCTGTAGTGGCCCACTTTGCTGTCAATGATAGACGTGAATGTTATATTAGAGGAAATTACAATAATTTGGCATGGATAACTACAATCAGTAAAAGGTTTCTGCCAATAAGGATAAACATGAGCTTTATAAATTCCTTCTCTCAATCACTCCTTACAACGTTGGATGCTTACCGGCTTATAAATCTGTTAGCCAATCTTATTATTTTGGTTTAGCAAGAACAGTAGTAGTATCAGGACTGGACAAATTAAAATGTTCTCTGTTTAGCAAGACTGCCTGATGTTTTACCAAGTATAGCAAACAGCAGGCATACACTAGCAGAAGTTAAAAGTTTCTAAATTTGAATGTTAGTTAGTATGAACTTTGGTAATATGCTATAAAGCAGCAGCAAAGGTTTTCCATGACTTTATACATAGCATGGTCAGTTTGAGGGACACAAATATGGAAGGCAGGGAAAATATGTAGCTTTATCAAAGACAAAGATATAAATATTTGTCCTTGCTTCCAATCTGTACCAACATAGAAATAAAGGAAACTGTCTAAATCAAGTTTTACACAAGAGTAAGTTTTGTGCATGCTGACTGAATTAACTTCAGTTACCTAGTAAGATAATGCTGATACTGCAATGGCAACTGTCAAGTCTGATAAGAGTTCTTAATGCAAAAACCATACTAAAGCATTATGTAAAAACCCCAAATCAAGAAATAGTATTTCCTTTTTTTCCCTCAATGCTGTTAACTACGGAAACAGAATTAAGAGATCTCTTCCATCTCCTTGGATATAAGTGGTGGCGATTTTGTGAAATCAGTTCTGTAAAAGAAAGTTTGAAAACTGCCATTTTTTTAAAAAAAGCTTTAAAATTGCAGGAGCAAAATAATTATGTAATTTGGGTGAGTTAAAGGAGACCTTATGTCCGCTTAAGAATTTAGCCAGAAGAATTATAAGCCAAATGATGGTTGAATACAATGCACTGTAAGTGACATGTGTTATTTTTTTAAATGTATCTCTTCTACTCCCTTCCCTTTTCCACCCATTTCGGCTTATAATTTCAATAACAGTGCTAGAGTAGAATTATTCAAAGAGCTTAGTCATTGGTTGCAGTTGCTAGATTCACTTTAACAAAGTAAACCTTAAGCAACTTCTAAGGTCCAAGAAATAACCAGCTCTTTTACTGTTATTGTTGATTCTTCTATTAGAAAAGCTCATGCCATTGATCTACATCACCAACAAGCTTCCATCACCTTTCTAGCAAAGAATTCGCCCTTTCTTTCTTACCACGGTTTCTGACCTGTCAACCTGAGAACAACATCGCACAACAACGCAGGAAGTATGTGACCGACTGTAGTCCAATAATGATGGATAAGTGGGCTGGACTGCAATTTAATATTGGGACGCCTTACTGCTTGTTCTAAAGGATTCTTCTTGAAAATCAAATTTATGTAACACTCTGTAGAAAAATAAGGGTCAAAATGTTTTGAATAGCTCTTATTTAAAGAATGAATTCACAATAGGTAGCAAATTCAGTCAGCCCTAGACATCTTGACACTTCAGTGACAGCACAATAACCATACTGCACCATTTTCCAGAACACTTGATTCAGACATCTCCTCTGACTGAATGGTTCGTTCAATCACAATTGCAAACAAAGAAAAAAAATTAGTTAATGTATTCATTGTGTAAACATGGGTTTGCAAAAAGCCAAAGGGACACAACACAGAGCTAGTCACCATTACCTTGGGCTTCTTCCTGTAATCCTGAGGTAGGTATCATACAGGAATGCTGGGGCCTTATGGCTTACAGCAATCCAGTAGTGATATAAAAGGTGATTGGAGGTTAGATTTACATTGGGCCGTCTGAAGGCCTGTTCGAGAGGATTCCTCTTGAAAGTGGATATTACATGGTATTCTAAGAAAAAAAAGTTGTGGAACAGCTTTGATAATAACCATGTAAATGTAATGGACTTCCACGGACATCACAACAAACATCACAACATTCACTGAATTACAGCATATATTTCTGACAAATCTTTCAATAACAAGTCATGCTAAATTCTGTTCAACTGCTGGATTGAAAATTTGTGAAGACTCTTACAACCTGTTTTGTACTTTGAACTGCAACTAACTTTACTTACTTTTCTTTGTTCTTCCTTACTTATTAAAACTCTGTAAACAGAGTTCCATAACTGGACACTCATTAAAACCTATGTAGCAAATCCCTAGTTCATTTTACAGTTTTACACAATTATATCTCAGATATTCAAGTTAAATTTGTTCATTAAAATGTATTTTGGATTCTCAATTTGAATGTTCTGACCTAGCCTTTTACTTCCTTAACCCTTACTTCTTCCAAAATAAATTGTTACATTTTACTGTAAATGGAAGTCATAGAGCAAAACAGGAAAAATACACTGTGTCCCAAAAAGTGTATATACCCTTCCAGAGCTAGTAATAGTTATGGTAATTAATTGAAGGCTAATATATTTATATCAAAGAATAAATGTTAGATTAATGATTAAATCAGAGTTATAGATTCCATCTTGAATTACAATTTTATGTAAGATGTTTAAATTGTCATCCCTGCACAGTAATGCACTGTTTGCATTGTCATAGCATAGTTATAAATCTCCCTTAAAAATTTTTCTGGTAATTTTCCAACACAGCTCTACTCTCGGAATCTTTAATCCTATTAAAAGTGTGTGCATTTTTTGGAAAAACTTTTAACATTCCAAAACTATAAACTGTTAAGGATATGTACAGTTCTTGCGTGCATCCTGTGTATAATTTACCCAAACAAAAGTAGCTAATACACAGTCCCATACCCAAACAAAAGTAGCTAATACACAGTCCCATACTTGGTAAAAATGAATAAAACTAAATACATGTTATAGCTACAAAGATTTTTTTTAAAAAACTATTACAAATATAGCTATAGACAAGGAAGAAAAATAAAGAATGTTGCAACATGGAAAAAGGTATGGGGCAGTACTTAAAAAATAATGAACTGATGTGGAAATAGGATGAAGTAAATATAAAATTGGAAATGTGAAAAAGAAATAAAAGTGAACAAATTACTAATTTCAGCATCTTTTACAGAATTCTCCTCCTGCACTTTGTCCTGTTCAAGAAATCTTATGGTTTTGTTCAATCTTCTAGAATCAACATGTATTTCCTATGCTGTGTAAACCAAGTGTGTAACTTATACTAAAAAGATGCTTTCTAATGCGGTCTCTTTTCCACTAGAAAGAAATCAGAACTCTGTGCACATTATGCAAATCCACTTAATGTGCATGACAGGAATTATTTTGCATTGTTTACATTTTATTTATGTTACACTAAGTTTAACTATATTGGATCATTTCCTCTTCTCACCTACTCGGAGTTAGGAGATAGGAATACTCACAACACTGTGGATCTGCCTCTTGACTACTAGAAATGTTGGGAATCAGCCCTCTGCCTTCTTTGTTTTGCATTAACACCACATTGAAGAACATCTTTAAACTGGTAATTTTAAAAGAAAAGCTTCTGCACTTCTCATGTACTCTTGTGTACACACAGCTAACTAAAAGCTATTTTGTACTATATTTCCAGTTACTTCTGCAATTATTTTAAAATAGTTTTGTAAAAAATGTTTAGAACAATTGCTTTGAAAAAGAAAAAATGTTTTTCTCCATCTCAAATGTGCAATGCTATTAAAATGGCCCAATACATGTATAATATGTATTTAGCAAATGATTCTTTTCATTACACTACTAAAAGTGTATTGAATAATAATAATAATTACAGGGAGCGTTCAACGCCTCTGTTTAAGGAGCTCCATTGGCTGCCATTTATTTTCCGGGCCCAATTCAAGGTGGAGGTTATCACCTACAAAGCCCTAAACGGTTTGGGACCCACCTACCTTAGAGACCGCATATCCCCCTATGAACCCACACGTTCTCTTCGCTCATCGGGGGAGGCCCTCCTCTCGCTTCCACCACCCTCGCAGTCGCGGTTGGTGGGGACGAGAGAGAGGGCCTTCTCCGTCATGGCCCTCTGGCTTTGGAACTCGTTCCCCAGGGAGATCAGGCAGGCCCCCACCCTCCTCTCCTTCCGGAAGAGCCTAAAAACCTGGCTCTTCCAAAAGGCCTTCGATGATTAATTGTTGTAGGTTTGATTTATCTGCCCACTCAACAATAGCTCCATTGGTGATGCCTTGCCAGTATTATATTGCGCTTTATTGACTATTTTAGGTATGAAACTACCTCTACCCGATTTTGAAATATTCTGCACTTTTGGCCCAGATCCATGTATTAGTCTCCTGTTTTTAACATTTTATTCTGTATGTTGATTTTTATGACTATTTTATTGATGCTGATATTTTATTGTTGGGATATTTGTTTTATTGTTTTGTTGTTGTTGTTGTTTCATTGTTGTGTTGGGCAAGGCCCCATGTAAGCCTCCCCGAGTCCCTTCGGGGAGATGGGGCGGGGTATAAGAATAAAGTTATTATTATTATTATTATTATTATTATTACTGTTTAAGGAAAGAACAGAAAGCTCATTTACTTTCTAAATTGTTTGTATTTAGGAAGCAATGAGATATAGCAAAGTTGAGAAGAACTGGTGCTATTTCAAGCAGTTTTAATCTGAATGGAATCTAACGGGATAGATGTTTATAAAGATTAAAGCTAAACTATTTTAGAAACTGTAATAATTCTATTATGTATGACAAAAAGACATACCAACTTCACCCCAATGGAAGGGATTGGTGCCACCTGTTGTACAATTGTATACCATGATATTTCTTGGTCTGGAAAACAAAAAAATTCCATATTACCTTTCCTTCAAGCACAAATAGGCAAACAAAAAAGCAAGACAACGAAAATTATAGCATAGATAGTAATGATAATAAATCAATGGCCAATCTTAAAAGTAACTATAGATCTGATGTTTACAAAATGACTCTAGCATCCACTGGAGGGCAAAATAGAAAAATGCATCTAATATATATATCCAATATATATTAGATATATTAGTAAACATGTCCTAAATGTTTTATTTATATATTTAAATGTCTATATTTGTTATTTTTGAGTTGTTTGATAAGTACACCTGATGTTGTTCATTTTATTGTTTATGATTTGATCAGTCTTATGTTTTCTAATGTATGATTGGCATTTTGCCATTATGTTATAAACCGCTTTGAGTCCCCCCAGGGGTGAGAAAAGCGATATATAAATGCAGTAAATAAATAAATAAAAAATAAAAATGTAACCAAAATACTGCTTTGAACAGATCAGAGAACAAAAGGAAGAAGCAGAGAATATTATCCTCTTTCCTTTCTGGGCAAGACCTGAAGACCTGTTTATGGTAAAGCAGTCCTCATCACTTGTGCTTCCTCTTGCATTGAAGCTCTAGGTTTAGAATATATCTGGGAGTACTTCTCAAAATTTAAGACCCAATGATGGGTTTCTGTTGGCAAAATAGTGGGATCCAGCAAAACTAAAGAAAACTAAAACCACTTCCACTGCAGCCTTCTATGTACCCTCATAGTCCAACTGTACAGAACTGGGAAAATCCCTTAGATGTCGTTTTTAGGCATAGAAAACTGAGGTAGAAAAGGGAGGGAAAGAAAACCTCTACCTACAGAACACTGGCTATAACTCCAACAAACTGTCCAAATCTGGATTTTTTTTTCCATTTTGGTAGTATTTCTCAAATGAATGTGTCTAAGCCATTCTTATGTTAATTATTTTTCAAACTGATTATCAAAATGGTATTTACTAATTTACCATTTTTTTTTAATAATCAGCCTCTATATTACTTTCAATAAGTTTTGGAATTCTCTCCTTCCTGCCACATTTTTCTGTTTGGTTTTCCTTTGTGGTCTGTTGTGCTCTGAAATAGATGAAACAGGGCACTGAAGCTAAGTTACTCCCTAGTTTCTGGGGTGAACCATGCCAAGTTAGAAGTAGCATGAAGTTGTGGGTCCGTTAATGGTTGCTGTTACTCCTTCTAATACTCTGTCGTTGTCTGAAAGAACAGTGCATCACAGAAGGCTCATTAATAATACAAAGGTTTCTAAGGAAGGCTACCTACTGCCTATAAAACTCTTCTGAATTCTATTCAAGTGTTATATAGCTCAGTACATGGTCCTACATTTTGGGCTCAGAACAGTAGGTCATAATGATGTTGCCTGTCCAAGTGCCAGTGCACAGTGACTCTGATAGTGCAGCCTAGAATAGCAGAAACAAAATTTTACTTTCCTTATGTCCAGGAAAGCAAACACCACTGTCAAATGTAATTTAGGAAAATACACCTACAGTATAACATCATACGAGTGCTATTTTCAGAAATGGCATTGTCACCTGTTATACCTATTAACACCTGAATACCAAGCAGCAGCTATTGTTGTGTTGATGACTACATCTACTGGTATAAGATCTGCAACTGCATTGTTGGAAGCTCGCATCGTTCGAAGAATTCCTTTTCCTGCCTTGAAACAGAAGGCATAAAATAAGAACAGTAATTTAAACTCCTTCTGGTTTTCACAGAACATGTATTTTGTGTACATGCTACTTACAGCAATAAAAAGGCCACTGGGTCCATTGAAGTTATCAATCCATCCCTATAGGTAAACAAAGCATAATTAAATATTTACTGGGTCAATACCTATGAATAAAATTGTAGCAAGTTTCTAAACAACTAAATGTCAGAATATCTAATGTTGTATCCATATATAGCATCAGTTCTTGTTTCATTCCCAGCTAGGATTATAAATGTTGTTTGGGAAGAGAACAGATAACATCTAAGGTCATCATAAGCAAATCACAGGTTTACAGTTTCTTAGGTTGTTCCCATGGTCAAGAAGAATCAAGCAGAAGTGATCAGGAAGTGTCATTTCTTTAATCTTGTTGGACTAGGTTTTTCCAGAACCTCAGTAAACCAAGAACGACAGATTGAGCCACAATCTTTCTACACAAAATGCATACATGCTGTTTTGTTTCCTCGTACAAGGTAACATAGTAACACAAAAACAAGCAATTAGTTATTTTAAAAAGCAATTAACTATTTTGAATTAACTATTTTAAAAAGGTAGAAAGCCATTTTCAAACATCAATTCCTTAGCATAACTATAAGGCTATGCTAAGGAATTGATTGAAAGTACAGTAAAACACTTTCCCTACAAAAAACAAACTTTCAACATTTTTTAAAATTTGCAGTGTGTGAAAGCTTCCACAGCTTTTTCCAAGGATTTCTTTTTCTCAGATTAAATCTGTACTAGCCACACTTCCTTAAAAGAGCAAGCTGCTTTTCTCCTTCTTGGTTCCTTTCATAAGGAGAGGGACTACACAAGAGTTCTTTAGCAAACTGTGGGTTTCCAGTCTCATGTGTATATGCATGTACCCCCCCCACCCCAATATTCAAACATTCCCAGATATCTTTTTTTTCCTGAAAAAAGGTGGCGTACCTTTCCATGAGAATCAATTCATCCTTTATACAGGTTTTGAGCAACCTTGCACTTTCAGATATTTAAAAACCAAAAACAAAAAGTAGTGTGGGTCTTTTTCATTTTTAAACTATTTTGGCAGCCTTGAGTGGTTCCCAAATAATTCCCAGAGCAGGAAAATGAAGTCTGGACCCATTCTTCACCCAGATTTATATATTATTATGCAAGCTATGAATCCATTTGTGGAGAGATAAAACACATTTAAAATGTTTTAAAAATGTTTAAAAGCAATGCAATGCTTTTAAAATGTTTAAAGCTACGGACAATGCGATTGCTGTTGCCCGCTTTTGGTCCAAAACTATTTAGCTGTTTGTGATTCCTTTATTTTATCACTTTTAAACTTATTTATTATGCAATGCTTTTGACATGAACTAAATAAAGCTATGAATCTTCCTTTTTTAGCAACATAAGTCAGGATAATGAGCCAAAAGTAGAATCCTGTTTTGGGAGTAAAAAATCATGAACCCAGGTGCAGCCAAAATACTAAACAAGCAGCTGTGGGAGGAGTCAAGCTACAGAAAATTCTTCAGTACCCTTGCTTTCTTTTCTATGCAAACATATGCGCTGTCTAAGAATGTCAGCCACTCTGAACTTGAAAACAAATAGAAGTGCAGGTCAGTTTGGTTTATTTTGAGGGTGTTTTACAGTTGAGATTTCTTCCCTTAGTCTAACAGCAAAAACCTGCCTGAGAAAAACTGAAGTTTGTCTGAAGGTCATTTCTGTCCACCCTCATGAATGTTTTTGTTACACCTTCACTCTTTCTGTGTATGTATGCTTATGAGCCAAACGTCAATATGCTAAGAATCTGAAAAAGGCTTTCAATTTGCTCATTAGTCAGATATAAATCTAAGGTTACAATAATGAGAAGTGTTGTCACAAGGCATTTCAAAAGAGAAAACTCTAGACAAGTAAGTAAGTACACAGCCAACACATGTGATGGTATTAAGGAAAGCTTTATAAAACACTGCCATTGCTGAATCCAACCATAGTGCTTTCTTATGACTAACAGCTGCATCTTTTGCAAGAATGTCAGTGTACCTCAGGACAACAGGGACCTAAATTCATTTATATCTATACTTCAAAACAGAAAGCATACATTAACCAAGCTACATGCTATACTCTGCTTCGAATACATACAGCTGGAAACTCAGCAATACTTAGCAAACACTCAGAAAAAAAGGAAAGAAAAATTACTTACTGGGAAGGGCTCCTTCCAGCTGGCACCCACAATTGATGGCCTTATGATGGCTACATTTAATTTTGCACCTCCCTGTTGCACAATGTATTCTGCTAAGGCTTTTGTATACGTGTAAGTATTAGGCCTGTCTCCTAATAGCTTTGGTGTAATATCGTTCACTAGGTTGTCATCCATCCACCTAAAGAAATAACATATTTATCAATTCATGCCCAGCAGGTCTTTTTCAAATTAACCAATGTCCCACAAAATTTGTATGATAATGCCATAGATAAACAATGTTTTCAACAAAAAAGACAAACTAAAAAATTAAGGGAACATGGACAACCCCACCCCCACTGGCATAAATGAGATTTGCTTTTAAATCTTGGGACTTTCCTATCTCCTTTCTAGTCCTGCCAGATTCTGCACTTCCCCAAAGACACTCGGAAAGATCGGATAACCCTCCTGAACTGTGTGAACTATGTCACAGTGAGTGAGAAGAAATACTATAAATAAAGGAAGAGGCATCTTCTGCTTATGTAACTTGGATCCAATGTATAGTTTCAGGTCATTTTAAAGTAACGTGAAAAAGTCATTTTGAGCTGAGCAAAATTTCTCACTAAAATTTTGAAGGCAGAAATGTATAATGCTCAAGTATTATGTTAACATCTTAACTACACAAAGCAAAATAAATTTTACCAACACTAACAGCTATCCAGCTATGTACTATAAGAACATTAAAAAATCTACAAAAACTTGGGTTCCTCTGTTTGATCATTAGTAATTTTTCAGACATTACTTTATGACTGTGATTATTCTTATTCAGAAGGTTTAAACAGCTTTTTTATTCATAGGCATTGCTGAAAATACTTGTTTCTACTGTTCAGGACTTTGACACCTAATCCTCATTCTGGCTTTTGCTGCCACACCTCAAGCCACATAAGTACTAGCAAGTTTCCAACTATACAATTCTTTTAATAACCACTTTATTTCAGAGGAGGCAGTTCAAAAGTAGGATGTCTAAAACTAGGAAGGGAAATAGGAGCATGCAAAAAAGAACAGAAGCACACAACATCTATTAGCAAAAAGGAAGATAAACCACATAACTGTGTAAGATTCCTCTGCAGCACCCAAAGAACATTGTGTTCTAAGTCTTCATTTTTTGTTATTTAGGTTAAGGTAGAGTTTAAAGTGCAATTTACTGCTATTAGCAAGAATTTCAATCTGCTGGCAATCAAATCTTATGCTTATTCAAATACACCTTAATTTCCTTATGACTAACATTAGTCCCACTGAATCCTGGGAAATCAATCAGGGTTACTTTTTTGTAATGAGCATTTTGTGAAATCCTCATATTTTGAAACACAATAATTTAATGTATTGAAAAGTTTCATTTTGTCCCAAGATTAAAAAGCAAAAAATGCGATGGTGGTTTACCATAAAAGCCAACAAATAAAAAGTTTGATTTAATATTTCCAACTTTCAAAAATATGTTTTCTCCAACTCCTCTGTAATTTATGCAACTTAAGGTAAAATCTGCCTATTCAAAAGCAAAATGTCAATCAACAATGTATTGTTGTTGTGTTCCCTCAAGTCCAGAGCCGTAGCCAGAAAAAATGTGTGTGTGTGTGTGGGGGGGGGGGGGGGGGGTTAATCGAAACTTTTTTTTAGCGAATCATGAAGAGTAGTTCTGTAACACAAAATTTAAATAGTATGGTTCATTCAATGTTTTATATAGATTTAATTAAATCAATTTTCTATTTTAGTTGCAAAGTTGCAAACTGAAAATGACTGTTAACTGGTAATTTATAGTTATAAAACCACAAGGTCTGTTGGAAACACTTGAAAACTGTGTCAATACACTTTGACAGAAATCAGGCTCCATTGATAAACTTCAGTGGACACTCAAGAGTGCAAATCCAGTCAGTTTTTTTCACCCCATTGTGCTTCCTATGTATGTTTTCAAATGTTTAAGAGCTGAGAATGACCTGTTTATTTACATATATGTATCTATCTACACACTCTCTCTTTAAATTGGCATATCTAAAAATCAAGATAAATGAACCATACATATTATCACATTTTTAGAAACTACATAATATACTTTTAATCTGGTACCAAATTATTCAAAAATTACTTGATAGTTTAGGAGAAATTAAACTATAAACTTTTAGAGCAAGCACAAATTATCACAGTTGTTATATACCTAAAAACATCATAAAGTGTATGTAAACTAAGTTTTTCTTATGGAGTTTTTTGGGATTACAATACTCCAGATGGATGAGGTTTGGCACAAGACAAAAGAACAGCCCTAAAATACACTGTCAGGATATTTGCCATAATGAATGTAAGTAATATAACAAAGATTTATATTTAATCTGAGTGTGTATGGCTGAGAGAGAGTGGCTGCTCAACTTCTGTGTCTTTTAAGGGGTAACCTATGAGCCTGAACAAGCAGAACCTGAGAGCTCCTCTTAAACAAGGTAGAAAATAGCACACCCTGTGGCAGCAAAGCAAACAACCTCTTCCAGAAAGGGCCCAACATCCAGCCTTAGCATGAGGTGAAAATACAGGCCTGAAGGCCACAGCCTGGATTCCCACCCCAAACCAGGCAGCCGGCCACATAATGAAGATTTATACTTCTAATAGTGTGTCTGTGCCTTGTTCTGAAGCTAAGAGAGTATGACAGAACAGATTCCAGAACAAACCAGATCTGATGCCTTCTAGTTTGTTAGGCTATGAGCCAGACCAGGCAGAAACTAAGGACCTTTCAGATACAGGATAAGACCACACGCCCCCCTCCAAGATGGTCCCAGCCCAAAGGCCTAAAGCACATGAAGTCTGAACAAAACTGAGACCTTCAAATGAAGGCTTCCTAATATATTGGCAAAGGCTATAAAGCTGACCATGAGGCCTAAAACAAGATGGACACCTCACAATATACAGTGTTCCCTCACTTATCGCGGGGGTTACGTTCCAGAACCACCCACAAAGTGAAAATCCGCAAAGTAGGGACACTATATTTGTGTTGTTTAAAATCTCACTAGCAAGTAGTGTCTCTGTCCCCTCCTCGCCTCTCAAGCACATGCATGCCTTGTGAGGCAAAAAATAAAAGCTGCTTCCGCCTCCTTTTCTCTCACTTCGGCTTCTCCTGGAAAATTGGTGGAATTGCTGAAAACCCAGAAACGTTTCTAATACATTTGCTCCTTTCTGTTTAATTTGTTTCATAACATGTCATTACCAATCTTACATTCTAGATACCTGCTAATAATTTCTAAATGTTAGCATATGTATCCCATTTGATTCTAACTTTATTAAAAATACATTTCCAATGTTTATTTTGAACAAGTGAAAAAAAGATAATTTGGTACATACTCTAAACAATCTATTAACTTCTTAGGATCAACCGGTGGTGGATAAACAACTTCCTCAATGTGCTTCTGATTGCAATATGCATACGCTGTTGAAACATGGATAAATACATCTAGATTCTTCATTTTCTGGGCCAAGAAGAGAAGCTGCTGAGTTGCAATTACATTGAGCTGAACAGCATCTCTGTTGAAAGAAAAAAAGAATTAAATGAATCATAGAGACGACTTTAGGATACTACTGACTACATTCTTTCCACTCCCACAAGTGCAGCTTCTGGCAAACTTCCTTGCCAGCAAAGAAAATGCAAGAAAAGTATTTTTCTCTTAGTGAGTAACAGTGTTTTGGAATCAGAAACAGGGTTACATTACAACAGCAAGCTGGACAAATTCAGTGATAGTTTTTGTAAAGTACTGATGTATTACATCTGTGCAATCATGCTACTGTATGCAGTGGTGGCAAGAAATAAAAGGCCATCAATACAGCAAAAGAATAGTCTGCTTGACACTCACAACTCTAGGGAAATCTGAGGTTTTCCACCCATTACTGTGAAGCTGTCTGTAAAATATTCAAGAAGCACTTAGTACCATTAAAGTTAACGCTTGTTAAAACAGTTTTCCCCACGACTCCAAAAAGGAATGGGGAAAAGGGACAACCCTATTTAATTCAACTGTAGATCATTTATTAATACTATAATTGTTATACAGAATTTGTAGAGCTGTTTGAATTTTTTAGCTAGCTTCTGTGTTTCACCTATTTCAAAAAGAAACTTCAATTCTAAACTATTGAATGCCATGTAAGAATCAAATGAGTCTAATACTGCAGGCTGAGCTTTGTTTCTATTAGCAGATTGGATAACATTAAATAATCTCCTAACTGGATCAGAGATTTACCAATTACAAATGAAGTCAAACTGCCAGTCTACATCTAACCTCCTGTAACACTGCCTAATCTGTCAACCAGCAAAATAACTTAACGTCCTCATAGTGGAGCAAGATTTAACCTCCTCTAGATCCTTTTCTAGTTTTTAAATAAGTACAATACAATTGAATTGGCCTAAGGACCATTTTGGGTCCAGAAGACACCTTTTAAAAACTGGGTCTACTGGTCTAAAACATTATGAAAAGGCCGATACACATCCTAGACAATGTTGGAGGATATTTGGGGGCAAATTGAGGATTCTTCTGAGCAGGGTTTTCCCCAAGGTTTTTGAGAGAATAATGTGCCCCCACCCTCACAACCATAATGTAAATGGTTTAAGAAAGGAATCACATGACGGAGGAACAATCTTAATTGGAGCATGGTCTGGGTTAGTTATTTCAGTGTTCCTGCAGTCTTTCCAGCATGTCCAAACTGAAATACAGTCTAGTCATGAATAGGTGTCAAATATTTCTGAATATGTAGTATATGGACTCTTACGTTATCAAGAATTGGTTAGCTTGAACCGTTTTAGAAATGACCAAAAGGATAAAAATCTGAAGAATATCTACTAAAGTTTCTTTACAGAATCAGTGCCTTTTTTAAAGAAGGAAAAGAGTATTTTGTAAGATGTCAACTTGTTCACCATTGGGGGAAAAGAATAAGTCAAACATATTCTCATTACCATCAAAAACACAGACCCATTTCAAGGATCAAAAACATTTGAAATTGACATGTGTACTACACAAATATAAGTAATATCATATGGCAAAATATGTGGATGAAGGGTTAAAATTGTTTTATTTACTGTCCTGGAACTAACACCCTGTAGGGATATGGCAAAGATCTCAATGTTTGTAATCTTAATTTCAAACTCTCTGAGATAGAAGATCAGTAAGTATTTCAGCATTTAAACATTAAGGCACTACATGACAGTTTCAATATTAGGAACACTTGACCTATGGGGTTCTTAGTAGAGTCCTATTTAAACAGTAGGGTCTATAATAATGTTCTGAAGACTCTTTTAATCACAATCCCATATTTATCCAACTGGACTCTAGCAGTAAGAAAAAATCACTAATCAAAGCAAGTGAGCCAAATGTTATGACACTTTTTCTTTGAATATAAAGAAACTTGAAAACTGTTGATGTTAGTGAATAGATTCTTAAATTCAGACACTTGCTCAGATTGTACACAAATTGAGACTTGGGAAGCTTGGTGATTCTGGCATCTCACTCATTTTTTAAACTACACAACTAGAAAGACATACTATAGCTTTTACTCTAATACATTATACTGTAGCTGTAAAGGGTACCTGCCACCCCTTTTTACAGCCTCCTCTAGTTATACAAGAGGATCAAAAGAAAAAAAATTCAGAGTTCGAAAGCTGTGTGCAAATTCATCAAAATCACTCAGAACAAATTCACAACAGCTCTTGGTGTTTCTCATACAGCTGATCATTTCACAACGAAAACATCAGGGTTTCTGGGGGAAGAAATCATGAAAAATCTTTTTCTTACAAAAATACAATTTGTATTTTAAAAAATCCACATGGTTATCTGTAAATAGTGTTGCTCACATGGAAAACACATTTTTGTGCTAACCTCCCATAGGACCTTCACATCAAAATGTATTCTTTTGCACATAATAATTTCATAAAACACTTTGGGAAGTCTGAAACTGCCAAATTCTTGCTACTGTGCAAGAAAACCCATTTTCTAGTGAAGAAACAAAAAGGACTGAATATTCTTTCTATCCCTACCCACACAGTAAACTTAAAGGGTATTTACTTCAGATTTCTCCCCCTCGCTCTGATTTATCTCATCTACATGTAAGAATCTTGATACTGCCTCATGTTGGGAGTTGCCAAATTATCAGGCGAGGTAAGCATTCACAAAAGCAGACTGACCCTGTTTGAACATTGGGTTCTCATTAGCAACTAAATACTGTGCAAGGATTTGTCAAATGAAGCAAGCCACATATTTGTTCTAAGGAAAAATACAAGAGGAATAATGAATTAACTATCAGTTTGAGGCACCAAGTAAAGTTAAGCTTCTCACCTAGAATCAAGTAAAACACAATTATTTACAGTCTTGCTTAATTGTAATTTTTATGCTCAGATGTGCATAAAAGATCAGACTGGAGAAAATCTCGATTGGATCTAATAATACAGAATTATGCCAGCATATGAGAGAAATGGCTGGAACATAAAGATGCAAGGCAGGGGTGAAAAGGTTCAGTCCTGTACAGCATGAACAAGCCTAAATTCCAGAAATTACAGTGAGCCCTACAATTCAGTCGAAATAAGAGCTTGATTCTGGGGAACTTGACACTACAAAGTTATGACCAATATTTTCTTGAACCACCAAGATATATGCCACAGCCAAATTTTTCAATAGTAATTGTAAACTTTAGAAATAGGCATGTGTTTAATAATATGTCATACAAGTAAGCCATATTTCTATTTTCATAAGCCAGTACTTAAAATGACTTAGTCAAAGTGCCTAAATAATTTAAGAGATTGGACAACATATTCATAAACTAGATGTCTATTAACAAATATGCTTTACCTTTGGCAGACATAATCCCCAAGCACTGCACATTTATGTGTATATGTGCCTTCATGTCACCTATTAACTCTCTGAATTAAAACATTTTTAGGGAAGTTTTTTTTTAAGTTTCGCCAGTTCCTTCCCCTGAAATAAAGCCCCCAGTCCCATTGGTTGTCTCTAATCCAATGAGTCTGCTTAGTGTCCAAGATCAGACAGGATTTGGTTTCTTTAGAATATTTAGACTAACAATACCTAAAAGAGCACAAGAATGAAGAAATTGTGAATAAGTGTTCTTTTGTGACTATTTTCAAACTTGTGATTTCAAAACAAGCACACTCTTTGCACTCAAGTATCAAATTAGATTAATGAGTCTATAATTTCCTTTTCCTCAAACTTAAAAATATACACACTAGGTTTTTCTGTACTTAAGCAAGAGCTACAGACGTAAATATAAAACAGGCATTTTTATCTTACTAGGGTTTAACAAAAATAGTTCTTTCAAAAATACTAACATATATATGTATATATATATATTGTATACTCACCTTAGAATTTCATTGAATCTTATAGTAGCAGCACAGTGGAATATAATGTTAATGCAATTTATGAGGTTTTCTTTGTCTTCCTCACTAAGAGCCATTTCTAGTTCTGTAAGATCACTAGCAACTGCTATAATTTTTTCTTTAAATTCTGGCTGTTCATCTCTCAGTCTGTCAAAGAGCTGTAAACAATATTTAAAAAAATAAAAAGTCAAAATCTTGCTTGAAGGCATCTTACATTAGTTATATATCTATATGGTATTAAGCTTTTATTATGCTTTCACATTTCAGCTGTGATGAAAAAATATAATCTAAAATGAAACTTCCCAGTACAAGTCTGCAATGTGCAAACCACTTACAGTGGTTACAGTATTGAGTCAGGTACCGATTGTACAAGTTCTCCCACTTAAAAAGATGAGAGGCCTGTAATGGACATCATAGGTAGACCTCAACTATTTATTTATTTATTTATTATTCAAACTTATGAGAGACAACATGAGAAAACACATCCAAAAAATCACATTGTCTGATTTTTTTCATGAATTTATTTGCAAATTATGGTGGAAAATAAATATTTGGTCCATAACAAAAGTTCATCTCAATACTTTGTTATATATCCTTTATTGGCAATGACATAGGTCAAACGTTTTCTTTAAGTCCTCACAAGGTTGGCAAACACTGTTGCTAGTATGTTGGCCCATGCCTCCAGATCTCCTCAAGAGCAGTGATGTTTTGGAGCTGTCGCTGAGTAACACAGGCCTTCAACTCCCTCCAAAGGTTTTCTATAAGGTTGAGATCTGGAAACTGGCTAGGCCATACCAGGACCTTGAAATACTTCTTCCTTCCTTGCCCTGGCAGTGTGCTTGAGATCATTTTCTAACTGAAATACCCAGTCACGTTTCATCTTCAGTGCCCTTGCTGATGAAAGGAGGTTTGCACTCAAAATCTCACGGTACATGGCCCCATTCTTTCATGTATACGAATCAGTCGCCCTGGTCCCTTTGCAGAGAAACAGCCCCAAAGCATGATATTGCCACCCCCATGTTTCACAGTAGGTATGGTGTTCATTGGGTGCAACTCAGCATTATTTCTTCTCCAAACACGACAAGTTGTGTTTCTGCCAAACAGTTCTACTTTGGTTTCATCTGACCATATGACATTCTCCCAATATTCTTCTGGCTCCTCCTAATGCTCTCTAGCAAACTTCAGTTGGGACCGGACATGTACTGGCTTAAGCAGGGAAACATGTCTGGCACTGCAGGATCTGAGTCCCTGACAGCGTAGTGTGTTACTGATGGTAGCCTTTGTTACATTGGTCCCAGCTCTCTGCAGGTCATTCACCAGGTCCCCCCATGTGGTTCTGGGATTTTTTATCATTGTTCTTGTGATCATTTTGACCTTACGGGGTGAGATCTTGCATGGAGACCCAGATCAAGGGAGATTATCAGTGGTCTTGTATCTCTTCCATTTTCTAATTATTGCTCCCACAGTTGATTTCTTCACACCAAGCTGCTTGCCTATTGCAGATTCAGTCTTCCCAGTCTGCTGCAGGGCTACAATTTTGTTTCTGCTGTCATTCAACAGCTCTTTGGTCTTCGCCATAGTGGAGTTTGGAGTATGACTGCTTGAGGTTGTGGACAGGTGTCTTTTATACTGATAACAAGTTCAAATAGGTACCATTACTACAGGTAATGAGTGGAAGACAGAGGAGCCTCTTAAAGAAGAAGTTGCAGGTCTGTGAGACCCAGAAATCTTGCTTGTTGTAGGTGACCAAATACTTATTTTCCACCATAATTTGCAAATAAATTTGTGAAAAATCAGACAATGTGGTTTTCTGGATGTGTTTTCTCATGTTGTCTCTCATAGTTGAGGTCTATCTAGGATGTCAATAACAGGCCTCTCTCATCTTTTTAAGTGGGAGAACTTGTACAATCCCCACTGTAAGTATATGTGGCCCATCCCACATTAAAGGCAGGAATCCCCTGATACCTGTTATCATTACACTGAGAAGCAGGAGCCTGTGAACTCTACATAACTATAGCACAGTATTTTGCTTAAATTTGGAAATCTATGTTCCAGTCTATATTCTAAACAAGCATATTGCTTATATCTCATGAGACAACTGCAGGCTCTTCAAACTTTTAAACTTCTCACCACAAGCACTCAATACTTTTAGCCTTTGCTTTGAAATAAGAATGATTTGAAACATTGAAAAACAGGAATTAGATTCTCCTGAAATTTAGTGTTTGGTTGTTAACATGATTTGATGGAAATAAAGAAAAGGGGTTAATAAATCATTATTTATACCAATTGCTATTCATACTTCTGACATGTTATTTGTTAATGCAAACAGCCCATTTAAGAACAGACTTTATTCTTTCATACACTGCAAATGTTACTATCGACCTACAACACTGATTACATGTAAGACATTTGAAAAGTGTAATTCAAGATCTGTATATCCAATAAAATGCATATACGGTATGCAACTGGGATATACAACAAAATATTGCCAAATGCAATGGTCTTTGTTGAGGATTGCATATAGGGCATCCTTAGGGATATATACTGACATCTCGCCTTTAAAAGGCTGGTGAGGACACTCCAAAATAGGAAGAAATTTACTCAAAAGGTGACTAGAAGTGATATCTCTATTATCTAAAATGATAGCCACTACAACCTGCTGTTAACTCCCTGAAGACACTGAAAACGAGGGTCAGCCTTTGGAAAATATTTACTCTGGTCTACAAAGATCAGTGATAACACTCCTCTCTATGCTGCTAGTACAACAGATAAAGATAAACAGATAAAGAAAGTGAGGTTGTGGATTACACCTAAACATGGGGACAGGTTTTTAAAAATTCCAACATCCTATCTATGAATCACCACAAAGAAAAGGCTAAATTTAGCATCAAAGATATAGAGTACCCGCCGAGTTTACTTCATGTGCCGTTTATTTTGTTGGATCAAACATTTAAAAGTATAATCAGTATGCGTGGAATCAAAAGGACATAAGGGTTCTACATGCAGCAGATGGCTTGATTTGGATTCAGAAGCCACATGAAGGGGCAAATTTAAGGAGACTGGTTATTTCTACAATTCAAGTTATATTTCAGATGGAGAATCTAAACCAGCACAGCCTTCCAACTTCTCTTAGTTATATAGTAGTAAATTATACTGGAAAGTGATTATACACTATTTTCTTTTAACCTAATATGGGGATGAAACAAAATATATTATTGCAGAGAAGCTCTATTCTCTCAGGTTTAAGAAAACAGATGACTCTATTAACCATAAGAACCTAGCTATGATGTTAAAGAGAGGCTTGAACATTTAGCATAACATGGCTCAAAAAACATAAAAGCAAGGCAAAAAACGAATACTTAGAACAGGCATTGGCAAACTTGGGCCAAGTATTTTGGACTGCAACTTCCACAATTCCTAATGGCCTACCGGCTGTTAGGAATTGTGGGAGTTGAAGTCCAAAACTCCTGGAGGGCCCGTCTGCCCATTTCTGACTTAGAATGTTTAGTTCCTCCTAAATGAGTTTTGGTTCCTCCTGAAGAATTACAGTCTCAAATGCTGTATTATGCTGGAGAAACCAAATGTGAAACAACCAGTATAACAACCAAAACAATGTTAAGACCCACACCATCAACTGTGTGTACTACTCAAGACACTTGCTCTGGAAGGTTCAGACACATGCATGGTTTGTTCCTGTTCTTCATGGGTAGGCAATTGTGGAAACTGCAAGGAACTGACTTTTGTTTTGGCAGACATATGGCATGCTACAGTGCCACATTTCTGGCTCCAAATCATAGAATCATATAGTTGGAAGAGGCATCGTGGGCCATCCAGTCCAACCCTCTGCCAAGAAGCAGGAAAACTGCATTCAAAGCACCACTGACAGATGGCCATCTAGCCTGCTCAAAAGCCTCCCCCACACTCCGGGGCAGAGAGTTCCACTGCTGAACAGCTCTGTGAGGAAGTTCCTCCTAATGTTCAAGTAGAATCTCTTTCTTGTAGTCTGAAGCCATTGTTCTGCATCCTAGTCTCCAAGGCAGCAAAAAAACAAGCTTGCTCCCTCCTACCTATGACTTCTCCCCACATATTTATACATGGCTATCATGTCTCAGCCTTTTCTGCAGGATAAACACTCCCAGCTCTTTAAGCCACTCCTCATAGGGCTTGTTCTCCAGACCCTTGATAATTTTAGTCACCTTCCTCTAGACACATTCCAGCTTGTCAACATCTCCCTTAAATTGTGGTGCCCAGATTAAATCAGTTTAAGTGACTGTAGATATTCTGGTTCAAAGTTCTGGGTTTTCAAATGCTTTTCAACATCTGAGTGAGAAGGAAAAGAAAGCAACCTTTAAAGAGTAACTGTTGCTTTTGAAATAAGAATTTACTGAGTTTATTTGTTTTAGTTTTTGCTTGAAAAAAATGAAGGATTGTCTGGGGCCTTTCGGAGTTCCAAAAAAGGAAACAGGAAATACATGCAGCATGTTGTCCACACTTCCTCCAGCCTCAGTCTATGCTTCTGAAGAAGTGGGAAACAGAAACAACTAACTGTATTACAGCACAGATGCTCAGTGCCTACTATCTTTCATTCAGTCAAAATTCAAGTTATTTCAGACAGAACAATTTTACCTGTCATCCTCCAAACTTCAAAATATACGACTGAAGTATGGTCAGCACTATTCTGTAAGTCACAAGAAGTAGACTGCAATCAAATGGCTGGCATTTTCACCAAGTCAGGTCGTCAAGATCACTCTCTATTAAGCTATAATCCGTGACAACCACATAGTTCTGTAATAAGATACTACTTTCACGTGCATTATCTTGCTATATAGACAAAAACATTATTGTAAATAATTTTAAATTAGCTCTTTCATCAAAAACAACTGGAAGATTTTGTAGAATCATACCTTACAGGTGATCATTTCCTCCACTCGTTCCTGAGGTACCTTCCCTGCTTTGTTCCTCACCAAAACATAAACTGCTTTCACCTTTGGACAGGACCTCAATAGCTTTTCCAGTAGAACTTTTCCCATGAAACCAGTAGCTCCAGTGAGGAGGACATTCTTGCCTTCGTAATATTCAGGGATGGACACCATTTTGATCTTAAAGAGAATTGAAGAATATGTTAGGGCTATTATTCTTACCAACACTTACAGCATTACATTTTATCTGCTCAATTTTCATACAACTGCATTCTAAATTACCGTAAATTTTTGCAAAAAATGTTAATTTTATCTAGAAAAGATAGAATTGCACATCAATTACTTACTGGGAAAGTTCATTCTGGGAAGATATAGAGGAGGAATCCACATTACATGATTCCTATACCATCACCATCAAACAAATTTATTTTGAAACACCTAATGAAAATGAAAGGGTGTTCCACAAATCTCTTGCAGCAATATATCAGTAAAAAAAAAAAAGGAACAGACATGATCACAGATTAAGTGGAAGTGTTTTGACAACAGAAGAACTAGGGAATTGGATCATTATACACTAGGATATCACAAACGAGGTGAACTTGGCCATACTGTAGTCAGATAAAAGACAGAATGTCTAATGAGTCTGGTCCAAGAAAGGGAAACTTCAAGTGGTACACACAAATCCAAAGAATGTAATAACCTTTTGGAAAAATTACACTTTTAAGGAGAATGACTGAATATAGCTTTTTGAGAAATTCAAAAATTCATTAAGGGACATAAAACCCAAGTTTGAATTTGATGTTGGAAATCTGTGTTAGTCCTTCAGGAAACACTTCAAGGATAAATGTGAATGCAAAGGAGTGAAATTTTGTTCTGTGGGTATTGAAGAAAGAGTGGAGACAGGACATGTTAAGATACTGGCATGAAACCCTATATCTAGTTTGCTTTATATTAAAAGTATATTGAGTATTGTGCTATTTAAATAGCTCAAATTTCTAAGTACCTCACCTATTCTGGCCATGGACAGACAAAGAGAAAAAAAACAGATTATTTTCACTGCATATTCTAATTCATAATAAATTCTGTATCAATCCCTGTAACAAAGAAGATGAAAATCATAGGGATTATTCTTTTTAAATCATACACACAAAGTCATCTTTTTGAAGACAAATCAAAATAATTGCCAAAATTCCAGAGTCTCAGACACAAGATAAATAGAAGCAGTCACAACATCTTCCTTGAGTGAATCTTCACATTAGCAATCAATGTTCAGTTTACGGGGAAGTGAAAAGGAGAAATCCACACATGAGACCTAGTCAGATGACTAATCAACCTTAAAGGTGGGAGTGACTGGTCTCTAACAAGAGACTACACTGAAAACATCTCACTAATGAAGTCAAACCTGAGCAGAATAAAAGGCATCAAATTTGTAGCACTGAATATAGGACAAAAGATAGTTTCACACTACAGTCCTGCAGATTTTTGAAAAGAAGTCATTGTGAAAAAAGATAAAGATGTGGCCATAATGTAAATGAAATTTTTAGGATGCATATGCCTTGAAACCTTGAAAAAATAGGCCATGGTAACACAAGATTTAAAGAATGTATCATGGCTTTTAGACACTCATCGGCACAATGAGATTGAGACCACAAAGAAGAAACAAACAACTCATTGGTTGTTTAATCAATTTAGATTCACAAATGTTTACTGTAACATTGTACATATCTAAATGATGCCAGAGACTTTTCAGTCCAACACATTTCCAAGTCAAATTATATAAGATCCGTGTATGCAAATGTTATTATTTATTGCATATTAACATTACAATTAAAATAAACTCAGGTCTTAGAAAGTAAACTCCTTGCACACTTACGTTTTTACAAGAATCTAATGCTCACCTTTTTTGGCTAAAATACCTCCCAAAATTAGGATGTGAATTAGATTCACATAATACAGGAATCTTAGTGTTGAGCCAAAGCAAAAGGGGAAGCTGCTTCAGAAGCTGCATCTGGAGCTCCCATTTGAGGGACATAATCTCCAATTTAATTGCCATGGCTCAATGCTATGTGATCCTGGGATTGTAGTTTGGTGAGGCACCAGCATTCTTTGACAGAGAAGGCTCAAGACCTTGTCAGACTACAGTCCCCAGGATTCCACAGCATTGAACCAAGACAATTAAAGTGGATTCATTCTACAACATAGATGCATCCTAAAGTTTTCTTTTCCATTGCTGGAAGCTTTGGTGCTCTAGCACATGCTTTTTAAAAAAAGAATTCTAGGCAGACAGTAACTGCAATCCAAACCTTTTTTTTGTGCCAAATTACTTTTTCATATCCTGCAACAAATTTTCTTTTTCTTCATAGGTTTCATTGAATGCAATGTTCCTCCCACCACTGATTTCCATCCCTCCCCCCAATTGAGTCTTCCATCCCTAGCTATTGATCTATCAATAATTGCTCCCCATCCTGCTAAATTTCCACACCATTGTGCTATGTGTGCCTTTGCCATGTATGCCAGAAATCACATGACATCAGTGGGTGGAATCCTCCTTTACACACACCAATTTAATAAGTCAATTAAGCAATTTCACTAAAAATAATAATTCAAAAATGAACTATAAAGAACGGGTAGGGAATAGTGCAGGAAGGCAGAGTTACAAGGTTGTGCAAAACAATTATCGCAGGACCAGATGGGCAAATTGACACAGTTGTGTAACTAAAGAGTGGCGAAATATTGAAGAGGATTGCCTCTATTTACATTAGCGCAACTGTTACAAAGTAGAGTATGTTCAACACTATCTACCTTAATGCAACTGCTAATGAACAGTGAGTTGGTGTGATAAAACTAGGATTAACAATGAATGTGCTCTGATTTGCCAAAGAGCATTCTGATTTTGAAACTGCCAGGTAGCATATATAAAAGAAACATTCCTATATTCTGATTGTGTACAACATCCACTAGTTGCCATTACAAAATGGCAACTAGTATTTTAATTATGGAGAATAAAGGTTTTCCACTCAAAGAAAGTTGCAAGTCATCAAAGAAGAAAAAGCAGCAATTCTGTATCTATCCTATTTGTTTCAATTATTTAAACAGGTTTTTATTACACCAAGACACTTTATGCAAAGCTAACAATACATTTTAAGATAAAAAATACTTTCCTGTTCATGCCCTCACAAAACCATCAAATATATTTCCCTAAATTTTGTAGGATATTATTGCAGGAGAAAATATAACTATTACATTAAATAATAGATTGATACATTCAATATTCAAGCTCAATGTTTTTAATGCAGATAATGTACTGAGTTGTAATGTGATTTTGACAGATATATGACTAAAAGTCTAATGGGAGGCACTCTGAAAAACAAAAACAAACTGGGACCAACAGCTCCAGCATTCTGGCCAATATTTTCTCTCAATAAGAGATTCTACTGTCTAAAACCCTACAGGCACCATTGTTGAGTACACAATAGCTGCTGTGTTGTTCCTGCCCGCCGCACCACATCATCTGCTTTGTTCAAGTACAACTTTTATCAATGCACTTTTCTTTTAAAAGTCAGATTTTAGAAATAGGAAAAAGGGTAGCAAAAACAAGGAAGATAAATATAGATAAAATGTGGACTTCTACCTAAACTAAGCTTTGCTAGTTAAAGAATATTAGCTAGAACTTTGAGCTTTGCAGAACTGCAAATATATTGAAACAACAAAGATGTTAAACATATAGTTAGTATTAAATTTTGTCTGCAGCAGACATGAGCACACTTTAACAAAGACTTGACTGAAACAGGGAAAATCAATTCAATGTTTAAAGGACCAAGTAATATTCCACATGTTTGCACCTACTCTGGTTGGAACCACTACCCAAATATCATTCACCTTTTTCAAATTCAAGCAATACTGGACTACTACAATTCAAGGGTCTAAGTAATAGACCATTCCAGAAAATATCCCTGACAACTTGTACAAGTCCCTGGCCACGCATTGCTGTGGCCAGTTGTGGTTTAATTATAATGAACATAAAAAGTAAGAGCTGGATTCTGATAAATGTAATTTTCCTTCCTTCCTTCCTTCCTTCCTTCCTTCTCTACTTCCTTCTTTGTCTCTTTTCCCTATCAGTCCACTTCGGTTGGATTGAAAGTATGTTTAAGATGTTTTATTGTACTTATATTTTAACTGTTTAATTTGATGTTATATTACTGTATATGCAATTGTGGCATTAATATCTGATAACTGATTTTAATGTTTGTTTTTATATTTTATTTTATGTTTTGGCATTGGATGTTTGCCATATGTTTTGCTCTGCCCTGAGTTCCATTCGGGGTGAGAAGGGCAGAATATAAATGCTTTAAATAAATAAATAAATTCTCTTCTTCTTTCTCTCCCCCTTTTCCCGCTTTCATTTCATCGCTTTTCCCCTCCCTTCTTCTTTCCTTTCCCCTCCTTCATTTCATTCCTCTTTTCCCTCCCTCCCTCCTTAGCATTAGCAGCAGCAGGAGTAAAGGTTACTCTTCACACACTTATAACCTGTGTCTGTTTGTGATTGTCATAGAATTCTTTACATTGTTGCAGTGTTGTCGTCCAGTCTCCTATTATTGAAATGAAAAGGAAGCCCTTCCGATTTCTCCCATCTGCATTATTAGTATTGTTATTCTTGTCCTATGGATCTCGCTTGCCAAGGTTTCCTAAGTTCTCTGGCATTACGTTTGGTCCTCTTTTTTCCCTGACCTACCTCACACCTACCTCCCTCCTACTCTCCTCCTTTCCTTCCCCCTTTCCTTCCTTCATTTCTTCCCACTTTCCCTCCCTCCTTCTCTCCTTAGCAGCAGCAAGTGCAAAGGTTCCTTTTCACACAGAGGGAGGAATGGAGGGATGGGCGGTGGCAGAGGAAGGGTGGCTCTGACTTGGAAACAGTGGAGGCTTTCCCTCCCTCACCTTCGGCTGTTCCACAGCCTCATGCCCAGCAGTGCAGGCAGCAATGGGCTGCACCATTGCAGGCACACCGGGGGAGGAGTATGGTTCGTCCTCACCCGCCGCGTCACTTTGTAAGGGGGAGGGGTGTAGCATGAGGGAATAACAGATCTCCTTTCCCTCCCTCTCTCAAGTGGCTCCTTTCTCAACTGCTTGGTAGATTTTTTCCTTCGTGCAAGAGGGGGGCGGGGCCAGGTGAGTCATTTTTGTGCATGCACAGTATTGTCTTCTAGCTTTTTTAGATTTTTTAATCCTTGCCATTGTCTTTTTGAGTTTTTATGAGTGATGGTCACTCATTAAATTGATAGGTATATTGTGTCCAAATTTCATGTCTATTTGTCCAGTGGTTTTTGAGTTACGTTCTGCCCACGAACAAAAATATTATATATCTATATATATAAAAGAGTGATGGCATCAGGGCAGCGGACAAAACAACAAAACTACAGGCCCCCCAACCTCGAAATTTGACAACACAACCCATCATCCACGGCTCTAGGTTGATACAACAAAAAGAAAAGAAAAATAAAGTCCTAATTAGAGGGAGAGGAATAATTGTTTTTATCCAATTGCTGCCAGTTACAAGGCTAAGTTCCGCCCACTTGGTCTCCTAGCAACCCACTCAGCCCAGGAGACAAGCACAAGAGTTTCGAGAGACCCCAAAGGGCCATCCAGCCCAACCCTTTCTACTATGCAGCAGGACACAATCCAAGCATTCACAACACATGGACAACGTATAAATACTATACAATACTACACAGGGACATAGACCCCCTCTACCCTCACCACTTTCACAGTACACAAACAACCAAATGCATACTAAACATAAAGACAACCATACAACAGACATTCAATACCACCACTACCTCAACAATTTCTCACCAACACCACCAGACAACGCCACAGCAACGCATGGCCGGGCACAGCTAGTATATATAAATTAAACAATATGCTTTTTTTATGCTACCTGTTTCTTATGTGTTTAAGATTAGCTTTCTTCTCACTTGCATCTAATATAAAGCATACTACACATTACAAAGTTTAGATTTCTATACATTTTCTGAAAAGTTGTAACATATTGAGTCATTCCCAGAGAAGACCAGTTTGGGGTGAGACAATGCTTCCTAGAAAGTAAAAGCATATACCAATAAATATTACATAATTATATTTTTGTTTTTTTTTTTAATTATGCTGAATTTAACACTACAGCATACTATTCAAATCACTGACAGAAAAGAAGGGAATTTCAAGCAGATTTCAAGATCCTCTTTGGTAACATGAAAGGTATGAAGAATCTAGAGATTCCTTTGGATACCAAGCAATTAATAGTGCTGCTGCACTACAGCGAGGTTACAGCAGATGTTCACCAAACAAGAGAGATAAATTTCCAGTCAAAATTGAGAAACAAACTTTGCTAACCCCAGATTGTCATTAAATACGGCTTATTATTTCCTCCATATAACTCAAAAGATTAATATAGACAACAAAGTTGAAGATGTTCTCTTAGCTAAGTGTACAGCATTTCAAATGTAAAGGCCATGCTTGCCCATGCACGCCTACCAGAGAGCTGGGAAGTTTCTCTACAGGGGCCGCTCCAAGGGGCAGGCGTGTAGACAGGGGGTGTGGCCATTAAGGGGGGGGGCAGAAAATACCAAAAACAAGACCCAAAAAAGGTGTGTGATTATTATGCGATGAAATATGGCAGTTCACTTCAGTCTATATTCAATTATTATTCTCAACTATAGCAGACCTGCTATACCAATGTAAGACAACGAAATGCTGACTTCTCAAGTTCCCACTAATACAAGGGGTCTACTTAAGACAGCACAAAAACCTGGATTTAGAACTTTTCATGTTGTTAGAAATGGTGCATTTTGTATTATTAAAACATTAGGTAAAGGTAAAGTCTTCCCCTGACGTTAAGTCCAGTCGTGACCAACTCCGGGGGTTGGTGCTCATCTCCATTTCTAAGCCGAAGAGCCAGCGTTGTCCATAGACATCTCCAAGGTCATGTGGCCGGCATGACTGCATGGGGTGCCGTTACCTTCCTGCCGGAGCGGTACCTATTGATCTACTCACACTGGCATGTTTTCGAACTGTTAGGTTGGCAGGAGCTGTAGCTAACAGCAGCCACTCACACCGCTCTTGGGGTTTGAAACTGGGACCTTTCGGTCTCCAGCTCATTGCTTTAATGCACTTCGCCACCGGGGCTCCATAGGACATTAGGACATGTTTTATCCTACATTATGATAAGGCAGCACTGCAGGTTTTTCTGTTTTGCAAACCATCTCACTCTACTGTCACAGCAGGAATGTTGCGGAAAGTTTTAAAACACTGTAGCCCTAAGCAGAGATAGCAACTTGGAAGTGATCAATGAGGCTTAATATGAACTCAGATCAAGAGAACAGTTGCTCTTGACTCCCACTTGGGTCAAGGCTGTCTAATGTTAGGACTCCAGAGTCAGTCCTCAAAGTGAGCATAAGAAAAGACTGGGATTTAGACTTGGCTTAAGTAGAAGTACTCCGTTTAGGCAGCATTTCACCTAATGCTCCCAGACACATCTGCCCTTCCCAGTCAATCATTAGGAAGAGTGCACTATCTATGAACCCTCTCATAAAAATAAGTGCCACTGAATTTAAAATAAATGCATACTTTTACACCATCTGCTATCCTCATGAACACAATAAGTTGCCCAAAATTAAGGATGCATGTTGAAAATATTTTACACAGAAACAATTTATCATTGTTAAAATAGGACACAGAATCAAAGAATTAGAAGAGCCCGAAAGGATAATCCTGTCTAAACCCATTCCGCCATACAGGAATACACAACTGAAACATTTCTAGCAGATGGCTATCCAGGCTCTGTTTAAAAAGCACCTGAAGAGGCGACTCCACCCCACTGTGAGGTTGCACATTTTATTGTTGAATGGGTCTTATAACCAGAAAGCTCTTTCTAAAGTTTAGGGCCGGGCTGTGGCGCAGCTGGTTAGTAGCCAGCTACATTAAATCACTACTGACCAAGTGGTCATGAGTTCGAAGCCTGCCCGGGTCGGATTGAGCACCTGACTATTAAAATAGCCTAGCTCGTTTTTGACCTAAGCAACCAGAAAGATAGTTGCATCTATCAAGTTGGAAATTTAGGTACCGCTTATATGGGGAGGTTAATTTAACTAATTTCCAACAGTGTGCGGAAAGGAATGAGGAAGTAATCCATCAAGGACTCAGTGTCACAGTGGATGATGAAGCAGCTGCTCCCCCTGTGGCCGGAATTGAGCATACCCTCATGAAGCCGGAAGCTGGAAAATGTTAAATTGCCTCTGTGTCCTTCTCTGTCTGTATGTCGTATGGCATTGAATGTTTGCCATGTACAGTAGAGTCTCACTTAACCAAGCCTCACTTATCCAAGCTTCTGGATTATCCAAGCCATTTTTGTAGTCCAATGTTTTCAATATATCGTGATATTTTGGTGCTAAATTCGTAAACACAGTAATTGCAACATAACATTACTGCATATTGAACTACTTTTTCTGTCAAATTTGTTGTATAATATGATGTTTTGGTGCTTCATTTGTAAAATCATAACCTAATTTGATGTTCAATAGGCTTTTCCTTAATCCCTCCTTATTATCCAAGATATTCGCTTATCCAAGCTTTGAGGAGAGAAAAAGTGGGGTATGAATAAACATAAGAACAATAAATAAATAATAGAAAACTAGTGGGTAGCTATTCTGATTCCACTATTTATTGACTTTCATTCTAAATGGAAGCCGGAATGACTCTTGCCACTGCAACAAATTATAGAATCACAGAATTAGAAGAGACCTGTGATATTCAGATATATAGTACTTGCAGTGGATTATCACTAACAGTCAACAAGGTATTATCAATATATTTCACTGTCTTTTTAGTCTTTACATAACACTAACATTATTTAGCAGTGAATTAATCAATCTGAACATATTACAAAATGCTTGTTCAAGTATGTGGATTAACTGCAAAAAAAAAACAAAACCCTGGTTTTTCAGGTTTTAAAAGGAAAGAAACTCCAGGCTTTCTTCAAAGGACAACTCCTGTCTGTTGACTAAAATGATCTAACTACCCAAAATTAACTTCTGGAATGCCACACCTTCTCTTTTTATACCTGCTAATCACTATTTTATGAAAAGCTAAGGCAGGGCAGGAAAATCATTGGCAGCATGTTAATTTGAATAGCGGCTGCCAATCAGGGACCAGTTTTGCCAGAAAGGTAGCACTTTTTCATTCTTTTTGCATTGCTTCACCCCCCCCCCAAAAAAAAACCAACACCTTAAGAAAACAAGAGGGAGATAACCACAGAGCGTGCAGCAAACTCCACTGCACTCCAATACAAACCTTTGATACACATCCCTGAGGAATGTTTGCCCTAAGCCATATAATTTGCCATGGTGACCCGGCTAAAAAAGAAAAAGGAGTCCCTCCCTGACTGTTTCTGTGCATCTGGCCTAGATGTGGAGACAATAAGCTCTTTTTCACAACTGTACATCATATAAGAACAAGAGGCAGAGGAGGAAAAGTATTTCCTTATTTTCTGAGGTTAGGAGGGATTTGTGCTGATTGTTCCCGATGGGAGGCATGCAGCAGTCTGTGCTAATAACAGATGCATAAATACCCCCTCACTAAGAGCCATACTTCTGTCCTGACTTCAAGCTTTACAAGCCCTGCTGCCACTATTTCCTCACTCCTCCTCTCCCTCTGGCTGCCTTCATCCTCCACAGATAGAAGCACCTTCTTTTCAGGAACAGGCACTACATAGTTAGAAGAGACCCAAGAGCAATCCAGCCCAATCCCCTGCCATGCAGAAACACACAATTAAAGGACTCCTGGCAGATGGCCATACAGCCTCTGTTTAAAAATGCCAGAGAAGGACACTCCTCCACACTCAGAGGCAGCAGAACAGTTTTTGCCCCCAAGGGGTTCTTCCTAAGGTTTTTTTTTTATGAAATCTCTTGTGATTAGAATCCATTGCTCCACTTTGTCCTAGGTCCCTTCTACACAGTCATATAATCCAGATTATTATTATTTTCATGTCAGGAACGACTTGAGACACCAGGAGCGAATCCAGATTATCAAAGCAGAAAATCCACATTATTTGCTTTGAACTTGATTATCTGATTCTACCCTGCAATATAATCCAGTTCAGGGTAGATAATATGGATTTTATATGGCAGTGTATAAGGGATCTAGGCCCCTTCCACACAGCTGTATAAAATCCACATTGAAGTGGATTATATGGCAGCATGGACTCAGATAATCCAATTCAAAGCAGATTTTCCTGCTTCTTGGCAGGAGGCTGGACTGGATGGCCCACGAGATCTCTTCCAACTCTATGATTGCATCGTGGCTGGTTAACATGCCTCCTCTCAGCCTCCCCCCCCCCCCCTCCAAGCTAAGCCTCCACACAGGTAGGGACTTTCCCCTTCAGCATTTCTGCCACATCCTTCCATTTAAAAAAAGGCGGGGGGGGGAGAAGAGGTGCCCCACAACGAGACCCCTCCTTTTGTGGAAAACTCTTCATCCCATCATGCTTTCCCCCTCATCATCTCTCACAAGAGGAAGACACGAAGGCCCACCAGAGGCTTCTACACACACACACACACACAGGGACGTGTATATACATATTTCCCTCGGGGGGGGGAGGGAGAACACAACCCCCTTTTTCCTTTGCCCTGACCAGGAAGCAGCCCGTCCTTCTCCCCCGCGAAAGCAAGCAACCCACCCCACTGAAGTTCCCTCCCCGGAGGGCCCGTGCGATTTTTCTGAGGGCCTTCTCCCTCGCCGCCCCCTCCCACCCGTCTGCCCGCGCGCCCAACGGACGCTGCCTCGCGCCCTGGCGGCAGTTGCTCCTTGCCGGCTCGCGCCGACCTTCCTTTTATTATCATCCCTCATCATGGATTTTTTTCCCCCTTCAACGCCCCCGGGCCACGCGCACAGCGGCTCTCCGTTGACCACTTGGCCCCGCCCCTCCTAAGAATCCCCCCCAACAACCTCGCCATTCCATCCTGTCCTCTCCCCCCTACCCCGCCCTTCCGTGTGCCTGCCTTACCTCCCACCGGTGCTGCCACTGCCGCTCTAACCCAAGAGCGGGTCCTTAGAAGAAGAGGAGGACAAGGAGGGCGGGACGGAGGGGGAGAATAAGGCACTCCTATTGGTCGCCCACCAAGCTGAGGCGGCAACGTTGCCATAGGCTCCAGCACACGTCGCTCCCCCCACTCCCCGACACGCAGGCGGCGGCTGATTGGTCGAGGGAGCGGCCGCTTATCTCCATTCATGAGGGTGGGAACCGCGGGGGCCTCGCTTCGGTTGCGGAACGGTCTTGACCAATGGGAGGGCCGCAGAGAGGGCGGCGCGCGCTCCCGCTGCTCGCGCCTGGCTGTCTGACTGGCTGGCCTTCCTGTTATTGCCTTGGAAATCGAGGCGGTGGCTGGCCGGCTCTGAAATTCACCCCCACCCCTCCGTGCAGCTACACCAGGCCTGGGCCAACTTGGGCCCTTCCAGGTGTTTTGGACTTCAACTCCCACCATTCCTCACAGCCTCAGGCTTAAACGGCTGAGGGGAGAAAGGAAGGGGCCTGAGGCTGTGAGGAATGGTGGGAGTTGAAGTCCAAAATACCTGGAGGGCCCAAGTTGGCCTGTGCCTGAGCTACACTGTAGAACTGATGCACTTTTACTCTGCTTTAACTGCCCTGGCTCAGTGCCATGGGATCATGGGAGTTGTAGTTTGTTGAGGCAACCACTTTTGGGCAGAGAAGGTGAAAGATCTTGTCAAACCGCAGCTCCCATGATTCTATAGCAACAAGGGCAGTTAAAGTAGAGCGAAGTGTATTCATTCTACTGTGTAGGTGAGCCTCTTATCCCTACAATGGGACCTCAGAACCTTTCCACACAGCCCCATATCCCAGAATATCAAGGCAGAAAATCCCACATTTTCAGCTTTGAACTGGGATATATGGCAGTGTGGACTCAGATAACCCTGTTCAAAGCAGATATTGTAGGATTTTCTGCCTGTGTGGAAGGGCCCTCAGTATCTGCCAGAGTTCGGTTCTAGGGCCTATAGAGAAGTCATAGCTATTGTGTTTAAATTATGTCTGTTGGAATATGTATTTGTGTTTTAGTTGACAATAGCCATTTTGAAACATGAATGATACAGAAGCCATTTTGTTTCATTTCACAGTGGTTTGGTTACCATGGAGACGAAGCTGGCTAGCTTATGAGAGGGAGAAGTAGGCGGAGCCAAGGGAAGGAAAAAGGGGAGTTTTAAAAGGAGTTTGGTGTGAGAGAGGGGGAGAGAGGGTGTGTGTGCATGGCTGGAGGCTTTTTCAGTCAGGAAGTTCTGAAAAGACAGGCCTGGCAAAGAAATCTTTAGTCAGGACAGACTAAAGGGAGTCTAGTAAGATCTCTAGTTGAGAGAAGACTAGTGATCAGGGATTTGATCGGTATTTGATCAAATTATTAGTTTTATTGTAGTTGGGACATTGTCCACGAAGGAGCTCAGCTGAGATTCGAGTTCGCTACAATTGGTATCATTTGTTACATAGGAGAGTGAAAGAGGATTTACACCAAAGACTACTGTTGGGTGGTTACAGAGTTATTAAACCAATTGTATATTTAAAGTTACATAAGTAAATTAATCAACCTGCAACCATAAGCTTTGTGCGCAATAAACTTGATTGTTATTTGTTAACAACTGACTCATTTCATTCCATCTGCGTCTGTGGAGCCAAGTTTCATCGGTAATAATTCAAAAGCCTCACATTGGTGGCAGTTACCTGAATAGATCACCTAATTGGGGAAGAATAATAGATACAAGTACCTCAGGAAAGGGAACCACAACACCTAAATTCCTAAATACAGAAACAGAGGCTGGGATCTTGGAATAAAGATCACCCCCTGTAATCCTTCCCCTCACATAAAGGTGATAAATATAATCTAGAGGGATTAAAAGATTATAAAATCCCCTCAGCAGTTACAATTGGCTTTCACCCCCTCACACAATCACACATCGTTTCAATTTGGTGGCAGCGGTGGGATTTAAAAAAGGTTTCTCCCTGTCACACCATTATCAACATCCTTTCAGGCCCTTATGGATACCATACCAAAATCCATGGATGCTCAGATTTCTGAAGAAAACTCCACCACAAAAAGAAAAAAAAAACCCTCAGATTTTGCTCAGGAGGAACCTGACAGTGCATCCACACTGTGGAATTAATGCCATTTGACACTAACTGACATGGCTCAATGCTATGAAATCCTGGGATTAGTAGTTTGCACCTCTTAGCAGAGGAGGCTAAAAACCTTGTCAAACTACTACTCATGATTCCATCGCAATGAGCCATAACATTTGAAGTGGGTTCAAACTACATTCATTCTGCTCTGAAGAACCAGTTTAAGATGGAGAGGTCTTTATCCTTTTATTCTGAGCAGTGAAAGTAACGTTGTTGTTGTTACTCTGACTCCTCCATATCTCAGTGCTGATATGCTGGCTTATATGGCTGTGTAGAAGGGCCCATTCTCTTATTTAGATTGCAAACATGAATTCAGGGAACTATCAGACATTGGCAAGTTGCTCTGAGGGCCTCTGGCTGAAGAGTGGGGTATAAAGAAATACATGAATGAAGGAATAAATACTGTAAATAGATTTTCTCTCACCAAACTCTTAGGCTGCATGCTCCTCCCTATAACAAGTGCTGGTTATGTTCCTGACTTTTGTAGCATTGTAATTTTTTCACATGCTGTGATTTCTCCTCTTCACAATATTCTGGTGGAGGGAGAGCGCAACACCTTCGTATGCACCTGACAGGCCTTGGAGCCCTGCCAACTTCTGAGTTTCATTATCTAAAAACAAACAAAACTGAATTAGCTTACTCTGGAAACAATGGGAACATTTCCAAAGTACAGCCAGAACGCTGGCCTAATAGAATAGGAAATGCTATGAGCATCTTCTCCCCTTAGGCCCACTGCAACTGTGGGGTTTCTGTTGGTGTTGATTTGCCACTTAGCAGCTGGTTCAGTGAGCCTGGCCTAGTTGGACTGAAATTTGACATGCTTTTGATCTTATTTGTTGTTGTGCGACTTCAAGTAGCAATCCTAGGGTGAACATATCAACCGTAGGCTGAACCTGTCGAGGTGTTTCCTTTGCAAGGTTTGTTCAAATAGGGTTTGCCTTTGCCTCTCTCAGACCCCTTCCACATAGCTGTATAAAATCCACATTAAACTGGATTATATGGCAGTATGGACTCAGATAATCCAGTTCAAAGCAGATATTGTGGAATATCTGTCTTGATATTCTGGTTTATATGGCTGTGTGGAAAGGCCCTTAGAGACCAAAAGAGTGTGGTTTGCCTGTGATCTTCCACTGGGTTTGCATGGCTGAGCAGGGATTCAAACCCTGGTCCCAGAGTCATCCTCAAAGGCTGAAACTGCTACATGATACTTATTCATGCCACTGTGCCCTTGTTGTTAATATGGATTTCTCAAAAACAAGTTATGTTAGACAAATCTTATCCCTTTTTTCAACAGGGTTACAAGCTTGGTACATGCAGGGAATGCTGTGGATGTAGCATATCTTGACTCCAGTAAGGTCTTTGATAAGGTCCCCCATGATCTTCTTTCAAACAAACTAGTAAACGTGAGCTAGACAATACTACTATTAGGTGCTTTTGTAATTGGTTAAGCGGCCGAACCCAAAGGGTGCTCTCCAATTGTTCCTCTTCATCTTGGAAAGAAGTGACTAGTGGAGTGCCATAAAGAGTGTTCAGTCCTGGGCTCAGTTCTGTTCAACATCTTTATTAATGACTTGGATGAAGGTATAGAGGACATGCTTATCAAGTTTGCAGACACCAAATTGGAAGTGATGGCTAATGGCTGGCTCGACAAGAACACATATGAAAAAGATCTTGGAGTGTCCACTTTAAAATAGTAGTCTAATGAAACCCTTAGTGAACAACAAGTTGAACACGGTTCAACAGTGTGATGCAGCAGCTAAAAAACCCAATTAAATTTTGGGCTCCATCAAAAGAAGCATTATGTCTAGATTTTGGGAAGTCATGGTGCCTCTCTATTTTGCTTTGGGCAGACCTCACCTGGAATACTGTGTCCAGTTCTGGGCACCACAATTCAAGAGAGATATTAACAAGCTGGAAGGTGTCCAGAGGAGGGGGACTAAATTGATCAAAGTTCTGGAGACCATGCCCTATGAGGAGCATCTTAAAGAGCTGGATATATTTAGCCTGCAGAAGAGAAGGTTGAGAGAAGACATGATAGCCATGTATAAATATTTGGAAGGCTGTTATAAGAAAGGGAGCAGGCTTGCTTTCTGCTGCCCTAGAAACTAGTAGCCAATAGAGTAAAGGTTGAGCTCCTTTCTCCTGCTGCTTTAATCAAAATAGTCCAATGTAAAGAGACTTTGAATCAGAACAAATTAATTGCTGGCTTCGCTAAAGAAGAATCACATAGTTGTTCCCCTCGCAAAACTTTGAATTATTCAAAAACATTTTTAAAAACATCTTTAACTGGAAATGACAGTAGGGATAAAATAAATGACATCTTGATCCTTTCATTATTGCCATCAATCCTGCTGAGAAGTATTTTGAAGTCTGAAATTCATGCCTTTTCTCTGCAACCCCTCCCCCCAATCAAATCTTGCCAAGAAAACCCCATGATAAGGTTTCCATGAGTTGAAAACGATTTGAAGGCATGCAACAAACAAGGCTGAAGAAGCTAAAAGGGTTTATTGATTTTGTCTCAGTTCATTTGTACTTTAAAAAATCAGTTTATCGTCTATATCAAACCCAAAGTAAAAAATTATGAAGATTTTAGAACAGTTTTGAAATATTTAAATAATACCCTTATCAGGTAGAATATTTGTTTATTGATTTTATAAATGCACTTAATATTTGGAATGAAATTTCCTTGAAAATTCTAATGAAGTCTCATGTAACCAGCAGAACCTGCTCCTCTGACCTACATTTTAAGAGACAGCTATTTATATTGCTGTCCTTATCTACTTTTTATGAGTGACTTTATGGCTGCAAAGCTCCATAGACTCAATAAAGTTATAAAGAATGATGTGAATGAGGCACCCGTTAAGATTATGGATTTTAACTAATAAGTTAACACTATTGGACAGTGGTTCAGCTACACTGCTTGCAAACTGACAGAATACTTCCTATGTGATTCTTCCATACACAATGACAGAATGGCAAAAATGTCTTAGGATGCATCTACACTGTAGAGTGAATGCAGTTTGTGTTGGAAATGACAACCTTCATCAAACCTTCTCCAGCAATCTGTCTATGATCTTGTTGCTTACTGTTTCCTGTACGTATGTTGTGGTGTGCAGCTTCCTTTATGGTTTCTGAGAAGTTATAAAAGTGGCTGCAGACCATATGCTCTCTCTCTCTCCTTTTGACTATGTGATCTGTTGATAGTTGTTTTGTTCCCAGAGAGATGCCCTGGCTGGCTGGCACAAGGAACCATTTCAAAGATATTTGAAACTGGACTAATAAGTTTTTGTACTTGTGTATGCTAAATACATGAAAATTGTGAGTAAAGCAAATATGTTATTTTCATCAAAGTCTATATTTTTCTCTTGAATGCATGATATGAAACGAGTTGGTTTTTTCCCCTTTATGAACCAATTAGAGTGTTAAGATTGCCAGGGGAAGTCCTGCTCTCAGTCCTGCCGCCTTCACAGGTGCGATTGGTGGGGATGAGAGACTGGGTCTTCTCAGTGGTGGCTACTTGGCTGTGGCACTCCCTCCCCAGCGAGATTAGATTGGCCTCCTCCATCCTGGCATTCAGGAAGCAGTTCAAAACATGGCTGTGTAAGCAGGCATTCAATGAATGACACCAATACACAAGCAGTTAAAGGAAACCATAGGATCGATGTAATGTTTAAATGTCTTAATGCTTAATGTTCTAATGTTTTATCGTTATGCTTATGGTTTGTATAGTTTTTAATTATTCAATTTATGGCTATATGTAATAGCTTTTAGACATGGAACGTTCTTTATATGGATATGAGGCATTGAATCTTTGCCATTTATTATGTTGTGAACCACTTTGAGTCCCCCTAGGGGTGAAAAAAGCAGTATATAAATAAATAAATAATATGGGAGAGTACCCCCATACTTCTAAAGCCCTGCTGTTTTTATGCACTGGCAAATCTTTGTTTTTCCTAACAGATCGGAGATTGCTGGTTATTCAATCTAACAACTGAAACCATTGCCTAGCATAATTATATTTGGTTGTATACTACAAAAGGAGATTCTGCTCTAAAGGGTTTTTTGGCTCTCCTCTAAAAGGTTATGTTCTCTAATAGTTTGACGCCACTTTAACTGCCATGGCTCAAGGCTTTGGGATCATAGGCTGGATCTGCACTACCATATAATCTAGTTTCAGAATGCAGAATAAGATAAAGTCATAGGAGCTATAGTTTTACAAAGTCTTAGCCTTTCTTTGAAATAGTGATGGTGTCTCACCAAACTACCGTGGTAGTTAAATTGGTGTCAAATTTGTTATTTCAAGTACCGCAAGAACTGCAGGTTTGGAAGCCTGGTGTGTCTAGCTAAATCAGAAGGCTAAATCAGACACAGATGGGTTTATTCTCAATGTCCAAAGAGGATGTTATTAGAGAAAGCATTTCAAAGTACTGACATAACTCAATTATGATTATAGAGCAGGGGTCCCCAAACTAAGGCCCAGGGGCCGGATGCGGCCCTCCAAGGTCATTTACCTGGCCCCCGCCCTCAGTTTTATAATATAATATTTTATATCAGTTTTAATAATATAATATATTGTATATACATATAATATTGATAATAATCTTATGTTATACAATATAATACTAATAGTAATACCATATAATAATATTAATTGTATGTTATATATTACATATTATATAATAGTATAGTGGTATAGTTCAATACAGTAATATATAATGCTAATAGTGTGTGTGATGACTCATGGGCCATGTAGTCCCGTCCCTAACACTGTTGTGACAGATGAGGAGGAAAACTTAGGTTTTCCTCCGTTTCAGTCAGAATTGGAACTTTCTCAGCCAGAACTGGAACCCTTGCACCTGCAGGAGATTTGCCTTCCAGAAGTTTGCCAAACAAGCCCTGAGCCAAAATCTCCCCCTTTTTCTCGCCGTGATTATTGTCAACAACAGAGAGGAGCTCAACAGGCTAATCGCAGAAGCCTGAGAATCGCGGCCAAACAAATGGTTGATTAAACCTGTTTCCCATGAGAAACTTTAGGGAGTCATGCATCTGGACCCAGAGAATGGCTTTCGCTTCTGGTTCCCCAGAGAATCTGCTCTTGGCGGGAAACCGAGACCCTACTTAGGTGTTTTGCCCACGAAGGAGTCTTGCGGAGTCAATTCGTCAGCTACGGGAGTAGGTTGTGTGTGGACTACGCTACTCCCGCGGTCGAGTTCTTGCTCCTGTTTCCAGCCCTGTATTGCTTCCCAGGACCTTGCCTTGCTTCACGGACCTTGCCTTGTTTTTGGACCTCGCCACGAATTTACCACGGATCCTGTCCTTGCTCCACGTTCCTTGTTGCCTTGAATCAAGCTTTGTGTACCAAGAATCAAGCTATTTCCTTGCCTTGCCTAAGTTTCATGGACTAAAGGACCTTGTCATCTCCCCTCACTTTGCTTGGCAAAGTGAGTGTTTCGGTTACTGGATTACAACTTTGGACCTTACTATTTCATATTGGACATTGTTTTCCTGGACTATATTTGACCTTTCCTGAAAGGTCATCTTCTGAACTATATTCTACATTTACTTTTATTGACTTTACATATTTCCTTAATAAAGATATTAGATAGATTCTGGCCTCTGTGTATGGTTATTGGTGCTCTGCTGCCTGGGTCGTGACAGTGTGTTATGCTAATAATATAATATATTGTATGTACATACAGCTGCTCTGAGTCCCCTTCGGGGTGAGAAGGGTGGGATATAAATGTAATAAATAAATGCAGTAAATAAATAAATAATTTTAGACTTAGGCTCGGCCAAAGTCTGACATGACTTGAAGGCACACAACAACAACAACAACAACAACAACAACAGCAACAATCCTAATTAACTTGACTATCTCATTGGCCAGAAGCAGGCCCACACTTTCCATTGAAATCCTAATAGGTTTATGTTGGTTAAAATTGTTTTCATTTTTAAATATTGTATTGTTCTTTCGTTGTTGTTGTTGCACTACAAATAAGACATGTGCAGTATGCATAGGAATTTGTTTGTATTTTTTTTTTCAAATGATAATTCGGCCCCTCAACAGTCTGAAGGATTGTGGGCCGGCCCTCTGCTTAAAAAGTTTGGGGACCCCTGTTATAGAACATTCTTATTTCATTTGACAGCTATTCAAGAAACCCATGCCAGCTCCTGATTGGTTGGAAAACAGCTCGGCTAGGATCCGCATCCTGAGTGACATCTTTTCTGATTAGCTCTTTGTATTGTGGGAAATTCAATAAACTGTCATTGTGTCATTTGAAGTGTCAGTCCATTTAATGGTCTGCCTCTGAAAGGGGTGCCATCCCAAAGAAATGCAGTGTGGCAATATGCAAAGAGTCCTTGATGGGCTGAATAATCCAGCTCCAGAGAACATAATAGGGTTAGTCCAATGTATACAATAGATATTTGGGGATGATGTCCATCTCAAAGGAACTCAGGGTATGGATGCCAGATTTTTCTCACAGATAGCCCAGATCTTATCAATGGGAGCAGGAAATGGACCCAACCAATGAATTCCTTCCCCACCCCCAGGCTCTAAGGGATTATGGAAATTAAGGGGTCTTGGGTGTGATCAGACAAAATTCCAGAAATAATTTACACAAAAAGACAGAGGTGCAACATGCTAGGTTTTGTGAAATATATTCCCTCCCTAGGGAGATTAGATTGGCCCCAACCCTGTCTGCCTTTATCAAGCAGCTGAAGACATGGCTCTTTCAGTGTGCGTTTGAATAGCCACAAACATGATAGACCCTTATCTCTGACACATTGCTTCTTAGCACTTTATTTCCCTTCCTATTTATCCTATCCCACATTATCTCAGACGACTCTCTGACACTGTCCATGCACTTTATTAAAAGGCCTTGAAATCGTGTAACTTCTTAGGCCCGACCCCTTTTTTATCCATAGTGGTTGATGTTTGTATTATTACTTCACTTGCTTGGTCATTATATGTTTTACTGTATGCTATGTTTTAATTGATTATTTTATTTGATTGTTGTATTTTTTGTTTTTAGTTTATTGATATGTGTTTTAAACTGTTATACAGTAGAGTCTCACTTATCCAACACTCGCTTATCCAACGTTCTGGATTATCCAACACATTTTTGTAGTCAATGTTGTCAATACATCATGATATTTTGGTGCTAAATTCGTAAATACGGTAATTACTACATAGCATTACTGCATATTGAACTACTTTTTCTGTCAATTTTATTGTTAGACATGATGTTCTGGTGCTTAATTTGTAAAATCATGACCTAATTTGATGTTTAATAGGCTTCTCCTTAATCTCTCCTTATTATCCAACATATTCACTTATCCAACGTTCTGCCGGCCGGTTTATGTTGGATAAGTGAGACTCTACTGTACTTTGTCTCTGTTTGGGCAGCGCCCCATGTTAGCCGCCCCCAAGTCCCTTCGGGGAGATGGTAGCGGGATAGAAAAATAAAGTACAGTAGAGTCTCACTAATCCAAGCTAAACGGGCCGGCAGAAGCTTGGATAAGCGAATATCTTGGATTATAAGGACTCATCAAGGAAAAGCATATTAAACATCAAATTAGGTTATGATTTTACAAATTAAGCAACTTAAGCATATTATACAACAAATTTGACAGAAAAAGTAATTCAATACGCAGTAATGTTATGTTGTAATTACTGTATTTATGAATTTAGCACCAAAATATCACAATATATTGGAAACATTGACTAAAAAAATGGCTTGGATTATCCAGAGGCTTGGATAAGCGAGGCTTGGATTAGTGAGACTCTACTGTAATATTATTATTTTATTGTATGGCACAGCAAACAAGATAGATATGCTGGATTTCGTATCACAAAGTCACAAGTTGAACACTTCCCAAGTGTCTAGGACTATGTGATGTATTTTCGGATGATGTGTGCAGATTCCAGTAGGGTGGCCTTTTGCAGTTGGCAAATCATATTATTATTATTATTATTATTATTATTATTATTATTATTATTATTATTATTATTATTAAATATATATAATTTTATATATTTCATAATTTAGGGGTTGTTTTCTCGATGTCAAAACTGCATTAATTAATCTACTGGGCAGATGGATTCTACAACTTCTATTATGCTCATTCAAAACTTGGGTAGGGGATCTTGATTTTTTTCTAAAGAAAACATAAATAATTAATGCATTTTCATAGTTATACTGTTTGGTATGAAACACATGTGTTCCCTCCATTTCATCCGATCATTCTGTTAATTGCTTCTTAACCTCCACTATCACATTGCTGTTGTTTGTTTGCCAATTCTAAGATGATCTGTTTCCTGCTTTAGTGCCTCCTTCAAAATTATGTTGTGGATTAAAAATCTGTTAAAGTATGAAGCTTAAGGTTGGTGTTGTAGCTTTGCAAATTATAAAGCTTTCTTTTTCTTCTTTTGGCTTTATTTCCTCTTTTAAAATATTTGGTTTTAATTAGTACTCTGGTCAAAGTGTAAAGAACCTGCTTTTTCTGGCTGTATGTGAAGGGATTTATGACAACCCCACGAAGAACCAGACTGTCATTTGGGGGCATATTTTCACATCCATTCATAAATTTCTTTCTAAGCGATTTTCCCAATGGAGGGATTAGCATTGTGACTCTCATTTCCACAGGGCTTAGTTTTGGGCATCCTCGGGTTGGTAGCACGCATGTCTTCGTTGATGGTTTCCATCCATCCTTTATTTGGCTATCAATGTGGTTGTCTTCCTGAAATCTCCAAATGTAGTGCTATTTGAGCTAGTGACGTTGGTTCTCTTCTCATGATATAACCACAAATGTAAGCATTTTTACAGTTTCTTTTTTCTTTATAAATAATAAAAATGGTTCCCATTATTTATTTATTTTAAATTGCTAGTTGATTTTTCCTTTATCAAACAAGACAACGTGTTTATTTTAGCCAGTTCTAGAACTTTTATAATCCAAAATTCTTTTGAGGGTGGTTCTTTATTTTTGCACATAAAGTAATCATATGATGCAATAACTTTGATACAATTGACATATCATTTTGTAAAAGTCTTCTTGATATTGCTCCATTATCCAGGCAGAGGCCACTAGGGGCACTAGAGAGAGAAGGCTAGTCCATTTTATGGGGTGAGGTTGAAGGAGAAAAAAATTTCCCATGTTTTTGCTGGTTATTTCCCCTCCCCCTTCCTATATCATAAACACAGGTTGTTTGCACAACAGGGACGTGGGTGGGAGGAATAACAAGAAAACAGGGGAAATGGTTTTCCTCCTTTAACTTATCATTCACCTCCATAAAATGGACTATCTTCTCTCTAGTGCCACCTAGTGGCCTCTGCCCGGATAATAAACAGTACCATCCCCTTTAAGGTCAAAACTTTAAAAATATTTTTTTTTAAATTCACTACATTTTCCCCATCTCTCCAGGTCAATAATCCAGTATTTTGTGACAACTGAATTGCATTTTACATCCATTTAATTTTTTGTGAATACCGCAATCCCTGCTCAGAATAGGAAGGGTCAGCAAGTGGAGAATCTCCCCTCTTTTTGTTATACTAGCAGCAGCATACTCCTGAGTAAACATGATAATGTGACTTGAGTGCTGGACTACAACTCTGGAAACCTGAATTTGTATCCTTGTACAACTGTGGAAACCCTCTGGGTGATCTTGAGGAAGTCATACTCTCTTAGGGCCCTTCCACACAGGCCCTAAATCCTGTTGTCCAGATTGTCCAATTTACTCCAGATTAATTTGACACCTCAAAAGACTTTTCAGATTACTGAAAAGTCTGGATTTGTTGAGGTGCTGGGCCTGTGGGGATTGACTCCTTGGATTGCTTTTGCAATCCTGGGGATCAATCCCCACTGTGATCCTGGTTCTTCGGGCTCTTTGAGTCCAAAGAAGCTGGGTGGCACCCCCACCCTCCCTTCCCAGCCCCCCATTTGCCCCTAAATTTGCTTGAGGGGCCAGGAATGTTCAGAAAATTTTGCATTTTGGGCTTTGGTTGACAGCAGCAATCCAGGTGTCTCTGTGCAGGCAAGATGGATATTCTGTGGGGTGGAGGGAGTGAAATATATTTGGTTAATCTTTAAATGCCACAGGAATTGTCCTGTATCGCCATTAACAGCTTGTCCCTCCATTAATTTGTGTTTGCTCTCAGGTTTGGAAATCTCCTATTGATTAAGCAATACTTCAGCACTTTCATCAGTAATTCATTTAATTGCCATGATGCACTGCAATATGACCTAAGTAATTAGCAAGTGTTGGGTCATCTAAGATCCCTGTAACATTTGAAAGTTGTTGTTAATAGCTGCCCATGCCACTGGATTTCAAATTATGCTAACCCTGTAAATGAAAACCTTCAAGTTATCTTCAACAGCCCTATTCAGGTCTTGCAGACTCAGTACTGTGGCTTCAGTCATTGAGTTTATTAATCTGTTATGCAGTCTTCCGTTTTTCCTATTCCCATTTATCTTATCATGCTTTATTGTCTTTTCTACTGAATCATGTCTTCTCATGATATGGTCAAGTATAACAATCTCAGTTTAGTTGTCTTGACTTCTAGGGAGTGTTCAGGTTTGATTTATCATACCATGAATTTATTTGTCCTTTCTGTAGCACAACAGTTGATTTTTGCACCTATCAGCTTTCTTTTCTGTCCAACTTTTATTGCCATACAAAAATATTGGAAACACAGTGGCATGGACAATCCTCACATTACTATAAATTGCTATATGGTAGCTGCCCTTCCAAGTGCTGTATTCTTCTTGACAACAGCCTCCATACTGATTTATAACTGAGCCAACATTTGGAATTTTTATAAACTACTAGCTGTGCCCGGCCACGTGTTGCTGTGGTGTTGTCTGGTGGTGTTGGTGAGAACTTGTTGAGGTAGTGGTGGTATTGAATGTCTGTTGTATGGTTGTCTTTATGTTTAGTACGCATTTGGTTGTTTGTATACTGTGAAAGTGGTGAGGGTAGAGGGGCTCTATATCCCTGTGTAGTATTGTATAGTATATGTTGTCCATGTGTTGTGAATGCTTGGATTGTGTTCTGCTGCATAGTAGAAAGGGTTGGGCTGGATGGCCCTTAGGGGTCTCTCCAAACTCTTGTATTCTATGCTTCTATTATTAATAATAATAATAATAATAATAATAATTAATTATTATTATTAATTATTATTATTATCTTCATCATCATTATTATGTAGAGGCTGGATGGCCAACTGTCAGGAGTGCTTGGATTGTGTCCTCCTGCATGGTAGAAGGAAGTTGATCTGGATGATCCTTAGGGGTCACTCCAAACCTTAGGATTGTATGATGTTGTTGTTGTTATTATTATTAGTATTAGTATTGAGAGGCTGGGTGGTCATCTGTTGGGAGTGCTTGGATTGTGTCCTGCATGGCAGTATTGGGTTGGACTGGATGGCCTTTAGGGGTGTCTTCTAACTGTCTGATGCTATGATTCGATGTGTATTATTATTGTGCAGATATTGGATGGCCATCTGTCAGGAGTGGTTGGATTGTGTCCTCCTGCATGATATAAGGAAGTTGAACTGGATGATCCTTAGGGGTATCTGCTAACCTTAGGATTGTATGATATCCTTCTTCTTCTACTTCTTCTTCTTCTTCTTCTTCTTCTTATTATTATTATTATTGAGAGGCTGGCTGGCCATCTGTTGGGAGTGCTTGGATTGTATCGTCCAATGGCAGAGTTGGGTTAGACTGGATGGCCTTTAGGGGTCTCTCCTAGCTGTCTGATTCTATGATTCGATTTGTATTATTACTGTGCAGATCTTGAATGGCCATCTGTCAGGAGTGCTTGGTTTGTGTTGTCCTGTATGGTAGAAGGAAGTTGAACTGGATGATCCTTAGGGGTGTCTCCTAACCTTATGATTGTATGATATTCTTATTTTTCTTATTATTATTATTGAGAGGCTGGGTGGCCATCTGTTGGGCGTGCTTAGATTGTATCCTTCATGGCAGAATTGGGTTGGACTGGATTACCACAGTAATTATTTCATATTACAGTAGAATCTCACTTATCCAATATTCACTTATCCAGTGTTCTGGATTATCCAACGCAGTCTGCTTTTTAGTAGTCAGTGTTTTTGTAGTCAATGTTTTAAATTCATTGTGATATTTTGGTGCTAAATTTGTAAATACAGTAATTACAACATAGCATTATTGAGCATTGAACTACTTTTTCTGTCAAATTTGTTGTATAACATGATGTTTGGTGCTTAATTTGTATAATCATTACCTAATTTGATGTTTAATCTGCTTTTCCTGAATCCCTTCTTATTATCCAACATATTCACTTATCCAACGTTCTGCCGGCCTGTTTATGTTGGATAAGTGAGACTCTACTATATATTTATAATCTTATATTATCTTCTTAGAACTGGATTATATGAGGCCTGTTCTACACAGCTGTATAAAATGCACACTGAAGTGAATTATCTAGCAGTGTGGACTCAAGATAATCCAGTTCAAAGCAGATAATATAAGATTATAAATGGGTTATATAGCTGTGTGGAAGGGCCTTGAGTCTACACTGCCATATAATCCAGTTAAAATCAGATAATCTGTATCTTATAGGCAGTGTGGAAGAAGCCTGAGGCCTAACTGTGCCTGTCCCCTGGGCTGAGTAGGTTGCTAGGAGACCAAGTGGGCAGAGTTTAGCCTTGTAACTGGCAGCAATTGGATAAAAAACAATTATTCATCTCCCTCTAATTAGGACTTTATTTTTCTTTTCTTTTTGTTGTATGAACGTAGAGGCATGGATGAGGGGTTGTGTTGCCAAGTTTAGTGTTTCTGGGATGTGTAGTTTTGTTGTTTTGTCCTAGGCCGAATTTTTAAAAATCCTTTTATATAGAGAGATTTTAGTGGCTTCATTGCCTAATTTAAAGTGGCCATTTTTTCATGATCCATGGTAAACCTACTTTTAAGGTGGTCCATTAAAGTGTTGCACTCCAGGTCTGCTGCCTTGACACGCAATCCTGTCAAAGTACTGACTGACCTCTGGAATGGAGAAATGGACAGAGAGGTGGATACAGACACTCCCGAGCATCCCCTCTCATGGAGTGGAGCCAGTTGGCTCTTTGGTTTTCCAGGTGGTTGGTGGCTATAGAATAAGTGAGAAGATGACTAAAGCAGTGTTGACAGAAAACTCTGAGAACAACCAAATGCACCCCGGGTAGAGCTTATCTAAGAGTCTATTATGTGGCATCTGCCAAGAGCTGGACAAAAGAGCTGTCCTGAGTGGCCAGGAGTCTGTTGCACACAACCCAAGAAAGGAAAGTAAAACTATCTGGCAGCCCACTGTGAACAACCTGTCCAGCATTTTGCAGCTAAAACCACTTAGATTCACTATGACTAGGATACTATAATTGATATAGATCCAACGGATGTAGCTCTGCCCTCCTGCTTGTCCATTGATAATGGTTATTTTTCAATTTGTGAAACTCAAGGATATAGACAAGAAATCTTGGAGATATGGGAGAAATCACCTGTGTGAAAGATGTTAGCCCTTCCTGACTTATTAAAAACTCTAGAAACTCTAGAAGGGACTGGTTGTGAGTAAAGAGAGTAGTTAATGTCTCACTAAAATAAGTGTTCCTGCTCACACAAAGAAGACAGTTTTAAAACCATTATTAAATAGGTTATTTCTGTATCCCAACATTCAGAATAATTATCATCCAGTCCCTAACATTCCATTATAAGCAAGGAGCAAGTGTTGGCCTCCCAGGACCAAGGGTTTCTGGATGAGATAGACATCTAGATCCATTTCAGAGATGGCTTTTGTTGCCTTAGAGGATGGCCTATGCTGGGAGCTAGATAGAGGAAGTATGTCTCTGATGATTCTGCTGACCCTCTCAATGGGTTTCAGTAATATCAACAATGGTATCCTTCTGGGTTGCCTGGGATGGAGTTTGGGGTTCCTTCTGGTGGTTCCTTCCTGGAAAGACAAATCCAGCAGCTGATACTGAGGAATTCTTGTCAACCTCATAAGTTTCAGTTCTGTCCAGCATGGTATTTATCATAAACATGAAACTGCTGGGAGAGATTATCTGGAGCAGTGGTTCTCAACCTGAGTTCCCCAGATGTTTTTGACCTACAACTCCCAGAAATCCCAACCAGTTTAGCAGCCGTTAGAATTTCTGGGAGTTGAAGGCCAAAAATATCTGGGGAAACCAGATTGAGAACCACTGATCTGGAGGTTTGGGGTTTGATGGCATCTGTATGTGGATGACACCCAACTCTGTTATTACTTTCTACCACAAGCCATTGGCCAAGTTTCAGTTTTAAACTGGTGCCTGACATCAGTAATGGATTAGAGCAGTGGTTCTCAACCTGTGGGTCTCCAGATATTTTGGCCTTCAACTCCCAGAAATCCTAACAGGTGGTAAACTGGCTGGGATATCTGGGAGTTGTAGGCCAAAACACCAGGGGACCCTCAGGTTGAGAACCACTGGATTAGAGGAAGATGAACAAATTGAAGTTTAATTCAGACAAGACAGAGTTGCTCCAGGTCTACCGATGGGCAGAATAGTGATTCATCCTGTGCTGCATGGGATCACATTCCTCCTGAAATCTCAGGCCTCCTAGATTCAACCCTGAACCTGAGTGCCCAGGTTTTCATGGCATGCATTTGCTCCATTAAGACTAGTGCACTTATTGCCCCTGTCTTTTGACTCATGCCTTCAATATATATATCTCATTTGGACAACTGGACTGTGGTAAAGCACTATGTGAAACTGCCTTTGAAGAATATTCAGAAAATCCAACTGGTCCAAAGACTTGCAGACAGATTGCAGCTACAAGGAGAATACAACTTCCTTGTTGTAATAGCTCAGCTGGCTGCCAATCTGTTTCTGGGCACAATTCAAATTTCTGATTTGGCTTCTAAAGTCGATACCATTCAGGCCCATGTTATTTAAAAGGCTATATTCTATCTTCCAAACCTGCTTGTGTTTTGAGGCGTGCTGGAGAAAACCTTCTCTCACAGGTACATCTGATGTGAACAAAGGGGAGAACCTTCTCAGTGGCTGCCCTCAGACTCTGGAATCTTCGCAGAGAAGTTAGACTGGCAGCTTCCTTACTTTCTTGTCAAAGACACAGTATCGCACTACAGCTGAAAGAGTATGTATCCTATCTGAAATTCCATGGTTGCTTCCTGCAGAATTCTGGGGCTTGTAGTTTAATGAGACCCAGGTCCTCTCTGGCTGAGCATTTTGAAGGCCCCTCCCCTAAACTCCAACTTATGTATTTTGTGGACTTTTAACTAAGTTTTTTAAAAAAATGTAAGCTGCTTTGGCTCCCAAACTGATAAAAAGGTAGGATAACAACAGCAACAAGAATAACAACTCAACAACAACAATAAGATTAGTAAAGACAGCATGGAATGCTGCCAAAGCTCACAATTTAGAGCTAAAATGCCATTGAATAACTTATATTTTCCCATCACTGGCTAAAGATAACATTTGAAGAAGCTTCTACCAGATGTAAAATCCTGCAGTCCATATGCATCCCTTGGGCTTGAGACTGGCTGGCTGACTCTTCCCTAGTGAGAGCAGAAAATCATTGTTGCCAAAGGATGGTATGTATCAGGTTGGAAGATAAATGAGTGAGTCTCTCCTGGCACAGCTAATGTTAATGCATCCTCTAATAATGTCGTCTCAGCAGATATGGTATAGGGTTGTCTTTTACGTTTGTTGTAGATTCCCATTCCTAAAAGTCCTGTTTAATCAGAACTTCAGATAACATTATCTTCCACTGGTAACTTTTGAAAGGACAGCCAATCAAAGCCCTTAAGCCCCCCAAAACTGTCAAACTCCGTATTCTTGAGACTCCATTGACTGATATTTAACCCCAAACTACAAACAAACTGCAACCAAACTGCAAACACAATTATTAGGAAATATTAAAAGGACAAAATCAAATATAAGCCTACATACTCATGAAGCATACATAAGGAAAGGGGTATTAAAGGCGGGATATTGGACTATTTTATTATGTACTATTATGTATTATGTACTATTGGTCCATGTAATAGAAGCAATGTAATTGCAAATACATAGAGACAGACCAATATATAAGGTGATATATAAGCTTGCAAGAAGAATATTGATAAGGTAGATGAAATAAATCAAAGATCTCTCCATTTAATAATAGAAGACAGTAGAGTGGAATGAATTAAAGGTATACACTATAAGATAAGGAATAGAGGACATTTAAGATCTTATCTGTTATACTGATGGTTAATTGTTTGAGGGTTTTTGTTTTGTTTGAAAACTCCTTACCATTTGGATTTAACTGCATACAACACTGGACTATTTGGATTTAATGGGCTACTGTCAAATACGGTCAATAACTAATGTATGATTAATATTGACTGTTAATTGCTTGATTGTGTGTTTTGGTTTTTGTTCTTTTTAAAAAATATATACCCACTCTGTAGCCAGTTCTATCTTGTGAGCTCAAGGAAAACCTCTGAATGTGTGTGTGTGTGTGTGTGTGTGTGTGTGTGTTTGTGTGTATACACTCACACGCACATATAGTTTCTGTTTGGATCCTGTTTATTTCATACCTTGCCTCTCCCATTGTAGAAAACTTGGTTAGATCTATCTTCTGTTATAATTCCTGTGGGATAAGGGAGCAATTGTGCAAGTGTGATCTCTTTGTTTTAAAACTCTTTACCATTTGGATTTAATAGGCTACTGTCAAATATCTGTTAACAATTGACAATTAATGTATGATTAATATTGATTGAGGAGAAGGGAAACGAATAAATAGAGAGAAAGAGAATGATAACGGAATCAATAACGGAAGAACTTAATATGAAAGATATGAGAGAAATTCTAAAGATACAAACAGAAGTACAAAAAATGCAAGAAAAGCAAGACAGACAATACAATATAATTAAAAAAGAAATATCAGAAATGAAGAGAGAATTAAAAGAGGAATTGCAATTGATCATTAAAGAAGAACTAAGGACTGTGCAAAAGATACTGAAACACTAAAGCAAGGCAACAAGGACAACCTCAAAGAAAATAACATACTTCAAAAACAACAAAGGGAAATGGAAAAAAACAATACACACAATAGAGAAAATAATGACCACACTTAAACAACAGCAAGAGATATTAGAAGAAAAAGAAAAAGAATACCAACTGAGATTTAGAAATATACAAGAAGAAGAAAAGGAAATAATAGTCAAAATGGTAGCAAATATATCACAAAGAACATCAGAAGAGACAGAAGGCTACATTGATAGAGTTTAAGAGTACAAACAAACTATGCTAGATGCTACAATATGCCGCTAAATGTTATTGTCTTCTTCGGAAGGAAAAGTATTAAAGATGACATACTAAAAGAAAAGGCCAAAATACCAACTTTCTACAAGGGTAACAAAATAGCAATATTAAAAGAACATCCAACTACTGCTTTAATAGGGGCGTTGTGTGCTATGGGGGAAAGCATCAGTGTGATTAGGTCCTCTGGTGTATGAGGTATGAGATCATTATGAAGTGTGCCCCACTAGCTAATTGATACATTTACTTATTCTAAATTTTAAATCATAAATTTTCTGTCCATATAACAGAAAGGTAAACAAAAGATGTAACTTGGAAAAGGCAGTGTGATTAGTAAGTATCTCAGCAGATTTCTTTCCTGATCTTCCCCAACTCCTGACCATCAGCCAAATTTTAAAGTTGCATGTCCACAATTTAGAGCTTTGGAGTGGGCAAATATGCCATCAGGTAATAGCAATGAAGAACGGAATCTGCTTTTCCTACAAATAGAGTTCAATAGTCAGGTTTATCAAAGTGTCCTTTTTGGGGGAGATTTGTCAGTTTATTAAATTAAGAAGAACCAAGCTTGAATGGATCAAAGGCCGATAAGAATTATTTATACACAGGATTCCCATATTTTTTCAAAAGCATTGTATTACGACTTCATCAGATGGGGCTTACTTTGGTGCCATATGCTGGTTCAGCTCTAGTTGACCCACGGAGCCCGCCAGCACCCATCTCACAACACAAAGGAACTTCTGGTATGGCTCCATGGCTTAACTAGGGTAGAGCCAGCATATGCTGCCATGGTGGCAACATGGGAAGCTTCCTGAGTTGTACCAGAAGGAATGGGTGGAAGCTGCGTAGGTGACACCTTCCCCTGTGGGATCGACTTAAAGATAAGCCGGGTGATGTGGGACATGGGGCGGCAGGTTCCCCGTGCCTCCTCGTGCCAGTCTCCTGATACACCACGATATGTGATGACTTCGAATTTCCATGTAAAGAGTTTGCTAGAGTGTATATCTAGACTGTAAAGATAACACAATTTGAAAACATTTTAACTGCCATGACTCAATACTGTGGAATCATTGATTGGCAAACAAAGCTAACCATCTTGTAAAGCTACAACTTTCATGATTCCAGAACATTAATCCATAGCAATTACAATAGTGTCAAGCTGTATTAATTCTACAGTGTGGATACACTCTTGTTCTCAAAATGACAAAGCTGCTTCAAGTCCCTATATCCAGAGAAAGGCAGAATTAAAATAAATCTTTTTGCTAGAGTGCCAGGAACTCATTGTTCCAAGCATTCATCTACAGAACCTGTGCAGTTCAGCATTCAGTTTGTCCTGCATGTGATAGTGATGCACTTGAGATTGCCTTCTATTTTCAAGAAGGTATTTGTTTTCTTTATTGCATTTGTCTACCAGAACAGCTTATGTTTACTTCCAGGACGAGGCTATTGATTGCCAGGCTTGGGGAGTCATGATTGTTTGCCAACCCTATTGCTAAATTCATCTTGTTTCAAAACTCTCATCTAAAAAGCGGATCATTGGTTTGGCTCTTTCCAAGAATATACTACCTTTCAAAGAATGTTTTGTCACCAGTCTAGAAGACCAGACTTCCACTAAAGTCTGAAAGACATGTGTAAGCACGTGTGTGTACATGTACAAAAGAAGCATTCATATCTCTCTGTCGCATTTCTTTGCCTGAAGTATCTTCCAGATTACAAAATTGAAAACTAGAGAGGACATCTCTATTTTTAAAGATTGTTAAAATGAGGAAATGTCAGCAAGTGCTACATGCCATGCAACCCAGTAACAAGTTATATCTGCTGGAATTCCCTTTTTTTACATAGCCATTAAAAACACAGGAGCCCACTCCAATTTTTACTGCAGCAGTCCTACCTTTCAGCCAAACCCAGAGGAAGTTAAGGAAAGTGGGGATGCAGGATAATTCTGTTTTCAGACACACTGAACAGATTTACCAAATGAACTTGACTAATTACTCCAGAGCAAGTTAATTATGTGATTTGTTGTATGAACTGCAAACATTTCAAGGCTGTCTTTATGTTCTTATTTCTCTCAGATTCCCTAAACAGCCCTTTTTCTGATCTCCAAAAGAATTACTTTTCAGGAAATGCAAATAATTCTTTTACAATTCAGAAATTTCCAAGAAGCAAGAACTGGTAATTATGGGTGTCCACAAATATTGTGACCTTGTATTTACCTCTTGATCATAGGTGCTTGTGACCCTGATTGACCCATGTTTCAGCCTTCCTCCTTTTTGCAACAGTGGCATCATTAGACAGACGAATTTCTGTCAATGACAGGGTCACTGTTGTTAAACAAAGCTAATTCTAGGAAGGAAGGTAGTACCTTCTCAAGAAGCATTTTTTTCACTCTGACTCATCTTGGTGAGTCTTGAGCTGTATAATCACATAACCAAATTGGACAGGTTAGTGACTTCTCTCACTTTTGCTAGAAAGAGGGCAATCTGAAAAAAAAACACCTTCAAGTTCAAAACAAATCAGCAATCTTAGAATTCAAAATTACCTGAACAGATTAGAGAGCTAGGCCAAAACTTACAAAGTGAATTTCAGCAGGAAGAAATGTAAGGTCCTAGACTTAGGTAGAAAAAATGAAATGCACAGCTATACAATGGAAGCATTTTGTTTAGCTCCTGTGGTCTTTTCCAACTGTGTTATTGTATGATTCTAAGTTTTTATATCTGTGAATAAACAGTTCAGTTTACACAGAGGAGTGTGTAGATTATTATTATTGTTTGTATTCATTTCGCCCAAATCAAAAGTCACATCAAGCATCTGTCTTGATAAGCTTCTGTCTCTCCTTTTGTCTCATGAGTAGCCTCATGCAGTGGCTCACCTTATCACACTAGAGCAGGCATGGGCAAACTTGGGCCTTCCATGTGTTTTGGACTTCAACTCCCTCAATCCCTAACAGCCTCAGGCCCTTTCCTTTCCCCCCTCAGCCGCTTAAGCTGAGGGGGGAAAGGAATTGTGGGAGTTGAAGTCTCAAACACCTGGAGGGTCCAAGTTTGCCCATGCCTGCACTAGAACTTAAGGGTAGGTAAAGAGTGTGTACCCCACTTGAAATTCTCCTACAAAATTTTGGGGTTTGTAGTTTAGTAAGGCCCAGGACCTTCCTTCAGCGACACCACATCTGCTTCTATTGTGCCATGCCTATCTCGTATCTCTCTCTCATATTCTTTGCATCCTGCCATTGCACCCCTTTCCCTTCATTCCCTCCTGATCCTTCCTTCTCTTCACCTTGTTTATATTCTCACTATAGAAGCCTTCCTTGAGCTATTTTACTCATGCCACTCTGTGTTCCTTTCCTCCTACTCTCTCCTTTGCCTCATCTTATGCCCTCACAATGTTTCCCTCCCTTGTTTTCTACATACACTGCTTGCTTTTTCTCCCTATTCCTTACTTCGCTATGTTTTCCACTAGGCATCCTCAAATTGCAGCCCTCTAGATGTCTGGGACTCCAACTCCCAAATTCTTGGTCATTGAATAAGCTGGCAAGGGCTTCTGAGAATTGGAGGCCCAAACAGCTGGAGGGCCGGTTTGAGGATGCCTGCTTTACACTCTCACATCGCCTCCTATTCTTGTTGCATTACACCACTCACAGACTCATTCTCTTTTCTTTCCTCATACCTTGCACCCTTGGTTCTTATACTCTGCCATGCACACTACTCTCTTTTCCTACCTTTCCTTCCCCTGTACTCTCACAAAGCACATCTTTGTCCCTTCCTTACTTCGTGCACTCTGATGCTCATACCGCTCACTTTTTCTTCCCTCTTATCCCTTTTTTGCCAAACTTTGCATCACTTCCTTGCTTTTTGTACTCTACTACATATGCCAGTAACTCTCCTTCCCTTTGCATCTGAGAAACGTAACAGTAGAGCTGGAGCCCAGCAATGCCCAGCAGCTCCCTCGGCCATGGAAGGAGCTACTACTTCTCAAGTGCAAGAGGGTTCCTCTGAGCAGCTTGAGGAAGAGTTAACTGTTTCAGCTTTCATGGACCTGTAAAAAGAGAAGTCTCAGCTGCGGAGGTCCTCCAGACTAGCTGAGAAGAGAGCCAGCAACATGCAACACCTGTGGATTTAGGATTTAAGGAACTCAAGTCTGGCACATTGTTGCTGGTTGCCACATCAGTTCTAGAAGTTACAACCTTGGAGTCTTGCAATCTTATGTTTCCCAAACCCTGGACTTACCTTGTACCTTGGCTACAGATTCTAATTCAACCTTATAATCTGGACATTTTGATATTTGGCTTCTCTATTGTGTTATCCTGTTAATGTTAGCATCTCTATTAGACTATTGTCTTGACCTTGGACTGTGGATTAACACTCTGCAAGTGTCAAAAAGATAACCCTGTTCTGATTCAGACATTAGTCCAGGGTGTGTGGATTGTGTTGAGTTTCTGAAAAACACAGACTCCGCTACATTTTCTGCAAGTCCAAATGAACATATATGCAGTGTACTTGCTAGAGTCTTTGTTACTGGGTTGTTTCATTGTTATTAGATGTATCAACATCTAATAACAGAAACATACAATTTCAATAATATCTAATAACAATGTCTAATTTCAATAGCAAAGTTTTTACAAATTACTCTTGCTTTTGAAGGTATTTTCATGTGACCTTGTCTCTTAGAGCCCTTCTAAACAGGCCCTATATCTCAGAATCCGATCCCAGGTTTTCTGCTTTAAACTGGATTATATGAGTCTGCATGGCCAGATAATCTGGGATAAACAGAAATGATGGGATCAAATCCTGCAATATAGGGCCTGTCTGGAAGGGCCCTTAATATAAGTAATCCAGATAATGATAGCTGTGGCAAATTTGTGGGTGCTTAAGAGAAACTGGCAGCACAGAATGTATTTTGCAAGCACTACTGGGTGTGTTCAGGTGCTCTCTGTTAATACAGAATGATTCTCCATATAAGTGGTGAATACATTCCTGGACTTGGCATGGATATGTGAAACCACAGATAATAGTGAACAAATATTGGACAATTATTGATTAAAAGAATCATGTTAGATACAGAAAAGAAAAATACAAGGGTGCCTTTTTACTCTTAATTATTTTGGCTCTTATAGTTTTGTACAGAGGTATAAGACAAGATGAGAAATTTATAGATATAAAGATTTTAAAAGGCACTTACAAATAAGAATATTTGCCACTGATTTTGTAATTGTCATGGAAAATGCTTTGTAAAGCATAAATCAATTGCAGGGACTGGCCGAGTTTGAAGATTTTGGCAAGATTTCATATGCAAAAGATTACAAAATATTATTGAATTATTACATATTAAATTAGGCTTAAAAATTGAGAAGAACCGTAAATGTCTTGCTATTACTATGCTCTGTGTTGCAAGCAAAGAAGCACCCATCTATATCTATATATATATATATATAAGAGTGATGGCATCACGGCGACCCACAAAACAACAAAACTACAGGCCCCCCAACCTCGAAATTTGACAACACAACCCATTATCCATGCCTCTAGGTTGATACAACAAAAAGAAAAGAAAAATAAAGTCCTAATTAGAGAGAGAGGAATAATTGCTTTACATTGCATTACTGTGTATTGAACTACTTCTATATATATAAAAGAGTGATGGCATCACGGCGACCCACAAAACAACAAAACTACAGGCCCCCCAACCTTGAAATTTGACAACACAACCCATCATCCATGCCTCTAGGTTGATACAACAAAAAGAAAAGAAAAATAAAGTCCTAATTAGAGAGAGAGAGGAATAATTGCTTTTATCCAATTGCTGCCAGTTAGAAGGCTAAGCTCCTCCAACTTGGTCTCCTAGCAACCCAATAAAAATAATAATAAACACATAATCCTTTAGGGTCAGTACTAACAACTAACAATTTAATTTAAAGGGAAGGGAAGGAGAAAGGGGAAAAAATAAAATAAAAATAAATACAACAAAATTCTTTTCCCATTGGAAATAAATGTAAACCAAAGGATTAATGGCGTATAAACTAAGAGAGAGAGAGAACAAAGATTCTAAGCTGACACAAAAAAGAGCATCTATTTCGGAAGAACCCAACATAAGAGACATGACGGATATAATCCTAAAGGAATTGCAGAGGATGCAAGAGAAACAAGATGCATATCAAAAGCTAGCACAGGAGCAAATGCTTGACTTTAAGAAAGAAATTAAAGAGGAATTAAAGACTATGAAACAGGAAATTGGGACGATAAACCAAGAATTAAAAGAATTAAAATTGGAAAAGACGGAAATCAGAAAAACACAGGATAAATTCCAAAAAGAAGTAGATAAGTTGGACTTTGAAACCTCTAAAATCAAAGAGAAACAAGAACAATTTGAATCAAAAGAACTAGAATACCAACTAAGATTCAGGAATGTATGGGAGGAGGCAAAAGAGAACATTAGAAGAATAATAATTGAAATCATAGCGAATATTCTGAACTGCTCAACAGACGAAGCGGAGGACAGAACCGACAGAATATATAGGATTAATACAAATTATGCAAAAAGGAACAAAACACCAAGGGATGTTATTGTGAACTTTACAAAAAAGATTTATAGAGACGAGATCTTAAGAATCAACAATACAAAAACAATAACCTTCAAAGGAGAGAAAATAGTGGTCCTGAAAGAGTATCCAACTGAGACCTTAAACAAAAGAAGAAAATATCAATTCCTAGTAGAAGAATTAAAGAAATATAAAATAAGATTTAGATGGGAGAAGACAGAGGGACTTATGACCACATATAAGGGAGAGAAGTATTGGATCACCTCCGAAGCAAAAGCACGTAACTTCTACAAAAAATTGAAAAAAGATCTAGAAGAGAGACATGAATCAGATGAGGAGGAACAACCAAGAACTTACAAACTACAAGCAAGACTCCCCCAAAAAAAGGACGAGGAGTACTTCTTCCCAGACCACCAAATCAAACTAAGGAAAGGTCAAGGAAATCAAGAAGAAAGGCCAGAGGATACGACGGAAGAAGAGGAAAAAGAGGATGAGATAGAGCACTCTCTCCCCTCAGAAGAAGAAGAAGGAAGGGCTGAAAACGAAAAAAGAGAAGATATAGTATGAGAAGACATCTGAAGATTTATAGTAACAATGTGAACGGTCTTAACTTACCCCAGAAAAGAAATAAAGTATATAATTACCTCAAGAAGACAGACTATGACATAATTTCTCTGCAAGAGACACACATAAGACACGATCAAGCCAAATACCTAGCCCAACCTAAATTAGGTCAGGAATTCTACTCCTCATGCACACAAAAGAAAAGAGGGGTTGTCATATACGTTAACTCCAAATTGCAAGCCCAGCAGACGTTTAAAGATACGGAAGGTAGAATACTAGGAATAACAATCAATATAGAAAACTTAAAAATTCTGGTAATAAATATATACGCCCCAAACGACACTAAATCAAAATTTGTGAAAAAACTAAAGGACCTAATGTATGATAAAGAATTTGACAAAATAATTCTGATGGGGGACTTTAATGGGGTGATGAATAGTGAAATAGATAGAAACCTGGGTAGGAAAACTAGAGATAAAAAATATAAAGGTCTCATATCAAAAGAATTCAGAAATTTTAAAGAGGAATACGATTTAGACGATGTCTGGAGGACACATCATGAGAAAGAAAGAGATTTTACTTTTTTCTCAGCGAAAAATAAAAGCTGGTCACGCATAGACATGTTTTGGGTCTCTAAATCATTATCTCCATTAGTTAAAAAGACTTTAATTTTACCAAGAATCAATGCTGATCACAATCCCATAGAATTAATATTAAATCAGAAGGAAAAATGCTGGAAATGGAAATTGGATAATAACTTATTGAAAAAGAAAGAAGATATAGAAAGGAACAGAAAGCTCGTGGAAGAATTTTTCAAAATAAATGACAACCAAGAAACCCCTCTTCATATAGTATGGGATGCCAGTAAGGCCTGCATGAGAGGCTACTTTATTCAACAAGGAGCCCGGAAAAAAAGGGAAAAATTTAGTCTTATTCAACCTATAATTGACGAAATTTCAAAAATTGAAAGAGAATTAAAATTAAAACCTAAAGATCTAGAATTGTTACAAAAGCTGGAATTGACACAAAAAAAGAGAGATTACCTAGAAATGGAAGAAAGAGCCAAACAAATGAATTATATAAAGCAAACACACTTTGAAAATGCGAATAAACCGGGAAGATGGCTCTCAAGGAAATTAAGGAAAAAAAGAGAAGCCACTTATATAAATAGAATAAAAGTAGGGGAAAAATATCATTACTACGAGGAAGACATTTTAAAACAATTCGCAAAATACTATAAATCACTATATGAGAAAGATTCAATAGAAAAGGAGAAAATAACAAGTTACCTTGGAAAGCTAAAATTACAAAAAATCACTGAAGGGGAGAGAGAATATCTGAATAAAGAAATTTCTAAAAAAGAAATACAAGAAGCCATTAGAAGGTTAGATGGGTCCAAATCTCCGGGACCAGATGGTCTCACAGCAGTTTATTATAAGACCTTCGAGAAGGAACTGACACCATACCTTTATAGAATAATGAATACAATAAGGGAGCAGAAAATAATGCCAGAATCTTGGAAGGAGGCCCGGATTACTGTAATACATAAAGAGAATTCCAACCCAGAAGAAATAAAAAACTACAGACCTATCTCATTATTAAACGTTGACTATAAAATTTTCTCAAATATAATAGCGGAAAGATTAAAAGCATTCTTGAGAAATTGGATAAAGGAAGAGCAATCAGGATTTCTTCCCAATAGGAATATCAAAGACAACATAAGACTAGTAATAGATTTATTAGAATACTATGAAACCCACAGCCAAACTGAAATCTTATTCTTGGCAATTGACGCTGAGAAGGCATTTGATAGGGTCAATTGGGATTACTTCAAGTTGTTAATTCAGGAACTCGATATGGGATTTTACTTCCAAAACTCAATAGAGGCAATATACCAGAAGCAAAAAGCAAAGATTGTGGTTAATGGAAGAGAAACAGAAACCCTAGAAATTGAAAAAGGAACCCGCCAGGGATGCCCTCTCTCACCCTTAATCTTTATTATGACCCTAGAAACCTTACTAACTAATATTAGAAGCAATAAAGATCTACAGGGAACAAAGATCCAAGGAATACAATATAAGGTACAGGCTTATGCAGATGATCTGATGTGTTTTATTGAAGACCCGATTAACAAAGGGGAAAAATGGATTGCGACCATTAAAGAGTATGGTGAAATCTCTGGCTTTAAAATTAACATAAATAAAACAAAAGCCCTCACAAAGAATATAAATAAGAAAAAACAAGTGTTAATTTCAAAGAAATTAGGCATAGAAATAACTACCAAAATAAAGTATTTAGGCATAAATATTTCCCCAAAAAATTCCCAGTTATTAAAAAATAATTACGAAAAAATTTGGAAAAACATAAAAAAGGATTTAGGGGTTTGGAAAAATTTAAAACTCTCCCTTTGGGGCAGAATCTCAGCAGTGAAAATGACTATCCTCCCGAAAATGTTGTTCTTGTTTCAATGTTTGCCCATATTAAGATCCCAGAAAAACTTTATAGCATGGAATAAAGACCTGAGCAAATTTATATGGCAGGGGAAGAAACCCAGAATAAAAAGGATAAACTTAATAGATGATAAAAAAAGGGGTGGATTAGCTATGCCGGACTTAAAAACATACTATGAAGCCAGTAACCTAATTTGGATAAAAGATTGGATTCAGTTAAAAAATAGGAAAATTTTGACGTTAGAAGGATTCGACTTACGGGCCGGCTGGCACTCATATCTATGGTACGATAAAACTAGTATTGAGAAAAATTTTAGCAACCATTTCATTAGAGCAGCCCTGATAAAAACCTGGAATAAGTATAAATTAAGAATGTATAGTAAAACTCCGACTTGGATTTCGCCCATGGAGGCAGTCCAAAGGAGACTTTTAGGATGGTCACAATGGCCCAAATATGTAGATTTAATAAAGTGGCAAGGACAGGAGCCTATACTAAAATCTCAGCAAGAACTAAAAGAAGAACAACTTAACATCACATGGTTACAATTCGGCCAACTAAGGGAATATTACAAAAAAGATAAAGTAAAGGGCTTCATGGGGAAAAACAATTTATGGGATAAAATATTATTTTCAGAAGGCCGACTAATTTCAAAAATATATAAAATTCTATTAGAATGGAACACAGAGATGGAACTAGTGAAAAGTAATATGACTAAATGGTCCAAAGATATAGGAAGGCCCATCCTAATGGAGGAATGGGAGGCTTGTTGGGGCAGGAAATTAAAATTCACATATGCGTATCAATTAAAGGAGAACTGGATGAAGATGTTCTATAGGTGGTACATCACCCCTAAAAAACTAGGAATGATTAATAAAACTAATAATTACAAATGCTGGAAATGCGATAAAAAAGAAGGGACATTCCACCACATATGGTGGGAATGTAAAAAAGCTAAAGAGTATTGGACTAGGGTACACGAGATAATACAAAAAATGTTAAATAGAAAATTAAAAAAGCTCCCAGAACTGTATCTATTAGGAATCTTTACAGAATCTCAAGATCAGAATGAAGAGAAACTAATGACGTATTTAACTACCGCTGCAAGAATGACCTATGCCAGACTTTGGAAACAAAAAGAAACTCCCAAGAAAGAAGACTGGCTTATTAAAGTTGCCGAAATAAAAAATATGGACAGATTAACTTACATTATAGCAAAAACTCAGGGCAGGCCAAGAAAAGAGACAAATTGGCAACAGATAGAAAAATACCTGGAATTTAAAAATACGCAATAGGGAATTGAACTATTCAAGTTCAATGTAAAAACTGAACACTATATCTGAAGTAAGAATAGACTGAAACCCCCACCGAAAGGAGGAAGAAGAGAATGAACAGCAGAAACTGAGAAGGAAGAAACGAGTGTGGCCACAGATGAAATAACCAACCATTAGAGAAAGATAGATCCATTTCGCCAGAGATGTGGAAGTCAAACCACCGATATTTTAAACTTGTTTTGCGATTCAATGTATTTGTTATTCTTGTTGGTTTTTTTTTCTTTTTTCTTTCTCCTTTTTTTTTCTTTTTCTCTCTTTTCTTCTTTTCTCCTTGTAGGTTTTCCTTTCCCTAGTATATCTGTGTGCACAATCTTTATGTATATATGTACACTAATATGTCAAAACTTAATAAAAAAGACTTGATAAAAAAAATAAAAAAATAATAATAATAAACACTAAAAATTAATACAATAAAATACTATAATAACAGAAAATAACTAAAAATAATACAGTAGAGTCTCACTTATCCAACATAAATGGGCCGGCAGAATGTTGGATAAGCGAATATGTCGGATAATAAGGAGGGATTAAGGAAAAGCCTATTAAACATTAAATTAGGTTATGATTTTACAAATTAAGCACCAAAACATCATGTTATACAACAAATTTGACAGAAAAAGTAGTTCAATACGCAGTAATGCTATGTAGTAATTACTGTATTTACGAATTTAGCACCAAAATATCATGATGTATTGAAAACATTGACTACAAAAATACGTTGGATAATCCAGAACGTAGGATAAGCGAGTGTAGGATAAGTGAGACTCTACTGTACAAGAAAATAATAAAATATAATAAATAAAAATATAACTTACAATAAAATTAATAAAAAATTGCAAATAACGTCAAATAAAAATTACACAACAATTTTTAACCAATACCACCACCACTTTGCCACAGCAACGCGTGGCCGGGCACAGCTAGTACTCATATAAGATTAATGAGAAAGAATTCTTGACGGCATGTTGACCCTTTCATTGTTCCTCGCTGCTTCTTTCTTTGATCTATGCACTTAAGCATATTAATGCAAATTCATACTCCCAATTTCTGTATGTGGGGCAAGACTTGTGTGCATGGTGATAATCCTTTCTTCACAGGTTGCCCTTAAAAGCTTGCATGTACTTAAAAGCAGCTATCCTATTTGTGACCAAGGGGTGTAAGGGGTGTTGTGTATATACCTCACAACCTCTGAGGATGCCTGCCATAGATGTGGGGGAAACCTCAGGAGAAAATACTTCTGGAATATGGCCATACAGCCTGGAAAAAACACACAACAACCCTGTGATCCCAGCCATGAAAGCCTTTGACAACACAAGGGGGTGTAATTTTAAACTAAGTCTTCAACAGTTCAAACATTGGCAGAGATTCGACAGGTTTTGCCAATATCATAAATACACCAGTGGATTCTAAGTATTAAAAGAAGCAAAGCGGTGATCAGGAAAAGAAGCTGAGAAAACATCCATGCAGTGAGGAACATGTTGGGTGGGTATCAGCAGAACCTAAGACACATAGAAGATCTGGCTTGTACATCCATCTGCTCCATGAGTCAAGCCTGAACTAGAACTCCAGGCTGCTTAGGATCCATGGACCCCACCCCACAGAAACCAGACATTTCAGAACCAGGTAGTGTGAAGCCAGAAATCTTTTCTTTGTAACTGCCTCCACGCCTATCCACTCTGTGCAAGCTCAAACAAAGAAAAGTCACTGGCATAACATGATTCACTGCCTCCCACCCCACTGTTTACAGGGATGCAAACTGGGATAGAGACATCTGACTCATCAGGTCAATGAGAAGTGATCAGGTAATTTTTAAAAAGACACTAGCAGTTCAGTTTTATGCCTGTTTAACTGGAAATAGAATTCACTGCTCATTAGGCACTTACCATATATACTCAAGTATAAGCTGACCCACCTAATTTTACCACAAAAAAATGGGAAAACTTATTGACTCAAATATAAGGCATCAGTAGGTTAAATGTTTTTGAATATTTACACAAAACTGTAATTTAAGATAAGACTTTAATAAGATAAGGCTGTCCAACTCTTATGACCTATATACTCGAGTATAAGCTGACCCGAATATAAGCCAGCCAGTACCCTCACTTGAGTATAAGCCCGAGGAGGGGGGGGGGCTGAAAAACCTGGCTTATACTTGAGTATATACGGTACTCTCTGATGTAGCCGGAGCTTGTTGGATTGAATAAGTACATTTAAACCTTCTTCAACTTGTCACTTGCCAGCAGGGCTGGCCCTAGGTAATTTTCAAGTGTAAGAGAACAGAATTTTGGCGCCCCCCCCCCCCCAAACCAATCACTGGAAAATAAAAGTGTTGGATAATAAAGAGGGATTAAGGAAAAGCCTATTAAACATCAAATTACATTATGAGTTTACAAATTAAGCACCAAAACATCATGTTTTACAACAAATCAACAGAAAAAGCAGTTCAATACATGGTAATGTTATGTAGGAATTCCTATATTTGCGAATTTAGCACCAAACACTGAACTGGGATATAGGGCAGTGTGGACTCAGATAACCCAGTTCAAAGCAGATATTATGGGTTATTCTGCCTTGATATTCTGGGTTATATGGCACACAGCCATGTAACCCAGAATATCAAGGCGCACAAGAGAAAGAAGAGGGGTTTTTTTTTAGAGGAAGGAAAGGAGAGTGGAATGAAGAGAAAGCCTCCCCCCCCTCCCGGTGAGTAGCAGCCTCTCCCTGAAGAGGAATGCAATCCCCCTTCCTCTCCCTTTTGATGGCAGGAAAGGTGGGCATGGAGGTGGGGAGGAGGACAAGGCAGGAGGGGGAAGGGATGGCAGCACCACTTCTTCCCTCATGGAGAGAGAGACAGAGAGAGAGGGGGGGGAGGAACAGCCACCTGCCCTTCTTCCTGCCTGCCTTCCCTAACACACCGCTTCTCTTTCCACTTCCCAGAGTTTCCCCAAGAAAGGGGAAGAGGAAGAGGAGGAAGAAGCCTCTTCGCCTGGTTCTCCTCCTTCTCCCTCTCCCCAGCAGGAAGGACAAGGCCCCGTTCCTTGGCACCGAGCCCTTCCTCCCGCGTTCACCTCACGGCATGAAGTCTGCTGCGGCGGGGCGGAGCGGCAACTGTGCCGGGATTCAAACAGCCTCTGCCTCCTCGCCATGTTCCTGGGGTGCCACACATGTTCGGCAGCAGCCCCGGGGGCTTCCCTCCGCCTTCTTGTGCCCTCCTTCCCTGACAAGGGGGCGGGGGTGCAAGAGGGGGCGCCACCATTCCCGCCTCCTCCGCCCCTGGCAGGCACCCGGCCCCTTGCTTCCGAGGCACGCTTGCAGAGGCAGGTCAGGCCACGTCCGCGGAGGCAAGCCAGACTGCGGAGGCAGGCCAGGCTGTGCCCACGGAGGGCGGGGGGAGCCAGAGAGGGAAGAAGGCTGCACCCTTACAACTCATGGCACTTTCCGCAACCGTGTAGTCTGCCTAACGGTTGAACCGCCCCTGCTTGCCAGTAATATAGAATGCTGTTATACAATGGTACAACTGGTTACCATTGTTATCCAAAACATCTTCAGGGTACTATTTGGACAAATACCATCTATATTGTGGATGATCATGTCATCGTGCTCTGATGAATTAGATTTCCTACATAGATGTAAAGCAGATTATATTTTGATCATGAGTTTGATAAAAAAAAAAGTTATCCGCAGGAATCTTTCATTTTTGTTCTGAGAATTTAAGACCTAAATCTCAATCCTACTAGGAATTCTAACTAGAATAGAATCAACTAGGGCAGAATCACCTTATGTATATCCCTTTAATAAAACTGGCCTCCTCTATATATGATTACATAGAGAACTCAAGCTTAAACCCAAAGTTTCATTGACAGTCCCAATGAATCCATCCTTTCAGCATTTCAGGTCACCTAAAAACCAGCTGCAGAAGGTTATACCAACTTCTTCAAACATATTTTGTAGGTACATGGGAGCACAGGGGAAGTCACAGGAAACATTTGAAGTTTGGGGAGTTCTAAAGCCCAGTTAAGATAACCCAGGTAAGGCTCCCAGATCTCAGGGCTTGGCTCCTTTCCTCTGGGCTTTGGTGAATGGGAAGAAATGCTGGCACAAGTGCTTCCAAATGGCTGTTAGAAACTCTCCTTCCTTTGCCCCTCTTTGAAACCACAGCTGACAGGAGGACTGAGTGGGAGGGTTCCTCAATGCTCCCCCCCCCCACTGCAATCCCTAAACATATTTATACAGGACTCCTGCTTTGTAGCTTTCCTTGTTAACTTTCATAGTTCTATTCCCATCTTCCTCATCTTGCCCTAAATGGTTGAAGCTGCAATACCATTTTTTTCCCTGGCCAAATTTAGTTGATGGGCTTTTATTTTGATTGTATTTTAATATAATTTGTTTAACTTGTGTTTTACACAAGTTAAACAAATTATATTAAAACATAATCAAAATGCTTTAAGTCACCAGAAGCAACTTGCAGCTAATTTGCTTAACTTGTGTTTTACTATGTGTGTTTTATCTGCACGTTTCATCTGCAAATCTGCACTTGTCAGCTATCTTGAGCCCTATTTCTGACAGAAAGGTGGAATATAAATAAAGAAGGAAACATATAAATGCAGTAATCCTACTGATGCAATTGTTTCACATAATTTTACCTGATCATTTAATACAGTTTGAAGCTAGCTAGCTTCAAACTGGGGTAACCAGACAACAAATTCCACTAAAGCACATGAAAGAAAGCCAATGATGTGCATCAGTGTTGTGTGGTTTGTGTGATCATCATCTGGTCCTCAAATTTATCCAGGACTTCCTATGTAATCATCTGCACAGCAAAACCACTTTCTTCAATATTGGTTTGAAATTGCATTAAATGGTCGGTGTAAATAGGGGCTGTGTTTCAGAAATAGAAACTAGGTATTATTAATTGCTAAGAAGTTCAGGTTGAGCATCCCTCATTTGGATTTCCAAAATCTGAAACAGTCGACATTGATGGTTGAGATAGTTACCCTTTTGTTTGCTGACCCTTGTTTCATGCACAAAATTATTAAAAATATTACCGTCAGGTTATTTGTAGATGGTAGATGGTATATAAAACACAAATTCATTTATGTTTAGACCCGAATCCCATCTCCAAAATGTCTCATGTTCATGTCTAGAAATACATGTATTCCAAAAGCAAACTAATCTGAAACCCAAAACACATATGGCCCAAGCATTTCAGATAAGAGATGTCCAACCTATATTGCCTTGTGAGATCCAGATAATGTAAATAATCAATAAATCAAATGTTTTATTATTTATTTATTTAATTTATACCACAAATTTCTCCCAGAATGGTATTCAAAAATGTAGCCCGTCAGCTTATTGTAAAACGTACAGGATTGACTTTAGAAACACTTATAAAACTGAAAAATAACTGTTTAAGGGAAATAGCACCACCTAGTTGCGAAGTAAGAACATTGTATTAAATAAAATTGGTTCGCTTTCCCGTATTTGTTAACACAGTGGAGATGAGCCATTATTTTTGCTATCCTTCCAGAAACCAATGCATTCTTTCTTCCCATTGGGTAGAATTGTTTCTTTCCCGGAAACCTACCAGAGACCAGCTGTATTTCATGGACCCCAACTTTGCTCCAGCAGGATTGGCCTTGTAGTCAAGGCCAGAAATTGGGATTTTATGTTTTTAAAAGCCACATATACTGCTATATTTTCAAGTGTCAGCTCTTCAGTTAGTTACTACCATAGCAACCATTTTTATAATTAGTTTTGCTTCTCTGTTCATGAAAAGCAGCAAAATCAGTTAGCTTTTACTTACATAAGGATCCACACATATTGGAATGTTATAGGTTACTGGCTTGTTTTTGTCCTCTCATCCATTTCATTGTCACCTACAATACAATGTAGCATTAGGAGGCACCTGAACCATGTAAAAATTATTCTCCACAAGTTAGTAAATCCAAACTTATACAAGTCTTAAAGTAAATCAAATTGCAATTGTATTGCAAGAGGAGGAAAGTTAACACTCATTAAGTTATAGTCATGTTGTAATGTAGACATGCCTTATTTGTTCAGGAAAGAAACTCATTTAAAAATAATCACTTCTATTTTTTTCTGAGGTAATACAATTTGTCTACATGTGTGGAAAGTACAAACGGCTCCCATTTAAGAGATTGTCATATGTCGGATTTACAGCAGTCCTTCCACACAACACTGTTATGGCACTATGATTCCATGTGTTGTTGAAGGCTTTCATGGCTGGAATCACTGGGTTGCTGTGAATTTTTTGGGCTATATGGCTATGTTCCATAGATGTGGGTGAAACATCAGGAGAGAATGCTTCTGGAACAAGGCTATACAGCCCAGAAAACTCATAGCAACCCAACTATGATTCTACTTTAACAGTCATGCTTGCATCTTGTGAAATCCTGGGATATGTAGTTTGGTAAGACAGCAGAGAGAATTCTAACTATTCCTCCCTAAACTAGAAATCTTAGGATTCCATAGGATGTCGTCATGACAGTGAAAGCAGAATCATAGAGCTGTAATTGTGTAGTGGGAAACAGCACCAGGTTTCTTTCCTTCCTTCTGAACACCTAGACTGGATCTACACTGCATTATCTGGTCAGTGTAATGCATTGAATTGCATTATATGGGTCTACACTGATCCCTATATGAGATGTGGGTCATATGTTCCTGCTTCCAAATACCCATGAAAAATATTCAGCAAAGACTAACATGACGGTACCATGGAATAAGGGAATCCAGAATGAAACAGGGAACTGGGGAAGAGGGGCATGACTCTAAAATATCTGAGAGGGCTGGACATAAAGGATGCTAGGATAAATGTCAGGTATAATGTGCATGCAGGACTACTGAAGTACTGTAAAATCCATAACAGGGTACTTCCTCTATTAGCCCTAACAAAGGTGTTCAAAAGTGTACAAGTTTTCAAAATCTTTTTTATCAAGGAAGAAGTGAGGGCAGAGGAAAAGCCCGCCATTCCCACCCATACGTTTTTCCCTCTGATAACATTGGTTTTATTTTGTTTGCATAAGTACAGTACAATATTCACTTTCCTACCTTTCAGATTCATTAAATTGGTAATACCCTAGCACTGAATATGTATTTCCCCCTAATGTTCAGCATACTTCCTTGTTTTCTGAAATATTGTTTCTCTGTGATCTCACCATTTAGGCTATGTTTCATGGAATATATATTATACATTAAATGTAATATGACTAATAATATGACAGTATAGTGGTATAGTACAATATAGTAATATATAATGCTAATATTGTGCTATGCTAATAATATATTGTATGTACATACAATTTATAAGCTGCTCTGTGTCCCTTTTGGGGTGAGAAGGGCAGGATAAAAATGTTGTAAATAAATAAATGAAGGAAGGAAGGAAGGAAGGAAGGAAGGAAGGAAGGAAGGAAGGAAGGAAGGAAGGAAGAAAACACCTGCTTCATTGAATATACATGCCCAGTCCTCCCCCTAATAATCAGCATACCTGCCTCTGTTTTCTGAAACAATGTTTCCTTGAGATCTCACCATTTTAGGCTATAAACATGTGCTTCACAAATACAACCAGATGTGCAGGTAGTGTGCATCACCATAAATCTTTCCTAGGTTAATTACAAGCAGTCCCCAAGTTACAAACTAGATAGGTTCTGGAAGTTTGTTCAAATGTTGAATTTGTTTGTAAGTTAGAACAGGTAATTTTTAAAGTGCAACTCCAGTCAAATCTATCTATCTATACACGTAAACATACATAAAAACTTTGGATAGCATGGGGAAGGCTTAACACCCCTGTGGTGTTTGTTTTGCTGTCTGTGCCTCTGTTGAGAAGATTTTATCTCACTTTCTGTCTCTGTGATAATTGGAATTTGAAAAAAAAATGGCTTGTTGTGGAAACAAGGATGGTGATAAAGCTTCAGTGGAGACACTCTTTCCCCATGATAACTTTCTGGAGTGAATTTCCCATTCTAGTGGTAGCTTCCTCTCACTTCCTGTTGTCTCACCCCCATTCTTAACTATGAGTAGTTTGTAAGTCAGATGTTTGTAACTCAGAGACTACCAGTATAAGTAAGCAAGTCCCACAGATTTCAGGAAGACTTATGTCCTCCATCATGCTTTTAGGATCTAAACATAAGACTACTTAAAGTTTTAGGCCTAGAAATTGCTGCATGACTTTGTTAGCACCTGCGTTTCACAGTCACAGAGAGATCTATGATGTTAGGGAATGCTGGTGACAAAGTAGTTATCATGCAGGGTTAGTGAGATAATACTGAACAGTGTTTTATTACAGGACCAAAAGGAGGATAGATCCCATCAACAATAACAGCTGTCAAGTGTGTACCTCTTGGGTAATGTAAAGAATGAGACTCATGCTGTGTGGTGTTTGTTTGCTTTTGAGCTGGGGTTTTACAGAGGTCGTCTCTTAAACTCTTGAGGGATGGGAAGGTATGCAAATAAAGTACATCACCACCAAATATTTCTATTACAAATGCATTGCTGTGCCTCAAGGATGGGATGGATGGTGTGTTGTTATGCACCTGGCTGTTTCTCTGTTAATATACACATTTATTACAAGATGGACCATTTCAGAAGATCAATAACAAGATAAGTGCAGAGAAGACCGAGTGTAAAATCCCTCCATGTAGCTTAAACCACATGATTGGGTAATGTAGCTTGTTGAGGAAATAAAGGAAAACGATTACTGGAAGAAGTTCGATGCACACAAGAAGTTTAGATGTGAAGTCTTCATAAGCACAGGCAGCCTGACACAAGCTTTCTACAATAGTAGCATTTTCCATGTTAACATTATCAGCAGTGTCTGAGAACTGCATGGTGGCTATCTTTGCAAAACCAATGCAAGCTACAAAATGCAGAAAATATATCCTAAGCATGACCACCCATACTAGAGTTATTGCATCAGCAAGGCAGTATCTAAAACCTGTTACAGTTATACAAGTGAAGAGTTCAGGGTGCACCACGCATTTTAAATATTTTTAAGACATGAGTTTGTTCTGATAGTCAATCATTTTAGAATGAAATAGTTGTATGGGATGGGGGTCACATCCCATCTGAAGACACAGGTCTGCAGTTTGGGTGTTTTCCTGAAGCTTAAGCTTTGGCAGCAGCCAGATGCACATTTGCAGAGTTGAGGACTGTGCTTCAACTGCACATATTCCTTGAGATGTCAGATCTGGCAATGGTGCTGGTGACACAGAGTGCTGGTTGGATTACCATGATAGCTGGGACTGACTTTGAAGTATGTTCAGAAGCTTCCTGTGGTCCAAAGAACTGCAGCCAGATGGCTAATTGGGTGGGACTTTCTATGGACAGCAAACCATTCCCTTGTTGCAATAGCTCCAACTAGCTGCTGGTCAGTCTGTCTCTGACCATAGTTCATAGCGGTGTTTTTGACCTATTCGTCCCTATGTGGCCCAGGTCGAACCCCCTCAATAGTGGCTCAGGTCCAACCCTCTTTCATCTTCCAAAGCAGCTACTATATTCCTAACTCAAGAATGGAAAACAGAATGTTGGTGGACATGAAAAGAGATTTAAAGATAGGCTTAAAACTAACCTTAAAAACTGTGGCATAGACACCAAGAACTGGGAAGCCCTGGTCCTTGAGCGCTCTAGCTGGAGGTCAGCTGTGACCAGTAGTGCTGTGGAATTTGAAGAGGAGCAAATGGAAGGAGAAAGAGAGAAATGTACCATGAGGAAGGCACATCAAGCCAACCCTGATCGAGACCGCCTTCCACCTGGAAACCAATGTCCTCGCTGTGGAAGAACATGCAGGTTAAGAATAGAGCTCCACAGTCTCCTACGTATCCACCACCAGGATACCACACCTGGAAGACAATCATTCTTAGACAACAAGGAATTGCCTAAATAAAGGCTCAGGTCCAGGTTAGCAGGACAGTAGTGTTTTGAAATCAGTTGGGAAGGCCCTTCTGTCTGCCTTACCACCTTCTCAAGGTGGGAACATGGAGAGAATCTTCTCAGTGTTTTCCCATAGGCTCAGAAAAGCCCTCCCAGGGAGGTTAGACAGGTACTGCCCCTACTCTTTGTCTGTAAAGAAGTGAAGACCTTTCTATTTCAACAAGCCTTTGAGGATTTATTATACCAATCATAAACTGTATGCTGGGTTTTCTGTTTGTTAACTCCATTGTGTTGTTTGGTTTTAATTTTGTCTAATTTAATCACATTTTAACTTTTGTATTTTGTAAATTTTTAATTTTAAAATATGTTTATAACCTGGGAAAAAGTGGGCTAGGAATGAATGAATCCCTTTGGTGACTTCTTAAAATATTGCAAATTTGAAAAAGCTGAAACAACCTGGAAAAATAGCTATAGGTTGTACATCATAAAAATGAAGAGCAGTTCAGCATGTTTCAGAAAACCTTTTATTCAAAACTAATAGTATGCATCTGTGAAATTAAAGAACTAGGTCAGTTAAGCCTTGCATAAATAAGCATATAAGTATGCACACATGTACATACTCACACCACCACCACCCAAAGACTGCTGCCAGGGGCGGTTCAATCATTAGGCGAAGTATGCGGTTTCTGAAGGCATCTTCCTCTAGGGGGTGCCTAGAGGAAGGTTTGGCCTTCCTGCCTCTGTGGCCACGGCCTGGCCTCCGCGGCAGCCGGGCCACCATGGCAGTTAAAAGTGGCACTGAGATGCCTTCACTTTAAAGCAGAGGTGCAGAGTCACTTCCTTCAAGTGCTTCCCAAGCTTTGATGGTGACCCAGGTGTTTTGGACTCCAGTTCCCACCAACCCCGAGCATTAGCCAAAGCAGTGATGTTGTTGGGAGTTGAAGTCACCTCCCTGGGGGCGTGGCCTGAGAAAGAGGCCACTCAAGTTTGGGTGTGGCGGCCACAGCTTGCTTCCAGCACTGGCGAGGAATGGAGGGTGGCGGCATGGAAAGTAGGGGCCAGGGCGACGGGGGCGCCTATGGAGCGGCCAAGGCAGGCAGCCCCTTCGACCTGTGGCGCTTCCTGCCGCAGCTCCAAGTCTTCATCCAACTCCTCAGCACTGTAAGCCGGGACTCAGTGCAGGCAGGGGGTTCAGGCAGGGGTTGAAGGAGTTTTCTGAGCACTCCCGGGAAGGGCTGGGGTGCGGCCTCCTGATTGGTTGCTTCAGATACATGGGCTTGAGGGAGGGAGTCACTGGCCTGAAGACTTTATGAAACTCCCAGGATTTTATAGCATTGAGTCATGGCAGTTAAAAGTGCTGCCAAGTTGCATTTGTTTACTTTACAGCAGGCATATAACCCAAAATATCAAGGCAGAATAACCCACAATATCTGCTTTGAACTGGGTTATCTGAGTCCACACTGCCATATAGTCCAGTTCAATGTTTGGTGCTAAATTCGCAAATATAACAATTCCTACATAACATTACCATGTATTGAACTGCTTTTTCTGTTGATTTGTTGTAAAACATGATGTTTTGGTGCTTAATTTGTAAACTCATAATGTAATTTGATGTTTAATAGGCTTTTCCTTAATCCCTCCTTATTATCCAACACTTTTATTTTTCAGTGATTGGTTTTTTTGGGGGAGGGATTCTGTTTGCTTACACTTGAAAATTACCTAGGGCCGGCGCTGACTGCTGCCAAAATTATCTAGAGATTACCTAGCTTTCATATCTACTTTTCTTATGATTTCTATTAAATGTATAGATCTATAGTTTTAAACATGTTTGGGAGGGCTACCTAGTAGAGCAAGCTTCTCTGCACCTCCTCTCTTTTATTCTTCATGCATGGTCTGTAAAGCATTCTGGAAGCAGTTGCTTATCTCCTGATGTTTTGCCTGCATCTGTGGCAAGCATCCCCAGAGATATGCTCAGAGATCTGTTTCCTTCCCCAAATAATGATAAGAATTGAAGGGAGATCTCTTCTCATTTTGAGACTGTCTGGAGCAATTACATAGCAAACCTTGTCTGTCATCTTGCCCCAATCTAACATTTTCTCCATACTTACAATACTATTAGAGGCAGAGAACAGACAAAAAAGGAAGAAGCCAGAGAGGAAAAGCCAGAGATCTAAAGCAAAAAGGTCAGAATAACTGATAACTTTTCAAGCTGTACTAGACAAAAGAGTTGTGTTTAGCAGGAGCAGCAGATTTTTTAAAAATGAGAAAGCAAGATGGGGGAAAAAGGAAAAAGATAGGAAAAGCATAAGCAAATAGAGAATAGGCAGGTGAAAATAGACACATTTGCAGATAATACATGATTCTGAGGTGCTTATGGAAGTGCTTGTTCCCAAGCATTTAAGGTAGACTTTCAAACCAAAATGGCCTGAAATTCACACTTCATAATTGTAAATTTTATTTTGAGATGTTGAGGGAATATGGGACACTTCTGAAGGGCCTTCACAAAAGCTGGGTCATGAGAATGCATGTATCCTCAGATCTCAGATGATGAAGAAGAAAAGTATGGAACTGGACATATTAAAATGACTTTGTAAAAAAGAGCTTCAGTGTCAGGAGGCTTTGTTAATTCAGCTATGTTTGTGCTGTCAATAATATTTTTATGTTTTTCTTTGTTGAATTTTATTTCATGAGTAGGAGCAGATTTTAATTACCATGAATAACACATTTTCTGATATGTCATTTCCTAATGTTATTATCATATCAGTATCACCTGAGTTGTAAGACATACTGAAACAGAAATGTCCCAGACTAATAGGAAGCATCCACTAAAAGACTGAACAGATGCAGTACCTCACTGATCAGATGCTGGGCACAAATTCCCTGTCCTACTGTTAGGCTGAGTAGTGCTCATGCAGGACTCAAATCTGACTGTCTGGCCTCGTGAATATCTCATCACAGGCAGCACCTTTATGGAGTTGTCTTGGAGGAGACTTGCTTTCCTGGAAGTGTTGGCAGCTATTATGGAGATACATTTGTTGTTTTAGGATGATTTCAGCAACACACTGGTCTAAGAGTCAAAGCAGGGGAAGGCACAGTTTAAAAAAAGTAATCTGTACATGGCCAAATATTTAGAAAAGACAATAGGACCAGAGGGAAGAGCTCTCTGGTTATCTTTCTATATATTGCTTCTACATTTGTAACCATTCATTCATTCTCCAATGTGTCTTCTGAGCATAATAATGTTATTTCACTGTGCTCCTGCAGGAGGCACTTCTATTAAATAATGAAAGAGGCTAGCAGCTAGATAATGATTTTCAGTATCAGCAGCAAAGAAATGGCTTTGGTAAGCAATTTCCAGGACACGGAACATTTAAGGGAAGGCCCAGTGTAAAATCGTTCCCTTGGGAAGCCATGATATGGTCAGCTTCATGTTGCCATATCAAACCTATTCAGCATTTACGCCAAACTTATCAGCTGATCTGCAGGAATGGCAGAGACCAGAGGAACTGGACCTTGAGATGTCTTTCAGGCTGCATTGCCATGAAAAAACAATACCCCACTTGTCTCCATACATCATCTGCCACTAACTCCAATTGTACATCAAGTTGTGTTTCTTTATTTCACCATATTACATCTACCTGTTTCTCAACAGCCTGCAAAGTGTCTTGCAAGAAAAGTAGAAAAAAGCTAAAAACCTGATAACAAATTTAAAACACAATAGAATCGGTTATTATATAAAAGGGCCATTAATTTTTATAAAATGTAAAACATAGCAATAAAGATAAAGGAGGTACACAACCTCCTAAAATACTCCCCACAACCAACTTATCAGTATATGCCAGTTTACATCAAAAGGTTTTTACCTGCTGGCAAAAGAAGAGCAGAGAGGTCACTTTAGTCACCAAGGAAGGAAATTTCAGAGTAGTTTCCTATTCATTCACTTCCCTCCTCTTCCTGTTTTCAGTAGTTGGACAGGCACGCCATAAGTGCTAATCTTTTCTCATGCTCATTAGATGATTGGGGGGACAGGAAGGGGGACAAGGCAAATCATATCCCACAAAAGACTCTTCTACTACAGGAGTGAACGTGAATAGTCAAAAGGTCCTCTCTTGTTTTCTCATCCACTATGCCAGTGGTACAGCCCCCTCCCCTAAACAACTTGAAAGACTTTTTTGGGAACGCAAGATGCTTTTCTTGCTGAGAAAGTTTCTGGGCTACTCAGGATCTAAAGCAGGGATGGACAAAATGTGAACCATATAGTGCATGAAACCACGAAAATATTTTAGAAGCTCCTGATTTCACTTCTCATGTCTCGCTACTGAAAAAAAATGGCCAAAAATGCCACTCCACAATGCCAGAAAATGCAAGGGCTGCAAATTTAGGAGAAAACCTAGAACAGGGCCCTAGAACACGCCCCCCCCAAAAAAAATAGGTTTGGTTTTTATTTTTCATGTTTTGTAGCCTTATACAACTCTTGGGACATTCCCTGGGGCAGAAACCCGAGCCTCACAACCTATGAAATTGCCCAATTCAATCTAAAGTCTAAAAAATAGAATCATTTCTAAAAACCTCAGAGACAAGGCATAGTTGGAGCAATTACATATTGAGCTGTGCCATGTAATTGTGAGCTGCCTTAAGGGAGAAAGGTGGGATAAAAATAAAGTAAATAAATCAAATAAATATATACATAGCAAACCCTGTTTGTCATCTTGCTCCAATCTAACATAGTCTCCATGCTCACAAAAGCATTAGAGACAGAGAACAGACAGAAAAGGAGATCGGAAAGAAAAAGATAGTGAGTAGAGACAAAAGGGTCAGGACGACCAATAACTTTTCAGGACATATTAGACCGCTGTGTTTAGAAAGAGCAATGGATTTCAAAGAAGGGAGAAAGCAAGATGTAAAGAAAGGACAAACATAGAGAAAGAGTTCATAATCACAGTTTTATACAAGAGAAAAGCACCAGCAGAGCAGAAATAGTGAACAGGCAGATGCAAACAGTGAATGGATGAATCAAAAGGGTTCAGAATAAAAAAAAATGCCTCATAGACAAAAAAGGCAGGGGCTGTAGTTTGAACAAGATCTTTATGAAGAAGTCAATAGAGTACAAGAAAGCAGTTAAAAGAGCACACTGAGACACAGAAGAAAATAAGCAATAGAATTGTGGATGAAAGAAAGTCAATGGGGCTGAGAAATGAATCTTAGAGAACAACACTGAAATAATCAAACTAGTAAGATGTAAGAGAATATCACACTGAGGGGGAGAAATAAAGAAAACTTTTAGCAATATTTAAAAGCTAAAATATTTGCAGAACACTGAACAATAACAACAAAAAGATGGAAAGAAGTATCATGGGAAATCATGATGTTGGAATGGAGATGAAATAGAAGCACTACCAAGAATTAAAGAGAGGAGGAAGTGTATAAACATTAAAAGAAAATGAACCATGCTTGAAAAGAATTAAAGCAAGATGAGTGATTAGAAAGAGGACAGCATAGGGAAACAATGAGCTCGATATGGAAGTGCTAAATAGGGGTTGTTCCTATTACTATTAGGATTATTATTACAAAGGCTGGATGGCCATCTGTTGGGGGTGCTTTGATTGTGCTTTTAGTGCATAGCAGAAGGAGGTTGGACTGGATGGCTCCTGGGGTTGCTCCTATTACTACTATTAATACAAAGGTTGAATAGCCATTTGTTGGGCATGCTTTGATTGTGCTATTCCTGCCTGGCAGATGGAGGTTGGACTGGATGGCCCCAGAATCTTCCACTGAAGTACTGTTAAGTCTATGTTCATTAAAAATCATTTTAAATATTGTATTGTTATTTCCTTTTTACTGCACTACAAACGAGTGAGGAATTTGTTCATTTTTTTTTCATTTAGTTCACACAAATACTCTCCATCCATATGCTTCTAACCCAACCCATCTGTCAAATTTTAAAACACAATGTGGCCCCTGTGCTCAAAAGTTTGTCCATGCTTGATATATATACATTATATTATACACACATACACATACATTTCTTGGGGCTCCACGAGAAACTTCTGCTTCAAAAAAGGCTCTGTGGTTGAAAACGTTTGAGAACCCTGCTGTAAATGGATGCAGATGCTTGGAAAAGTTAAAATGAAACCAAGAAATCTTCAATCTCTCTGAAGGGCATAGAAAAGAGGGGATGGGTAGAATGTTCAATGTAGTCTGAAACATGGAGGCAAGAAGGAGAAGAAGAGAGGAGGGACTCAATCAAATAAGAGCGATAGGGCTGGAACAAGTGGTTCCTAGACAACATCATTGGGGTATTGACAAATTATAAATCATTAATTGGTAATCTGAGAACACAAATACACCCATATGTGTTAAATATATATTAAATAGACTTATACATTTATGTGCATGGACAAAATCTCTTAATATAGTCGACTCTTTTTTCGTGTCAGGAGCAACTGACAAGTCGCTTCTTGTGTGAGAGAATCGGCTGTCTGCAAGGACGTTGCCCAGGGGACGCCTCAATATTTGATGTTTTACTATCCTTGCGGGAGACTTCCCTCATGTCCCTGCATGGGGAGCTGGGGTTAACAGAGGGAGCTCACCCACTGTCTGCAGATTCGAACTGCCGACCTGTCAGTCAGAAGAACTGCCGGCATAAGGATTTAACCCATTGCGGCACCGGAGGCTCCTGATATAGTAGACTAAAAGAGAAGAGCTGAATGCATATGGAATAAGTAGAATATGTAGGATTTCAGTAACACTTTTGTCATTTTCATACACAACTTTTTTCAGTCATTGATCACTAGGCAAATAAGTGAAGCTAATCTTTGAGACAAATAAGTGAAGCTCATCTCCACGACTGTCTTTTAACTGCATTTTTCTAGTGAGCCTCATCACGCCTGGGATTCTTCTCATTAACGAGAGGTGAGGTAACCAGAGTTCCCCATTTAGGTTTCAAAACAACTATGTAATGCTGTAGGAGACTCTATGCAAAGAAAGTGGGAAATGGTATGCATGCAGCAGACTGATACATTCACTAACCAATTTTCCAAACATAGCATATTCAGCACTAAAGGTGAGTAAGTGTTTCATTTCAGTTCTTTTTTTAAACTGGGAATTTATCAAAATTGTCAAAATTTGAATGGGCGAGAAAGCAAAACAGATGGATTTCCTTTCCCCTATTTTGCACAAATTAATGAATACAACTTCCTGGTGACTAAACTGCACATGACTCCTATCCAACCTAACCATGCCTTCCAATACTGAGTTTTTGTATCCCTTGCAAGCCTTTGTAGTAAGTTCCCAGGGCAAACAGGGATTTTGCATAATTAGTCATCCTTTATTGTGTATTGTCATGATAGGTACTGATTTAAAAAAAACAATCTTCAATGATTATTAGTTCTTGTTACACAGTTGGGTCCTCTGTTAAGCAAAGATCTCCATTGTGTTCACAGAAAACCTGCTTCTAACAAGAATGGCAAAATTAATACATACTAGAAAATAATTTACACTATACAATAGGAAGGTGCAAATAATATATGGTAAAATGGCAATTTTTTGAAGAGGGACAATTATGCTTTTTGTCAATAAGTATGGTCAACCCTTTGTAGCACATCTGCAAGGATAGTGAGCTCTGTTCAATCCCTAGATGTCAGAAAGCAGTCATTCCTGGTCTTTGGTCCTCCAGTTGTTTTGGCCTTCAGGTCCCAGAATTGTTGACCAAGCTGGTTGGGGCTTCTGGGAGTAAAGTCCCAAATACCTGGGGGATCAAAGACTAAGAACCACTTAGCCTGTTCTATTGGTTTCCTTTATTTCTTTTGTAGTACAGAAGCATCAAACTAGTATCTGGGTACATCATTGATTCAAGCATTTATTCTGGAGCTCTTTTTAGAGACATAAAGTGGGGTAGAAATAATAATGATATTAACAATAACAATAGTAATATAATGATTAATTGCTTTTGATAAAGTAATGAATCATTCAGCCATTGCATTTGCTAATTTTTTGATAGGCACAAAAATGTCAATGCTTTTTCTTCACTGAAAGCTTGTTTAACTAACAAGTGATGTACAAGAGACACCCGAGGCTACATCATATTGATTACATTATTGGCGAGGCATGCTGATGAGGTATTTGAGCAGCCACAAATCCTGTCACTCAAACAAAGATCTAACAAGTTTACTGACTGTTCCTTCAGATCCCCAGGAAAACATTCCTCAGACGTATTTAGAATGGTTGCCTCACTACAACCATCCAATGTGTCACCATTTACTACTCCCTTTTCCCGGTATGGCATTATTAGTAAACACATCCAGGTCTTCCCATTGATATGGACAAGAAGCCAAAAACTAATCCAATGCAGTGTGTTATTTTGCTATTTTAGACTTTACATTATGGAGAGACAAAAATGTTTACATTTTTCTTCCTTGTCTTTTTTTTTTAAGTATTACTGAAGTATTAGTAAAGAATAGAGATATCACACTGGCACTGAAGGTCCACATAGTTAAAGCAATAGTATTCCCCACAGTAACCTATGGACGCGAGAGCTGGACCATAAGGAAGGCTGAGCAAAGGAAGATAGATGCATTTGAATGGTGGTGTTGGAGGAAAATTCTGAGAGTTCCTTGGACTGCAAGTAGATCAAACCAGTCCATACTACAGGAAGTAATGCCCGACTGCTCACTGGCGGGAAGGATATTAAAGGCAAAGATGAAGTACTTTGGCCACATAATGAGAAGACAGGAAAGCTTGGATAAGATAATGATGCTGGGAAAAATGGAAAGAAAAAGGAAGAGGGGCCGACCAAGAGCGAGATGGATGGATGATATCCTTGAAGTGACTGGCTTGACCTTGAAGGAGCTGGGGGTAGCCACGGCCCACAGGGAGCTCTGGCGTGGACTGTTCCATGAGGTTACGAAGAGTCAGAAGCGACTGAACGAATAAACAACAATTACTGAGTTATAAACAGTAATATATAATGAGATAACCATTTTTAAAGAACAAAACAAGCAATACATTGGGTGTTGTATGTAATTTCTTAAAAAGTAAGATTTTCAACTCTTATGTGAAGTCTTTGATTTACAGGATCACATCATGAGAAAATAACAGTAAACTGATACGTTGACCTTTTCACTTTCCACGTGAAGAAAATGGAAAGTAAAAATACTGAAAATATTAAATATCCACCTCTTCCAATTGATGTTAAAATATGCAGATTTAGTATAATGGGGAAAATCTAAATCAATGTGATTTGCCTTCTTGCATCGAACCTGGTATTGTACAATTGTGTGTCAATGTGTCATTCTTAAAAGAACCATGGCAGCAACAATTTTTCATGTTCTGCTCTGCTACTTTTGTGAAGGTCAGTGAAGGATATTCAGCTTTTCTGAGAAAAAGATGTGCTCAGCTATAATGTGACACCAGCATCTCTACGCTGCATGCCCTGTCCTTCAGAAACGCCTACTGACCTCAACTATTAAATATGATATCCTAGTTAACGTCATTTTATCAAATTGTTGTTCATTTCCACTTATATTTATAGATTTTGTAGATTAATAATGGTTTTAAGGACAGGGGATGCAGTGATGTGGGATAAGTATTTACGTCAAAGCTCTTTCCTCGAATTAGAAATCAGAGCAAGAGGTGATGACACCTGAATATTTTCTACTCACACATAAGTCTGTTTGTCTTAGTCATTTTGCCTTTTTATCTTTCCTAACACTTTCTAGTTATTAGCATTCTTATTTAGCAAAAAATCCTATTTCTCCCTGCAAAACAGCTCTATTTAGGAACAACACTGTCACGATGAAACAACATAAAATATATTCTTCCACATCTCACAAATGAAAGTCAGGTCACCTGTGTCCAAAAAACATCAAGAATGTGGTCAAGATAGGAGATTAGGGGAGAAAAACTGGGATATTTTAAAAGCAGCTGAAATAGGTTGACACCATTGTGTGCCACAGTGTATGTTGCACCCTAACATCTCTGAGATTAATATGAACTTCCATAGTGAAGCAATTCTTCATATGTATTACATATACAAAAACTAGGTTTTCATTTCAACTTTCACACAGGGATCCAGATTGCCTAGATGTCTTTGGGCATATAACTGTACACAAGAAAACTTTCAAAATGTAGATAGCATGGTGTATTGTCTTGAATTGTTGAATATGTATATGATGCACACCATAAAGAAAGTAACAAAATGTAAACAAAAGTAAAAACAAACATTGACAATTGAAATTTCTTTCTTTCTCTGTTTTTAATCATATGTGCAGCTGCAAGTCTTAATTGTTGTGAGAAAGCAATAATAATAATAATAAAACTTTATTTATACCCCGCCACCATCTCCCCAACGGGGACTCGGGGCGGCTTACATGGGGCCATGCCCAAAACATTACAATGTAAACAACATATAAAAGAACAGCACATCACAATACAATAAGCAATACAATAAATAATAATATCAATTACAAAGTAAAACAAGGAGACAATGAAAACAAGGGCAGACCACATGAACATTAAGTTAAAACTCTGGGTGAGAAAGACATAAAAATAAAAACCACAGCGAACAGGATCATAAGGGAGTGGGGTATTCTGGAGGATAGATATTAGAGGGAGCAACGGAAAAGAAATATAAAATGGTTACTCTCCAAAAGCACAGTGAAAGAGCCATGTTTTCAAGTCTTTCTTGAAGGCTGCTAGTGTGGGGGCTTGCCTAATCTCAGCGGGCAGAGAATTCCACAATCGAGGGGCCACAGCAGAAAAGGCGGGTCTGGGATATTGGGAGTGGGGACAGGAAAGCTTCCCCTGATGAACGAAGGGATCGGGTAGGCTTATGATAGGAGCCTACAAGGCAAGACAGAAACAAGTAAATATATAATGAATAAATGTTTTCTTTTACGTTCTGTAAGGAACTAAGTTATTTCCAGAGTTCATTAATATATATAGTTAGGTACTCTATTCCCTATTTAAAGCCCATTTCTATTTCATTTACTGATATTCTACATTTCTTCGATTCTAAGACACACTATTTTCCCTATATAAACACCTCTAAAAATGCAGTGCGTCTTAGAACTGCAGATGTATCTTATGTGTTTTATTGGTGGTAGTGGTGGTACTGAAATTAGGGTACATCTTTCAATTGATGGAATCTTACAATTGAAGAAATACATATGTATACATCTAGAATTTTGTGTCAAAAAATGACGATGGCAAGAGCCAGGAGCAACTGGCCTCCTGAGGTGGGACCGGTCCCATCTCCTGTCTCCACAGTGACCTTTATTTATCTGTGGGTCACATCACCTCAATTAATACATGAGGTTGACATTGGACCTCATCAGGTGGGCAGGAGGAAAGCGGGAGAAAGCTGAGGGAACCATCCTCCTTTGTTTCCTACTGTCTTTCCCTGTCTTCTGGGATAGCCAGCCATCCTGTGTAATTTCCCATCATTTGTCGTGCTTTCCCCACTTCCTCTCCATTTTATGCTGAAAATGGAGTCTTCTCTCCGTTTTCAGGCACTGGCAATACCGATTCCCACAGGCAGCCACCGGAAGTAGCCCTGCGTCATGAGATGGTCTCCATGGGACTTCGTTTTGCCAGCGCCTAAAAACGGAGAGAAGACACACAGAAGAATGCATCTGATGGGGTCCTTATACACATTTACACACAGAGGTTTGTGGGTGGCAAGACAAATATCATAAGTGATGCTAAGAACTCTTTTTTGCACATATTATTGATCTGTTGTCATACACTACTGAACTATATCAATGAATGGCTCCAAAAATCTGTTCTCTCTCAAAGAACAAGTTAATTCATCTAGATCCATATGGCTAATCTAAATATGTCAGGCATCTGCCAGAAACAGAGACTAGGTGAACTGAACAATTTCCATGCAGAATCAAGAGCTACAGATACCGGTTGAGTATTCCTTATCTGAAATACTGAAATACTTCAAAACATGGCTGAGATAGTGCTTTCAGATGGTTCAATGTATACAAGCTTTGTTTCAGGCACAAAATTATTTAAAATATTGTGTATAAAATTACTTTTGGGGTATGTGTACAAAGTATATGTGATACGTATGTGAATTTTGTGTTTAGACTTGAATCCCATCTCCTTATGCATGTATATGCAAATAGGTATGAAAAAATACAAAACACTTCTGTTCCCAAGCATTTTAGGTAAGAGATACCCAACCTGTAACTCAAATTAGCGAGTCAATCAATCCTTTTGCATGAAAAAAAACAAGGAAACAAAATATTTCCCCAGAAGCAAACATTCCTTAATGGCTAATCCCAAAGAGAACAAATGTCCCTTTTCTATTTAGGACAAAACCAAGAGGATAGATATGTAGTATTTGCTTCAATTATAACTAATTTGTTCCAGTGGCATCAGAACACTGAACATCACTTCCTTGAAATCCAACTGTCACTTACATGGCACTATCATGTTAGAATGCAAAACCTAGACTAATAGCAGTTCCACTTGGCTTATATCTTTTCTGAAAGAAGGTAATTGTATTGTTTTCAATATAGTACAGGAAAAACAGGGGAAAAAATCTCATGACCTCTTAGGATGCCTGCCATAGACGTCAGTGAAACATCAGGAGAGAATGCTTCTGGAACATGGCTATACAGCAACCCAGAAAAAAAAAATTCCCAAATCTCAACATGATTCATTCTTGATGTCACATTGCATCGTAGGTCAGGCTCCAAGGTTGGTCTATGTATTGTGACGTGTAAGATTAATGTTTTGGGTCAAAATGATCAACAGGACAATGGTAGAATGCTTCTTTTTCCTTAATGGTGTCAGGCATGTTAGGATGCTATAGTCTGCCATTTATTTTAGTAGGTTTTGGAATCCTTCCACAAATGTTACTGTTTTTAGTCATCTATGGACCCATTAACATTTAAAACCGATCATTAATTAATTAACCCAATGACATAATTTCTTTATATGCATTTTTCCAACCTTCAGCTCAAATTCTCTAAAAGTCAAATGCTTTTGGTGTTGCCCAGGTTATTGACTTTTACACTCAATGGCCCATTAAGAAACATGACGGGTGGTATCAGGGTCAGGGGGTGTGTTTGGGAAAGTGACCTCAACTGAGACAATAAAAGGGCTGCTTAGTTACTTAGAGGGTCTATTTTAAAGTTACATTTAAGGAGTTCTCTAGAGCAATTAAGCAGACTTTAGACCAACTTCTGAAAGTTGCTGGCATACCTAAACGACGAACCAGCTGAAGGAGCAACTTGGTAAGAACATTTTATTTTACTCTGGAATTGATTATTATAACATTGCTTGCTTTATTCATTGTAATTAACTTTGTAATTAACAGATGGTAATAGAAATGTGTCATTTAGTTTTTAATTTAAACAACATTTCTGAAAACATCCATTTGGAAAATTAAACATTTTATGAGGGAGGAAACATATTGAATAGGGTTTTAAAAATAAATAAATAAATTGGAACACATAACCATTTATATTTCACACTAGGTCAAAGATTGAAACTGCAGGCATTCTTATGTTGGAAAAACAAAAATAATACACAACAGACTTATTAAAATACTTTAGTATATTTATAATATTTACAGTCTATTCATCTCAAAATGTGGACTCAATAAGTATTTAACCAGTGATTTATTTAATCAGTATCACAATTCTTTAAAAATTCAAACATTGCTGTAGAATTGCACTTGTTATTTCTTTCTTATTCTTGCATCAAAGGAAGTAATATTGCTCAAACTGTGATCTCAAGTCCCACTTACACTGCTATATAATGCATTTTGGATTTGCATTATATGATCAGTATAGACTCATACAATACGGTTTCACTGAATTGAACTGTGTGATATGAGTCTACACTAAGCCTATAATACAATTCCAAACTGTGAAACCTCCATTGATTGCAGTGCAATTGTATTGACATCAGTTTTCTAATGACCGAATTTTTCAGCCTATCATCTTTAATGATAAAAGCAGCAAGAAAAGGTAATTTCTTATCTGACAATGACACTCATACATAGGTATAGAGGTAAAACAAAAGATTTGTTGAAATTTCACTTATGAATGAAAATCTGAGTGACATTTAGGACGTAAGGAAACAGGAGATTGGACAAGCCTTTGGTTTGTCTGTGATGTTGAAAGACAAGGGCATTAACTTGCATTTAGTACTTTGACAACTCAGTATTTTGGAGACAGCGTTATGCACATCACTCATACCCAAATAATTGAACTGTTGTGGTTATGTCTTCAAGTGTATGCTGTCTTATAGTGTCCCTATACTAGGATTTTCATGGCAAGATTTATTCAGAGCAGTTTGCCATTGCCTTCCCCAGAGTCCTGCCCAAAGTCACGAAATGTTGTTTATGATTTGAACAGGAATTCAAACCATGGTGCCCTACACTATGCTGGCTACAATGGGACTAAATGGTTGATCCACAGATTTGGCTGGTTTTGAAATAAAGGATTTCAGCATTTTATTTCAAAACTGCTGCACAGTTTATCAAAATATTTCATTAAGGAACAGAATACACCTATGTTCTCAATTAATGCAAAGTGGAAGACAAAATTATACTTAAAATTAAGCTATTCATTTATTTATGAGGTGATGTATTACAGACAGAAATATTTAATACTTCAATACCTAGATGAAACCTTTAAAACAAACTAAAAATATTTCTTTAAAATATTAGTTTTTGACTTATGACTCCTGTTTTGCATCCTGCCTCCCCACCCAATCCGTGGCTGTTTTGGAGTGTCCCTGAGGCATTTCTTTGTAATCAACCACACAAACACATGCCAAAAGTTGTTTAAAAGTTTTGTCTAAACATAACCTGGTTTGTAAGCTAGCAATATGCTGGATACCACCTATTCAGTTTTGGATACACTCATTCAGTCTATACTATCAAGACATCTATTATTTATATTTATTTTAGCCATATCCAGAAAAATCTAGAAAAATATATTGGCTGTAAATTCACAACTAACAAAATGAATACAGTAGAGTCTCACTTATCCAACATAAACGGGCCAGCAGAACATTAGATAAGCAAATATGTTGGATAATAAGGAGGGATTAAGGAAAAACCTATTAAACATCAAATTAGGTTATGATTTTACAAATTAAGCCTCAAAACATCGTGTTATACAACAAATTTGACAGAAAAAGTAGTTCAATATGCAGTAATGCTAAGTAGTAATTACTGTATATATGAATGTAGCACCAAAATATCATGATGTATTGAAAACATTGACTACAAAAATGTGTTGGATAATCCAGAACGTTGGATAAGTGAATGTTGGATAAGTGAGATGCTACTGTAGTTATATTTTCACTACATGTAAATGATTAGCTTAGGAAAAGGATCAGTTCTGTCAGGAATAGGCTAACTCATAGCAAAGTTGGAAAAGGTTTTTGACTGGAAGTCCCGGAATCCTTGATCCATGGCCATGCCATCTTGGGAATTTTGGGAGTCAGAGTTCAAAAACTCTTTCAAGCTCTGATCTATAGCTATTAATGATGACAAACAAATGGGACATCCATATTCAGAGGCATATTATGTTGGAATACAGCTTTGTTGGGCAAGCCATGAAAAAGTGTAGCATCTTCCCATGTGTTTCTGAAGGGACTCCAAATAAAAATGGAAATAGTGGGCTAGTGGGCTAAAGAAACATTTCTTATATGATTTAACATGATTATTTCAATCATTCTACTATGTGTGACTCTGACCTTAGGAATGGATTCATTAAAATGAATGGCTTGTTCTATATGTGTCCAGACACCATCCAAACATAGATTCCTTCTCTTATCATGTGTGATGCTTGCTGTACTTCAGGATTAATGGGGGCATTGCCTGAATGCATGTTTAAGTGTAAAAAAAATTGTGATTACAAACATTTTAACATTAAATACAGTGGGAGATCTGGTACAGTAGCATCACATGTGATACTAGTTTCACATTCTTCTTCTGGAGTTTTACGAAGCACATCATCCCTTCTTTATCTGGAATATGAATATGATATTTTTACACTGGAGTAATATAATAACAGTTGCAATAGCCAGCATTGCTACCTGTGACAAACCCTTTTTTGCTACTTATATTATTCAAATTTAACAAGTAGTTAAAGTACAGTAATAAAATACAGACTAACAACTGTCAACTTCATCCCCCATAGCTAATATGACTTCAACCAGAGTCTTGGCTAAAACTACAATCATTTTATATGCAATCTGTTTCTTCACAAACGCTGATGGAAAAGCTGCAATGTAAGTAGAGTATATTGATATACATTTTATGAAATTAAACAGTTATTAGCTTGAATATAAGCCCTAGATCGGCCCATCTGCAAATCCCATCAGGCCCAGATCTAGCTGGCTGGAACTCTCATCATTCCCAAATGTGGGCAGGTCCAACTCTCATCAGACCCAGATCGGGCCATCTGGAAATGTAATCAACTCCGGATCTAGCCGAGTTGGAACTGGCAATGATGCAGGTCTCTGGATATGGCTGGATTCCAACTAATCCTCTATGAGGCTCCAACTAAACCCCACTAAGTTAGACCATGAGGTACCTTATGTACCAAGTTTGGTCAAGATCGATGGTTGGTGGGATTCATATGGCTATCCAGGACTAAAACTCGCATAAACTTCTATCAGCCCCCTTTGCCAAACCCTTCAATTATTTTAAGTTGGGTAATGAAGTGTGTGTGTGACAAGTTTGGTCCAGGTCCATCAAGCCAAATAGGAGTTTGATGGATTCGGACCAAACAAACATACTGTGACTTTTATATAGAAAATAAGCTTCCCCTTCTTTTGTTCAAATGATGCAAACTCGATAAAATGGGTCAGTTTAGTTCTCAAGGTCAAAGGCACTTCTTGAATGATGAAACTGCTGTAGCCAGGGCTTTGTCTAATTATTTCCTCCCCCCCCCCCCACCCATATGTGCACAAAACAAATCATATCTACATCTGAATGATAAACCAAGGTGTGAGCTTGTTCAGTGTTTCTTAAACATGTGATGTAGGTTGTTTTGTTATTCCTAGTGCCATATATGTATGCATTAGTTAAAACTATTTATTGCTTTCATGAAAACTTGCTGTGGACCAAATGGCTCTAGGATAGGCCTGGCATATTCTTTATACCATTTCTTGGAGTAGCACAGAGATGGGGAATGATATGTAATGGAAAGCAGAGTACCATATAGGGTAGGGAACTTCAGCAAATGCAGTTTAAAAAAAAGAAAAGAAAATTGCATTTCTACACAAATATAAAAGGCACAGAAGACCTGCTCTCTATTGCTTATGGTGACTCTCATTACTTTTATTCTGTAAAAGGTAAACTATCTTTCTTGTTAAATAACCACTTAGGAAAATGTTGTTAACCATTTCTCATCATTGGGAGGGAATCCTTGGTCTCTTAAACCGCAATAGACAGAGACAGGTTGTTACTGAATTTTTAGTGTATACTTTTCTGAAGGCAAGTTGCCTGTATGCCCAAAGTAGATATGATAGGATTTATCCAGTTTGCAGTCTCAGATGGCACAGCAGGTTAAACCTCTGGGCTGCTGAACTTGCTGACCAGTTCAAATCCGGGGAGTGAGGTGAGTGCTCGCTGTTAGCCCCAGCTTCTGCCAACCTAGCAGTTCAAAAACATGCAAATGTGAGTAGATCAACAGATATGCAGTCATTCCAGTCACATGACCTTGGAGGCATCTACAGACAACTCTGGCTCTTTGGCTTAGAAATAGAGATGAGCACCAACCCCCAGAGTTGGACATGACTAGACTTAATGTCAGAGGAAAACCTTTACCTTTACTTAGCAGGATCCATTAAAATTCGAACTGCTGCTGAAAGCAAAGGGTTAAAGCTCCATCACTAACAGTGTTTTATTCTGGATCACTCCACGCTCCACATGTCTACTCAAGACCCTTGAAAACAATCCAGGCCATTGACAAGGCCGTGAATGGGGTGACATGTAGCTTCGCCCAAAGATATATAAGTAAAATTTAGATTGTTACTGCTGTGAGGTTGTTTTTAATCCTTCCCAATCTGTTTTCATTACAGGAAGAGATCTGTAAGTGAAATGCAGATTATGCACAATTTGGGAGAGCACCTACATTCTGCAGACAGGCAAAACTGGCTCCTTGAGAGATTGCAAACTGTGCACCATGCTCCCCTGGTCGCTGAAGAAACCGTTGTAGATGCTAAGCCCCGTGAGGCCAGAAGCTGGAGATTGCATCCTGAGCACTTCCAGGCAAAGATACAGAGGAAACCAAAGGATTGGAATAAAGGTTATCGGGACAGCATGTTCAAAACAAAACCACAGTGAAATAACATAAAGTCAGCTTTCCAGTTAACTGCATAGAGTAGTGAGCAATCAGGGCATTTTATTATTTATTATTTATAAGACAATGACATCTAAAGGCACGTCTGCATAATACTTCTATTTGGGAAATATGGGTGCTCATTCTGAGCATTTTACTCCCATAGACTTCATTGGTGGGTAGCAACCGTGCAGTCCTCCAGCTGTTGTTCAACTGCAGGGTACATCTGGAAGACTATGCGATTCCTACACTTGGTCTATGTATAGAGGAGGTTCTGGCTGTCAGAGCTCCTCAGGCCTCATCTACACTGCCATATAATGCAGTTATATAATGTAGTTTAACTGCATTATACAGGTTTACACAACCATATAAGTTAAACTGCATTATATGACATTATAGATGGGGCCTCAGTTTTCCATACAGCTTACAGAGTAACTTGTAAGGACAAATCTATACCCACTATCTCAGAGATGAAAAATGGGGCATGGGTGGCCAAACAACATTGGAGTGCAGTTGAAATGGGAAAATATAAATGAGGAGGAACATGCTTTTTAGGAGAGGCTGCAGCAGGTTTTTTTTTTTTTTGGCCTGAACCTATTGGGGAGGGCAAGATTCCACTTTCTCCCTGCAATGAGTTAACTGAATAAAAATATTTTTCACTTTTAGCTCAATCTGCAGCAATGGAATTAGGCCAAGGACAGAGGGAGAATGAGGTAGGAGGAGAAAGAAACTGGAGCATTTAAGAAGTAGCTGAAAAGGTGGGGCCACAGAGAGTTCATTGGTCTTATCCCTGTCAACTGAGATACTTGGAGGGTATGAAGCTTGTCTGGCTCATCTACTTTGTGAGCTTCTGCTTTGGGGTTAACTGGGCAGTGGATGAGAAAACCTCTTGATTTTTCTAGGATGTTTTTTTCCTTATAACTTCTTCCAGGTATCATGCTACTGAACCTGGTACATAAGCATGCACAGTTGCTGTTGGTTCATGAATAACTCACTCACTACATCAATAGAGAGGTGTCTATACTTGTTTTCTGACAGTGATCTTACTATGTACACTGACTTCTAGAAAAAGCCCATGCTGGGCTTAGTCCCAAAATGCCCATCAATCCTTTGTCAATGTGTTCATGTCAACAAAAGCATATCTTCATAAATCTGTTTACATTTGCTGTTGTAATTTTATGCATATGTACTTAACAACCAGGTTAATTGAAATGATGGGGACTTCCTTCTAAGTAAATATGCATAGGATGAGGCTATAAGATATGCTATGAAGGAGAACAAGTTATAACCAATAACATGAAAACCAGTGAGGCCATATCATGGCACAAATATAGCTGATGGTACAAATTTATCCAGGACAAGAGATACTATATGGATTATAGAACACGGAGCAGAGCCCATTATTTTATGGTTTTCCAGGTTAACAAATTGCAGTTTTCTGTATATGTTGGTAAACACACGCAGACACTATAAGAGAAAGACAAATAAACTTTTATAAGATTTAGTACCTCATGCATTTTTTCACAAACTAATAAACTAGAAATGAATGTTCAGATCAAGAGCTGGCATTCATCATATTCAGACAGCAAAAGAAAATTTGGTTCCTTAGAAGTATACAGCAAAAATTTGATTGAGGGCCAAGTATTTTATTGTACTAGACATGTTCCTGCATACATGCAACTAATTGCAACAGGCCATAAAGAGCTTGTATTGAGTTTAGTGCATTTTACTTGGAAGAAGTGTTTTAAGAAGGAATAGGGTGGGTTTGTGGGACTGTGACTTTAAAATGCACTTTCTATTTATTCATTTGCTGCATGTTCAATTTAAATTTAAAGAAATGTAGTTTATTTCTTAAAATCTGTGATTTGCTAATGCATTGTCAAATAAAATGGACCAAAAGCTCTCAGACAGCAGTAGATGAAAAGCACAGAACTCTAGTTTTCCTGTCATTATTTATATTTGGAGATATATTTGGAGTTTATTTTCCTTACTGTCTCTCTGAACAGGAGAGTTAATCAAACTGGTACAATCCTGTTTGATGAACTTTGGTTCCAATGAAATCAGTTTAAATATCCATCTTGTATAAGGATGTTATCACACGAGTCTCCTAAAATGGCTTCTAGTGCAGTCAACCTGTCTTGCTTAAAATGGAAGCTTGCCTGCCTAAGCTTGCTTCTTATTGCACAAAGCATATCTGAACAAATTTTGAGAAAGCATAAAGCGCATAGACCACATGAGCCAAACTCAAGATTCGTGGGCCAAATCTAGCTTTTCATGTCTTTTTATGTAGTCCTCCAGATGCTGGACTACAACTGTATTCATCAGTTGATGGGACTTGTGATATAGTAACACCTGTAAGGCTGCAGATTGTTCTGTTCAGTCAGGAGAGTGGGGTTTAAGTGGGGTTTAGGTGCTTTGAATGTGATTTCCTGCTTCTTGGCAGGGGGTTGGACTGGATGGCCCATGAGGTCTCTTCCAACTCTATTATTCTATGATTCTACAAGGCTTCTGGATATGATGTCTGACATTAAAATGTTAGCCGCTCTGAGTCTCTCAATGAGGGAGAGAGGGCAGGGTATAAAACAAAGTAAATAAATAAAATGTCCTTTAATGTTTCCCAAACCTCAGAGCCACAGGTGTTGTTGAGCTGCAATTTCCATCACCCCCCAGTTTGCATGGCGAATAATAAGAAGTTATGGGAGGTTGTTCAATAATATCTGGGGACTCAAATTGGATAAAAATTAAAGAGCGCTGACCACTATGTAAAAAAAAAAGTTGATCCCCTGAATCTATGGATACTCCATCCATTGATTCAATGGCCCTTTGAAGGCAACCATAAGGCTGATGTGGCCCTTGATGAAAATGAATTTGGCACCCCTGGCATAGACCTTACTGCAGTTGCATGGATGTGTCAACTCCCAATCTGTGCTGCCCCTGCCTTGGTACACATCCCTTCTTTTTAATGTGAGAACTATGTAACTTCAAGAGTTTAGAGGTTCAAAGCTGCACATCTCTGAGCTTTCATTTTCCCCAGTTCCAAAACACTGATCATATACAACTTTAAAAGGGATGATCAAAGAAAAAAAGGTTAAGTTCTTGTTTTGCAGAAGACTACCAACAACATGCCCACAAGGAATGACACAGCTCCAAAAATCCATAGCTGAAACTGATTTCCCTTATTGCACTAGAACCCACATTTAAAGGACTTTGAACATACATTCAAAAATCAAAAGATGAGAGGAAGCTGTTTTCATCTAATACAACTTTAACATGACTTGAAGATTGGCCTGGGATGAGTTTAGGATGATGTCATGTGCTAGTGTTTGTATTCATGTCTAGGGAGCCTCCAACATGGCTTGCAGACTTGTGTGATGATTTCCTCAGTGAAGTGCCACTGAGGGCCCTTCCAAACAGCCATATAACTCAGAATATCAAGGCAGAAAATCCCACAATATCTGCTTTGAACTGGGTAATCTGAGTCCGCACTGCCAAATTTTCCAATTCAAAGCCGATAATGTGGGATTTTGTTCAGCTGTGTGGAAGGGGCCTCTGATCAATGAGATCTAGGTTCAGATAATTCACACTCTAATCCCAGTTCCTGGAATCCTCCACTTTACTACAGTCAAGACAAGAGATACAGTGGTACTATCTATCTATCTATCTATCTATCTATCTATCTATCTATCTATCTATCTCTGGGTATCTGGGTACATCATTGATTCAAGCACATTGATTCAAGCACATATTCTGGACCTCAAAATGATTAACTGCTTTCAATAAAATACTGCATCACCCAGCTATGGCATTTGTTCAGACTTGTGCTAGGCACAAAAGTGTCGGTGCTTTTTCTTCATTGAAAACTTCAATTAAGTTTTCAATGAAGAACATGAAAGGCACTGCAGACTCACTCAACCAATCAGCCATAGCAGAGCACCTGATGAACCAACCTGGACACAGTATATTATTTGAGAACACAGAAATGCTTGACCACTCCAACAACTATCATGTCAGACTACATAGAGAAGCCATTGAAATTCACAAGCATGTGGACAACTTCAACAGAAAGGAGGAAACCATGAAAATGAACAAAATCTGGCTACCAGTATTAAAAAACTCAAAAATCAGAACAGTAAATAAAAAGCAACACTCTGAAAACAGAGGATTTCCAGACATGAACCAACCAAGGGCAGTTAACTACTCTAAACAAAGGATGCCCCAGAGGCAGGAAGAAGACAGCAGATAAGCTTTTCAATGCTAATTAAGGTGATTAACTACAACATTCATACTGACCTCTCTCACCCTAGACTTTCCACAGTTATATATTAACCTCTTTGCTTAGTTTTCTCCATACCTCACAACCTCTGAGGATGCCTGCCATAGATGTGGGCGAAACGTCAGGAGAGAATACTTCTGGAACATGGCCATACAGCCCGAAAAACATACAACAACCCTGTGATCCCGGCCATGAAAGCCTTCAACAACACATTAAAACTTCATTTAGCTATTAGCTAACAATGATGCACAAGAAACACCTGAAGCTACATCATATTGATTACGTTATTGGCGAGGCATGCTGATGAGGTATTTAAGCAGCCACAAATCCTGTCACTCAAAGATTTAACAAGTTTACTGACTGTCTCTTCAGATCTCCAGAAGAAACACATTCCTTAGATACATTTGGAATGGTTGCCTCACTACAACCATCCAATGTGTCACTATTTACTACTCCTCCCTTTTCCTGGTTATGACATTATTAGTAAATACATCCCGGTCTTCCCATTGATATGGACAAGGAGCCAAGATCTAATCACATGCAGTGTGTCACTTTGCTATTTTAGACTTTACAAGACCCCTGTAAGTAAATAAGTGGAAAGATTTGTTTACATTTTTCTTCCTTGTCTTAAAGTGCAACTGAGATATAAACAATAGAATATAAGGGGATAGTGTAACCATTTTTAAAAAACAAACAAGAACTACATTAGGCTTTTAATGATATTTCTAAAAATAAGATTTTCAATACTTATGTGGAGGCTTTGATTCATACTTTCACGTTTATGAGAAAGTAACTGTAACAAGTTCCTTAAAGAGCAATCCTAAATAGGTGAGGGGAGAATTGTCATGTTAGGGAAATCCCGAGTTCCTCAACTCCTCCACTTATTTATAGTCAAGATAGTAAGTGCAGTGGTAGTTTTCGCTCTCTTGCATTTAAAAAGAATATGTGTAAACATACATACATACTCTATTAAACAGGCATATAGTACAAATCCATATGATTGTAGCTTCAACACTCACATAAAGCACAAGCCAGCACTTGAACAGTGATTTCTCCTTCACTATTTTATGAAGCCACATGTCTATAAAAATAAGAATACAGTACCTTTAAAAGTTGTACCACAAAATAAGTGAAGTGATGCGTCCTGAAATTATAACCATGATGTAACTAAGCCATATAATTTTAAAAGATAATTGATAGAAATACCTAGTTCTTTGCATTCATTGTGATAATAATTTTATTAGGCCAACCAAAAAACTGCAAAATTCATCATGCTAGCCTTTAAAAACTGGTGGCAGACAAAGAGGATAAAATATTGTGCAGAGAGGAAAAAATGAAAGCATTCTTATCATGGTCTGATTCTAACATGATAAATTCTTGTTCCAGTATGTCCAAAAAATTGGGAAGAGAATACAGAAATAACGTCAGCATTATTGTATTTCAGGCTGTGATCATCTGGTGTTTTGATAGACCTGCAGTGGAGTTTCACACATGCTAGCATGAAGCAACTCCCTCTCCATAAATGTTGGTCTTTCTTACTCATCTCAGTTTACATTTATTTATTTATTTAAAACATTTATATTCTGCCGTTCTCACCATGAAGGGGACTCAGGACGGAGCACAACATATATACGGCAAGCATTCCATGCCAGTACCTAAAATAATTATAAATATACACAAACATTAAAACATTAAACACTAAAATCAGTTACTGTATATCTACTTCAAAATCAGCTGTTTAAACCAACTCAGGACACCATGCTGGCTCTGGTCACGTCAGGCCTGATTTGATTCCATGGTGAATGCAAGAAATGACCTGAACTTGGTTTGTGGAAGTCCCATGACACTTTTAAAACACAAAATCAAACATAAAACCAAACACACAGAAGTTTATTAACAGTTAAGACACTAGAGGGAGTTATTAGAGCTGAGAAAATAAATTATATTTCAAGGATCTTGTTTCTATTGCATCTGCAGGCAGATCAGATGACTAGACCTACTTAGAGCGAAGTCATACGATTTTTTTAGTTGCTTTGCATTAAAGCTGGCCAGTAAAACTGCTGTGGATAAATCTGTAAATGGAAAAGGGAACATCGTCTACTCTCTTTTGCTGTGAACAATTCAGTGTCATCATCTTCTAGGACTTTGTGACCTAAATCACATAAACTACACTCCGTTGCAGATTCAGAGCAGACAGAACCGCTTATAAAAATAATGTTGTTTATTGTTTTATCCTTTACATATGTACGTATCACCTTTTGCTGCAATAATGTGTTACAATCTAAGACTGATGCTAGAAGAGAGAAAAACAGGGAAGGAAAAAGGAAAATATGTAAATCCAAATATTGAAACATTACTGAGGTTATATAACAAAACTAGATGATTATTGGGTGCTCAAAAAAGACAGCTTTGGGGGAGGAAGACCCAAATAGAAGTTCATTTGAGTGAACTGAGATTAGTTTGATTGCCTCACCTCCTCAATAATGTTGACTATTAGAATACCTGTAGAGGGATGCAGTATTGCAATGAGAAAAAGGTTGGCGCATGTTAGGCTGATAAAAAGTGGCACCTGACCTTTTGATGGTATGAGTGTCAAATAATGTTTCTTTCCTTAAAGATCCAAACCTTTGACCTCGTTTTAATTACAAAATGTTTTTCTAGACATATTGCTGCAGGATCCACACCCAGCAGATGCACTGAGACAACCCTTCCTTGTTATTATGACTTGATATACTTCCTACACTTGATGTCTGCTTCTGCATGTTGAATAAGGTATGCAGGGAAAATGATACCATGTAGAGATAAGGACCTCCCAGTTGGAATAAACAAACAGGGTAAATCTGATTCAACATCTTTTCTTAATCTTGCCTAGCGACAATGTGGGTGTCAAGTTTCAAACATGTCTGACTGCAAGACACTAAGGCCCCTTCCACAAAGGCATATAATCCACAATATCTTCTTTGAAATGAATTACAGTATCTGAGTCCACATTGAACTGGATTATATGGCAATGTGGACTCAGATAATCCAGTTCAAAGCAGATATTGTAGATTATCTGCCTTGATATTCTGGGTTATATGTCAGTGTGGAAGAGCCCTAAGACTTTGTATTGCACATATATATATACACACACCACATACCAACTATGGAGTATTAGTGATATAGCCAAGAACATGCTGAGAATCAGGTATGAGGCACTTTCTAACCCAAAAAGTGCCTCATACCTGATTCTCAGCATGTTCTTGGCTATGCTGTACAAGTGTCCCTTTTGCGCAAATTGAATAAAGCCTCTGTCGTTTGCCTTCATCCTGGTGGAGTCTTCGGTTCTTGATTTGCTACCCATGCAAGCTAGCTCTCTAGGCATCTCTCAGGGCTTAGGACAACTGCAAATTCTGGCACCTTTTTCAAACAGTATGTTTTACAGAACAAAATGGGTCTTCCAGCTAAGTAACATTACAATTGGATGGCTGAAATAAACAAGAAGCCCTTTGCTTTCTTTTGCTTGAGGGCAGGGGCAATAGAGTACTAAGGCACGAACTTCAGGTGGCAAGATGTTCCAGAGAGATGGCGCCACTGCTGAAAAGGCTCTGCGTCTAGTTGTTAGACACAAGGTCTTAAAACTGGGGACTTCCAACAGGTCTTGGTCTTCAGAACGGAGGGATCTCTGGGGTTTGTAGGGGGTGAGTCGGTCCCTCAGGTACATCGGCCCTAGACCATGTAAGATTTTAAAGGTAAGCACCATCACTTTGAAAGTGATCCGGTGCTCAATTGGTAACCAGTGCAGCTGCAGTAAGATTGGTGTTATGTGGCATCTCATCGGGACTCCCGCAAGGAGCCAGGCAGCTGCATTTTACACCAATTTGAGCTTCCGGATCACCGACACAGGAAGGCCAATGTAAAGGGCGTTACAGTAGTCCAGTCTCGAGATGATCGTAGCCTGGATCACCGTAGCCAGATTGTCCCTAGACAGATAGGGACAGATATTGAATAGATCAATAGGTACCGCTCCAGCGGGAAGGACCGCTCCAGCGCCCTATGCCGTCATGCTGGCCACATGACCTTGGAGGCGTCTACGGACAACGCCGGCTCTTTGGCTTAGAAATAGAGATGAGCACCAACCCCCAGAGTCTGACACGACTGGACTTAATGTCAGGGGAAAACCTTTACCTTTACCTATGGGTCTAGAATATGTACAGTAGTTCAAAAACCAGGGTGGATACAAATACATGTGCATACATGCACACGCATATCTCCATGCATACATACATATATATACTCGCGCAGGCGTTTATGTGTTTGCGTCGGTCCCGGAAGCGAAGCCGCCAACATTACTCCAACTCCCCTCGCTTTCGCCCCGTCTCCCGCCTCCCCGTACCTGGAATATCGCGAGACTTCACGCACCCACAGTGCATGTCTCGCGAGAGCGCTGGCGATTGGCCGGGCCTAGTCTTTGCCTCAGGCGACGTCGGCGGCTGAAGGAAGAGAAGAAGGGAAGTCGAGCTCGGCAGGCGCAACAGGTGAGGCGGGCCGCCCGGCTTTTCCGCGGTGAGCAGTGCCGGCGGGGGGTAAAGTGTCCTCAGGGGCAGAGGGGGAAAAGGAAGGGAAGGGAGGGGGTGTCCAGAGGGGTCCGAGAAGGGAGGCGAAGCACCGGCGGCCCTCAGGAGACGGATGATAGCGTGGTTTGCGAAACGAAGAGATGGCCTGTCCCTAAAGGGGGCTGTTGTTGCAAAGTTGGGGGAAGGGGGTACGTGTTGCGTGTACATGGGAACCATGGAAGGTACGTGACGCGTGTATGGGAGAGTACACGAGAGACCACACGATGGAGGTACGTGAGAACATGTAGAGCAGGCCTGGGCCAACTTGGGCCGTCCTGGTGTTTTGGACTTCAACTCCCACCATTCCTAACAGCCTCAGGCCCCTTCCTTCCCCCCCACAGCCGCTTAAGCGGCTGTGGGGGGGGGGGGAGGAAAGGGCCTGAGGCTGTTAGGAATGGTGGGAATTGAAGTCCAAAACACCAGGAGGACCCAAGTTTGCCCATGCCTGATGTAGAGGCAGGGTGATGCGTGTATTCCAGAGGGTGCGCGACGTGTATCCGTGAGAACATCGGGAGCGCGTTCGATTAATTGATAAGAGGGTTGATATATGCCAGATAAATGTAGTGTCAGCCAAGCTTTGAAGCTGCAAGGCCATTCAATGCTAATCAAGGTGATCAATTGTAACATTCACCCTTGCCTCAAACAGACAAGTTCTTTCTTCCAACCTGGGCTTTCCACAGACATACAAACCCCACTCGCCTAGTTTCGAACAGACCTCACAACCTCTGAGGATGCCAGCCATAGATGTGAGCGAAAGGTCAGGAGAGAATGCTTCTGGCCATACATCCCGGAAAACTCACAGCAACCCAATGTAGTGTCTGCTTACTCGAGAGCTGCTATTAAAAATACATCTAATTCATACTTAACTGCAGATATGGGCCAACCTGGGCCCTCCAGGTGTTATGGACTTCAACTCCCACCATTCCTAACAGCCTCAGGCTTAAGCGGCTGAGGAGGGAAAGCAAGGGGCCTGAGGCTGTTAGGAATGGTGGGAGTTGAAGTCCAAAACAACCTTGAGGGCCCAAGTTTGCCCATGCCTTCTTTACTGTTGCACTTGCCTTGCCTAGCACTTTATAGTTGGCCTTTCCGACTCTGAAGCCCTGATCATTATAGCTGGCCCTGCTGATGGAGCATTTTGTAACTGATTTTTTAAAAAAATTGTGGTTGTTTTGAATTGTGTGTTCTTGTTTCATGTCTATTATTTTTTATTATGTTTAATTTGTTGTATGGTTTCTTTGCTATGTTGGAAACCTCCCTGAGTCCTCTTGAGAAGAGAGGGCGGTATATAAATAAAGTTTTATTATTAGTATTATTAGTATTATACTGTCATTCATGAACTCTGTTTTGACTTGATGTTAATTAAAAGCAAATAAAAGACAAGCTTAGTGTAACATAAATTTACTATATTATAAAAACTACTGAACTATAAAATTGATTTTACTTCATTTTTAATTTTGATTGAAAATAGTGTGTATATATATATATATATATAATAGTGCGTGTATATATATATATATATATGTGTGTGTGTGTGTGTGTGTATATGTATGTGTGTATATATACACACACACACACACACACATACATACTGCTGGTTGCTTGAGAGCTGGTTGCTTGCCTTCCGTTTAACTGGCAGTGTCCTGTACCAAAACACCTGGAGCATTAAAAACAAAAGGGAGCAAAAAAATATTGGCAGAATGACATCCAGGAAGATCAGTATTCGATTCCCTGGAAACAGATAAAGGGCATTCTGCTTTAGCATCTTTAAAAAGGCCTTCTGTGAATTTAAACACAAGAGTACATTCGTGTCCAAAGTTCTTAAATGGAAATCAGCTTAAGAATAGTGAGTTTAATTAAATATCGAAATCATATTTTCATTTCAAAGCCAAGTGAAATGGGTGCTGTAATATCTTCAAAGATTTCTGTACTGATTTACATCTCTCAGATATATATAGGAGAATGAAATGAAAGGCTTTATAAAGGAACTGCCAATCAAACACCCACATAATGTCATATGCTTGGAGAGTGTTTGGCTTCAACTTGATGTTGACATTTGGTGGCCATATGAGTTTCAAAGGCACTTGTGGGCATATAAGTCACACTGTGGTGGCGCAATGGGTTAAACCCTTGTGCCGTCTGTGTTGGCTGAACTGCTGATCTAAAGGTTGGGTTGCTGACCTGAAGGTTGCCGATTCGAATCCGGGAGAAGGGGTGAGCTCCCACCTGTCAGCTCTAGCTTACGTTGATATGAGAGAAACCTCCCAGCAAAGTTGGTAACACACCTGGGCATCTCTGGGCAAGGTCTTTGTAGATGGCCAATTCTCTCACACCAGAAACGACTTGCAGTATGTTCCCAAGTTGCTTCTTACGGCAAATCTGTGAATTTCATGGATTTTTCAAAGGCAAGGAATACTCAGATGCCATTTGCCATTGCCTCCCTATGAATATAGCCTAGAAGAATGGCTCTTTCCTGGGGGTCTCCTTTCGAAATACTAACCAGGCCTGATCATGTGTAGCTTCAAATATTAGACTGGATATAGTACTTTCAGGCTGTTTAGATATGTATATGCATAGAATCCCATACATGCTTTAGTGGTGGCAAGTTCCTTGGAGAGTGACTGGCTGGCAAATGGAAAAACAAATTATAGGAGACGGTTCAAAATTGAATGAATGAATATTAACAAATACTAAGCAAAAGGAGTCAGAGGTTGAACCAGGTGGCATGCATTGGGCAAAAACATGCTGAGAGGGTGTATGTTTTGTTTTTGATATAAGAGCATTTATGGTGCCCATTATGATTTCATCTTTCATGCACATTGCTGGTCATTACAGTTGGCATTGTAGGGCTTGCATTACATGGCTGCTCTTACATGAATGTTGTATCATGAAAAATCTGCCCTCAGCCCCTTTCAGTATCCTGGTACACCCTGAAGGGAAGAGGTACAAGTTGTGAAATTTTGTAGCAGACATTCCAGAATCTGTGACACCCCCCCCCCCCCCCGGCCCTAGAGAAGTGGTTCTCAACCTGTGGGGCCCCAGATGTTTTGGCCTTCAACTCCCAAAAAGCCTAAGAACTTGAGAACCACTGCTCTAGAGGCTGTTGGATTGCAACTTCCACCATCTCTCACCATTTATTTATATACAGTACTTCATTTCTCCCAGATTGGCACTCAAAGCAGTTTACAAGAAAAACATAAAATACAACAAAAACGTATACAATCTACTCTCCTTATCCATGGATTCTACAAGAATGGCCAAGGAGTATCTCACATGCTGCGTGTATTACCACTCCCACTTGTTTGCATCCCTTATTCTCATTTTTAATTTTTTTTGTGTCAGGAGCAACCGGCATTTTTAATATGAATGATTCAACCACCAACAGTTTGAAAACATTAAAAATTTAAAAAGCAAACCTTGAATTGGCTGTTTTATTGATTTTACCATGCCATTGTATGTAATGGAGCTTGTTCATCCATGGATTGAGGTAGAGAGTACATCTTGGAACCAGGTCCCAGCACATACCAAGGGCCCATTTTATAGTTAAAAATACAAAATTAAGTTTAAAATTATATTAAATAACAACAGAATTTAAAAAATTGCTGTTTCTTTCCTTACACATTTAACTAGTTTTGCTGGGGTCAGGTACCACGTGTTCATCATTTTATAAAAAAATTCTCTAAGGTTGTGGCAATAGTCCACATCAAGCCAACGGTCCACATTTCCCCCCATTGATCTAGTTCTGTGTTGTGCCCGATACTTTGTTCTCTATTAGAGATGTGCATGAAAAAATTTCCTTCGTTTTCTTCGTGCTATCGTTTTTTTTTGACCATTGGTCTAAACGAAACAAATGAGGACATTTTCGTAGGAAACAAAAGGCGACATAAAAATGAAATCCGCACAGTCATCGTGCTTGCTTTTATTTGCCTTTTGTTTTGGCCCTGTAACAATAAGCAGGTACTGATAGAGGGCTGATTTCCCATTTCCCATGACATCTGATGTGTACTAATGGGTGTTAATAATAACATTAATATTAATAACAATAGTTATTCTGGGACCATAAGCTGAGTCTGAGAGAGGTCTGCTTCCCCATGACAGCTGATGTGTACCAATGGGTGTTAATAATAATAACAACAATAACAATAGTACTCTGGGGAAGACCCAAATGTTTTAAAAGTTTGTGGGCTAAATGGTGTCGAAATGCCCTTTGTATGTGGCAATTTTCACCCAAAATTTTCTAGCCCAAAAACCAAATCGGGGGGGGGGGGGGGGGCTCGGAAGCCCTCCCACTGCAGCCAACAGTCTGAAAATTTTCATTTTTTTCGTAAGCCAGATGAAAATTCTATCTGTATAGGTGCCCCATTTTCAGAAACAGGGACAAATACAAAACTGATACATAAACAAATGAAACTAAACAAAATGAATAGCTATTCCATACACACCACTACTATCTATGGCTGGAGTTACACTTAAAATGTACCTGTTCCTACTTACATACAAATTCATCTACAGAATCTATCTTGTTCGTAACTTGGGGACTGCCAGTAGTGTCACTCTGCATATATTCTATAGTATGCACCCAAAGGGAAGTTCCTCCCTGCAGATCTTAAAGCTTGGACACCTAGACTGGGCCTAAGTTGTTTAGAGCTTTATAAATCTAAACCTGTTTTTCCTGTGCTGACTAAGATTAATGATAGTTCTTGTCCATTGATAACTGGAAAGCTACAAATTTCCCAGACCTGCCCTGTAGCCCTGAATGCATTTCAGAGCAGTATTATGGGAATCAGTGAAATAGAGATGTGCTTAACAAGTATACAGCATTTGGCATCCGGTGAAATAGTTGGATTATTTCCACACTTTAGAATGGAAATATCCTTTGATAGGAAAAATTCCCATTTTATTTTGTTTCTGAACTGTTATATGAGTTTGGCTAGAGTTCAGATTCTTATTTTTGGAAACCTAAATATCTGTATAGGTTCTACTAGTAGACATTTCTGGGGCTTTGTTTTAGCAAGCAAGTTCAAATCTCTCTCGTTTGTTCAGGAAAGTGTGTTATGAGATTTGGGTCATGAATCATCTACACTGTAATCTGGAGTTCTTTTTAAATCTGGGATGAAAATATTAATAAAGGAGAGTAAGGCTGCATAATGTTTTCCTCTTGTCTTTCCTCTTCTGTCCAATCTATCTAGTATGTATTGGGTTCTGAGTCATTTGTTCAACAAACTTTGTGTCAGTTTTATTTGTATTTCACTATCCTCATCAGGGAGGGGGTAATTTCACTCAATACATCTAGTACCGCTGACATTTATTTAGTGGCTTTCCACCTCTCCACCCTCCACATATTTTAAACGACAGGTGAATCACACCATTTTGTTCCACTTATTGAAACCTTCCATTGAATCTAAAATGGATTCCACCCATTGCTTTTAATGCCATAAGACATCCTTTCACGGTTTTTGACAAAAAATTGGGCTGTATTTTCTGCTTGATAAGCTGTTCAGTACTTGTATACTTATATAATCATGGTCAAGGTCTACAGATCTGGGGATTTTATTTCACAGACTAATGTGTAAAATTTAGCAATAGATTAGATATTTTCAGCTGCCTTTGTTCAAAATAGACAAAGGCAAATGCCTTTAATATTTTTCCTCCCCAAAAGCCTGTATCTTCCTTTATCCCTGTAATCCCTATATCTTCTGGAGATATCCCTGTATCTTCTGGAGTGTATTTTACTAGCAAAGCATTGATGGTTTGTTTATTTGTAAATATTTGTGTACTATTCTTTTAAAATGTCAAAGTGATATACATCATTAAAATACATATGGGACAGAAATACATAGAAAATGTTGTTAGTTACCTTGGGAGAAAGGTGAGGTAAAAATAAATAAAAAATAACATTTGGATTCTTTGGGAGGCCCAAGTAGAAGAGACTTGGGATTACAGGAGAAGCTTGTCCTAAATAAGGGAAGCTTGCTCAAATGTTTTTACATGCACCAAAAACCATAGACAATTAGAACATATTAAATTCAGTGTTGTGGTACCTCTGATAGGAGGTACCACTATACTGAATGTACTGTGTGAAACAACTGTCAAGTGGATGTCCAAGAGTATGTGCAGTACCAGGAGGTCACCTCCAGATAACTTTAAAGACCTAATAGGTCTTTAAGAAAAAACGCATTAGATAACGAGGTCCAAAGTTGTTTAAGGTTTATAAACTAACAGTGAAGCCCTGTAGCAAAAAGGCAGCTAATTCAGTCCTACCAGCAGAAGGATTATATATTGATAGTATCTTACTCTATTTGGTAGCCTTTGGAAATTATTCTGGACTTTTCAGGAGGGAAGCTCTATGGAGCGCAGTGCAGTAACCATCTTTGAAGCAACCAAACTCAGGACTAGTATACCCAATATATCTTTGTCAAAGGATAGCTACAGGTAGCATGCCAGTTTATTCTGACACATGGCAGTCCATGCCACTGGAGGCATTTTGGTCTCTAATGACAAGAATAATCTAGAAATACTTTCATGCTATAAACTTCATCCTTCAGAGGGGTTGCCACCCATCCAGATATCCTGTCTCCCACCGACACAAAGCCTTCAACTTGCTAGTATTTAGGTTCCATCAACTGGCCCTTAATCAAAAGTTGCATGGTTACACCTAATTCAAATGTAACAGGAAAGAGGACTATGTTGCTATCAGTGTTATTGAGAGCACTTGGCTTAAAATATCCTTATGACTTCATGTAGGTAGAAATTACTGGGAACCAGATGTTATTCTATACCCGTATCCTTAGCAAGGGGCTGAGAAACAACTTCCAGTGTTCCTCTGGAATTGTCCTGTGCATAGGGGATGAACCAGATCCTCCAGTTCCTATTTCACTGAACCAGTGCAGAAGAATCTCATAGTTTGATGGTGTCAAAAACCACAAAAAGATCAAGCAAAAGTGTCAAGGCTGTCCTCCTCTATGTCTGTCTTTCAAAAAGGTGTGTATGTATTTTAACTTCTGTAACCCGCTTCAAGCCACAAGGAGAGGTAGATAAGAAATATAATAATAATAATAATAATAATAATAATAATAATAATAATAATAATAATAATAGGGATCGAAAGAAGAGGCCACAGCATATGTGGTTGGATGCATTACTACAAACTCCTGGCCTTCATAAACTGAAACTGATTGCTAACTGAAGGCCAAGACCATTGGATATCTTGGTTGGAAATACTACAGCAACAGCATCAAGTTCACTGTGGAGATGAGAAATTTTATTCTCAGAGTAGTTTCATTATAAATCATTTAGATTTATGATCCTAGTATATTTCAGAACAATATCATTGGTTGGACTGTTGTGAGGGAATACTCTGAAAATGGGGGTGTTTGAGAAGCAAAGGGTTGAACGTATAGTGGGAAGATAATTATACAGAAATGAGGAGGTGGAAGGATAATGAGAATGGGTAGAATTATGTTAATATGAAAACAGGTGGGAACAAACCAACGTAGGGTGATTAGATGTCCTTAAAGAGTTTTCTCTTGTTCTGTTTATTACAACATGCCAAGATCCTTGGACTTGGAATCTATAGAGGAGGGAACTTTTTAGTTAGACTACCATTAGCCCTAGTGGACAAACAGGATGGAGATTTAAATCAGAGTTGCCCATAGAGCAGTGAGTTCCCACATGGTGCAGTTCCAAATAGATGCAATTACAGGTTGAGTCACCCCTATCTGGAAATCCAAAATCCAAAAAACTTTTTAAAAAACCAACCCATCCCTAAACTTTTTTGCAGTCAGCCACCTGCTTCTGCTGAGAGGTGGAAGCAGTGCTCCTACTTTTTTGTCTCCCAGATCCTAATTCTCTCTCTGGCCTTGTGTTCTCATACACAACACAAGTGGTAAATGAATGAGACATGAGGCTGGAGAGAGTGGAAATCATGGGTTTATGTTGTTTTAAAGATCCCCAGTTTTTCTCCAATTTAACACTTCATACATGGATGAGACACAAGGCTGGAGAGAAACCGAGAATCTGAAATAGTGGGATACATATATGCATATGCCGATACAGATATTGCAAAATAAATTCAAAATAAGAGATATGAAGCAATTCTTGTTCCAAACATTTTGAATAAGGGGTACTCAACCTGTGATTATTTAGTGCCCTTTATATTTATGTCGTTTTGCATAATTTTATAAACAAAAGAGAGATGTCTTTACTTATTCTGAAGCCAAATTAAGTTTTACTGTAGCAAAGATAAAGCAATTTCAACAGAAATTGAAGTAAAAAACTATTGGCTAAAAATACAGTAGCAGAAACATATGATATAGAAATGATGTAGAGCAGGAGTTCTCAAACTTTTTCAGCCGTGGAGCCTTTGTTTTTTAAAAATTAAATATATCTTTGTTAAAATAGGCATACAATATATATGTTTGTTGTGTATAATGTTATATTTTCATGCGGTTGATAATTCACTAACATTTTTCTTACAGTATTTTTATTTGAGGAGCCTCTGACATCTGTTTGAATAGGGTGGATAAGAGCACCGTAAATGTTAAGTTGATAATAAATTCCTCTTTGTCTTCAGCCTTATAGGATCCTCTGTAAGTATTTTTATATCTAGTTTAACTTTACTTTTATATCAAAGAGCCCTTTTAGAAGCAAAATTTCTTGTGGAGCCCTAAGAAATATCTATATTATATTATATTGTATTTTATATAATGTACGTACACACACACACATATATCTCAGGCTTGATCAAAATTTTGCCATGCAGAAAAAGCACGATCAAAGCATCCCCAATAGATGGCTCAGATTTGTAATAATAATAATCATCATCATCATCATCATTTAATTACTTATTAATCGCCCTCCATCCACGATGCTCTAGGCGATTTACAAGATAAAACTGTAAAGGATAAAAATACATACATACAAATATTAATAAAATTAACGTAGATTAAAAGCTGTAGTAAAGAGCCAGGTCTTGAGTGCTAGGGTAAAAGGCCCTAACTCACGCATGGCTCTCATATAGGGCGGCAAGGCATTCCATAAGGCAGGGGCAGAAATAGAAAAAGCTCTGCGTCTGGTCCTTTCCAAGTGCACTTCTCTAGGACCCGGTACATAAAGTAAGTCTCGTTGGGATGGTCGTTGCGACCTCCGATGATGGGGGGATAATAGTAATAATAGTAACAGCAGAAACCCCAGTGGCCATCCAGCCCAATCCCCTTCTGCCATGCAGTAAAAGTACAATTAAAGTGCCCTCTGAGCAGTGGGAGGGAAATAGGGTTTTGGAAGCAAGGATGGCGAGGGGGAAAGGATCCGGAAAGTGAGGAAAAAGGTTTTTGGCATCAAGGGATGGGGGAAAGGCTTTTGGCAGCAAGGGAGAATGGAGGAAAGAGGAGGGGAGCATGGAGACTCTCAGTATGCTTCACAGAGCCCCAAGGCTCCATAGAGCACACTTTAAGAACCCTGATCTAGGGGGAGGATTGTCACACATATAGGAATGATACCAGAAATTCTTAGGAGAACAGGAACAGAATACAAATCTTTTAAAGTGGGCAGTAGGATTATTGTAACATTAGTATTGCTCCCTATACAGCATTTCCTGATTCTCAGTATAAAGTGGCTGGAGCCCCCAGATGGCGTAGTGGACTAAGTGACTTGAAGGTTGGGTTGCTGACCTGAAAGCTGCCAGGTTCGAATCCCACCTGGGGAGAGTGCGGTTGAGCTCCCTCTATCAGCTCCAGCTCCATGCGGGGACATGAGAGAAGCCTCCCACAAGGATGGCAAAAACATCCGGGCGTCCCCTGGGCAACATCCTTGCAGACGGCCAATTCTCTCACTCCAGAAGCGACTCAAGTTGCTCCTGACACGGGAAAAAAAAAAGTATAAAGTGGCTGATGAATCAGTATGAAAAACAGATACTGTGGTTGGCACAAAAAGAAAGAATTGGTAAACATTGCCTCTTGTCTCCATTCTCCATCAACATTCTCTGTCCAGAATCTTTGAAACTGATAGATTTCAGCACAGGCTTTTGTGGACTACATGTCATCACTTGCTTAGACTGAAGTATATATTTTAACCTCAAATATACATCTAGATCCCCCTGTCCCAAGTTTCCTTCTTATGCTGAAGCAAACTAACAGGATAATCTCCTCGAAAACTGATATATTGTGCCTTTTTTAATATTGCCTTTAAAGGAAAGACATCAAGATGCTAACAGAATGTTCTGTATATGCCTAGACATACTTGTTAACTTCCTGCATTAGTGCATATACGAGGGTTAAATGAAAAGTAATGCCTCCACCTTCGTTACTTGGGTTTGGATGGGAATATTTTAATAAATCAAACACAGAAATAATCCTTAGAATGTTCTCTTTAACTACCACTATTCACTTTCCCACGTAATCACCAGACAATTGGATACATTTCTGCCAATGACGAACAAGTTTTCTGAAGCCGTCACGGAAGAAGTCGACACTCTGTTTCTGCAGCCAATGTCTCACAGTTCTCTCAACGTCTTCATCAGAAGCATAATGATATCCCCACAGATCTTCTTTCATTATCGGGAACCAATGGAAGTCAGACGGTGTCACGACCCAGGCTACAGAGCACCAATAACCAAACACAGAGGCCAGAATCTATCTAATATCTTTATTAAGGAAATATATAAAGTTAATAAAAGCAAGTGTAGGAAATAGTTCAGAAGTAGACCTTTCAGGAAAGGTCAAAATTAGTCCAAAGAAACGATGTCCAATATGAAATATTAAGGTCCAAAGTTGTAATCCAATAACCGAAACACCCACTTTGCCAAGCAAAGTGAGGGGAGATGACAAGGTTCTTAATCCAAGGAACTTGATGTGATGCTAGGAAGTAAACTTGATTCTTGGAACACAAGGCTTGATACAAGGCAACAAGGAACGAGGAACAAGGACAAGATCCGTAGTAAATACTTGGCAAGGTCCGGGAAGCAAGGCAAGGCTGGAAACGTGAACGAAGGCTTGGAAACGGGAACGAGGCTTGGAAACAGGAACGATGCTTGGAAACGGGAGTAGCGCTGTCCACACACAACCTACTCCAGTTGCTGACGAATTGACTCCGCAAAATTCCTTCAGGGCAAGGAACCTAAATAGAGTCCCGTTTTCCCACCAAAGAACACTTCTCTGGGGAACCAGAACCGAAAGTCAATCTCTGTGTCCAGATGCATGACTCCCTAAAGGTTCTCATGAAAGCAGTCTTAATCAGCTGAATGCCTGGCTGCGATTCTCAGGCTTCTGCGATTAGCTTGTTGAACTCCTTTTTGTTGTTGATAATAACTACGGCGAGAAAATGGGGGAGATTTTGACTCAGGGCTTGTTTGGCAGATTTCTGGAAGACAAACCTCCTGCAGGTGCAAGGGCTCCAGTTCTGGCTGGGAAAGTTCCAATTCTGGCTGAAATGGTGGAAAACCCAAGTTTTCCTCTTCATCTGCCACAACAGCGCTAGGAACGGGACTACATGGCCCATGAGTCATCACAGACGGTGCTAAATCTGGACTGTATGGAGGATGCCGTACGGTGGTGAGATCCAGTCTCTGAAGTTCTGCTGTGGTGGCATGTGAAGTGTGTGGTTTGACATTGTCATGCTGCAGGAAAATATTTCCCGTTTCCTTTCGGACCCTTGTTAGCCTTTGTTTCAAAGTTCGCAGCATTGTGATGTAATACTCTGAATTTATTGTTGCTCCACATTCAAGGAAATCAACATGGATAACACCATCTGCATCCCAGAACACTGTTGCCATGATTTTTCCACCTAAGGGCTGTGCCTTGAATTTCATTTTCTGGGGCAAGTCTTTGTGTTGATATTCCATAGACTGACGCTTCGTTTCCGGGCCGTAATGGTGTACCCACGTTTCATCTTCTGTCACAATTGAATGGAGAAAGGCATCCCCTTCATTCTTGTAACGCAAGAGGAGTTCCTAGCAAATTTCAATCTGTGCTTTCATTTCAGGCATCAGCATCCTGGGTACAAATCGTGCACAGATCTTCCGATAGCCAAGCGAAACAATAATGTGACCCACATGTTCTTGTGATATGCCGATTATGCTTGAAATTTCTCTCTGGGTGATAAGATTGTCCTGAATCAATCTGTCAACCTTTTGCTTGTGAAACTCAGTGGTTGCTGTCACAGGACGTCCAACTCTTTGTTTGTCATGCGAGTCAGATGTTCCCACCTCAACATCTTTAAACTTATTCACCCAACACACAGTACTCACATCAATACAATCATCATAAACAGCTTGCATTCTCTGATGAATCTCCTTTGGGGTGACACCTTCTGCTGTCAAGAATTAAATGACTGCATGTTGCTTAAGTCACATTGACTGACCGTCTGCGCAGGGTTCCATACTTTGCACTTTAACAACACAACCGTTCAATGCTAAGGCTTCCCGATAAATGGAACTGTAGTGGAGAGTCTGCTGAACAAGCTAGTACCTGCCGCATACCAGTACTGCCATCTCTTGAGGGGTTATGAAAGTTGAAGCATTACTTTTCATTCAACCCTCATATATCAACATTTATAATCGTTTCTGAATTTCAGTTCTTACAGTGGATGTTCAGTTAATTAGTAATTCAGCACATTTTATTATTTATTTTCAAATCAATTGTAACAATAACCGTTCAGCTAGAAGTTCATCATTCTCTAAGCTTAGTTCTTGGTCTCCATAGTTTTGAAATAATTTTTCCAGACAGCTATGTTTTATTAACTTGCACATTGGTAAATTGTGGATAGCATAAGTTCTTTAGAGATCATATCCTCTGCTATCCATGACTTGGGATGTCAAAGTTTTGCACTTCCTTCCCAGTTTTTATAGATACTGGATATTACTATGGGGTGGTAGTCTTTACCACTGGAGTGTAGGGGTGGATGCAATTTTCTGGTGTTTCTTTAGACTTTGCTGGTAGTTTAGGTGTATGATTTGGATGCACCAGTGCTTCTTTTGTGGCATGCACCCTTAATGTCTTGCTTATTTCTACATACGTTTGGGAATTGTCAGCATCAGGGACATTGTTCCTGGTTTATGAACTGCTAGTTTCAAAGCAGTTAGTTTAGTGGGTCAGGTGATAGCTATCCAAAGGAAAGTATGGAAAATTTTAACTGTGCAAGACCAGGGAAGGGATAACTACATTTTACCAGCTAATATTCCTATAGATTGGGGCAGCAGTCATTCAGGCCTTCAGATGTTTTTTAGCTGTATGTTGTAGCATTCTTCATCATTGGCTGTGTTGGCTAGGGCTTCTGGAGCTTGCAATTTGGTTATGTTCAGAAGACTGTATAATTCCTACTTCTGATGTACATCATGTGTTAATCTGGATTTTCTTAATTATATTATTGATGTGTGTATAATGAAGACTTATCCAGTCAGTTATAAAAGGTCACTAGAGAAGTTTCTCTCAGTATTCGATGTTGTCAGTAATGAAGTCATATAATTCAAAGTGCTTTCCCATAATGAACATGTTTTTATAATCCCTAAATCTGGATACAGTCTATCAAAAAAGAATCATGTTATACAGCTGGACTAATAATGTTGGTGTTATTTCTGGGGAAGAAATCAGTAAAGACCTCTTCTAATGTTGCTTTTGTTTAATTCTACATGACATTTTAAAAGGTCAACACTACTCTCTTAATGTAGGTTATGAGTGCTGGCTGTGTGCTTTTCAGAGCAGTAGTGTGAGGAAGCTTTCAAGTGGAATGGCAGGACGGCCTCATCCATATGACAGTAACTCCAGTGATCCAGAGAATTGTGATCGAAAATTGCATAGTAGACCCCGTAAACTTTGTAAGCATTCAAGGTAGGTGATGCATCTGCTATAAAGCATCTCAAAATTGTCATCCAAATGAATTTTGAAAGCAATTTAACGGTGGCTGTGTCCTGAAGATGACTGGTGCTCTATGAAAATAACAGAACAGAAAATATAATAATAAAATAATAAAACGTTATTTATATCCTGCCCCATCTCCCAATACGGGACTTGGAGTGGCTAACAACATAAAAGGCAAATATTCAATGCCAAAATATTTTTTTAATATCAATCTGGTATCTACAACTTAGCCATCGAGGAAGTATATGAAATTGACATATGGTTATGTTGTACATCAGAAAAAATAAAAAAAATCTTAGTTGAATTGATCAGTATGCAGAATTTACACATGGCAACTCCTTTGACTATGGATAAGAATGATTTCTGCCACATTTAGCTAACAAATTTGTTTAACCACAGAATTACATGTTGTCATAATATAATTCTTTATCAAACTGTTTATATAAGTGAAGTTAATTGGTAGTAGAAATACATAAAATAGTGAGCATCTAGAATCTACATATGCCTGTTGAATCAAGTATTTCAGATGTTCGCTGTACTTCAAAATGATCCCCTCATCTTAGCTTACTGTTACAATATTAATTGCATAGATGAGGAAAGTTTATAGGGTTACTGATAGTTGGTATCAGTTTAATGATACCTCTGTCCCTCACACTCCGGGTTTTATCTTTGTGTTCATGCGGCCTGCTCTTGTTTGACTGTTTCTTGATTTCTTGATGTGATGTTTATTATTATGTATTGTATTATTTTTAATTATGTTATGATATGCTGTTTTATATTTTATTATATTGTATTGCGTTGGGCATGGCCCCATGTTAGCCGCCCCGAGTCCCCACTGGGAAGATGGTGGCGGGGTATAAATAAAGTTTTATTATTATTATTATTATTATTATTATTAATGATAAGTCAGAACAGAATTTATGACTTGCTTATCTTAAATTTAAAACTGACATTTTAACAAGAAATGCTATTAGTTCAAGGATGCTAATAGTTTGGATTGAAGTCATCTAGGTTTATCTGGAACACTTGCTCAGAGGCAGGTCTTAGATAGAAATCTCTATGCATAATTTAGGGATGCAATGGTACAGAGATATGTTTATGGAAGCTTTGAAAAAACAGGCATTTTATTTCAGTCGTACAGAACTGCTGAATTTTAATGTGATACAATACTATATGTGCAAAAGTAGGATGAGTTAGATTTTTATAAATCCCAAGTTTTCTCTCTGAGTTTTTTTTTTTTGGCACACTGATGTGAAAATATCAGTGTATACATTTTTTTGTATTTGTAGAAAATGATGTTTGGTTTTTAAATCTCAGTGGGTATTTGTTTTACAAAAGGAGAAAAATTCTAAAAATAGAATTACTTTTCAAACTTGAATCAGATCTTAAGGAAGAAAAAATGGATTAAATGTCCTAATACATTTTAATTAAATCATTCTCAGAGACAACAATTACTTCTACATTGAAAATATACTTCCAAAATATTTATTAACTGTATGTTAATTTCAGTATTCTGGGAGTACATTTTTCTGTATAAGGGCTCATTAATTGTTGCTCTGATGAATATCATAGACAAGAGCACATTGCCGTTATAGAAGAGAGTATTTTATCTCCCTGTTGCCTGGTTTACTCCTGTAGAATTCTTGGAAATGTAGTTTAGGGTGGGGCTTTTGGAATTCTAAACTTTTCTAAACTAAATTTCCCAGAATTCAGCAGGAGCAAACCAGGCGATAGTGAGACGAAAGTCTCCATTCTATAACACTAATGCGATCTTGTCCCATATTAGGAGTTTATTGCAAGTCTGAATGCTTCTTCCAGTAATTTCCTCTGTCTTTCATCCATGTTAATTCTGCTTTCTCTTCATTGCTTAATTGTCATTTGGAAGAATTACATCTTCACTGCTAGTTACTGTATATTACCCTGAACCATGGTTATAACACTGCTTCTTAAACTGTGGTCCCAACCCCTAAGGGGGCCCCTTTAGTTCTATGTTGGGATCACTAAAATTTGTGGAAACAGTAAAAGGCATTTGAATGCCACCCATTTACACAAATCTGTTAGAAACAACATGCAGTATTTACAGCAGACTCAGCAAAAGTGCTTCAGCTGTACTCCCCAAAAAGGAAAATCAGCCTGCTTAGCAAGCCTTGCAAATGCTGATTTATTGTCATTAAGGTTTGATATTTATACCTGTTTTACATACCTGTATATGGCCACATAAACATTTCTCTGGCCAAAAGGGGTCCTGAGTGGAAAAATTTAAGAAACCTTGGTTTTTAACACTGCTTCTTAAACTTTACGTCTCAACCCCAAACGGGGTCCCATTAGACCAGCTTTGATTTATTTTCAGTAAATGTTTGGTTTTTTTACCTATTTTATATATATCTATATACCTATATGGTGTATTGTATCTATATTTCAAAACAATAAGAAGTATTTATATTATAGATGCAACTTACAGACGAGGTGGCATATAATGAGTCATATGGGATCATGTGTCACCTTAGAGGGAAATGTCATTTTTGTCTATGGTTCCAATGCTTTCTTAGATTGCAGCCTACATGGTGGATTAGAAACAGCTGAATGCGTATTTGGTCTGTTGCTTTCGTGACTTGTTCCCTTAAATTAGTGACCTAGATCCTGATCTGCAGTAGTATAGCTCAGAAACATTCTTTAATTATGAAAGAAACCTTATGCATAGAACAGTTACAGTTAGGGCTGGTTTTATCTATGCAGTTTTAAAAGCTGATTTCTGACTATTATATTTCTCTTTTATCTTTTAAATGGATGATAATGGATTTTTCTTAAACCTTTTAAATTTGAGTCCCTGTCCAAAAAATCAGAAGATCCTGAATGAAGTCCATTGATGGACTATACTGCCTTGAATGTCTGTGAAATCGGCATGAAAGACATGACAGAAAAACCTTTTCAGATGTTTGGTTAGTTTATTGAAATCTGACAAGCTTTCAGAACTAGAAATAGCTTCACAGATGGCATATGGCAATATACACAGCAGCTCTTGTCGTATGTGTTCCTTGCACTGTCCATCAAATATGTTAGCCAATAGCTGCTTAGAGATGAGGAAATGGTAAGCATGAATTCAGCTTACAAGAGCCTGCGAGGTCAGACGTCAGTACTGCACTGTGCGTGGCTGAGTCAGTGGCTGTGCGAAAATGAATTGAATTAATATCTAGGGGGCTTGCTTCTCTGAGCACTTAATGGACTGAATAGCAGTAACAGGATTGTTACCATTGAGAACGAGAGGAAAAGAGGATGCTTAAAAGTGAGGCAAGCTAATGGTGCGTGGAGTATTGAGAAGAGGATAGAAATAGCAAATATGCTGAACTTAGCAAGTAATGCCAGAGAATGCTGAGCTGACTTCCAAACCTGCCGCCCGGAAAGGAGCAGATTTCCTTTGTACTTTGGGCTCAATATTCTCCCCATGTTTTTGTGTTTCTTCCATGTTTTACACAGAAAGCAGGTGCGTAACCGTTGATAATCCAATAATCTGAGCAGCAGTGAGTGAGGGCTGGAATATACAAAGGAGATGAACTGTTCTTTGTGTTGCCTGGTCTGTTTCAGTGTCTGATATGACAAAGAGTAGGCGTGTGTGCTTTGGTGTCTGTATAAAATTTTGTGCCTAAAGAAAAGACTGTAATTGCAATTTGTTGTTCTGGCTGGAAGTTGCATTTTGTTAGCTTAGTTTATTTGGAATTAAAAACTGAAAATGTTTATGAATGTCCTTTTTTTCTCAGAAAGGAGTGTTTCTAAAGTTTGTTTGACTAGTGGCCTTTTTTTATTCCGAGAAAGAATCTTTATTTTTATTATTTGAAAGAGTTGGAGTTCTTGAAGATGTATATGAATAACTTGAAATCTACTCAAGTTGCATATATAATTTGAAATTAGACAACTCAAATATCAGTTAATTTAAAAAGTTTATATGAAAACCCTGGGAATTATTTATTAAAGTCAATTATAATGTGAGTTATCTGCTGTTACATTTTCTGATAATATGAAAAAGACTATGCCTATTAAATTCACAGATAATTTCTTTTCGGTTTCTTTGATATGCTTGTCTTTAGTATAAATTGTTAAGATTAGGAACACTCATTGGATTTTTTAGTACTGAATATTTTATAGTACATGAGGTAGGTGAAATTTCTTCCCCACAATGATGACCGTCATCAAGAATACTTTAAAATGCTGGGAAAGTAATTTTTAATTTTACCTACAAAAAACCCTTAGAATTTGAGGATTTTTAGATGCTCTGGTTAACTTTAAATCAATATTCTGCTTCCTATGAATCTCTGTGTAGACGGAGCCTAATGTTATATAGTAACTGCTCTTTATCAAGATTCTTCATCAGATGGCTTGCAATAAATTGTTTTTGTATGTAGTCTGCTGGCAAATACCGTAGTACCATTATTCAATATGGCAAGGCATTTGTAGCATACAGGCAATCTCACAAGGGTTGTATATAGTGGCAGAGTTGTACTATAAAAATCTTAGTTTCTTAGGTTTATAAAACTTATGGCCAACCTCTCATTCAGAGAGAAGCATATATTTTAAAATATTTTGGTGTAGCATTACAAAGAACGATTCTTGCTCTATGCAGAGTTGTAAGTATTGGACTAGGACACTGGGAGACTCAAGTTTCAAATAGCAGCTCATCCATGGAAACCTACTGGGTGACCTTGGGCACGTCAATTCTCTCGTCCTCAGAGGAAGGCAGTGGCAAATGTCCTCTGAACAAATTTTGCCAAGAAAATCCTATGAAAGGTTCACTTTAGAGTCACCATAAGTCAAAAGTGACTTGAAGGGACACAACAAAAGCAACAAAGCTCTGTATCCAGTGATGCAGGTTTTCAGTGGGGCTGGGAAGTAAAATGGCTGTTTCCCTAAAGTGATGGATATGGCATGCTTTATCAGACTAATCTATAATGAGCATATTAAATGTTAATTTTATATCAGTATAACTGTCTCAGAAGTCTCACTTACTGGGTTTAAGGGGTTGGGGATGAGAACATTTGATTTAAATCTTACCTTCAAGCAAAAGTTTTTATTTCTTGCAAATGAATTTCTTTGAAGACAGGAAAACTTGTTACTATACTTTTTTTCTTTTAGAATTTTTTGACTTAAGAAAAAAATCAAGGAAATAAGAATTGGAGGCAATCCCCAACTTACATCTGGCTTACAAACAACTCATAGTTAAGAATTACTCATAGTTGAGTCAGTGGGAAGTGAGAAAAATCTACCAGTAGGAAGGGAAATTCACTCCTGAAAAGGTTATCATGGGGAAAAGATGCATTAACTGAAGCTTTATCACCAATCCTTGTTTCCACAACATAATTTTTCAAAACCGAGTTATCACAGAGACAGAAAGTGATGTGAAATTTTCTGAACAGGGGCACACTGTTCTGACTTTCAAACAAATTCATTTTAAGAACAAGCCTACAGAACCTATCTTGTTCTTACCTTGGGGACTGCCTGTACACAGAGCCGAGCCATGCAAGACTGTAGTCCATGTTATGTTCATATTGCCACATATTATCTAGGGGTCAGTCTGCTACCTGACTACAAAACAACATAAGCACAGGGAACTTTACATGAATAATTCTGAAATTCTGAAATTCTGTATGCATGCCTACAGTAGGCATGCAGGTAGCATCAGAATCCGTTACTGAGCATGTATGAACAGCAAAACGGAGAGAAAATGGAAAATATTTATATAGGTCTGTCTCGCCAGTTATCCCCAGCATGTTAAAGAAAAGCGATCTATACATTTGGCCACCAAAATGGAAATCATATAAAAAGTGAAAGAAAAAAATATTCTTGATATGTTTGGGAACAAACTTTCTGGTGGTTTGTAGAAGTTTAATAATGTTTTTGTCATATATATATACACACACACACACACATATATATATATATACACACACACATACACACACGCAAGGCTTAATTTGTTTAATTTTGCAAATGTACACTGTTAATTTTGGGTGAACCATGCTGACACAAGTTGAACTGATCTTCTTTTTCTGTTTCTAGTATTAAATTTTATGTTAAGTAAAATCCAGAAACACATCTATGTCCTTAACTGAGATATTCCTCTATATACTATGCTTCCTAGAAATAGTTAACCAAATAATATTACTTGCAGCTTTCACTAGTGCCTTTATTGTAGTCATTCCTGTTTTTCCATTTGGTTTCTATTATTTATCATGTATAAACTTGCGTTTTAAAAAACAATATCTGTTCTATATGATATAACAATGGAAATTTTCCTTTTATCACTGTTCACAAAGTAAGCAGTTATCCATTGTGCAGTGTACAAAATTGGTATGTATGGTCTAGTACTTCTACAGGATTTGCCTAGGATGCTTCTTTTGGAAAACCAAGAATCTCCATAGCCTTTTGGAAGCATGACCCTTTTGGAAATTAATTGGCATTTACACAATTTAGAATAATCATAACCTTTTGGAAAGTATGATCTTCCTGAGAAGAGCTAAATACTTATTTGAGTGAATCTTCTCCTTAGTGGTAAATAGTATTCATGCAAGGCAAATTGGGCTTCTCTGTTATTAGACTAATATACCTGGTTATCTCTCCGAACTGTTAGGAACAAAGATATGCCAATGCACTAAATATATAGCAGATCTTTAGAAGTGTTATTTCAGTTGCCCAAAAAGCATCTACTCTCCCATAAAATATATTGCTTTTATTAAATCATGCTCTCAAGAAACCAAAAATACGTAGTCTTCATTAAAAGTAACATAGTTGATTTACTCACAAACTTCATGTAGTCAGCATACAGGTACATTTCTTATTGGTTGATAGTTTATACAATCTGTTCTCTAAAGCATTCTGTTTTAGTCTCTTCTTTGTTTCATACAGACTAACATTCTCATCAGTCTAATACATTACTGAACATTGACTCAATAAAGACCCTGACTGACTTCTAAACTGTACTTCTGAAGTTAACTCTAACACACTCTGTACTATACTGGCTCTGAGGTAAAACTACTGCTTCTGAGTTTCCAAATTGGGAGTCTCAGTCTGAATAGTGGTCACATGGTCTGTAGTCCCTCTAGCAACCTCAAACAATATAGAGATAAGGGAAAATTGCATATTAAATCATATACATACAATATAGTAAGCAGTTACAATTATATACATAACAAATAACTAGTATAGGAGACTTGTATAAGGTTGCTATTTCTAGCAACTCAGTGGAAAAATAAACTTAGCACTCCGGAATTGAGCTTGCATTCAGGTTGAGAGAAGCTAACAATGAAGTATGTGATGTAAATTATTCTGGTCCTCACTCTCATGCTATCCCTTAGCTCAGTCTATTTTACTGGTTATTGAACTTTCAATAAATTGCATTATGATAAAGCAATTGGGAGAGTTGGCTCCACCCACTTGTAGACCCTCAGCATTAGGGCATTCAGGAAGTTTCCCCAGCCTACATGAGAAGTTGGGAAATGGAGAGGAGGCAGGGAATTTCACCTAAAGCAAAGTCTCAGAATAGTGCAACTCTCCTCTGGTGTTCAGAAATTGCTGAGTGGGTCTCTTCATATGTTTGTTTTTGCACTTCTCTAAAGATAACACCCCAATTCTCAGGGTCTTCTAATTTTTCCCATGCCAGTATATCCTTTGTGGATGCTCATTAATTTATCATCACGATGAAAATACCTGGTTGGGACAGCCAGGATTGAGGTTAATCATATCATATTCCTTTCTGTCCCAACTGAAGAGAATTTTCCAGTCAAACAGTGTCCTGCTCAGTCTTACTTGTGACTCTCTGGTCATAACTGCATTCTTAACTGGTTGCAATATGGACTTTGTAGAGAGGAGTCAAACAGAGCCAGCATGATGCTGTGGTTTGGATGTTAGATTAGGACTCTGGAGATCATGATCTGAATCTCTACTGACCCATCAAAACCTAGTGGGCAAAGCATAGAATCTCAGTCTCAGAGGAAGGCAAACTTTCTCTGAATAAATCTTCCAAAAAAATTCTGTGTTAGGGTCAAAATCTATATATATAAAAGGGTAATGAAATTTCGGCCTAGGACAAAACCTCATCCATGCCTCTATGTTCATACAACAAAAAGAAAAGAAAAATAAAGTCCTAATCAGAGGGAGAGGAATAATTGTTTTTATCCAATTGCTGCCAGTTAGAAGGCTAAGCTCCGCCCACTTGGTCTTCTAGCAACCCACTCAGCCCAGGAGACAGGCAGAGTTAGGCCTCACTTAGGCCTCTTCCCCACTGCCTATAAAATACAGATTAGCAGATTTTAACTGGATTATATGGCAGTGTAAACTCAAGGCCCTTCCACACAGCTATATAACCCATTTAGAATCTTATATTATCTGCTTTGAACTGGATTACCTTGACTCCACACTGCCATATAATCCACTTCAGTGTGCATTTTATCCAGCTGTGTAGAAGGGGCCTCATATAATCCAGTTCTAAGCAGATAATATAAGATTATAAATATACAGTAGAGTCTCACTCATCCAACATAAACAGGCTGGCAGAACGTTGGATAAGTGAATATGTTGGATAATAAGAAGGGATTCAGGAAAAGCCGATTAAACATCAAATTAGGTAATCATTATACAAATTAAGCACCAAAACATCATGTTATACAACAAATTTGACAGAAAAAGTAGTTCAATGTGCAGTAATGCTGTGTAGTAATTACTGTATTTACAAATTTACCACCAAAATATCACAATGAATTTAAAACACTGACTACAAAAACATTGACTACTAAAAGGCAGACTGCATTGGATAATCCAGAACATTGGATAAGCGAATGTTGGATAAGTGAGATTTTATTCTACAGAGGAAAACCTTTACCCTTTACCTTAACGACCACCAATTCATCAATACTTCATTTCCCATACCACGATACTTCGCCACAGCAACGCATGGCTGGGCACAGCTAGTACATCATAAAGAACTTGAAAGCACACAACAATGAGAATATTCTATAGCATGATTTGTGTGGCAAAGTATAGGGCAGGAGGAGTATTGTGTCCCAGAACTGAAACTGGCAGTAGGAGAGAAACAGGTGAATTTAATCCCTTAAGATCAGGAAAGAATTTAACAAGCAAAAAGTGTCTCGGGTGAAAATAACTAGTCCTTCATAGGTGTTACTCACCATGCTTTTTTGATTGCGGATGCAGGGAGCTACATAGCCTCACCTCCTCCATCGTCTCTATATGAACATGGATATATCTGTTCACATGGAGACATTCTGCACAGTCAAGATCCTTGACTTTCCGGGGCTATTGTTTGTGTGGAAAGTCTTCATATGAACTTAAACCTCTCTTTCAACCCATTGTTTTCTGCAGGAGGAAAGTGATGCGGTCATCAAAAGTGGTCAATGCCCAGTAGGGGAAAGGGAAATAAATAATAATTCCATAGACTTGTTGCATTTCTATCAGTGCTGTTGTTTTAGTGTTGTTTGCCTGTGCAATACTTCTGTGCCAATAATATCTCATATTTTTTTGATAAAACAATCTCAGCATATATGCTATATTCTTTGTAGGGGAAGGGGAAACAAATCTCGAAAGGACTTAATTTAGATTCTCTTCATAAAACACTCAAACAAGATTTCCTTTTCCACTTGTTTTTTTTTTAAGAAAGGCAGGAAAAGATATTGAACTTGATAACTTCGAAATGGCATTAACAATGTGCAAGTAAAAGTCCATTCACATAGTGAAAAAATTCCTTTCCTTACAAACTGCTCTATCATTCAGTCTGCTTTAGAGCATTCATCTTCCCCAGGGATGAGGAGATGCCCCAGAAAAGAGCTAGAAAAGGGCAGGCTTTGAGGGGATGGGAAAAGTCCAAGATTGTAGCATGAGAAAATCTGTACCAGTGGATAAAGCCTTAAGTCTTTCCATTCAGTAGAAGATCTTTGTAGCATAATATTTGTTCTAGAGTACAGGGCTGCCTGGGTAGGAATTGTATTATCTAAGGCAGGCATGGGCAAATTTCAACCCTCCAGGTGTTTTGGACTTCAACTCCCAGAAATTCCAGCCAGTTTACTGGCTGTTAGGAATTGTGGAAGTCCAAAACACCTGGAGGGCCAAAGTTTACCCATGCCTTATCTAAGGCATCAAGCATCCTTACTGTAGATATTTTCATATATATGAACTTGTCTTGCTTTTTAAAAAATACTGTAGAAGACTGTTTTATTCTGTGAGTTGGGTAAGATTACCATTGAGCAGAATTGATTTATTTGGGATGTACAAAAGATTGTGGTTACATTCAACATCATAGAACAGAGTTCTGCTTATTCAGCAGACCTTCTGGTATGTCTCTCATCCTCCTCTGCAGCCTCCTGATACCTAACATCACTTCAAGAGAGTCTCTCAACCCTCAGTTAATAGACTGTAGGGAGCATGCAGGTGGCGGGGTAGGCTGGGATTCCTTTCTGTTCCCAGGGAATGGACATGAAATGGATTTCACTCTTTAAGTATAGAAAGGTGTGAAAGATTGTTACTGTACTATTTCAAGGAATTAGACTTTGAAGTATATGTCATGTTCCTTGATATCTTTTTATTCCCCACAATACAGTTGGGAGATATTTTTCATTCACAAACTCTTTGTTAAGCAGCTTATAGATTCGGAAAATGACTTTCAGAAAAGCAGCTTAGTGGCTATGAAGCAATGGTCCATAATAATAAATACAGCATAGTGGAGAGCCCGTTTTCCCCTAGTTTGACCCTGAACAACTCTTTGTCAGAGTTGTTCAGGTTACTCCTGAACAGTTTTGAGTGTTTTTTCAGAGTGAACAAGGCATTTTCCATCTTTCTCTTTAAACTGCCTTTCAGTATAATATTCAATTCACTTGTTTTGTTCTAGTTTTGTGTGAGTGCTTTCATCAGTCAACCTGAGGGCATCTTTATACTTTACACAAAAGGTTGGGCCCAATCTATACAATGTTGATTGTGTCATACTGGTAGTGATGGATGTTGTTTAATGTAGAAGGTAGCTTCCAGAAATCAGATTTATGGGAGGGAAACACATGGGAATCACAGTTTCAGTGTGTTTCTTCTTAGTGCAGATATTAACCCGAGAACATTTTTGAGGTGTCATTAGTAAAATACTATAGAAATATAAATGCTTGTGTCTTCCCATGATATATGAAGAGGCCTTATGATATTTATAATTTGTGGTCTGTTTGGTAATGTATGTAGCAACTTTTTGTTATCAAGAACTGCTACCATCAGGATTATTTGGGACAGAATATATATACCACAAACATTTTCGCAAAAGGGTAGAAATATAAACTATTTATCATGCTTGCGCCCTGAAAGGTGAAGAAATTTATTCCAGGCCCAGGGGACCTAATTCTTTTCTCCTTCTCTCTTAACTTTTGGGATAGTCTTTTGTGTATAGTTGGATTCCTTGTCTCCAGAATATTTGATCTAGTACACCTTGTTGGTCTCTAATTTTCATGTGACAACTGTCTTTGTGGTCTATATGAGGAAAAACTTGCTTAAACTTGCTGATATTATAGTGCCTTCATGTTGTATGAAGTTAAAATTCCTTTCAGTGCAAGCACTATTGCTTGTCTGATTCAATCTTAGGCTTGCTTTATTCATGTAGCAGTCTACATGGGACAAGTGAAGTCAGTCGTGTGATTTGCTTCCTCTGCAGTCCAGGCAGATTTTAACAACATCACGCCAGAGATATACAATTTCAGGGAAGGTTGAGGCCATGGGAGTGGGGGAAACTCCCATGTTACCCCATTGTTTTTTTATATGAAGAAACAAATGTTTCTGGATAAAGGATGTTCAGTCTATGCCATATTGTGGGCAAAGAAAAATAGAGTTTTTCATTTTCCCTTGGAAAAAAGTAGAAATAGAAAAATCGGAGAAAACGCCTACATTTTCCCATACTGATAGCCCCTGAAAATGAAATCCTGTACTAATATGGCTAAAAAAATAAACCAAAAGGTTATGAAAGCTTACTATTAAGATCTGCCCAGATGGTTGCATACCTGTTGATGTTATTGAATTCCACTTTTTGCCCTAGAAGTTCTTCAATTTCTTTATTTATATTATTACAAAATTCTTGTATTTTATTACACTCCCACCACAAAAGTATGAAAGAGCCAATTTTGCCGCATTTGTGCCAACATAATTTTTACGATGATTTTGTTATTTAGACTAATTTAAGTAGAGTTCTGTACCATTTGTTTAATATTTTCCATTTTTCTTGAAGAAAAGTATGATATTAATGGGGTTACCATAAGTTAACAGGTGACCTAAAGACACATGCACACACCTTTCCGTGGCTGAGGAAAAAGAAAATTGTACGGTGTTCTACTGGTAGAAAAAGCTTTTAATGCTTCACCATAGCAAAATCTCCACCAGAACTGTACAATGTGTGTCCCACAACTAGTCCCTTTGCACTGATAAGCCAGTAGGACTCCACCTACTTCTTCCTGAAGTTCAACTGAGGCTTTTTTGGGGGTGGGGGGTGGGGTGGGGGTGTTTCTGATTTCTGAAATGTTGGAGATAGGTCATCTTTTTCCCAGATGTTTTTTCCAGCTGCAGCTTGAATATGAATAAATGTCTGCGCACATGCATTGGGATGTGTTTCTGTGCACGCACAGCATCCAGCAAACACCCAGATGTGTCCCTTGAAGCACAAAGGATTGTACGCTTCTGTTAACAAATCCTTTCTTCTTTTGAGGGTGATACTTCAGAACTTCCTGATGGATGCATTTTCTTTATACCCAGTGATATATTATTCCTTTTTATAACTGTCTTGGATCCCATTTTGGGAGAAAGACAGGGCATGAATTAAATAAATATATCCCTTTCTCACAAGACTTTCTTCTTTTTTTCTCAAAATATAAATGGTCAATGTTGAAGATACAGTAGAGTCTCGCTTATCCAACGTAAACGGGCCGGCAGAACGTTGGATAAGCGAATATGTTGGATAATAAGGAGAGATTAAGGAAAAGCCTATTAAACATCAAATTAGGTTATGATTTTACAAATTAAGCACCAAAACATCATGTTATACAACAAATTTGACAGAAAAAGTAGTTCAATATGCAGTAATGCTATGTAGTAATTACTGTATTTACGAATTTAGCATCAAAATATCACGATATATTGAAAACATTGACTACAAAAATGCATTGGATAATCCAGAACGTTGGATAAGCGAGTCTTGGATAAGTGAGACTACTGTATATGAGAAATTGAAAGCTTTCTGGGTCTTTTAAGGAATGATTGAAGGCTGCAGGTTGTGTACATGTGTCTTAGATGTTCCTTTTGTGAAGAAGTAGTACTTTCCTTTCTTCCTTACAGTTATTGTTTCTTTCCCATATTTTCCATACCAGAAAGAACGTGTATAAAAGTCAGGTATCTGTCATCATATTGTTCAACTTCTATTTTAGGCATCATTAAGTATTTTTCCTGAATACGTTTCTCATGGTTATAAATGCAACTATTCTCACTGTAATTAAACATATTGTAGTAACAATGAATGTATACCTGAGTCAGTCATGAAGAATTAAAGGTTCATGTAAATTTAGATTCTGAGTGCTCCTTTGTTTTGGAGAAATGTTATTGATGTCATGGATGATCTCATTGAGATAAGGTATAGTCGAAATTTTCAGTGATGTCTCCCTCTAAACATCCTGGGGGAACCTTCATGCTATTCTGAGCTTTCTCAACCCTCTAAGCAAGTTTACGAGCAAGCAGAGGCAACTGCAGATGAGAAAAAAGAACAAACCAAAATTACCCCCCACCCCCACCTTCGGCTATTGCTGACCTATGAATAAAGTTCTGCAGAAGTATCAAATTTGGAGTAATAAAATGACATGGAGTTTACCTGTTTAACTGTTTAACTTTAGCTATGTTTCAAAAATGGGTAGTTTTGAAATGATATTATACATCATTTATATTTTAGTCTAGCTTTTATGAGAATTGAAGTTGCTTTTCAGTATTCTACATAACATGTTAATGCAGCCTTAATAGTCTAAAAAATTCATTTATGATCATTACTTGTTACATCTTTACCACAGTTAAATAAAAGAGTAAAGGGTCAAGGTATAAAACTCTTAATTTTCTCATCCTGCACTTGATGAATTAGACCAGGGGTCTCCAAACTAAGGCCCGGGGGCCGGATGCGGCCCTCCAAGGTCATTTACCTGGCCCCCTCCCTCAGTTTTATAATATAATATTTTATATCATTTTAAATAATATAATATATTGTATTTACATATAATATTGATAATAATATTATAATGTTATACCATACTAATAATAATACCATATAATAATATTAATTATATGTTATATATTACATATAATATTACAGTATAGTGGTATAGTTCAATATAGTAATATATAATGCTAATATTGTGCTATGCTAATAATACATTGTATGTACATACAGCTGCTCTGAGTCCCCTTCGGGGTGAGAAGGGCGGGATATAAATATAGTAAATAAATGTGTAAATGAATAAATAAATAATTTTAGACTTAGGCTCACCCAAAGTCTGAAGTGACTTGAAGGCACACAACAACAACAATCCTAATTAACTTGACTATCTCATTGGCCAGAAGCAGGCCCACACTTCCCATTGAAATCCTGATAGGTTTATGTTGGTTACAATTGTTTTCATTTTTAAATATTATATTGTTCTTTCATTGTTGTTGCTGTTTTGCTGTACAAATAAGACATGTGCAGTGTGCATAGGAATTTGTTCGGGTTTTTTTTTTCAAATGATAATTCGGCCCCTCAACAGTCTGAAGGATTGTGGACTGGCCCTCTGCTTTAAAAGTTTGAGGACCCCTGAATTAGACTAAGTGTTACCAACTTCTTTCTCTGAGTCTCAAAGGTGCTACAAGATCCCTTTGCATTGTAGTTTGCTCTGTAGCTATAGTGATCTTGTTTCAAAAACTCATAATGAACTGGCAGGTCCACTACATATGGGAAAGAGAAGCATTTTTCTTATTACTTTTGAAGTTTCCAACAAGGAAATATGTATAGGTTGAAACCCCATTAATTTGCTGCAAACCTCTGCTCCCCCCCACCCCACCCCAAAGGATGGTGTTATAATGTGAATATTCAGAAGTTAATTGTACCTGAATGTGAAACTTCCTGAAATAGCCCTGGGCTCCCAGGTATTCAGATAACATGGAAGACACAACACATTGTTGGGTCTGTTGGTGATGTCACAATTGCCTTAAGGGAGTATGGGGCAGGAGCTATGGCACAAGGATGTGTCCTGGGATCCATGTAGACACCTGTCAGCACTTATATGCTTGTAAGGCAATGTGAGGATTTTTTTTCCTGATAGCTTTCATTTTATGTTAGTGTTAGCTGTTATTTTTTCAAGGGATAATAACTTTTAGTTTCATCAGCACAATGTGACTGAATAGCATAGTTAATTAATGTTTTCATTTTAAAGAGGTATCTTTCATTTTGGGAACCTTTGTAATCATCTTAATTTTATTTAGTTGAGAAATTAAATTGATCTTTATCTTTTTAAATAAAGCAACATGATAATATCTCAACTTCTGTAAAAGTAGTTGATTGTAAGACTGATGTAAAAGAATGTATTCTAAAATTTCACTTACAGTAAAATATTTTGCATTAAATTTTTCTTGTTTCAGTGCATACATGATGTTTTTTGTTTCAAAGACATTTCATACTTGTTTCTCAATTCATTATATACATTGCTTCTATTTTTCAATGTTCCACAGTAAGATTCAAACTTATTTCAGGATTGTCTTAAAACCAGGGTGTTTCAAGCTTTAGTAAAGAAGGCAGGGGCATAATGACTCTCCTCCTGTGGACATAAGAGTGCGAATCCAGTTAGTGGATTACAACAGCGTGACTATTCCCGCAAAGATAGTGGGAGAAAGAGGCCTGTGAAAGAAGGAATTCAGTAAAGTAATAGCCAGGTGGAAGCTGACAGATTTTGACTGCTTTTCTTTACTACCACTGAATGACCTGGCAAAAAGTGTACCCACCAGCTTATATATCAATAGCACCCTGGCTCATGTTTCTCTATAAGCAAAGATCTTCTTTCAAAACCCTTTAAGAGATGAGATTGTATTAGAATTTTATCCAGATTAGGAAATACTAGCTGCAATCCAGCATCGCTCAATGTTTTGCATGCAGAAATATGCTATGCTGAGCCTACCATATTGCTGTTGCTGAAATCCTGCTATGCCTGTTCTGTGCCTAATGGAGAGTATAGGGGATCATAGAGATTTCAGACTATGTTCCTGTAGCTACAGTTACAGAGATATGGGCAGCTAATGTAATCTTTTCACATCTGGTTATGGGACATTGCTACACATGTCTGTGATTCCTTCTGCTCTCCACTCGGCACAGGATGTCCATGGTTGGGAGTCATCCAGGAAGAAGCTTGGATTCTTGTGAAGGGATAAAAGGAATACCAGCTTTTGCAGTTGACAAAAACGGGCATATACAGGCAAAAGATGGATTTTTTTCTGCATATACCAGTAACAGAATGTGACTGATTGTCAGTTAACAGAACTAGAAATACAAATATTCAGAATTTGCATATGAGTATATTGGCTACTTTAAAAGTTAGAATACTTGACCTAAGCATAAACATTTATTTGTCTTTTTAGTACTTCATCTCATCTTACTAAAGGAGATTGCAGCAAAATGAGTCTCCATGGTGCTACCGGTGGGCATGAAAGGTCACGTGACAGACGCAGGTCAAGTGATAGATCACGTGATTCCTCCCATGAAAGGTTAGAGTCTCAGCTTACACCATGTATCAGAAATGTTACTTCACCAACAAGACAACATCAAGGAGGTATGTAATAGTGTACTTATGCCTAAAGGTCCATCCCTGTGGTCTTGTGTTTTTAATAAGCAGTACAAGTGCGTTTTTTTCATATTTTTGAAAAACATAAGGGAGCATTTTAAAAATTGTTCAATATTAAATCTAGAGGAGTTTTCAAACATACTCATGATAAAAATGTAAAATCTACATCATTGTGAAGGCTTATTGGCATTACAGGTCTCCATCTTCCACATAAAAGAAAGATCAAATGCTAACATAAATAGTGCAAGAGTTTAAAGGTTATGTATGTCTCATATGGGGCCGGGCTTAGCACAGCAGGCATATAGGTACTTTTTTGGGCGTTAGTTTGGTGGAGAGATGGACACAAGTTGGGTAGATGCGGGAAATGCCGTGGATGTAGTGTATCTGGATTTTAGTAAGGCCTTTGACAAGGTCCTCCACAACCTTCTGGCAAACAAGCTAGTCAAATGTGGGCTAGGCAAAACTATAGTTAGGTGGATCTGTAATTGGTTCAGTGAACAAACCCAAAGGGTGCTCACCAATGCGTCTTCTTCATCCTGGAAAGAAGTCACTAATGGAGTGCCACAGGGTTCTGTCCTGGGCCCGGTTCTGTTCAACATCTTTATTAATGACTTAGATGAAAGGTTAGAAGGCATGATCATCAAGTCTGCAGATGACACCAAATTGGGAGGGATAGTCAATACTCCAGAAGACAGGAGCAGAATTCAAAATGATCTTAACAGATTAGAGAGATGGGCTGAAACTAACAAAATGAAGTTTAACAGGGACAAATGCAAGATACTCCACTTAGGCAGAAAAAATGAAATGCAAAGATACAGAATGGGGGATGCCTGGCTCAACAGCAGTATGTTTGAAAAAGATCTTGGAGTCCTTATGGACAACAAGTTAAACATGAGCCAACAATGTGATGTGGCAGCAAAAAAAGCCAATGGGATTTTGGCCTGCATAAATAGAAGTATAGCATCTAGATCCAAGGAAGTCATGCTACCCCTCTATTCTGCCTTGGACAGACCACACCTGGAGTACTGTGTCCAATTCTGGACACTGCAATTGAAGGGAGATGTTGACAAGCTGGAAAGTGTCCAGAGGAGGGTGACTAAAATGATTAAGGGTCTGGAGAACAAGCCCTATGAAGAGCGGCTTAAAGAGCTGGGCATGTTTAACCTGCAGAAGAGAAGGCTGAGAGGAGACATGATAGCCATGTATAAATATGTAAGGGGAAGTCATAAGGAGGAGGGAGCAAACTTGTTTTCTGCCACCTTGGAAACTAGAACGCGGAACAATGGCTTCAAACTAGAGGAAAGGAGATTCCACCTGAACATTAGGAAGAACTTCCTCACTGTGAGAGCTGTTCGGCAGGGAAACTCTCTGTCCTGGACTGTGGTGGAGGCTCCTTCTTTGGAGGCTTTTAAGCAGAGGCTGGATGGCCATCTGTCGGGGGTGCTTTGAATGTGATTTTCCTGCTTCTTGACGGGGTTGGACTGGATGGCCTATGACATCTCTTCCAACTCTATGATTCTATAATTCTAACTGCCTGGTCTGGGGTTCAATTTTTCACCCCGTGAAAAATTCATTCTGGGGGCTGCCCAGACTGCCAGGAAAAAAATTCCTAAGAAGAAAACAGAAGTAGACACGAGTCTAGTTCTGGTTTTGAAATGGTATTTTGAGGTGTCAAACGGTGCAGGATAGGGGCTATAACCTATTGAAAAGGGAATTGAAGAAAGGCATTATGTCAGAAAAAAGGCAATCCAGGATATCAGAAGTCTACAAAAGCAGCTGGAGGGGTGCTTGTGACCTCAGGACAGTGTTTTGTCCAGCCCAAGTATAAATATTGTGTCTGTGATTTCTCCCCCAACTAGAATGTTTTTACAGGTTAATGATTATATACTGGTTATATTCACCATTTAATGTGATGAGCTTTGACTTGTGGAGAAATGTTAAGTTCAGGTTGAACATCCCTTGTCTGGAATGCCAAAATATTCCTAAACCCAAAAATGTCCATATGGGAGGTTGAGATAGTGACATCTTTGCTTTCTGATGGATCAGTATGCACAAACTTTGTTTCATGTACAAAACTATTAAAATTGTATAAAATAATCTTCAGGCTGTATATGAAACACATTAATTTTGTGTTTAGTCTTGAGTGCCATCTCCAACATACATGCAGACACAGGTATTCTAAAATATGAAAAAATGGCATTTTAAAAACATTTCTGGTCTAAAGACTTTGGGATAAGGAACACTTAACCTGTATTGGTAGTCTGCCTAGTATGATAAGACCAGCCTTCTCTTGAGTGGGCAAATGGTAGCCCCTAAGTCATGCAGTCCTTCATGACTGTTTTTGTATCCTGTGAACCCTTCTGGAGCCTTCTGGTGTCCTAGCAGTCTAAAGCTGAAGTGATTATTCTTACTGTGAGATCAAGGGCAAGATAGAACGTGGCCAGCTCCACTCTTCAGTTCAAAAGATTTATACAGCAGGAGTCATAGAGGTAGATATCTATAAAAGGCTTTCTTTCAGCCAGTCACACAAAGGTAATCCATTCCGTGGAGTGGCAGAAGCCAAAATACAGATGGGCAGATAAGGCTGGGAGACATCCCCCCTTCTCTTAGCCTTTTCCTCATAACCTTTAAGGTCACACATGAGTCCCTGCTGCTACCATGACAGTTTTTATTGGTTTTTATTTCAGACCGTGAAAAGGATCATAGCTCATCTCGACCAAGCAGCCCTCGGCCTCAAAAAACTTCACCAAACGGTTCTAACAGTAGTCTTGGCAATACCAGTAGAAACAGCAGCCAGTCAAGTTCAGATGGGAATTGCAAGAATGCTGGAGAAATGGTTTTTGTGTATGAAACTGCGAAAGAGGGAGCTCGGAACATACGGATGTCTGAGCGAGTAACACTTATAGTGGACAACACTCGATTTGTTGTAGATCCTTCTGTTTTTACTGCACAACCAAATACAATGTTGGGCAGGTTGGTATTGTGATTATCACATACACTGATGCTTCTATGAATCACTCCTAATAACCAGAGTCAAGGGGAGTCACTGAGAAAAGAATGTCTTCTCTCTTGTTCCCACCAACCAAGCTTGTGATGGAGGTGGGACTAAGAAAAGGGCCTCTTTTGAGGATCTCAGCATGGGCACGTTTACACAAGGTAGTTCAGGAGCAGGCTTCGGTCACTGCAAAAGGAGGAAAGAAATTCCAGCATCTACACTGTAAAAAATAGACATAAGTAGATGTAAGGTTAATGTAAAGTCTGTATCACTAATAGAATACCAGCCATAATTTGTTCTACAAGAACTGCAGTATTTTTTCTACAAGGGTCTACTTATTTATTTATATCCTGCCTTTCTCAACCCCGGAGGGGACTCAAGACGGCTTTACACATAGGCAACTATTTGATACTTTGAAAACAATGTACAATTAAAATAAACATTTTAAAATAGAATTATAAGATACATTAAAATATTGAAGACAGTATCATCATTATTAATTACACTATCCACAATCGTAATCCGGTCCATTCCAATAATCATTGCACATAATTCCATATTATTCATTGCACAAGTTCTCCAAAGCCTTGATCACAAAGCCACGTTTTCACTCTCTTACAGAAGGTCAGGAGAGAGGGGGCTGATCTAACCTGGGGAGGGAATTCCATAGCTGACTAATATAAGCAGTTAAGGTAAAGGTTTTCCCCTGACGTTAAGTCCAGTCGTGACCGACTCTGGGGGTTGGTGCTCATCTCCATTTCTAAGCCGAAGAGCCAGCGTTGTCCGTAGACACCTCCAAGGTCATGTGGCCGGCATTACTGCATGGAGCACTGCTACCTTCTCGCCGAAGTGGTACTTATTGATCTACTCACATTTGCATGTTTTCGAACTGCTAGGTTGGCAGGAGCTGGGGCTAACAGCGGGCGCTCATTCCGCTCCTGGGATTTGAACTTGGCACCTTTTGGTCTGCAAGTTCAGCAGCTCAGCGCTTTAACACACTATGCCACCAGGGGCCCTTATATAAGTAGACTAATATAATTTATAATGCTTATAGTTTTGTATGGTAAAGGTGGGGAATCTTTGACCTTCTGGGTGTTTTGGACTTCAACTGTCCTTTACCATTGACTGTGCTGGGTGGGACTCAAGGTATGTCAGATGTCTGGAATTCCAGAGATTATCCATGTAGACATACTTACTCATGTTAGGCTTGGGTCCATCAGGAAAGAGAGATAAGAAGCGTTTTGTGATTGTTCCACATTAAAAGTTTATATTCATCCCTGAAAGTGATTAGAAGAATACTGTAGCTGAAGATGCGTTCTGTATTGATGTGGATTTGGTTGACTCTTGGGTAATCCACTTGTATTGTACCTGAAGTAATCAGAATCAAATATAATTAAACTCTAAAGCAGTGGTTCCCAACCTGTGGGCCATGAGAGCAAAAATCTGCTCAGCGAATCTCCTTATTTATTTATTTATTTATTTATTTATTTATTTATTTATTTATTTATTTATTTATTTATTTTATTCATTTTATTTCTGCTTCTTTCCACCGAGCTGACCATTGCATTGAATAGACCACATCAGCTCTAGATTATTGAATATGGTTTTCTGTGGCAAGCAGATGGTGACTACTGGATGGCATAAGTTCTGTATCAGAAACTAGAGCTGATGTGGTCTATCCAATGCAATTTTCTTGAAACAGCACCCCAAATAACCAAACCGAATCTAAAGTTGACCAAACACTGATTCATAACCCTTTTGGTACTGATGTTGGAGAGTGGGCCCTGGTCAAAGTGGTCCCTGGTCAAAAAAAGGTTGGGAACCACTGCTCTAAAGGCTCTGGATCATCTTTGTTCTGATTTTGTTAACAGTCTTTCTGAATTTTAAGCATTAATTAATTACATAGCTATAATGAATTTTATATGATCTTTTTTATTTAGGATGTTTGGATCAGGACGAGAACATAATTTCACGAGGCCTAATGAAAAGGGGGAGTATGAAGTGGCTGAAGGAATTGGCTCCACTGTATTTCGTGCTATTTTGGTGAGATTATTATTTTAAAATGTTTTTGTGGACTGAGAAAAACCAAAAATGCGTAGAATATTCCTCTATGCAGGTTTGTAATTGAGGTTGACTATGGATTCCTGCAGGGCAGCATTTCATTCTGCCTGGCATCCCTTTGCTTCATTCTTACGTAAACTGAATGACATTGTTTGAAAGAATAAATGTAATATGAAAATCCTTTGCAATGCAGTTTTCTTTCCAGCTGTGTTATCAAAAGGCTTAGACTAAAATCAAGGGGCAGATAAACCATATTTATTTTTAGATCCTTTTTAGAGTCTCAACAATAAAAAAAAATCTTGGTTTTTTATAAAAGCTGTGTTATGAAACTTTTATAGTATAGTATAGCAACCGAAGTTAACATTGCAGCAAAGAACAGAAAGAGCTGTTTGGGTTTCAAAACGCGATTTTTGTACTGTTTCAGTTTAATTTTTTCATTGCTGGCCAGTGTTCAGGGAACTTTCACTTATCTACCATAACCTTTCTGAATTTCAGAGGAATCTAAAGGGTGGAGGGTGCAGATTCATTTCATTTGGGTTACTGGCTATTCTACAGAGTTTGCATAAATTGTGTTGTCGAAGGCTTTCATGGCCGGGATCACAGGGTTGTTGTATGTCTTTCGGGCTGTGTGGCCATGTTCCAGAAGCATTCTCTCCTGACGTTTCGCCCACATCTATGGCAGGCATCCTCAGAGGTTGTGACATACAACAACCCTTTGCATAAATTGCATTCTGGAGTAGAATAAGTGCTTTGAAGGCAACACATTATGAGGAACAATGGAAAGAAATGTCAGGGTGAGCTGCTCTGTACAGTAGACTCTTGGTTAACCAGAACTCAGGCAACCAGAACTCATGAGGTCCTGGCAGATTTTTATAACTAAAATTGCATGCTGCATTCACAAAGCTGGTTTTTTTTAATAGTTTGGTAAAATTGTGTTATATTTATTTTGTCTTAAATGGCTTTAATTACTGTTTTTCCATATTAATATCAATACAGAGTTTAAGGTATGGTGTATGGGGTATAGTATTAGTTTGGAGAGACATTTCTTAAGATGCACAAACAATGAGCTTTTTAAATGTTAACACAAACACTTTGAATTGTACTTAGAAATTCATCAGCAGCCAGAGAAATTCTAGTCATAGGATCCTTTCATTCTGCACCAAACAGGCAATAGGCAGCTACATTTTACATGGTTTCTGATATTTAAGAAAGTATATTGTAAAGATACAAAATTAATCTACTTTTGCTTCAAGGCTACAAATTATTGGGGCTTGGGGAAGTGGGAAACTTTTCAAGAAAGCAACATGTGCTTCCTCACAGTGTCTTAGATACGTTCATTTTTGTCCTTTTGTCTTTTAAAGGATTACTACAAGACTGGAGTGATCCGTTGCCCTGATGGAATATCTATACCTGAACTAAGAGAAGCTTGCGACTATCTCTGTATTTCTTTTGATTACAGTACTATCAAATGTAGAGACCTTAGTAAGTATGATGAAATTGATGTTCATATGTATGTATTAAAATCTTTTGCCGTGAACATAAAATGCTATCTAATACAAAAATCCTAGCTATGTAAAACACACTTCAATTGATTGGTTATGTTTGGGTTTTATAGTGTCTGTATGCTTGTAAAAACAGTAACATTGAAGACTCATGGTGATAACCATTTGGCAGATGTACAATGTTCTTCCTAAGCAAGTTTTCAGTTGTAATAATTTGAGTGTTTTGATTTCAGGTGCTCTTATGCATGAATTATCAAATGACGGTGCTCGGAAACAGTTTGAATTTTACCTTGAAGAAATGATACTCCCATTGATGGTAGCCAGTGCTCAGAGTGGGGAAAGGGAGTGCCATATTGTGGTGCTCACTGATGATGATGTGGTTGATTGGGATGAGGAATATCCTCCGCAGATGGGGGAAGAATACTCGCAAAGTAAGTCATATGGGTCTCTTGGGAACTTTAAAAAACAAATCACTGTTGCAGAGCATCTGATGGTACTTTCAGTAACCCCTCTCCCTCCCTAAAATTAGCAGATGGCGTTCTATCGCATTTAAGTGTAATCTTGCTCAGGGGCCGGGGGGCTTTGTGCTAATGTTTTCAAGATACATTTTTTGGATATTCCCATTCATTTTGGTGTTTAAATTCTTGAATCCTTCTTTGTCACATGTACATCAGCAAAGGTTGGAATTAAATCACAGTAAACTTTAATACCTAGTTAGTGAAAAACAAGAGCTGCTTGTATTACAGTTCTTTTAAGGGAAATAAGACAGGGATGAAGGATGTTTAAGGACTGCAAACAATACAAATGTTTTCAGGATGTAAAATTGATCTCTCATGTATATTAAGAGACAGTTGCCTTGTTCAGGTATTGGTGTTTGAACTAGCAGCCCTTTTAGTCTCTTCCAGTTCTATGGTTCTATAGTGATGGGACAAAGAGGTTTGCTCAGATAAGACTCCTGGGCCTTCAGTCTTCAGCACTGACCTTCCTATGTTGACTAAGCTTTGATTCAATATACAATAGAGTCTCACTTATCCAACATAAACGGGCCGGCAGAATGTTGGATAAGTGAATATGTTGGATAATAAGGAGGCATTAAGGAGAAGCCTATTAAACACCAAATTAGGTTATGATTTTACAAATTAAGCACCAAAACATCATGTTATACAACAAATTTGGCAGAAAAAGTAGTTCAATAGGCAGTAATGCCACGTAGTAATTACTGTATTTACCAATTTAGCACCAAAATATCATGATATATTGAAAACATTGACTACAAAAATGCGTTGGATAATCCAGAACGTTGGATAAGCGAGTCTTGGATAAGTGAGACTCTACTGTACTTAGAATCTTCTCTGGAAATTGTCACTGCGATGATCCATCCATCCTCATCTTAGGAAGGATCTGAATTCCATTCAGGGGAATGTATGGAGAATCACTTTCTGATCATGTTTTATTCAGACTTTAAATTGGGACATGAAGCAGGCATTTGAGAAGGATGTTGATGATGGAGCTGGCATACATTAAGGCTATATCCTCTTTATTATCACAAAGCAAATTGAAAGAAATGTCTAAGTAAATTGAAATCATTTAAAACATTCATTCTTCAACTTTATTGTGGAAGCAGGGCTAAAGACTGTGTACAACTTATTAAACTCATGAAATGTGTTTTCCCCCCAGTTATTTATAGCACAAAGTTGTATAGATTCTTCAAGTACATTGAGAACAGAGATGTGGCCAAATCAGTTCTCAAGGAAAGGGGTCTCAAGAAGATTCGATTAGGTATAGAAGGTAAGATAACTTAACTGGGGTTTTTATGGTAAACCTCCACTAGCACACATCTGTTTTTTTTACAAATGTATTTCTTAATGCATGGAAGCCATTTATTAGCTTCATGTGTAAAACTAATAGCCAGTTGAAACCACCAAATTATCAAGAAAGATGTGGATGGAAACCCTTCAAAAGTTTCCTGGAAGAAAAGAAAATTCCAATATGGAGATTGCATGTTTAAAATGTTAATCTATTACATTCTATATAAATAAAAAAAGAAAGATGTGTATGAACAGTTAGAAAATATATTAAAGTGATATGTAATGGACAAAACTACAATAAATAGTAGTGTAGAACTGACAGAGCTGTATTGTATACCACTATGTGAATGATGGGGTAGGGGTGGAAGAGTATAGATCTGGGAATAGATGATGTAACATGACTACTGTATTATGTGAAATATTTTGAAATTATTGGTAAATAAATAAAAAATACAAATGTAATAATAGGGAAGTGGAGACCCTTCAAAAAGAAGCAGGCATGAACTAGTATAGTTTCTCACTGGATAGGCAGGCCTTTTGTGACTTATTTTTATACTAGTGTATCTTTTGTGTAAGTATTGTTTTATATCTTGGAATTTCAGCATTATTCTGTATCTAAATCCTTGTAGCAAAAAACATGCCAACAATTTCTTCCATGAAGGGTGGGGAAAAAGGTGATCTTGCTGCCTTAAACTAACATGCCCGCTGGCTGCAAAAGTTCTTGTGATTTCTTACTTGATTCAAAGTGCGGTACTTTGAACTGAAATTGAAGATAGTTGTATTTGTCTCTTAATACTTTAGGTTACCCTACATACAAGGAAAAGGTTAAGAAACGTCCAGGTGGAAGACCAGAGGTGATCTACAATTACGTCCAAAGACCTTTCATAAGGATGTCATGGGAGAAGGAAGAAGGGAAGAGTCGGCATGTTGATTTCCAGTGCGTAAAAAGCAAGTCTATTACCAACCTGGCAGCTGCTGCAGCTGACATTCCTCAGGACCAGCTGGTGGTGATGCATCCCACTCCTCAGGTGGACGAACTGGATATTCTGCCCATCCATCCTCAGCCCAGCAACAGCGATGCGGATCCTGAGGGACACAATTTGCCACTCTGATCCAAACTTTTGGTTAAACAAAAGCATGCTATTATTAAAAAAATGAAGATGCTGTAAAAAGCTCATACTGCACTGCAATTCCAGCTTCTCTCCATTGTGTAATGAACATGTAATGTTTGTAGGATGCTGCAGTATGGACTTTAAAGACCAAAGTGGGATCTGATTATGGTTTGTAGGAGTACATGTGTAACATCATGAGGTTCAGTTATATGCCTGCATTTGTTTACCAGTAAGTAGATTTTTGTGGTATTGGTTGTATGGTGGACTGTCCTCATCCTAAGGCTCTGTCTGAAATAGCAGGATTCAGAAGCTATGGTTTATTCAGTATTTTGGTACAGTGGAGGAAAATGCAGACATAATTGATAGTGGCACTTTATAAATGGTGGGCAAAAAAATTCTCAAAGCCATTTTTATAGTTACTGTGTACAATGTTGACTGACAGAGTGCTTCTTTCAGAGACTTTGTATTCAGATAAATGTAAATAGTTATGAACAGAGATGATGAACCTACTCAATTCTCTTATGGATGAGCACAAAATTCTTGCCATTGGGGCTTTTGGGCTGTGATCCAATGGCCAGTGTTTTGACTTACCCAGTGAAGGGTTTTTTTCATGTTTGATGTCAGCAATGTGCAAGGGTCAGAAACAACTGAAATGGGCTTTTATCTTAAAAATTTGCCTTACCTTAAATCTGTTCACAGAAATATTTATTTACTGAGAGGTTTTTTCATATGTTGTGGAATAGGGAAGGTCAAGTTGTTCACTTTTCACTTATTAACTGATTGTAAACTCAAGTTTTTCATTCAAATAAAATTGCCATTATTTTAATATTAGCTGTCTTATGTTATTACCATTTTCTCTAAACTAGCTCTAGTTTCAAGATAAAATGTTTGGCAATCCACACCTGAGAGACCTTTTTTGGTCTTTTTCCACCAAAATGTTTAAAGTATTTTACCTGACATAATTTTATTTGGTTTTTCTATTTCAGAAGTGAAAACCTAGATTTCTCTGATGTTTTAAGGCAATTACTAAATAACAGTTTGATAAATTCAAATAACTTTTATGCTCACAATCTCAAAGGGGATTTTTGTAATTGTTTGCTGCTTCTTTTTCTCACAAGTGGGAATTTTCTTTCATCATCCAAATCTTACAATGTGGGATGGAGTGGGGGGTTGGTAATTACAAGCCATATTTAAATCTTATTTTAGAGAAATGTTTTAAAAATAGGGTGACAGAAAGCTCAAAAAGTTCACAAAGCAGAAAAAACTGAAATTGTTGAAGAGAGAAGAGTAAATGGACTAAGTGGAACTGAAACCTTAGGACTCCTAGGTCAGTCAGCTGGCACAAGGGAACATCCCACTAGTTGTAAATTGCTCCTTCAGCAAGCCTACAGTCTGGATAGCTTGAGAGCCTGGGAGCAAGGAGGACCACAGCAAATCTGAAGAAGTGGCGAGAATTGCAACTGAAGGCCCTTGGAATTATGGTCTAATGCAGAAATGTCAAACTTATGGCCTCCCCCCAGATGTTTAGAACTCCCATTCCCAGAAATCGTAGCCAGCTTGTCCAATAGCCAGGAATTCTAGGAGCTGAAGTCCAAAACACCTGGAGAATTTGACATGCTGCCAAGCAAGAGGGAGGAGACAACTAACAGGAGCCTAGAAAAGCTTGAAGGTAAGACATACGTAGTATTACTGGTTCCTTTCCCATCTCTGTTAAGCAACACAGACTACATCTCAATATATAAAAACTTAGAAAATCGATTTTGAGTGGTATCCTGGTTAATCTGAACTGTAAGAAGCCCACTGAATCAACTGTAGAATGGTGAATTTACATATAACTATAATTGAGTCAACAGTTCTACTGTAGACCATTCTAACAATAGAAAGTAGGTCATAATTAATGTAATAGGCTTTTATGATCAGCCTCTGTCATACAACTAGCCTATGCTCCATAATTTTTCCTTTGTGTTGTTTTGAAACTTCAGACCAATAGTTCTAAGCCTTTAGCTCATCAGTAGTTTGAGGCTTGACCATTGGCATTGCTGTCCTGTGTTTGCGGAAGGTGATGTCCATAATATCTGGAGGGCAAAAAAGTGAAGAAGCACTGCCCTAAATACTGTGCTGACTCTTCTTGTTTCTTAAGAAGCTGCTCTTTGCCGATATCAGAGCCAGGATCCAAGAACAATCGTCCAGATCTTTTTCCTTCTGTTATCATGATGCACTTCATGTTTATTTTACAATCCAAGTAAATAAATTCAGAATAAGGGAAAACATTTTATTTTAAAAATATTTCACTGTCTAATACATTACACTTCAACAATATTTATAGTAAAGGATCTTACAAGAAACAATTTTGATACATTAGTATAAGAAATATCCATTATCCACATGGGGGACTTTTTCCTGTAGTGTAAAAACACAATATAGCTGAAATGACCATCTGCATATAAAAGCTACCAGTGATGCCAGTGCTGTGTTTGCACAGTGATCTTTTTTTTTAAAAAAACGTCAACACAAGAACAGAACCCAAAATATACAGTTAATCCAAGCTATACACAGATAACCAAATCAATGATGTAGGAACACTGCAGCAAGTTGATCTCCACTTGGTCTGAAAATACACAGGGGAGGAGGATGACGGTTCTCTTGATATGGCTTATGAAATTAAAACATCAAAAGCATTTCAACAAGTTTCACAGATGGGAGAATTCCACCAATAATGCACTTTGATATGTCCAGATGTCAAAGCTATTGGGTAGCATTTACAAGGGCCAAGGTAAGTCACTAAAATCAACTGGCCCCCCGAGACCTGCGTCGGCTTCCAAAAGGCTCATAATAACTGCCATGGCTGCTTCGTCGTTGCTTGGGCTGCTGGATCCTTGGTCATTGTCGATCATATCAATACCTATGTGCGAGTTTTCCCCTGGAAAAATGAATGAAAAAGTTTAAACCAATCAGCAATAGAAGAAAGAATTGGTAAGAGGAAAGACCACTTAATGGTAGGTTGAATGAGGAAATAACCTGTAAATAACAAGTGAAGGAAGGGGTTCATGCATTTGACAATAGTTTAGGAGATAATTATGGTACTGATGTTGACATGATTTTACCTTGGCTTCGGCTACTTTTAAGAAAGATTTAACCATTTCAGTTTTGGGGGTCAACTATACTACTTTGCTGCATATAATCTTTTGACAAATGAATATGCAAATAAAACAGAATACTGTTTTTCTAGAACATTTGTTTTAAGACCTGATTAGAATAAGCAGTGACTGAGCTGATGATCCAGGATTCCATCAGTGGGAGTCTGCAAATAACAAGGTGCTGACTACGAAAATCAGGTGGGAATTGTACCATTCTTCAGATGTTATTGGACTGCAAGTCTCAGCAGCACTAGTCAGCATGGCGTATGCTTACCTAGGATAGAGGAGTTGTCAGAATATGGATAACCTGGATTGTCATGGATCTGACTAGATAGTAAACTGGTAGGAGGAATGTCTGGAGTTCCACCATTCAAAATCTGTAAAAGTAAAGGAGATTAAACGGAACAAAAATGTTAGTCCAGCATAAACTGCTGTGAATCAGCTTTCTCGTCCTGTTAACAATCTTAAAAATTAGCAAAGCCTAATTTCTACAACTTGTATTTAGGGGCTAGCTTTTACTTTTGTTTTCATTGAAAAATGTGAAACCTGTTTTGATCAATTAACCAAGCAATTCATTCAAAATAATTTTATGAGATCATCTGTGATCTTGCAGGAGAAGTTGCCACCTCAGGCAAAATTTTCATTTACGGTACATGAGTTTAGAAGGAATAATTCTAAAAGCTGTCCTCCTATAGATGTCAAGTATTAAAATGGATGGGTGAGTAATTTTCCAGCAGGAGTTCTACACTTAGATTGCAACAACCATTTTCAATTTCCCTGTGTCTTTTGTCTGAATCACAAGAGTTGCAATATGTGTAATATGCTTAAGCACTAACAATTTGGGTCTTATACTGCTTTCATTCATGGGATTTAATATGGAAACATGTTCATGAAGCAATGCTAGGAAATTTTATTTAAAAATAGCTTATGTAAATTTTCTTAAACTATTTATGAGGAATTCAAACAAATTGAATAATAGTACTATTTATTTTTGTTGTGGGTTTCTGTTTTGAGAACGGTAGTCAAGTTATCATAACAGGAAAAGTGGCAGCATATGTTGTACAGTGAGATATCCAACCATATGCTAAACCTGTAATGTAGAAAATATCTTGACAGCTAATAAAAATTCTTACCCACCGGAAATCTCAAAAGACATTCTCAATCTGTGACAGCTCTGCAAAAAACAAAACTTGCCTCATAGAAAGATATACATCTCTTCCATACTTTCTCCTGACTTCCGTAAGTTAGAGTGGGATTTCTGGTGAATCTAAGCCACCACCTGATTTTATTTTATTAAGACTAAGAGAAGGATCTACCTGTCAATCCCCAAATGATTTTATGTGCTTCAAACAAAGATGTTTCAGCAAGAATTTCCCTCGGGATTGTTTCAGGCTTAGTAACAACTAATTCACTGTATGACAAGTAATCACATCAGAGTTTCTTCCTACTGAAGTCTATGTCTTAGGAAATGACAAGTGAGTCACTATGTAATACAGTCATCAAATAAATGATACTGTCATTAGAACAATTCTTAACCATGTTCCACACAATGACACATCAAACTCATGGTGCTCTGAATAGACTAAAATAAGATGACTGTAATATGTGCCAAAATTCAGAATGATTGCACCGATTACAGCTTGTGGTGTCATTAGTGCTTCCGGAGAGAAAAGTGTACATCTAGCCCAGATTTTTAGTGGCTCAATGGATCAATCCCTTTAAATGTAATGGTAATTCTATTGTTACCAACAGATTGTCCACATATAGTCTAAACCAGGCATGGGCAAACTTTGGCCCTTCAGGTGTTTTGGACTTCAACTCCCACTATTCCTAACAGCCTACTGGCTGTTAGGAATTGTGGGAGTTGCAGTCCAAAATACCTGGATGGCCAAAGTTTTCCCATGCCTAATCTAAACAAAACAAGAGACAAAAATGTCCAACGATTTAAAGGGGGTCTAGGGCTTCCATAAACTCAAATGGAAAACAAAATACACAAAGTTGGTGGGCAGAAAGGAACTGTAGGTGGTAACTGCTTCCAGAAATCAACATATTACAGCATGGATTTAAAATGCCACCAAGATCAAATACAATTCATTTATTTTTTCTTGCTACTTTTTAAAAAATGTCATGTTGTTGCATACATCTTAAGAGTAGTAAATATTAGGAGAAGTGTACAATCACTAGATAAAGCCCTTCACCCTTTGCAGTTTCATCACATACTTCTTCTGAGTATTTGAGAGATACAAATTGAAATCAATCATTACCTTTTTTCTGTCTGAAAATGCAGTCTGGGTGACTGCGTTTTCAATTGTGGAGACAAAAACAGAAAAAGGTAGAACTTTAAGTGGTCTCTGCAGGTGATAGTGAAACCTCTAGAAGTGATAAAGACTAAAGCTAAGCTTCCAGTCTAAAGGGATATGTGGTTCAAAAGGCTGTAATTAATGTTTTGGGTGTTAAATATACTTAGATGCATTAAAAAGAGTGGTTTATAAATATTAAAGTAATAAATTGTTTCTATGTTAAGGACATTCCCTATTCATGACACCAACTTGCACGGAAGCTGCTTCTTTTGGTGGAATCTTGGGTAGCTCATTTGTATGTAAACCAAAATTACTGGGTTCATACATAAAAACAATGAAAGCTGCATGGAATCTCATCCTGGAAAAGAGGTTCCTTCAGGGCTTGAGGAATTTAGCACAAACATGGGAAAAATTGCCTTGAAATAAACATGCTTTACCAATGAAAAATACCTGAAATACATTTGATCTGATTAATTTTATCAAGGCAAGCCCTACAGAATTGTAAGCTCCTACCATCCAAAATAAATTAATATTTTCTCAAAGTCGTTTGCTTTTATAGCAAAACATTACACTCATTTCTTACAAAGGTATTTTTAAATTAACTGTTCATTTCTATGACAATATATGTCAGTGCAGGCTCTCAGATGAAGATAATAAACCTGGATTTCCTCCTACTGGTAATGAGGGAGGTATTCATGTTGTTTTGCTCTTCTAGATTTCTGAAATACCTTCTTCACCACGATTTTGACCACAGTGGTTTTGTCAGGAAGGATACCATTTAACTATAGCTTGACTAATGAACAGTAGATTCCTTATTGGCTTGTATCCAATGTTGGAGCAAGCTATTCCCCATTATAACAGTATTAGTGGTATGCTGTGTTACCATTTTGTATTTCAAATAGAACCAAAGTTCCCAAGCACAACTTCAGTTTGAATTTTGACTTATGCTATTCCCCTATTTGAAAAAGGTAAGGGAACATATACCTGGATAATCATAGAAATAAATGGCATAGCCACAATTTATCAAATGGCAATTGCCAGTAGGTGACATATATATGCAATACAGAAATGATGTCTGAATAATTTGAGACATTCTGTTAAAATGAGATATTAAAATCTGCTTTACAGATTACTTTTTCTCAAGCTGATCATAGGCTTTTAGCGTTAAGTGTAATCTATAACGCTGTCCTGCTGCTCAGAAAGGCTCATCCAATTTGGGAGGTACCTCTCAAAGTTCAAGTGAAAAATAAAAGATTGCCTTTATGAGGGAAATTCTATCATCCTGCGAAAGCTGAGGCAAAATGTGCCCTTCAGCTCTTGCTGGAGTGTAGTTCTTCACAACTGGCTGTATTGACTACTGTGGCTTGAGGATGCAATCCAACAACGTTTCAAGAGCCCACCACGAATTGATAGGGACAGTGTTAAAACAGCTCATAGCACATGAGTAAACCTCCCATGATGACTCTTTGTGCAGTGAACCAAAGTGAAAAAGACTATGTGAAAAGTATTGCCAGATGATGTTAAGATTTCTCTTCCAACCATGTCAGTTATGCAGTGAATGTCTAGCTTCCCGAAACTGTGTGTAACTATTCAAACAGCCAGTACATTTGAGACCCTACATATCTACATATCCATATCCATGGATTCTGTATCTATGAACTCCATCATCTATGACATGAAAGTATTTCAGAAAAAAAATCAAAAAGTAACCCTTAATTTGTCTATGTTCTATATAAGATGTCACTTTAACATCCATGGATTTCGGTATCCACAGATGGTCCTGGAATCAAATACCAAGAACCTTGAGTATAATCAAAATATGCTAAACTGATTTACTCCAGGACTATGGTCTTAGAAGTATGGACTATAGCCAATATGTGCCTCTCCAAGGCCAATTCCGAGATTGCCAAATTCACCTCCTCTGAACATGGGGAAACTTTTTGAAAATCTGAAATGCTCATAACCTCTAGGCTGTTTGGTGGTGGTGAGAGCTTTTCTCAAAACTTGGAGTAATTCTGAATTTACTTCCTGGTATTCAAAAACCTTCTCCTGCACCTAAGCAGTTATTGGTGCAAGGGAGGAGTAAACACAGAGAAATTTCCCCCTTTGACTATTTTTTGAATAAAAAAACAATGGGATGGATAAGAGTGCAGCTTTTAGAGACAGTATGATCCTAGGACCTGGTGAAGTCACCCAAATTTATTTCTACAGCTATCAGCTGAACCTTATGTCCTAAGAAAGTTACTGAAATATATTTTTCAATCTCTACTGCCCCTCCCCTACTTCAGTCATGTGTCCAAGTTATTTATGCTTTAAAAATGAGATTTTAGGTAGAGACACCAAGAAACACCAAAATGAATAACATCAAACTCATGAAATTAGCTGGCATGGGTTATTTTCTATACACAGCAGAGCTTTCTTGAATTCTGCTTCCTCACCCTTTTGCCTCCCGGTGAAGAAGTGTCAGGGGGAGGTGTGCTGGTCATGTTCAATGGACTAGAGCCACAGCTTGAAGGTGAAGAGCCTCGTATCCTATCAAACAAATGTTGTCAATCAGATCAGAAAGCAATACAACAATATCAGATGAAAACCAGTCCCTCAATCAAGCTTTTATCACCATCAAACATAGGTACTTTTTGTGTACAGCAATTTACATGCAAAATAATCCATTAGAAACCTTCCTTACATAATGGCAATAGAAGGGCAACCTGTTGGTATATAAACTATATTTACAGTGCTCCAAAGTTCTCAACTATGTACATTTTATATAATTCAAAGGAATCAATATGGCTTGAGATATCCCACTGACTGAAGTGTGTGCCTCTTCTACCTATATTTGTCCACTTATAAACAGCATCTAAAAAACATGTTCTGAGCACTACTAATTGTTCAGCATAACCCAAAAAAGTCTAACATATAGGATGCCATCTATTCAGTAGTTATGACATTACATGTATGGTCATTAATGACTGGACATTATTATTACTATTATTACTATTATTAATTTCTATCCCACTTTTTCCCATGGGTGGGATTCAAAGCAGCATATGAAAGTTTAAAAAACACATATACATATACATCAATAGATAAAATACATAATCAACTAAAAACATCATATGCTAATTGAAAGAAAAAACCCAATTTGAACACCCCCATGCTGCTGCTCAGTCATTTAGTCGTCTCCGACTCTTCGTGACCTCATGGACCAGTCCACGCCAGAGCTCCTTGTCGGCCGTCACCGCCCCCAGTTCCTTCAAGGGAACACCCCCATATACAACAATTAATAACTTACAACAAATACCACTAAAAACTTAACTCCAAAACCTAACATTTCAGCCTATCAGTGCCTCAATCAACGTGTTTCCAAAATGCTGCAAACCAGGGTCACTGGAAAAGGTCTGCAGCATTTTCCTGGTCATGAGGCATATTCAGGCAAGCAGTTGTGGCAGGACTTTTCAAAGGCCTGTCCTCAATCTGCCCCATGACTGGGAGATAACTGCAGACATCACTTCCCAGTGCTGCATTCTGTGCCACCTCAAAAACCCTTCTGTTTAGGTGCTGCCAGGTTGAAAGAGTAGGTTTTGGGAGAGTGCACTGACAGACGTAACTCCATCGTTGTGTTTACTGTTGCCAAGTTTCTGCAACAACTACTGATCACTCACAGATTACAGTGAATACGTGTATGACAACAGATTTAAAGTATGAAAATAAACACATTCTTTGCCTGTTACATTTATCACCCAGTGTTGCTAGTAGTAATACTACTCTTTGCCCCCCCATCATTTGAATAAAATCCTTTAAGAAATATAGCTTGAAATGTCTTAACAGAGCCAGATATATCCTTACCTATGAATCTCCATAATTTCTTCAGCAATCATCCTGCCAATTTTACCAGCCCCTGCCCTTGTTCCTCCTGGAATACCAGGGACTGTTGGAAGAGACCTTTTAGGGCCACCTTTTAAAAGAAGAGAATGTTGAAAAAGACAAAACAGAACTTGAGGAATGAATGTATTTACTTTAGAAGAACTGAAAGAGAGAGAATCCCAGCAACTATTCTCTTGCTTTCAACCTGCAAGATTAGTCTTCTACCAATGTTTTTGTTCACACAAAAGAATGAGATGTTTTCCTTTGTTGGCCTCTCATCATATACAACTTGAGCTTTTATTTTCATGTGTTAATTTCAGCACTCACAGATTTAAGCGTTTCAAGGAAGAAACTTAGAAATCCTGCCTTAGAAACTTTAGAAACATTACATTAAAAGCTAACCTTGCACATATTTATGTAAAAATAAACACTTCATGGAGCAGGGCTGTGCATCATGCAACCCCTAAAATAGTTTTTGAAGACCCCAGAACACATGCATGTGTGTGTGTAGCTGGGAGAGGGCCTTCCAGCCACATTTCTCCTTTGTTTGTGGGGCAGGGGGTAAATTGGTGCCTAGAGGTCACCCAGCCCTTTTTTAAAAGGAAGAATTGTATGCATGCACCTCACTGTTTATGTTATGTACCTAGTCATGTACTGATTCCAGAGATTCACTGGAAATTTGTCTATACAATTTCTATGTGACAACTGTAGGCAACAAGACTTCAATGTAATTTTAAATGAGTTGTTTCAAAAGCCAGGAGAAAGGTAAGTTAGAATTGTTCTTTACCTCTTCTTGTTTACTCACTTCCATTAATGATCAAAAACCTGCCAGCTCTAAGCCCAGGAGCATTTTATTCAAGTGACTCCAAATGGAGACATGCATAAAAGATTGGATAGCCTCATAGTGTGAATAACTGAGCAACCTCCATTAGATATCCCTCCTGCAAGCTTGTTGGGATGAGAAAGGGATATTGAGGATGGGAGGTAGGAAAATCCATGCACACCATTGTTGAGCACCTTGCAGCAATGTGGGAAAAATGTAGTAAAGACCACTGGAGATAAATCTCTCCTTCTTGGGATAAACATATCAGATAAATGCTTCTTGGAACAGATCTCATCACAAAGCTGGGGTTTGGCTCAAAAAGGAATATTCCTTGTTACCTTCAGATGAAATCACAACAGTGCAAGTTTACCTGTTATACTTTTCAGGACCTTCAAACTGGTACTAGCTCTGAAAAGTGCTGCTATGGATGGCCCTGAAGACAGAAGCTGTGCCTCCTGTTTAACAACCAACCTTCCTGGCCCCGTGGCCCACAACCTCATTTCACTCTAACTAGATCTTTTACATAACCAAATGTAAGCTGACCAAGGTTATGATGTACCTGCAGCTTGTTATCTGTAATCACTTCAGTCTGAGGGAAAAGGGATCAGTTTCTCAGTATGCTAAGCTGATGGCCCCAAAGAGCAGATAATCCATAGCTACCAGATGAAAAAATGAAAGCTTGGTCCATCTGGCAAACAGAGGCTAAATATAACTGAACCTTGCACTTAAATTCATGTGTTGCAGATACCAAGTTGCTTTTAGTTGCTATATCAACAATGATAAAGTAACACTTCTTGTAAAGTGGTTGATGATGTATATTTTCAAAAATATCAAATGTGGGCTCAGATCAAAAACAGAGATGCTGATTACTATTCATTTTGAAATTCAGTATTTTGAGTCTGAATAAAATTTTGAGGACAAGGGGAAGGCAGCACAATAATAATAGAGGGAGGGACAGCTATTTGGTCAGGCAGGACTAAGACTGGGATCATTCTACCCTATGTAATTTTGGAAAGATCTGTGTGTAAAACTCCCTGTGGTACTTTTGGCTTTTTATTTTATTATATGTTTAACTGAATTATCTAGATGTGTATCTGATATCGTTCTTCCTCTCTTGTATGTTTATGTTTTAAATTTGTATAACAAGGAGAGAATATAGACCAAACTGACTGGAGAAATAAATGCAAAGGAAGGCTGTCGAGTGGGTTTTTTAAATAGTAAAATGCCCATGTTACCTTCTCCTGCCTGGAGTACACTGTCCATGCTGTGCGGTGAAGCTGCAAGTTGTGGGAAAGTTGCATCTCCGCCATCAAGTACATGGGCACTGGAGGTTGGGAAGACAAAGACACATTCTGTTTGAAATCAGCAATTCAACCTATTTTTACTTTTTAAATCATAGCCACAGAAGGTATTATTATGACGAATACAATTAACCTTCCACATTCATGGGGTTAGGAGTACAGGAATTCAGTGAAAGTGGAAAAAATATGAATATTGTACAGTGGAGGTGAGTCTCCCTGGTTTGCAACAAACACTAAGAAGGTGAGCCTGTCTACCAGCCTCACACTCGCTGCCCCTCCTCCACAAAGCCCAGGGCTGTGTGCACATTCACATGGCAGCCTTGTCACCAGGAAGTAAGCATCACTTGTGCTGTGTCCACCTTCCATGTGAATGTTGACAGGGCAAATTCATCTTTGGGAAGAGGACAGGGCAGTACAAGCTCACAAAACTAACACTGTACAACCGGCGAATGTGGAGGCCTGACTATACACAGAAAGGATCCAGCGAGATAAAGAAACATAGGCTGATTGCAATCCTGTATAGATCAGCATGGAGTAGTAGGTCTGCCTACACCAAGCTGAAGTATATACCTCTCCCTGATGTACTGAAGGCCCACTGTGCAGCAATTCCCTATTCCATGGAAGCAGGCCAGAACACATAAGCTCTTAGCAACATTCCCATAGCCAGATGTGTTCTGTTAAGAAAAATATTTTTGCATTTCTCCTATTCAGAAAAAAATATCCAAGTTTGTAGCACAACCCCCCTGACAACTGAGATTTGTTAGGCCTTATCCCTTCATATATGGCTGCTTTGTATAGACATTTATCCAAATTCTGAAACTTCTTAAAAACAACATGTTATAGCTGTTTGTGGATATCTAAAGATGAATAAGATTTCTAAAGAGGGTCCAAACAGATCCTGGTAGTCTATGCACGTCCTAAGCAGAATGACTATTGTGAACCTTAAAGAAGTATACTTCAACAAAGCTACTAGGTTTCAACCAAATGAGGTGTAAGTTAAATTTTCTTCAGCTACTGGTGCCTCTGAGAAAAGCCAAGGTATTTTTTTTAATTTAGGGAACTCTGGCGTGGGCTGGTCCATAAGGTCATGAAGAGTAGGAAGTGACTGAACAAATAAACAACAAAATGTTCTAAATTAAATGTTACACGTTTAACAAGGTAAGATCCACCTGCTTCTAGCTTTACTCTTAATTATGACCATATTGAAAAAAAGAGCCAATCAATTTACCAGGGTGGTATGAATCCATGTACAGCAACAATACTTTCCAAATTTTGATATGACAAAAAAGGCAACATTTAGAAGAAACATTCTACACCCTCATACCTACTGAAACATAGTAGTAGACAGAACAACTACTCTGTATCATGAATCTTAGAATGCTAGTTCCCCCCCCCACTATAGATGCTTATGGTTTTTAAAAAAACAGTAAAAGATGCAAACTTTAAGTCCACCTTCCACAGAATGGCTTCTTAAACTGTGGGTCGTGACCACATATTGGGGGGGGGGGGGGATTTTGTATAGCTTGCCACCTAGTGGCTGTTTTAGACATTTATATGAATATATTAGCAACTATATGCAGGAAATGCTTCAACTGCCACTTGAGGTTGCAAACCAAGCTTGCTATATGTCCTGCAGTTTCAAATATTCAACCAAGATTTAATTCTTTATTTAAAAATAAACAAACATGTCAATCTTATTAGTATAAAAACTAGCTTTCATCTTTAATAAATGATAAAATTACATATATACCAAATAATTGTTTTAAATTGTTTTAAATTTCATCATGATATATTATCAGTAAATGTTTGACTTGTATACCTGTTTTATGTACCTATATACTTGGGCTCACATAACCATTTCTCAGACAAAAAGGGGTCACCAATGAAAAATGTTTAAGTAGCCCTGATCTATACTGTCACCTGGAAAACATACCACATATATATGCTCAACATATCAGCAGAAGAAAAAATACTTACGAAACCACAGTGTTAGTTGAAACAATGTATTCTACTTCTTTGGTCCAAGGGTTCATGAAACTGAACCAACAACTCCTCAATGTAATAAAAGAACCATCTTTGACTTTAAACTTGTAACAATTAGTATTAATTTTCTCTCTTGACTGTAAAACTGAAAGAAATGGGGAAGGAGTTGAAGTGAGTAAAAATATGTAGCCTCTGTGGATGTCTCAATTATTTATTGTCTTAAGCATAGAACACTTACATTTTTTCAATTGTGATAAATTTCCTGTTCTAGTATAGTTAGGTCGGTTTAGTATTATTCCAGTTTTTCTATTACTGAGGTAATTTTTTCCTAGCCAACATTATCTTAATGGAGGGGGGAAATCTAAATTTCTGAATTATTTAGACAAGTTTATATATAACATTTTACCTTGTCGGTGACATTCTGCAAGATGTCCTATATCGTCTTGATGAAAATATTCGTAACATGACGTGCCTAGAAGTTCCTGTGGTAAATATGCCAAAATTGCAGTTGCCCTAAAATATAAAAAGGGTGTTTTATTTATACATTATATGACAATTGTTATTTAAAATGTTTGCCAAATGATCAAAAATGAAATTGGCTCTTTCCATTGTCTTTGAAGAAATGCCGTATTTGCAGAAACTAGTAGATGAAATTGCCAATCCATGGAAAAACTATTATTGTCTGGCTAATATCTGAAAACATGGCTGCAGTTAAAACAGGAAGAGCAGCCAATAAGAAAGCAGACAATCCTACTATAAAACCACATTTTTACTAATACCCTATAAATGTACTATAAAAGAATGTCCTATCTAAACTGTAAATATTGCAGATCCTATAATCTATTCTGAAGACTTAAACACTATGAATGCTCTGCTAATGTGATGCTTCTGACAAAGGAAGGCAGAGCTAATTTCTGCCATTTGCCTTGCGGCCATCTAAAAAGCTGTCTGAAAGAGTCATGGGCTCTCTGGAATACCATGTGAGGGGCTACAGAGAATTGCAGATCAAACCAGCAAACATTGCTTCCCTCCTTCCAGTGGCAAGCATCTGGTGGACATTGATACAATGACACTGAAATAGTCATAATAGGCAGAGTTGGATTTACACAAAGTCAATGAATTTTGAATGTTGAAATCAATGAAATTGTGTATCGGATTTTATTTAATGTCAAATGTTAGTCCATTAAATGATTTTAAACATTATTTTGTTCATTTTTTTAAAAAAAGAGTGATAGACTTGCTATCTTTCAAGAGGGATTATGCATGAAACTTTCGTTTCTCCAACTTTAATCCACCATCTGTAAGCTATGATTTTGACACAAATAACTTTACCTTCTTTTCTGTCACCAACACACTGTGGGTTGACATGGAAATTTCTTGGATGCAAGCACTGCATGACTATTATAAGAATATCACTAAGTTTCTGGTACAAACTACTTCAGCAGGAGGATTTTAGAGAGTTCTGGGGAACCTGGCCAAGTATTTTTAATTTAGTTTTTGAAGTAAAAAAAGACATATTCTCATGAAAGTGTATAACAAGATAAGGAACAGAACATTACATCCCAAGTGTCAAATATGTTTCCATGTAATCTTAACTAGTTCTTCAGCTACTGTAATGTCGAATGACTACAATATAGGTAGAAAACTAAAGATTTACTCTCATACAAGCAGTAAGAGATACTATCTCTTACTTGTTTATGGTTACCTATAAACATTGGGGAAAATGCAAGGAAGAATAGCTTTTCATTCTTCCTATAGGACACCCCCCCACATCTGAGACTGGACCTCTGTCAGAAAATGGAATCGGTTGGAAACTGGAACCCAGGATTTTTCAGATTGCAAATGCAAGACTAAACACTAAATTGCATCAGGTTGACTGAAAGAAAGGAAAAAAAAGAACTTGCCCAAAACACAGCAGAAATAATCAAAAGAGTGGACCAGGGGTTGAAAGTGTGGAACATGGCTACAATTTAGATCTGTCGAAATAGCTGAATGTCAAAAAGCAGAGTATGCAGGTACTTTTTTGCTCTATTTAACATTATATGTGAAAGGATGAAGAAAATATTTGCAAGAAAGGAGAAGAATTACTATGAAAAGTCATATTATTTTATTTGTGGGAGTAATTATCCAGTGTTGGTACCATACAGATACGAAGAGATACACGAAACCCTAATACAACTAGTACTTCAACTCACTTCAATACATGGGAGGGTTCTACATAAGGCTACAAAAATGGCATTTAAAACATCAGTTCAGATCAAGTCAAGATATTACCTTTGTGCCATGTCTTTTCTTTAACAAAGGAAAAACAATGCATAGCAAATATGCCATACAGCTGAACTAATCATTTTAAATTAAAAATCTCAGCTTTATTTCACTTAATAAATGGAATATGAAATGAAGATAGCCGATGCAACAAATTCATGCACACTTTTAAAAAGGTAAAATAATAGATTCCTTCCCCTCACTAATGACGGAACCATGGAACTCAAGGGGTTCAAGTTTTGGGAAACTATGGGTGCCTTTGTATAACCCAAGAGGAGACTGTGGGCTTGTAATGCCACACTGAGACTACCTGTGATTACTGCATAATGGTTGTTGCCATGCATTATGATGACATTGTGCATTACATTGCAGAGTAAGAGATGAATTAATAATCAGCACATTGATTGTATCCTGTCTTTCTACTGGAAAAACAGGACAACTATTCAACTGACTGTGTGTCCCTTGTGCTGAAGAACAAATGTCTACTTCTTGTGTGCAGGAATTCCTCAATTTGAAATGATAAATTATTTACACAGCTACAAACTTCATGTGTATATACAATTGTTCTGAAGTACTCTGTAATTTATCTACTTTCACAGTAACATTATTACTATTCTGACCAAGTCATCTAGTAGGCTAAAGAATAAACATCAACTTTGGACCGCTATCCAGGTACCCTGAGTTAAAGATGTTGTTCTTACCTTTGATCTACAAATACAAATTTCCCATCGATTGCATGCCGGGAAACATATTCTGTTGGTTTAACCCTGATCTCTCCATTTACTGGTTGAGGAACTACGTGAGGATGCAACCGTCCAATTGCAACGAGGCAGCTTAAATTACAGCCTTCGTTATCAGGCTCATTGTCTTCATCTAGTCCCATTTTTGTTGGTGGCCAGCTTTTTAAATAGCCTGTGCTATGAATAGTGCAAAAGCTTTTGCGGTCTGCTACAAAAGAAAACAAGGTTTATATCATTTGTGAAAAATGGCATGTTGAGACTCATGCACATGGAACATTTAAGAATGGCAAATGTAATCATGACAAAGTGACTTTTCAGCCCTCAACAAAATATTTAGCAGCCTTCATCATTAATAACTCTTCCAATAAAGGCCATTTGACAGCAAAAGGTTTTATAGACTACTAAGAGAATTAACTAATTGCAGCAGCAACATGTTTCTAGGCTTCATTATTTTTCTCAAATGCTACCATTTTCAGCAAATACAGTTCTAATTCTATGAATTCAGTTGCAATATGTACAACTTATTGCATAAAATTAGAAACATTTATGTTCAAAAAGAGATAGTGACCTAGGTTTCCCACTATTTCTTTTATATGCTGTAGTGTCTTATTAAATCTTAAACAAACCTCTTTTCAATAGAATTGAACCATTTTTTCTATATTTAATATTTGTACCTTTCTTCTTGGAACAGGTAGAAGGAAAATCTTTGTCTTCTACTTTCACTGATGGCCTGTTGCATTTCATCCTACAAAAGAATGAACGCCTTGCTCCAGAGCACAGTCGAGATGGGCCAGGTGTTATGTCCGTTTTCACTGGAAGCCCCGCTGCATGGAAGGAAGAGAGAACAAAAATCTAAATGATAAACATGGCTTGGATTTAAACTAAGTACACATATAATATGTATGTTACTCAATCCTTAATGTTTCCAAGTCAATTTATTAAAAAACAACATTACTAGCAATATGAAATTTATGCTTGAACTAGGATGGGTCATTCTCAAATGTATATAATCCTTTGATACTGTCACCATCAACTAATAAGTATGCACATGTTAACTGGCCTCTGGACTTGGATAAACCACTTACTCTTTGCATCTATTAGTCTTTCCCGTGGTGCAGTGTCTGAAGAAGAGAGTTGCTCCTTAACTTTGGCAATATCTTTAGGGTGAAGGTAGTCAAATAAACTCTGACCAATCAGATCATTCTGTCAAGACATAATATACACAGCCAGTTAAAATATTTATAAACAGCATCTTGCTAATGCATTGCCATACTTGATTTTACTGAATATTTAAATGGAGGGCAGAAAATGAAAAGAATTTTGTTTCCACTAAATATTCAAACCATAAGCAGCAAATACAGTGGTGCCATTGGGATTGACAGGGCTTTGGTTCAAGGTCCCTCTGTTTATACCAAAATCTATGGGTAGCAGTCCCAACATATGTAAAGGCATAGTAAAATAGCATCACTTATATAAAATGACAAAATCAAGGTTTGCTTTTTGGATTGTTTTAAAAATATGTTTGTATCAGTGGATACAGAATTTGTTAATACAACAGGCCAACTGTACTGATAATTTGAACAGAGGTTCAGCTGCATTCCCCACATAACTAAACCACACCTTTTTTTGTAAAAAAAATCTAATTCACACCAAAAATACCTGACTATAGTTGAGAATCTTGAAAACAGATTCTGAAACAAACAGAATCTTTCCTCTGTCACAGCCCACGACAAAGAGAAAGCCATCTGCTGCCTAATTGGGAAACACAAGATAAAACACTTTGTTATATACATTGATGTGTTTTAAAAACTTTGTCTCATGCAACTGAGTTTCAACAATCACTGGTTTTCAACAGAACATAGATTAAAACAGAATTAAATATAAACAGCATTAAAATTAATTTTGATAAAATAAAACAAGAACAAAACAAATAAACACTCCAATGCAGAACTAATGACTTCCTCACTATTCTTCTGAAAAATGTCAACAATATAAAGGCAAAATCACCAAGTGTCATTGCTAAATGTCTATGTGTATGGTCACACCAAATATTTCATAATAAACAAGCCTACTCTGATTCATATGTGTATCCCCCGCTCTCTATCTGGTTTTCTTTTGAAAAACAGGTCCAAAAGTCATGGGAGATTTTGGGATGGAGTACTGCTAAGGAGCTCAATGTCGCATCCTTTTGCTCTAACAAAACCCTTTCAAGATCTTAAGAGTCTGCCAGGAGCAGTTCCGTATGTGGGTGGAAGAGGCCATAGAAGCAGGAGAGGAAAGATGACTCACTTTTATTAGGATTGTTGCCAACAATCTTTTCAAAGGGGCTTCTAGGAAAGCAAGAGAAAAGTACTGGCTGGAAGTAGGTCAGATTAATTCAAGGCAGATTCCAGAACTTTATTCTTGTGGGTTGCTTTACCAGCTATTTGGAAATGGGTCATATGAAAGATCATGGATGCATAGACAGAAAGGAAATACTGTTTCAATAACATTTCCAAACATGCACTCTCTTGTGCTGATGGATGGTTGTGTACCACAGACTTACCAACGTGGAACTGTGCTGACTGGGGAAGATGAGGATTAAATTCCAACATGCCTTAAAGGTAATATGTTAGGAAGACTTTGCTCACTTGACTGTTTATTTTTAAATCTGACTCTGAGGAATCCCTCATACTAGGGGAGAGTGGTTGGGTTCTCTTAACTGGTGACTTCTCTAAAATTTCACTGGAAAAGTTCTGCACATGCGCTAAGTAAGTGCCATTTTCTACAGGTATGACAAATCCTAGTTTATGTTAATGGAACTACTTGTCTGTAGGGATGCATCTTATAAATCAAGCTTCTCTCGAATGGCAAAGACCAGCATTGTATAAAATATGTACTGCCAAAAAAACAACTTAGACTTGTAGAATTATCACATAAAGTTTGATGCTATAGCAACTGAAATAAAAAGGAATACATTTTGTGTTTCACGTGACACTAAGTGATCAAAATACAAGATTTATGGCTTTTGAAATAAGGGATGTTAGATAATCTTAATTAGGGAAGCATAACATATTATTTGCATTGTTAAATATACAGTCCAAAGAATTCATGGAAATAACACAGGTTTCCTACATTCAATACTAATCAAGGCAATTTTCAACAGTTTGATTTTTAAAATCTGTCATCTGATTTTTGAGATTAACAAAAAATTATAACAGGTCCAGTATAAGTGCATTTGGGGTCTCCTTGTTAATTATAGAAGACATTAGATCTGTAAGAAACAGAAAATGGCTCAGAGGAAGAAAAACAGAAATGTTGCCCAACCTCTGCTATCACAAAGAGCCTGCTCTTTTTCATAGAACAGTTATTATGGCTGCTCATCAGTGCTGGTACTTCCTTTCCACAAATGCATTCACCCCATGTGCACCTAGAATCATAGAATAGTAGAGTTGGAAGAGACCTCAAGGGCCATCTAGTCCAACCCCCCGCTAAGAAGCAGGAAATCGCATTCAAAGCACCCCCGACAGATGGCCATCCAGCCTCTGCTTAAAAGCCTCCAAAGAAGGAGCCTCCACCACGGCCCGGGGGAGAGAGTTCCACTGCCGAACAGCCCTCACAGTGAGGAAGTTCTTCCTGATGTTCAGGTGGAATCTCCTTTCCTGTAGTTTGAAGCCATTGTTCCGTGTCCTAGTCTGCAGGGCAGCAGAAAATAAGCTTGCTCCCTCCTCCCTATGACTTCCCCTCACATATTTGTACATGGCTATCATGTCTCCTCTCAGCCTTCTCTTCTGCAGGCTAAACATGCCCAGCTCTTTAAGCCTCTCCTCATAGGGCTTGTTCTCCAGACCCTTCATCATTTTAGTTGCCCTCCTCTGGACGCTTTCCAGCTTGTCAGCATCTCCCTTCAACTGTGGTGCCCAAAACTGGACACAGTATTCCAGGTGTGGTCTGACCAAGGCAGAATAGAGGGGGAGCATGACTTCCCTGGATCTAGACGTTATTCCCCTATTGATGCAGGCCAAAATCCCATTGGCTTTTTTAGCTGCCGCATCACATTGTAGGCTCATGTTTAACTTGTTGTCCACGAGGACTCCAAGATCTTTTTCGCACACACTGCTGTCAAGCCAGGCGTCCCCCATTCTGTATCTTTGATTTCCATTTTTTCTGCCGAAGTGAAGTATCTTGCATTTGTCCCTGTTGAACTTCATTTTGTTAGTTTCGGCCCATCTCTCTAGTCTGTCAAGATCGTTTTGAATTCTGCTCCTGTCTTCTGGAGTGTTAGCTATCCCTCCGAGTTTGGTGTCATCTGCAAACTTGATGATCGTGCCTTCTAACCCTTCGTCTAAGTCGTTAATAAAGATGTTGAACAGAACCGGGCCCAGGACGGAGCCCTGCGGCACTCCACTTGTCACTTCTTTCCATGATGAAGACGACGCATTGGTGAGCACCCTTTGGGTTCGTTCGCTTAGCCAATTACAGATCCACCTAACCGTAGTTTTGTCTAGCCCACATTTTACTAGTTTGTTTGCCAGAAGGTCGTGGGGGACTTTGTCGAAGGCCTTACTGAAATCTAGATATGCTACATCCACGGCATTCCCTGTATCGACCCAACTCGTAACTCTATCGAAAAAAGAGATCAGATTAGTCTGGCATGACTTGTTTTTGGTAAATCCGTGTTGACTATTAGCAATGACCGCATTTGTTTCTAAGTGTTTGCAGACCACTTCCTTAATGATCTTTTCCAGAATCTTGCCTGGTATTGATGTGAGGCTGACCGGACGGTAATTGTTTGGGTCGTTCTTTTTTCCCTTCTTGAAGATAGGGACCACATTCGCCCTCCTCCAATCTGCTGGGACTTCTCCCGTTCTCCAAGAACTCTCGAAGATGATTGCCAGTGGTTCTGAAATAACTTCCGCTAGTTCCTTCAATACTCTTGGATGTAGCTGATCTGGCCCTGGGGACTTGAATTCGTTTAGAGTGGCCAGGTGTTCCTGGACAACTTGTTTCCCTATTTGGGGTTGGATTTCCCCCAATCCTTCGTCCATTCCATGTTGCTGAGGTTGAAGATGGCTTTCTTTTTGTGAGAAGACCGAGGCAAAGAAGGCATTAAGCAGTTCTGCCTTTTCCCTATCCCCTGTCACCATCACCCCATCTACTCCTTGCAGTGGCCCTATCGCCTCCTTTTTCTTCCTTTTTCTACCAACATAAGCAAAAAAACCTTTTTTGTTGTTTTTTATGTCCCTGGCAAGCCTGAGCTCATTTTGCGCTTTAGCCTTGCGAACCTTTTCCCTACAGGAGTTGGCTATACGTTTGAATTCTTCTTTGGTGATTTCTCCCCTTTTCCACTTCTTGTGCATGTCACTTTTGAGCTTTAGCTCAGTTAGAAGTTCTTTGGACATCCATTCTGGCTTCTTTGCACTTGTCTTATTTTTCTTCTTTGTTGGCACTGTTTGCATTTGCGCCTTGAGTATTTCACTTTTGAAAAACTCCCATCCATCCTTAACTCCCTTGTTTTTTAATATCGGCGTCCATGGAATGCCGCTCAGTAATTCCTTCATTTTTTGGAAGTCAGCTCTCTTAAAGTCCAGAATGCGTGTTTGACTTGTCTTAGTTTCAGCATTCCTTTGTATTGCAAACTGCAGGAGCACATGGTCACTTGCCCCTAAGGATCCAACCACTTCAACTGTATTGATCAGGTCTTCCACATTTGTTAAGATTAGATCAAGAGTTGCTGATCCCCTTGTTGCCTCTTCTACCTTCTGGACCATAAAATTATCTGCAAGGCAAGTGAGGAATTTGTTGGACTTTGTACTCTTGGCTGAGTTTGTTTTCCAGCAGATATCGGGATAATTGAAATCGCCCATGACTACTATATCTCTTCTTTGTGCCTGTTTGGTCAGCTGTTGACAGAAGGCTTCATCAAGTCCTTCATCCTGACTCGGAGGTCTGTAGTAGACACCCACGACAAGATCTTTTTGAGTCCCGGTTCCCTTGATTCTTATCCAGATGCTTTCAAGCTGGTTTCCCGGATTACAGTCTTGCATTTCTTCTGCAACGTAACTGTTTTTGACATATAAAGCTACTCCCCCTCCTCTCCCCTTTGTTCTATTTCTGTGAAAGAGGTTATAGCCCTCAATGGTTAAATTCCAGTGATGGGAGTCATCCCACCAGGTTTCAGTGATGCCTATGACATCGTATGTGTGGTGCTGTGCTAGGAGTTGGAGTTCGTCTTGCTTATTTCCCATGCTCTGAGCATTAGTGTAAAGACATGTAAGCCCCTGTGACCTCCCCTCGAACTGTTTATTTGGGATTATTGTGCTCTCTGTACTTGGTCCTTGCTGTGTTTGTGCAGCCCTCCGTTTAGCCTTACGGCGGTTCCCTGTGGTCGTGGGTAATATAGTGTTCGCCAGGCTGTTGTTCCCCTCCCCCAGTGGATTTAGTTTAAAGTGCGCCTGATGAGGTTTGTGAGTCTGTGTGCAAAAAGATGTTTTCCTACTTGTGTGAGATGCACCCCATCGCTTGCCAGTAGTCCATCCTCTTGGAAGAGTAGACCATGGTCAAGGAAGCCAAAATGCTCCTCTTGACACCATTTTCTGAGCCAGTTATTGACCTGTACTATTTTTCCGGCCCTTGTAGAGCCATGTCCTACAACGGGGAGGAGGGATGAAAAGATCACATGTACATTATACAGTTTTAGCTTTGTTCCCAGAGCTCTGTGCCATCGAAGAGGGAGGAGGGAAAGACACTGGGGATGAAGTCCTTATCTCTGTATGTGCAAGGACTTCTACCACCACTGATGCCCTCCATCTCCCATCTTCCTCATTTTACAGCATGGATGGGGCCAATGGGAGGAGAAGTCTACACCAGCTAATGAACAGGACCCTGATTTTCCCTGCTCTTTTCTACCAATGCACATGAAAAGGCATCTCAGAACTAGAATTAATGAACAAATGAATTCATGCATGTTCTGAGAAACAAAAAGCTTCCTATATTAGCATCTCCACCTTAAAATCAGTGGCCCATTTAGAATAATCTGAACTTTTTTTGTTGTGGTTTCTTATCCAAACTTCAGTTTACTTGCTATAAATCCAGAGTTCCATGTTACTGGAAAGCCTACTAAACATCTGATTTACTATGCAGGGCTAGTCCAGTGTGCTCTTGTCATGCAACTAATACAGAGGCCATTTGTGGAGAAAAAATGATCAAAATCTTTGCTTATAATATGGTGAAATAGGTTAAACACTTGTGCTGGCTAAACACCTGACTTGAAGGTTGGTAGTTCGAATCTGCGAGACGGGGTAAGCTCCCATCTGTCAGCCCTACTCATGCGGGGACATGAGAGAAGCCCCCGGCAGGGTGGTAACATACCCGGGCATCCTCTGGGCGTCTTTGAAGATGGCCAATTTTCTCACACCAAAAGCAACTTGCCTCAATTCGCTTCTGACACAATAAATAAATAAATAATGCAGGGAGAGTGTAAGAATTTTCTACAAGAATCTTCTCTCATCATAAACATGTTCAGACATTCAGAACTAACACATACCCTAAGAATAAGATGTTTTAATTCATCATCTGACAGAAAAGCAGGTTTGTAGTTTGCTTCAGTGTATGGGTTTGCAGCACCTTAAAGTGGGAAGTGAGGAAGAAAAATTAATGACACTTTAAGAAAAGAATGCAAGGTCATGTATACTACAAGGCAATTTTTAATGTACTACTGGTATAAAGTTATTTTCAGTAGTCCTAAGAGGTTGCTTTAAAGTTATAACAATGATTCATATTTTAAAATACATGTTGCTTTCAAAGCTTCTATGAGACAGCTACATTTTAATTTTACTCACGAACTTGCTAAACCTTTAACCAGTAAATGCCAATTGTCATGTATATATAAAACATGTCTCATCTCTTTCATATCTTTTAGAAATAAAGTATGACAAGCTGTACCGTGGGTGAATGGCTGCCCCTGAAAGTTCCCCTTGCACAGCTGAACAAAATAGCATCAACCACACAATGCTGAGGCCCCTTACATTGCCATATAATCCAGATAATCAAAGCAGTTAATCAACATCATCTGCTCTAAACTGGATTATATGAGTCTGCACTGCCATATAATCCAGTTCAAAGCAGATAATCTGGATTTTATATGGCAGTATAGAAGGGGCCAGAGTCTCTCTTAGATATGAAACACTCAGCTAAGTCAAAGATGATGAGAGAAAATGAATACTTCTTCCTTCTTTCCTTTTGAGGTGGCTTTCTTTTTTCTCCTCATGCAAAGAATCAACTTCCTGCTCTAGAAAAAAACTAATTAGTTGCAAATAGATAACTGAGGCCACCAATGTTTTTCTCTAAAGCAGGATGTTTAATCTCAGAGATGAACGAAAAAGCACAGCCCTCTTGACAGGAGAAAGAGAAGGAAACTTTAATAATTTTTGCCTTTTCTGTGTTTCATAAGTACAGCTTTCCATGTTATTGCTAAGGCTGGCATAATTGGGTGGGACTGTTTTGTCTTTGCTAGGGGAGCTCTCTGTCATAACTGTGCATGCTACATCATAGTTTCTTGCTTGTCCTCCTTCTGGAACACTTTGCTTTCAGTAAAAATCCTAATAAATATAGATGTCCTTGTGTGATCCCGACAGGAGGATAATGTGGCTGCCACCATCATTGAAAGTTTTCCATCCTTGTTTAAAAAAGTATTGATTCCAAATCTCCATTGATAAAACCACTTAAATCAGACCTCCTAAAACTGCTTAATTACAGTTTTCCTCACCCCCAAGGATTGGTAATGCTTTCTTGGACTGTGAAAGCTGAAACACAATATTTGAAGGGCCACGGGCTCACAATGCCTGTCAGGCAAACCACCAGTCTCCCTCATCTGCAATGTGAAAATATTAATTCTTGTCTACCATAATGTAGTGTTGTACATATTTTGGAATATTGAATGCAAAGTGTTTTGATAATTCACAAGTATCAAGTAGTTCAATTCTTAAAATCCATATATAATTACCATTTTCACAGTAGTTGTTTTAAACTTACCTCGTAATGTCTTCATGTGCTGAACAGCCATTCTCAGCACTGTAAGTTTATCAAGTTTCCTGGACATAGCATTACAGGTTGGCACTAAAGAGGCCAATTCATCAATAAAACTGTTCATTTTATCACGCCGTCGTTTTTCAATCTGACTGTGTGCCTCCCTAAGTAATAAATCAAATAAGTATCATTCATTTCATGTACAGAAGAGAACATGGTTGCTTACATGGTCAGTTTACCTTACTTGTATTGGCTTCATGATAAAAAGTTTAGTCAAACTTTTTTAGTCAAATCTAAAACTAAATCAACAGAATTAAAAGAACCCTGGGGTTATTTGGTTCCAATCTTTCTCACTTGAGTGTTACTGTAGAAACAAAGTATGAAGTTGGGCATGGAAGGGGAAAAACAATTTAGGAGATGGAAATAATTATAGGCAATTAAACTGTGGTTAATCTTTTTCATTTTGCATTTTTGTTTTTATCACCTGTCTGGAAAGACTTAAGAGGGAACAATTTACCTAGCTTGCAAAACACTTTGTGTCAGCCATAAGACATTCATGACGTTTGTGCCAACAAAGGATTGAAGGCAACATTTTTGGGACTTCTGGAACTATCAAACGCATATCTTTTAGCTACAACCAGAAGGTTTTTTTCGTGTCAAGAGTGACTTGAGAAAGTGTAAGTCACTTCTGGTGTGAGAGAATTGGCCGTCTGCAAGAACGTTGCCTAGGGGACACCTGGATATTTTTGATGTTTTTACCATCCTTGTGGGAGTCTTCTCTCATGTCCCCACATGGTGCTGGAACTTTTAGAGGGAGCTCATCCACGATCTCCCCGGGTTGAATTCAAACTGGCAACCTTCAAGTCAGCAACCCAACCTTCAAGTCATCAGTCCTGCCAGCACAAGGTTTTAATCTACTGTTCCACTGAGGCCCCTAACCAGAAGTTATGATATGACTTTAAAATACAACGTATTTTCGGATCAAGGAAGAAAAGATCCTGGGAACATATCTAAATTATACTGTATGTCCAAGCTGAGTTGAAAAACAAAAGACTGCAAATACTTTACCTTGCATTTTTTATTCTGCCTTGTTGATCTGTATATTCCAACCTGGAAGGGAATAAAATGGCACAAGTAAAGTTATGCAATGGGTGTATATGTGTGTGGTAAGAGAGGTGCTGTTCGAAGAGACTCATGTCCTGAACATGTACAATTTGGTGCAGAGTAGTTTGCATCTGAGCTGCTAACCATGTATACTTAAGAAGGATCACAACTGTGTATTTGCTCATCAAGATTGAATTTTTCTGCCTTAAAGGTTCTATATCAAGACCTGATCCTCTGGTATTATTAATCTGGTCCTTTTACATTCCCCAGACTCCTCCAGATTTTAATTACATTCCATGGGATACAGACCTTTATCTTCACTGTACCTTCAAAAACAATCAGGGATTTAATGTACTTTTAATTTCAAAGATGCACAGTCAGTTCAGCAACAACGAACAAGTAAATAAATACCTTCCATGTGGATCATCCTTATCTGTGTCCATGCCTTCACTAAAATCAGAATAAAAGAAAGATGAAGATAGAAATAGAAAAAACAGCAAATATTACCTCTTACCCCATCTTGCTAAAACTAAACATTGAACTAAAGTATGCAAACATATGGTTTGCATTTAAACATTTAATAGAAAACATAATTTAAAACTGAAGATCATTAGCAGTGCTCAGAAGAAGAGATGTTTTCATTGTCCTCTTTTATTCATAACAAGCAAATCCAACCTTAAACATTTCTATCTATTTTTACATTTAGGGCAAAACAATATCTTTAGTTGATCCAATCAAGTGTTGTTTGAAATGTAAGAGCCTATTTCCATATAACTACTATAGGTATGTCACAAAATCAGATATACCTGGTTGGATTTTAAGTTACTATTCTAACAGCATAAAATACTGTGTGCTGTGATTAACAGACATTGTTTACAATGCAACATTTGCGGTCTTACATTCTCTGTGAGGATACTCTCCTATAAAAATATTAGTTTTGTTAGCATTCATGCATTGCTTCTATGACATGTAGGACATACAACCAGAAGGTAGCAGGTAGATCATATAATTCTATGCACTAATATGCACATTCAGAAATAATATTTACAGAATAATAGATTTTAAAACTATTTCTCCTTTCGTTATTTAATTTTCTTTTATATATTACAGCTCATAGTTTAAGAACATGTGAACTGATCCTCCCATAAAGTATAAATACCAATAAAACAACATCCTATAAATCCTTAAGATGTTAAACCCATTTCCTCTAAGTGAATTTTCATAAGATTAGAAATGACTTAAAATGATGAAAGAAAGAAAAAAAAGTTCTCAAAGGCAGGAAATTTGCTCTTTTCTGGAAAATACCAATACAACCAATTTTTATGCACTGTTCATGAGTCATCATATGTATCTGGCAGTGCTTAAATCAAGAGATCCCCAAGTCTATTTTTACATTACCTAATGAATTAGAACCTGTTTGTTCTGGTGCTACCTGCAAGCACCATAATTCCCCCTGCTATCTGGTAGGAACGGAGGGAGAAGAGACAAAGGCTAAATGAAAACAGGGACAGTGGCGGGGAGGAGAGGCAAGGAGAGAGAAAACACAGTGATAACGAAAAATGTGGTTGTGGGGCGAATGAACAAGAGAAGTTAGGGAAATTCTAGCCTGGGTGATGTCATCCTTTCTATAAGTTGCATAACAAATACACACACACACACAAAGGTGCACTGGTATGAGTGTTGGAGTAGGACACCAGGGTTCAAATCCCCACTTGGCCATGGAAACCCACTGATGACTCTCTAATTCTCAGAGGAAGGCAAGGGCCTTATGAACCATTTCCTATGAACAATTTCTAACACAAAAGTCAGAAATGATTTGAAGGCACACAACAGCAACAATTTTACCACTCACATTTTAAATATCTAACATTTAATTAATTGCATTTTAACATAATATATCATTCCCGTTTTCTCTAGAGATAAAACACCTAAAGAGGAACAGGAGGGACATATTATGTTAACACTATAAATGAATCATGAACACAATTACTGTACTTACTCAAAAGAAAAGCCATCGATTCTGAAAAGAGAAAATTATAACATATTCTGAGTACTAAGACATGTTGGCTTTCTAAACACATTTCAATTACCAGAAATGTTTAATTAATACGGTTAGGTAATTGCAATCCTGCACTCTGAGAACCAACTCTTATTAAGACAATCCCAGCTGTCTATCTACTGAGCCTGTATGATGCATGTGTCTGCAAACTTATGTTTGCTGCTTTCAGACACTTCTTTTTAAAAACAGGAACATATGAATGAAGTGTCTGTCACAGACCTATGGAACTGAAGCAATGTCTCCAGTTGAAATGCACCACGTAGTTTACTGCAGTTTGAAAGTGACTAAATTTATGAATCTTATATTAGTTCAATTCCAACAACAAGTAACAAGCCATCAATCAAATAATTCTCATGCTTTTCTTGTAATAAATAGAAGGTATTTTTGGTATTCCATGATCAACTGTTTAAATGTGTGATTTTTATGGAAGGATATCTGCATTTTTGGAGGCCCCGATGGCACAGCGTGTTAAAGCGCTGAGCTGCTGAACTTGCGGACCAAAAGGTCGCAAGTTCGAATACGGGGAGCGGAGTGAGCGCCCGCTGTTAGTTCCAGCTTCTGCCAACCTAGCAATTCAAAAACATGCAAATGTGAGTAGATCAATAAATACCGCTCCGGCGGGAAAGTAACGGTGCTCCATGCAGTCATGCTGGCCACATGACCTTGGAGATGTCTACGGACAATGCCGGCTCTTCGGCTTAGAAATGGAGATGAGAACCAACCCCCAGAGTCTGACATGACTGGACTTAACATCAAGGGAAACCTTTACCTTTTTCTATCTGCATTTTTATACTCTTTCCACCCCCAACCCACTCCCAACTATAAGCCTCAACTTGCTTCACAAAAGAGTAACTTGTCATTTGTCATAGACCACTTTGGACAACTTTTGAAGACTGAGTAGGGCCCAGTCTTTGTCAACTTTTACTGCAAATAAAGCACAGATCTCTAAACACAGCTATAAGTGATATTAATTTAAAATAGACTCACTGGTAATCAGTAGAACTTCCTTTTCTTTTCCTATTGCAATCCATACCCGAAGAGTTAAGAGAACTAGAGATTAGGTCAGTGGAGCCAGGTGACATAAAATCACTGATTGTAGAAGAAATATCCATCCTTTGGTCAGCCATTGGATTGTCTGGAATTATCAAAAAATGCAAGGAAGTTAGCCTACCTCACATAAACAGTTCACTAATTCATGCCAATGTACAATTTCTTCTATTCCTAAAGCTTAGCCTGTCCAAAAGCCATTTCTTATTTCATCTCACAGCAGTCCTATGTGTGTATTTTTGTGGGGAAAGGGAACAGGAAACCCATTACAGTGTAACCTCTACTTGAAAGCATCCCAACTTAAGAATGTTTTGAATTAAGAGCTAGCACCAGAGGGAGTGCTAGCGTGAGAGTATAAGTCTTTAGGGCTTCAAGGGAGCAGCCTCCATGCTTTGTGCCTCTGTGCCTCGTACTCTTGTCTGCTTTGGGAGATTTGTTTGCTTTGCTCTTGTCTGCTTTGAGAAACTTTGGATTAGTTGATTTGGTGTGGTTTTTACTCCTGGTATATTTGGCTTCATGAAGAGAGAGAGGGAGAGAGAACAAGAGAGGAAGGGAGGCTGGAATGAGTACAGTATAAAGAAAATGATGCTTCTTTCCCTTTTGCTTTGTGTTTTGTGCTTCCTTGCCACTACCTTGTGCTTCTACCATCTTAAAGTTGATCTTTCTTTTGTATTATTCCATGACAATGTGCATGTATACATTATTTGTTATTTATAACATACATTTTCTTATTTAAAACACCTAACAAAAATGGGGGTTCAGGGGGATTAATAGAATTTCAATGAATTTCAATGGGAAAATTCATTTTAAGTAAAAAGAGTTCAGTCTTGAGACAAATTAAACTCTTAAGTCAAGGTATCATTGTATTCAACTTTGATGAAAAAGATAAGAAATGCTCTTGGAAAGCTCAGAACTGAAGTAAAATTGTGACAGTTATTTCTTCATGGCTTCCAGGAAACGTTAATCAAAAATATTTAGTCACTGACCATAGATGTTTCAAAAAAAGTAATTGCTACTGATGAAACTCTTCTTCTATGCCAGTGGTTTTCAAATTGGGGTCCCCAGATGTTTTTGGCCTTCAACTCCCAGAAATCCTAACAGCTGGTAAAATGGCTGGGATTTCTGGGAATTGTAGGCTAAAAAATCTGGGGACCCCAGGTTGAGAACCACTGCTCTATGCTATTGCTTTAAACCAGAGGTAAAGACACTGCAGCACAAATGCTACGTCCAGTCCATAAACCCCATTACCACCACTCTCCAAGTTTTCACAAAAAAACACAACATTTTCCAGTACAGAAAATCTTGTCAAATACCCCCTAAATGTGGGCAAATGTTCAAAAAGACTTCATCACTGACACCTTCCTGAAATACCTCTGTTTTTCCTGTTTCCCTTCCAAAATCAAAACCGGATTTGGTATCACATCCCTTCTGGTCACTATTTTGAAGAAGAAGAGGAAGAAAACAGATGTATTTTGATGTATAGAGCCACAGCGAGGTAGCTGTTTGAACATTGGACTATGACTCTGGAAACCAGGATTCAAATTCCTGGTTATTGATGAAAATCCTCTGGAGTCACCTTTGAACAAACCACACTCTTTCAATTTCAAATGGAGGGAAAGGCAAAACCCCTCTAAATAAGTACAATCTTGCCAAGAAAATCCTATGATAATATTGTAATTATTCGGAAAATAATTTGAAGGCATGCAGCAACAATAGCAACAGGAGAGCTGTAGCCAACATTGCGGGTGCTGAAAGTAGATCATTGGCTAAAGGCAATTGGATTACCCATCAATTTCAAACATTCCATTTTAAAATTGATCACTGATTAGAGATAGTTATTTGCCCGAGAATTCTACACATTATCTTGCTGAATTCATGCACAAATCTCATACATTCAAGCCAAACACTACTGTCACTGGAATCATAGAGAAAAAAAATATACATTTTTTGTATAAGGAACACTGAATATGATAACTGCCATCCCTTTCTTAATATTTAAGATGCTCTAGGACTCTATTCATTTGTAATGGGTTAAACACTTCTGCCAGCAGGACTGCTGACCAGAAGGTCGGCTGTTCAAACCTGGGGATCAGGGAGAGCGCCTGTCTGTCAGCTCTAGCTCCCCATGCGGGGACATGAGAGAAGCCTCCCACAGGATGGTAAAACATCAACCATCTGGGTGTTCCCTGGGCAACGTCCTTGCAGATGGCCAATTCTCTAACACCAGAAGCGACTTGCAGTTTCTCAAGTCGTTCCTGACACACAAAAATCACTATGATGATATTTTGAAAAGAAAAACTTCACCACATTAATATGTGACAAAACTGTTTCATGGTAAATGTGCCAGAGCTGAACTAGAACAGTATACTGTTATTCCTAACATACTGTTTCATTTGAGAAGATGATGAGGGAGCATTATGTAAATGCAAACATAATATATACAAGACAGAGAAACATGGAACATAAAGAAGGGTTAGAAACAATAGGATACAATTATTTAATTTAAAAAAGACAATTACAAAAGATCCCTATTACTTTAAAAGGGAGAAGAGGTTGTACAATTCAATTAATTTTAATTACAGTGTTACATAACATGTTTTTAGATTTTTACATAAAAGCAGTCCACTTTTTTCTCTCTTCATGGAACTGAGTAAGGCAAGATAGCAAATTAGCAGAAAAGCATTTAAGCCCCAGCAGTTGTTCTTACCTGTAAGCTTGATACTGGGAATCCTAAATCCACTCCACAAGGATGTATTGGCTGCTGCCAATGACAAGCAACGAATTACCTCAGCCCTTGTTTCATTTCTTCCAGTCTTGTTAGTTGAAAGTTTTCAAATGCCTGGATGGTAAGAAAACAAATATATTGTCAGTTACTTTTTCTCTTTGAGGAAAACAAAAAAGTTGCCTTGGTATGCATAAACTAAAACTAGCAATGTCTGGGGTGGGGGGAGGGGGAGTTAAAGAAATCTCCTTGACTGATTCCCTGTTGTTCAGGCAGTTGTCAGGAACTGGCTAACCCAATCATGAGAATGACATTAGCACTAATTTCCATGGAGTGTTTTGTATTTTGCCCAAACAGTGCCACCCAAATGGTAATCCATGTACCTGTGTCGGTCGCTGAGCCATTTGCTACCAATCCCAGGAATGAAACAGTCTTAATCAGAAGGCATAAATTTGGTGCCTGACCCTGGCACACTAGTGAAAAGATGCTAGTTGTCTATATCAAACAGTTTAAAAATCATGGGCTCAAAAATTTGGAGGAAAAAGCATTTTCCCTTTATAAAGCTAAACATATGTTCACATAGTCATGACAAAATAACTGGAAGAGTGATCAAAACATGCAAAAACCTCCCCCCCCCCAATCTAATTTTCTTTTTTAGGTATTCTAATTTTATATAACTCAAAAAACCTGTCCACATGAATTCTCAATGTGCTATCTTGTAGATAGGAAGGAAGGTATGGTTGCTTACCTGTAACCGTGTTTCTTCAAGTGGTCACCTCTGGAATTCACACCTGCGGTATCTCCTGCGCCCACGCAACTGTTCCGGATGATCTCTTGCAAAGCTTTGCCTAATTGAGGACTCCAGCCCTGCCCTTCCCCATTAGTAATAAAGCCAGGCTGCGGGGCTTGAGGCCTTAGTTCCGTACCGTGAAAAGCAGTCACACTAGGCATGACAATGTGGGGAGAATGGGCGGATTGCATGAATTCCAAAGGTGACCACTCGAAGAAACACGGTTACAGGTATGCAACCATACCTTCTTCGGCGTGATCACTCTGGAATCCACACCTGTGGTAGGCTAGCAAGCTTAGTGACGGATGATGGGCACTATGCTATTGTGGAAAAAAGGATTGCCCTTCCAAAAACTGCATCCCTTTTGGCTGCCAGATCCAATTTATAATGGGTAAAAGTGTGGGGTGTCAACCAAATGGCCACACGGCAAATGTCATCCAATGGCACTCCATGCAAAAATGCCATTGAGGCAGCCATTGCTCGGGTGGAATGAGTATGGATTTGAACAGGCAAGTCCAGTCCTGCCATCTCATAAGCCAATCTGATAGTTGAAACTATCCAAGCTGCCAATCTTTGAGTGGAAACTGGAAGGCCAACAGAGTCCTCACAGTACTTGACAAACTATCTTGGTGATTTCCGTAATGGAGCTGTACGATGGATGTAAAAAGAGAGAGCTCTACGCACATCAAGGAGGTGCAATGATTGCTCAAGAGGTGTAGATGGATTTGGAAATAATGCAGGTAGCACAATGTCCTGAGACATGTGGAACTGAGATGCAGCCTTGGGCAAAAAAGAAATGTCTGTTCGAAGGACAATCTTGTCTTTATGACACTTAAGGTAAGGATCATCAACCCTAAGGGCAGTAAGCTCACTGGCATGACGAGCAGATGTAACTGCCACCAAAAAGGCCGTTTTCCAGGAAAAGTAACACATCTCTACAGTGGCCATAGGTTCAAAGAGAGGTTTTACAAGAGCTGAAAGGACAATTTCCAATTTCCAGGAAGGAGGGATGAGATGAACTTGAGGCTGAAAGTTCCTAAAGCCCTGCAAAAACCTTCTCACCAGCGGGTCAGCAAAGGAAAAGGGTAAGTAACGTTCCTTCTTGAATGAGGCTATGGCAGACAAATAAACTTTGAGTGATGATAAAGATAGTCCCGAATCAGACAGAGACATCAAAAACTGGAGGAGAACAAAAGTAGGTGCTAACAACGGTTGAACTTCCTGTTGTTGAGCAAAATTACAGAAACGACACCACTTACAGATATAGGAGTGCTTGGTGGTAGGCCGAAGAGCAAGATCCAAAATGTTTCTTACCGGCTGAGGAAAAGATGCGACCGAATCCTCCATGCTGTCAGTTGGAGATGTGCGATTTGGGAATAAGGGACTGATGTGGACCCCAAAGTCAGCAAGTCCGGTCTGAGTGGCAACTGAACATAATCATTGCCTGCCAGCTGAAGGATCGTGGCAAACTATGGCTGACGAGGCCACCATGGCGTTATCAGAATACAGCTGACCTGCTCTGCTTGCAGACGAGCAACTACCCTGGACAACAGAGGAAGTGGTGGGAAAATATACAGGGGCACCAATGTCCAGTCCAGGAGGAAAGCGTCCCCTAAACACCCCGGCTGCTGATGCCGAGGGAGTCGTGAGCCGTAAAACTGGCATTTCGTGTTGGAAGGGGAAGCAAAAAGGTCCACTAAAGGAGTGTGCCATGTATGGAAAAGTGATTGTGCCTGGGCAGGATGAAGGGACCACTTGTTATCTGCATAAGTTTTCTGACTGAGAGTGTCTGCTAAAAAATTCTCGTCGTCTGGGACATGGACAGCTATGATGGTTACATTCCTGGCTATGCATCAATTCCAGATCCTGAGAGTGACACCATAGCTAGAGATCATGTGCCTCCTTGCTTGTTGACATAAAAGACGACAGTAGTGTTGTCGGTGGTGAGTTGCACAACGTGTCCTTAAATTAGATGAGTGAAAGCGTGAAGTGCCCTTTCTACTGCTAGCAGCTCCAGATAGTTGATGTGCTTGTCTCCCTCTGCTATGGTCCAGGCACCATGAGCTGCATGGTTGCCTAGATGAGCTCCCCAACCTGTTAGTGAAGAATCAGTTGCCAGTAGCATCGAACGCTTGGGGAGACGAAATGGAAGTCCAATGCACAAGTTGGATCGGTGAGTCCACCACTAAGAGAGTGGCGAATATCTGCAGGGGTTAGTAAACGCCTGTTGGGGCTATCGTGTAAGGCAGGGGTCCCCAAACTAAGGCCCGGGGGCCAGATGTGGCCCTCCAAAGTCATTTACCTGGCCCCTGTCCTCAGTTTTAACTTACGCTTGCCCAAAGTCTGAAATGACTTGAAGGCACACAACAACAACAATCCTAATTAACTTGACTATCTCATTGGCTAGAAGCAGGCCCACACTTCCCATTGAAATCCTGATAGGTTTATGTTAGTTAATTTTTTAAAATATTTTTTATTGTTCTTTCGTTGTTGTTGTTTTTGTACTACAAATAGGACGTACAGTGTGCATAGGAATTTGTGTTTTTTTTTCCAAATGATAATTTGGCCCCTCAGCAGTCTGAGGACCATGAACCGGCCCTCCACTTAAAAAGTTTGAGGACCCCTGGCGTAAGGGATGAAATGTCCAGATAAACCAAGTTTGAAGTGGTCGAAGATGGAGCCGAGCAAATGGAGTCACCTCCATAGTGGAAGCCATATGGCCCAACAGGCACTGGATGTCCTTGGCTCAAACGGATGTCTTTGTTATCACCTGAAGAGCCAGGGTACAAAGATTTCGGAATCTGTCGTCTGGGAGGTAGGCTCTTGCCCGATGGGAATCCAAGACAGCCCCAATAAATTGAGTAGTCTGGCATTGTTGAAGATGAGACTTGTCCTTGTTGATAATAAGGCCCAGTTCTGTAATAATGATAAAGTAAACTGAATATTGTCTTGTAACTGCTCACATGTTCTAGCGACCAGTAACCAATCATCGATGTAGGGATAGACCACTGCACTGTGCTCTCTAAGATGAGCTGCCACCACTGCCATCACCTTGGTAAACACCCTGGGAGCTGTAGAGATGCCAAAAGGAAGAATGCGAAAACAAAAAGCCTGGCCATTAGTCATAAAGGACAAATATCTATTATCCTGGTACCTAATTCCCACATCTTTATGATCGATACTCGCAAACCAAGCATTGCTGGGCAAAAGGGGGGAAATGGTTGATAAAGTCACCATCTGAAAACGACGATAAATAATATATGCATTCAGCCCACTAAGATCCAAAATAGGATGGAGACCTCCCATCTTCTTTAGAAACTAAAAATATTTAGAGAAAAAAAAGGAAACATAGAAGGCGATAGGGGTTCTATAGCCCCCTTCTCAAGTAAAGTAAGAACTTCTTGCCAAAGCGCAGAAGAATGAGGGGTGACTCGAACAGTTCCCACAGGGGGTTGTTCAAAAAACTCAATGGCATAACCATGTTCTACAATTTCTAGCACCCAAGCATCTGACATTATAGCACGCCAGGCCTCAACAAATGGAGCTAATGGTCTCCAAAAACAGGGGAAGTGGATTGAACAGAAGAAGTGCAAGGTTCACCCAGTGAAGGAGGAGGATTCCCATCACTGAAAGAAAAAGGTATAGGGTCATCAAAAACGATGCCGACCCTGGTCCTGTTGCTTCCCTTTAGTGGACTGACGTCCCCTGGTTGAAGAATTACGTCTAACAGGGATAGAAAATCTAGGATTCTGGTCCTGAGAAGGCCTAAAGGGAGCAGGCCATAAAGGCTGGCGGTAAAATGGTTGGGGGGTTGGCCCCCGAAACCTAGGCTGATAGTTAGATTGCTGAGAAAGCCCAAACTTCTGAACTGCTTTCTTAATTTTCTGCGTACTCTTTAGTTCAGCATTTGTGTCAGGATGAAATAAATTGTTTTCAGACATTGGCAACTTCTCTGCCATAGCTCTGCCCTCTTCAGATAATGTAGAAGATCTTAGCCAGGCATGGCGACGAATAGATGTTGCAGCTGCAAACATTCTTCCTGCCGTATCAACTCCATGCTTAGCTAAGTCCCTTTGATGAAGTGCCACAGTGATTCCTTCTTGGTGAAGAGTCCTTGGCAACTGCTGGTGCTCTGGTGGAATCATGTCTAGGTAAGGTGTTAATGTGTCCCACAAATAAGATTGATAGGCTGCCATATAGGCCTGATAAAGAGCCATATGAGTAATTAAACTGGCAGCAGTGTGCACCTTTTTCCCCACAGCCATCCATCTTCTTGTCCTCTTTATCCGGTGGAATAGATTGCAATTTCTTATATTGTTTTAGGTTGCACCACCTTCACTACAACAGAATAAGGCTTCATAGGATTTGTTAACCACTGTGCTGAGGATAGAGATAGAGAGTGTCAAACTTCTTGGACACAGCAGGCACGGAAGATGGGGGACCAGATTGAGTCTTTGCTAGTTTCAACAGGAAATTAAGTGCAGGAAGTACAGGGCTAGGCACTTGATCCTTTTGTTGGTCAGGAGAAAACAATAGATCATCTACTGGGTCATCAGGCACAGAAACAGCAGGCAATTCGAGAGAATGAACCAAACGTAAAATCAATGAAGAAAATGAAGATGCACCCTCTGATGTAGGAACTGAGGAAGTACAACACTGCATTAAAGTATCCTCATCATCAATAGAAGAATCAGAATCTGAAACAAAATCATCATCCTGTGCCTGAGGAACTTGAGGAACAGAAAAATTAGAAAACTGATTAGGCTGTGGAAAAATAGGCCCAAAATGATAAGGATAAAAATTTTGAACTTGAGGATTGGGCAAGTAATACCAACTATCCTGCTGTGTAGGCCACATAGTCTGAGAAGAGGAACAAGGATATATACTTGCAGTTTGAAATGAAGTCGGCTGACTGTTGCCATGGGGAACCGCTCTAAGTGGGGGGTCACCCTCTAGGAGCTGAGCCTCAGTGCCCCAGCAAGCAATCGCTTGTGCAGGCAGCGTGGCTACCAGAAGGGTGCTCTCCTCGGGAGGAGGCAGAAGCATGGCAGGGAGAGGCCCTCCCCCTGTCTGCTGAGGCAAATGCGGCGGCAAGAGGATTGGGGGCTCTAGGGGCCGCGCCGCCACTGCCATGGGCACCGGAAGGCCCTGCGCCCCAGAAACGCCGGAAGCCGGAAGCCGGCTGGACTTCCAGCGGCACTTGGCTGGGGCTGGCTCTGCGCCTTCCTGGGCATCCGCCGGAGGAGCGAAGAGCCTCCTCCCACCTGAACAGGTGCTGGGGAGGAGGAAGGTAAGTCTGCAGCCGCAAGGGCTGTATTTACGGAAGCCTGCACCTCCACAGGCGCGGCACAAGAGGCAGCCGAGTGTTCCCCTCGGCGGCAGAGAATGCAAAGGGGATGGGGGTCTCCCTGGGGCAGCTTCCCCCCACACCCCATACATTTGAGGGCTGCACTAGCAGCCATACTGGCCTTAACGAATAAGCGAAGTCCAAACAAAAGTCCAAAGAGTACGTCAGGAGTCCTAATTCAAAGTCCATAAAGAGGAGATGCAATCCGATGTAGCTATTTTCGCGGACGAAAGGAACTAAGGCCTCAAGCACCATAGCCTGGCTTTATTACTAATGGGGAGGGGCGGGGCTGGAGTCCTCAATTAGGCAAAGCTTTGCGAGAGATCATCCGGAACAGCTGCGTGGACGCAGGAGATACCACAGGTGTGGGTTCCAAAGTGACCATGCAGAAGAAAAAATAATTTTCTTTTCCTTATATAGCAGAACAAGACAAGTGATAGGACACCTCCATAACATGTGTAGCTTTAAATGCAACAATTTAATTTATATGAAAGGTATCACTTTTTCTAATAAAGTATCTCAAGGTGTTGATTTACAATCTGGGCCAGTGTTGGATACTGGTTGAGTGTTAGACTTTGACACCAGGAAAACAGTGTTGAAATGCTCACTGAGTCACAAAAAACACTTCTTAGCCATAGAATAAGAAAAATCATTTGATTAATATTTCTGAACAAAAACTGGAGTTGGAGAAAGTATATGATGACCAGGAAGGCAGGATTCTAATGGTTAAAGTGAAATTTCAATACAAACAAGTTTTACCAGTGGGGATTTATGCTCCAAATGCAGAACAAAAAACATTTTACAAAACCCTATCAACAATTTTGGCAGAATATGGGGGGAAATGATCTGGCTGGGGGACTTTAATGGGGTAATGAACCCCAATTTTGATAGAAATTGCAAAATAAAATAGGATATAAAAGGAGGGAAACCCCCAGGCTCACTGTTGGAAGAATTGCAATACTGGGAACAATATGACATGTGGAGATTACATAATTTAGGTAGAAGAGAATACTCCTATTACTCTCATAGACATGGAACTTCATCCAGAATTGATTACATTTTCTCAACAAAAGAGCTGATAGTAAAAACTAAAAAAGCAGATTTTCTACCAAGAGTGCTTTGAGATCATAACCCGGTGCTGTTAGGTTAAAAGGAAGACAATGGGAAAGAAAGCAATCGAGAATAAATGACTATTTACTGAAAGACTCCAGAAAGAGAATTATAGAATAATAAGAAGGATAAGAATAAATTACAGCAAATTACAGACTAAATTACATCAGCAATATGAATTGTTACTCAGGAATAAGTTAGAATGGAAGATTATGCATAACAGACATAAATGTTTGGAAAATGCAAACGGACCAGGAAAACTGTTAGCATGACAACTGGGGGTTTAGCTTTCTCAGATTTTAGATGCTACAACAGGATTTAGCTGGTTAAAGAAATGGGTTAGACTTGAGGACCACGCTTTACTTAACCTGGAGGGCTTTAACTTCAGATATAGATGATATGCTTACTATGGTATGGAAAAGATAAGGTGAACAAATAATTTAACAGACATCCAGTAAGATCTAGCCTTCTAAGAATCTGGACGAGATATAAGCCTGACTTTGCCACAGTGGTCCAAGTCTTAGTTACATCCAGAATGGATTACTGCAATTCACTCTGCATGGGGCTGCCTTTGAAGACAGCTCGGAAACTGCAATTGGTACAAAGATTGGCAGCCAGACTCCTGACTGCAGCTGGCTATAGGGTACACATAATGCCCCTATTAAAGCAGCTCCATCAGCTGCCAATAAGTTTCCGGTCTCAATTCAAAATGCAGGTTATTACCTATAAAGCCCTAAACCAGTGATTCTCAACCTGGGGTCCCCAGATGTTTTTGGCTTTCAACTCCCAGAAATCCTAACAGCTGGTAAACTGGCTGGGATTTCTGGAAGGCCAAAAACATCTGGGGACCCCAGGTTAAGAACCACTGCCCTAAACGGTTCGGGCCTTGCCTATCTTCGTAACCGTATCTTCCTGCGCAAGTGTTAAGACTTGCCGGGATCCCGCCACCATCACAACCATAATTGGTGGGGACAAGGGAGAGGGCCTTCTTGATGGTGGCCCCCGTGGCTTTGGAACGCCCTCCCCAGAGAGATTAGGTAGACCCCCACACTGTCCTCTTTCCAGAGGAGTAAAAAGACTTGGATGTTCAGACAAGCCTTTGAGAATGTCTAACTGCAGTGGTCCACAATTATAATACAGCACAGCACTTTCATCCAATGCCCTTGTTCTTGTTTACAGTTGGCCATGTATTATGACAGTTGTCAGCATAGGTTATTGGGCGCTGTTCTGAGTTTAAATTGTTTGCTAACAGAAAAACGACGTTGGAAGGTATTCTTGAGAAGGGGATTAAGGGCTTAGTTTCTAGATTATATAAATATATACCAAAATACAATCTAGAGGACAACCAGAAAAAAATTGCTATGATCTCCAGGGCTAAAGACCTAGGGAAAAACATTGATCTGGAGAACTGGGAGCATCTTTGGAAAACTGGATTTAAATTCTCAATAGCTGGCTCCATTAAAGAAAATATGTATAAGAGGTTTTATAGACATTATATAATGCCAGAGACAATAGGCAAATTGGATAAAATCCAGCTAGGGGAATACTGGAAGTGTTAAGACGTAGAAAGGTACTTTTTTCCACATTTGGTGGACCTGCAGAATGGTACAAGGTTTTTGTAAAAAGCTGATTAAGGAAACAAACATAATGATTACTAATAAAGTTAAGAACAATCCAGAAATGTGCCTTTTAGGAATATTTGGAGAGAGAATTAGCAAAGGAGATGAGAAAATCTGTCAATACAATTTTGTTCAAGCTAGACTGACAATAGCAAAATCATGGAAAGGTGAAAAAGAACTATCTAAAAAGGACTGGAGAGAAAAGTTATTAGAATATATTCAAATGGCCAAGCTATCTAATGGTATCCAGGGAGGAAATAATAAAGAGTTTGTTAAAAAATGGAGGCTGGCATTTGAATATGTGGGAAGTAAGACAATAAAAATAGCCACTAGGGGAATTTACTAAAGTAGATATAAGGGTAGATTTTATGAGATATGGGACTCACAGTGAGCAGTGTCGGAAGTCATGGGTGATGGGTTCACGGCTGGGGGGCAGAAGGGGAAGGATTTGATAGCATATTGCGATGTATATGTTTGGGGGAATAACATGCCTGTTTCAGACATACAATAGAGTCTCACTTATCCAACATAAACAGGCTGGCAGAATGTTGGATAAGTGAATATGTTGGATAATAAGGAGGGATTAAGGAAAAGTCTATTAAATATCAAATTAGGTTATGATTTTACAAATTAAGCACCAAAACATCATGTTATACAACAAATTTGACAGAAAAAGTAGTTCAATGCGCAGTAATTCTATGTAGTAATTACTGTATTTACGAGTTTAGCACCAAAATATCACGATGTATTGAAAAAATTGACTACAAAAATGCGTTGGATAATCCAGAATGTTGGATAAGCGAGTGTTAGATAAGTGAGACTCTACTGTATTTGGCTATCTATAGATGTTTCTACTTTTTATATTTTGAATCCCATTAATTACACTTAATAATTTTTTTTAAAAAATCTGAACAAAGAAAATTTCCTAAACTTTATATTACAAATTTTTATTTTGAACCTAGAGTCAATACACTCCAACTGACTGACTCCACCCAGAAATAATTCCAACACCTACTGATTCCATGACCCCTACTCCATAGCCTTCTCTGGTCTAAAAATGGGTTGGATGAAGGCCAAAAATGGATTATTAACAAGAAAAGCATTTTTATGGTGTTGGACCATTTTTAATCTTTGTTTTAAAGTAATATTTTATATTTTATAAAATACCGTATTTCATTGCATAGCATATGTCATTACATAATGACATACCCCCCCCCCCCCAACCCGGTGTGGAGGCCTTGTAGACCTCAAAAGTTTTCACCACAAAATAGTTGCACCCCCCCCCCGACTTTTGAAAGCGAAAAAGAGAGGGAAAAGTGAGACTATTATGTAGTGAAATATGGTATACATTTATAATGTTTAAATATTCTTATTCTTGCTGTTAGTTTATATGTTCATTTATGTTCAAAACAAAACTCATTGTCAAATTTAGGCCAGTGCAGCAATTATTTATCTAAGAAATGTATGAATAAAACTAAATGAAAGAGGAAAAACATCTAGAAAATAGAAAAACCATATCAGATATGCAACAGCAGTTTTTTACTCTAGGATGTCCACTTTTCATACTGTGATCCCTCCATCTCTGATTAGGAAAGCTTCAGCTGAAAAGCTAAGCTTCAATTTTTGGAAATCAGTAGGCTAAGGGTGGCAGTTAAATCTTTCTAATTACTTTTAACTATACAGATTGATTGTCCCATATTCAAAATGTTTGGGATAAGAAGTACAGTAGAGTCTCACTTATCCAAGCCTCGCTTATCCAAGCTTCTGGATTATCCAAGCCATTTTTGTAGTCAATGTTTTCAATATATCATGATATTTTGGTGCTAAATTCGTAAATACAGTAATTACAACATAACATTACTGCGTATTGAACTACTTTTTCTGTCAAATTTGTTGTTTAACATGATGTTTTGTTGCTTAATTTGTAAAATCATAATCTAATTTGATGTTTAATAGGCTTTCCTTAGTCCCTCCTTATTATCCAAGATATTCGCTTATCCAAGCTTCTGCCGCCCTGTTTAGCTTGGATAAGTGAGACTCTACTGTATTTTGAATCCCTTCCCCGCTCCAATTTTAGAATATCTATAATTGCATATATGTACATACTGGGATATCTTGGAGATGAAATCCAAGTCTAAACATGAAATGAATTAATGTTTCAAATAGACCTTATACACTATTATAACAATTCTCTGTGTGAAACAAAATTTATGTACACCGAATAATCAGAAAACAATATTGTCACTATCTTAGCAACCCATGTGGACAATTTTTGATCATTTTAGATGTTGGAATTATAGATAAGAGATGTTCAGCTTGTAATGCCCATATTTTTTTATAACCCACTTTGGTTGAATCCCAGTATTAGAGAAAAAGTTGAATAGAAATTAATGCTGTAGTCATCAATCAATCAATCAATCAATCAATTAGCCAATCTCAGAATCACAATAAAAAGGACATGAATTAAAATAAAACATTTAACTGTGAGTCAAAACAACAAGATATAGTTTAGGAACTGACTACACATAGGGTATAAAATTAATCGTGCTTGAGAAATCACATTTAAAAACTTCAAAACATTAATTTTCATTATTATTAAAATGCTTAACAGTCCCAAGACATTCAAAAATTTAAAGTACAGGCAGTCCCCAAGTTACAAACATCCAATTCACAAACGACTCATCAGTAAGAATGGGGGTAAGACAACATGAAGTGAGAGAAATCTTCTCCTAGGAAGGGAAATTCACTCTTGGTAGAGTTATCATGGGGAAAAGGTGTCTCCACTGAAGTTTTATCATCAATCCTTGTTTCCACAACAAGCCAAATTTTTGAAAACACAATTACGGTATTACAGGAACCGTCTTGCCATGTCCGGAGTTCGCGGTCAGGCCCTCAATTGGTTCAACTCATTTCTCCGAAACCGGAGCCAATGCGTGGAGTATATGGATCAAGTCTCTGAAAGATCTTCCCTCCTATGTGGGGTACCCCAAGGTGCAATTCTCTCCCCTCTTCTCTTCAACATCTACGTTAGACCCCTTGCTAGTTTGGCTCAGAGTTTCGGCCTAGATTGCTATAAATATGCGGACGACACCCAACTCCTTCTGCGCTTGGAGCCTGGAGCAACGTCAATACCAGACAATTTCACCTTATGTCTGAAGGGTCTGTCGAACTGGCTACGTGTTAGTAGACTGAAGGTGAACCCGGCGAAGACTGAGATCCTCTGGAATGGCCGCTCGATTGGACTGACCCATTTGCTACCCACCTTCGATGGTGCTGCCCTATCTTCTTCACCTACCGTTAAGAGCTTGGGTGTCGTTTTGGATTCGCAGCTGACAATGGAAGCTCAGGTCGCTGCTGCCAGCAAACAGGCCTTTTTCCATCTACGACAAGCGAGGCAATTGGCACCCTATCTATCTGATGAGGCTCTGGCAACAGTCATCCATGCCACAGTTACGTCTAGGCTGGACTATTGCAACGTCCTGTATCTTGGCCTTCTGATGTCTACAACCCGAAAGTTCCATATTGTTTAGAATGCAGCAGCCAGGCTACACATAAGAACACCCATGAAATGCCATATAACACCAGTGCTGCAGCATTTGCATTGGCTTCCAACTGATTACCGTGGTCTATATAAGATGCTAGTTCTGACCTTTAAAATTCTTTACGGCCAGGGCCCATCGTACCTTAGGGACCGTCTCTCCTTCTCCCATCATTGGAGGTCGCAACGACCATCCCAACGCGACTTACTTTATATACCGGGTCCTAGAGAAGTACACTTGGAAAGGACCAGATGCAGAGCTTTTTCTATTTCTGCCCCTGCCTTATGGAATGCCTTGCCGCTTTATATGAGAGCCATGCGTGAATTAGGGCCTTTTACCCTTGCACTTAAGACCTGGCTTTTTACTAGAGCTTTTGATTTATGTTAATTTTGTCAATATTTGTATGTATGTATTTTTATCCTTTACAATTTAGCTTGTAAATCGCCTAGAGCATCTTGGACGGAGGGCGATTAATAAGTAATTAAATGATGATGATGATGATGATGATGAGGAAAAGAAATTGAGATAAACCTTCTGAGGGTGTGGGGGCAGACAGCAAACATCACAGGCGTGTTAACACTTTCCTATGCTATCCAAAGCTTTTATATATGTGTGTGTGTATATGTAGGTATGTATACACACACACACACACACACACACACACACACACACTACAAATTATCTATGACAGTTCCTTAAGGACAAAAGATAGCTGCATTTCATAGAATCTGAAGAGAGCTACAATTTATGTGTTTGGATAAAATGGTCACGGAAGAATGCGTATGTATGAATGTACGCTTATGTATTTGAGTATCTCTATCTTGCCTTCTATCATTAGGTCTCAAGGTGGCATGAAATTGAAACAGTAGAAATTGAAAACAATTTCAAGCAAAAGCAATACCTAATTTAAATAGTACAAAAGCATTCTAAATAGATCACCACAAAGTTAAACTGGCAGAAAAGATCAAAACAGTTAAAAACATGAATTTATACACATGGGGAAAAATACCAACAGAGTCATGTTTTAATTTGGCCTAAAATAAACCGAAATTGCTGCCAACTGGTATCTAATCAGAAGGCATTCTCTCACATCCCTATGTGACGTGACACTCCCACCAGTGGGACACAGCAAAGGATTCCTCTGCAGGTCTCAGGCAGGTATATAGGTTGGATGGACAGATGGATAATATACACAAAGAGAAAGTTATTCCTTAAAATCATCAAGGTTCCATGCTGTATAGAGCTTTGCATTTTATCAATGGCACTTTGAACTCGGACTAGAAGCAATCTGACAGTTATTACAATTCAGGCTCCATATTCATAAGTTTAATCTTCACAAATTTGATTCAGATTAACTGCTGACCATGTTGAATTATGTTAAGTCAGGCCTAGTCAGTGGTAAAATATTTGTTTGCGGTGATGAAATAAAACTGGTGGGGTGGCCCCTATAAAGCCCAAAGTGGTCTGCCACTAGAAAAGCAGCTACCACAGCTCCTTTGCATTGCCCTTGCCTCCTGCTACTCCACCAGTCTGATTTCCTCCCAGTTCAAGATGGACACCAGTGTTATAGAAGCTGCTATTTTAAAAAGTGTAAGGTAGAGATGGAAACAAAAGCAAATACTGTAATACACGGAGCATTTTTGTGTTAAATATATTTGGGGGGAAGGGGGTAGAGATATTTGCAGTTTTTCCTCTTTCATGGGGGTCCTGCACCCCAACACCCCGCCTCCCAAAAGTGAAGGCTGGTTGTAGTTTCTGTAAGACCGAACATATCTGTGCTCTATATGATATTCTAATAGAAAATCTCTGTTTAACAATCCATAGAAACACACACTTATTCTATTCCAGTATAGGTATTCCCAATCTGTAGTTGGGATTTAAGAGAATTCTTGTACCTGGATGCCAGTCAAGAATACAGGTGCAGATTCTCACAAAGATGTGAAACCCCCTTTGTTTTATGTTAAAAGAGTAAATTTGTTATATGTGAGGGGGAAAACCACTTTATAGAATACACTATACCAGTGTTGCTTTAGAAATATGCTGTACACCATTTACAAACATGTAGGTCAACAGCTATTCATTTTATTACACTGTAAGGACACAGAAGAGTGGTAACGGATTTTTCTTGTTTCTCCAGTCACTGTGTAGAAATAACACCAGCACTACCATGTTGGGACATATTCTCAACACTCACGGACACAGAGAGACTGAAATTCTTCCTATTGTGACCCTAGCTCGTTGCCAAGCTACTTCAAGGACTTATTTGAAAGAATACCATCTAGGTCACTTCCTGATTAGAGTCCTGGTACAAAGAGAACCAAGCCAACTCATGTTGACACTGTGTTGTATTATGCTGCTGCTGCCACAACTCTCCCTTTAGTGTTTTATCTTAAATATCATCTTGATTCCTTTGAAAAATAGTATAAAAAATAAGGAAGGCAGCATGCATGTACGCACGCAGTCAGCATTTTGATTTGGGGCTTCTTCTTTTGGATTGCTTGTTGTCACATGATTTACTTAATCATGCAGCAAATCAGATCATGAGTACATAAACACCTCTGTGAGCAAATCAAGGTCGGGAGGGGAGAGAGAAGTAGGTCAACTCAAAAAGTCTGCCGAGGCACCCATCTGAGAGGCAAAGCCTCAACATGCAATATGCTGCCAGCTCCCAACACTGCCTACAGGAAAATTCAGTGTCACCATTAAACAATGCTGAATCACAAGTGCATTACACCACGAAGACATTCTTTTTCAATTACATACCAAGTCTATGGCAAGTTTTTTTTTTTTACACAGTGATGAGAGTCAAACCTTCCACAATCTGGAATGAAAATGGATAGCCACAAGGCTTACATAGGAATTCTGCTTTCTAACAAATATATTTGAATGTTTCTGAGGACACGGCATTAAGAATATAAGAGTTTTGCTAAATCAAATTAAAGTCCTGTTTAGTCCAGCATGCTTTTCCCACAGCGGATAACGCAAAACCCTGAGAAAACCAATAAGCAGGGCCTGAAGGCAATAGTCATCTCCTGTCACTGTTCCCTAGCAACTAATATTAGAGACATATTGCCCCTAAACATAGAGTTTTGATATAGACATTATGCAAGCCAACTTATTTTTTAAAAAACTATGCTGGAAACATCCCAACACTTCCAACCCCCCCCCCCCCCCCCCAAATAAAAAATAAAAAATGAAAATACAATGGAAGAGAAAGAAATTGAAGCAAAATGACTGACTGGGCATGTGAAAAGATTGAGAGAAAAACCATGAATCAAGAGTCCATCACAGATAAATGACCTCTTCCATAATGTCTATTAAAAGATTTTCTTTGTAAATTGTCTAGAATAGCTAAGTGTCAAGGAAAGTAATTCTTATGCAAACTGTACATATTTGTACATAAGGAGAAATAAGTATTAGATTTGATTTGGCAGATGACCTTTTCATAGATGGCAAATGGAAACAGCTTAATACATTAATCATATTTAAAAGCAGACATATCCTACTAAGGTAATATAATGCTTTTGTTCGTAAGCACTATAGTGCACCTCAAGAAAGTGGCATCACCATCATGTAGATTCCGAATAATGGGAACAAATCCTAGTTTCATGTAGAAAACCTAATAATTAATAAATAAATACTTTATTTATAGCCAGCCCTATCTCCCCGAGGGGACTCGGGGTAGCTAACAGCAAGGTAAACCATACTGGCAAACATTCAATGCCAAAGGTACAAATAACAAATAAAAACAACTTAAATCAACAAGACATAATACAATCCCACTTTAACATATTAAATTGTTAACTCTAAAATCTGGCTACAATTATTGGGACTTAGTAGATATACATTAAAGAAGGTGGAAGTTTCTTTGAGAAATAGTATAAAAATAAGGAAGACAGCACACAGGGAAAACTTGCCATATAGTCAATTAATGAGGATCACTCATACTTTTTGATCCAGTCTATGTGCAATTCAATAAATTCCAGAATATCTTTGGTTTCATGAATTGTAATTTAATGTCTATTGATGGATAATAAAAATTCCACTTACACCACGATATTACTATTGATTTTCTTCCTGCTGTATTTTACATTAGTTTATTAGAACACATTACCCCTCATAGTGCAGTAAGAGTTGGCAGAATCTCCAGTCCAGAGGGCTAAACATTCTGATTTTTCTCTGCATCAGAAGGTCACAGCCCCTCTGTCATGGCCACACCAGCTGTTCTGCCATGCTAGCGCAAAAGCTGAGGTCCAAAGAAGGACGAGAGAACTCGATGGGATCCCTGCTGAAATCTTCAAAGAGGGTGGACCTGAGCTGATACAATTCCACCAGCTCATTGAAAAAGTGTGAGTGACTGAGAAAATCTCAGCAGACTTCAAGGATGCCACCATTATCACCCTTTTCAAGAAAGGGGATAGAACAGACTGCGGAAACTATCGCGGTATCTCCCTTATAACCTCCTCTGGGAAAATCCTCACAAGAATCCTTGGAAACCGCCTACTCCCTGTTTCAGAAGACACCCTCCCAGAATCCCAGAATGGCTTCCGTCCCTCCAGAGGAACAGTGGACATGATCTTCACTGCACGAAAGCTCCAAGAAAAATGCAGGGAACAAAATCAACCTCTGTACATGGCATTCATTGACCTTGCAAAGGCATTTGACACAGTGAATCACAGTGCTCTCTGGACCATACTCCAAAAAATCGGGTGCCCTGACAAATTTATGAACATCCTGCGGCTCCTCCATGATGACATGATGGCAACAGCCTTGAACAGCAATGGCTCCTGAAGTGACCCATTTAAGGTGGAATCAGGTGTCAAGCAGGGATGTGTTATTGCCCCTACTTTATTTTCCATCTTTATTGCCATGATACTTCACCTTGTTGATGGGAAGCTTCCCATCCGGAGTGGAAATCATCTATCAGACAGATGGCAAGCTTTTTAACCTCAGCAGACTGAGAGCCAAAACCAAGGTCACCACAACATCTATTATAGAACTCCAATATGCTGATGACAACGTAGTCTGTGCGCATTCAGAAGCCACATTACAAGCCACATTAAAAACACCTTTGCAGAAGCATACGAGAAGCTCGGCCACTCATTGAACATCGAGAAAACCAAAGTGCTCTTCCAACAGGCACCAGCTACTCCCTCTGCAATGCCAGGAATACAGCTTAATGGTGTAACATTAGAAAATGTTGACCATTTCCGCTACCTTGACAGCCACCTCTCCACAAAAGTCAACATTGACACTGAAATACAACACCGCCTGAGCTCTGCGAGTGCAGCATTTTTCAGAATGAAGCAGAGAGGGTTTGATGATCGGGACATCCGTAGAGATACCAAGGTGCTCGTTTATAAAGCCATTGTCCTCCCAACCCTGCTCTATGCCTGCAAAATGTGGACGGTCTACAGACATCACACTCAACTCCTAGAGCGTTTCCATCATCATTGACTCAGAAAAATCCTGCAAATCTCTTGGGAAGACAGGTGGACAAATGTCAGCGTGCTTGAGGAAGCAAAGACCACCAGCACTGAAGTGATGCTCCCACGCCATCAACTCCGCTGGACTGGCCATGTTGTCCGAATGCCCGATCACCATCTCCCAAAGCAGTTACTCTACTACGAACTCAAGAACGGGAAACGTAATGTTGGTCGGCAGGAAAAGAGATTTAAAGATGGGCTTAAAGCCAACCTTAAAAACTATGGCATAGACACTGAGAACTGGGAAGCCCTGGCCCTTGAGCGCTCTAATTGGAGGTCAGCTGTGATCAGCAGTGCTGCGGAGTTCGAAGAGGCACGAATGGAGGGCTTAAGGGAGAAACATGCCAAGAGGAAGGCCCATCAAGCCAACCCTGACCGGGACCACCTTCCACCTGGAAACCAATGTCCTCACTGTGGTAGAACATGCAGATCAAGAATAGGTCTCTTCAGCCACCTAAGAACCCACCCTCAAGACCCCACAACTGGAAGACCATCATCCTCAAACTACGAGGGATCGCCTAAGTAAGTAAGTTTGGTGACTGGCAGTGACACCACCTTGTAAAAAAGAACCTGAACAAACCTCCAAAAGTAAAGATATATAGATCCTTTACAGCACTAAAAGGAAGTCCTACTTCTACTACTCACAACTGCCTCAGAGAAAGTAGCAGAAAAACTAAAACACCCCCAATAGATGACCCTAGTGGCCAATAAACAATCTTAAAACGTCCTTTCCTGTGCAGAAAATAACATGTTTGCACATAGTAAGTATTTTCTGAAAACAAAAAACAATGTATTTGCCCAAATATAAGCATATAAACAAAGATAAGTGGCCTGACACATGTGGGGGGCGGGGGGGGGGGGGGCGACAATTTAATTTAGTCCGTAAATATTTTCCTGTTTGAGAAAACTCCTTTGAGGATTCTTGCTTAAAAGCAATTCCATCAGAAGGTATTTATAAACCTGGATTACTATGACCGTGGCACAGGCTGAATACTATAGAAAGTTCAATTGTTCCTCCATGAAGACAATTGTTTGTTCTCTCGCCATTGCTGAGCCCATTCAAATAAGCAGTTGAAGGATTTCCGTGTTTCTTATCAAGTTCTTCCTGAGGTTGTCTAGCTATGACCACATGGGGGTGCAGTCATAAAATGAATGAGAGACTATGGTTTGGGACCAATGGGGCACAAAGCAATTAAATCTAGAAAGTATCAATGTTTCTTTTCTATCTTTGATTATTTTTTTTCAGAAGAATTTCTAATTTACTATATGGTTTCCCTCCCCCCTCAGGTATAGAAATTATCTACCCATGTGTTTGTCTATCTGTGTTTCCTAAATGTAAAGTACTAATCATCAGAGCGCTAACACTTTTTCCTCTATGTAGCATTTATCAATGTGGTTTGATGTTTAAGTATAAAGATCCTGCATAAAATCTATTCTGAGGACAGTCCATTATAAAAGTTTTCCTCAAGAATAACAGTAAAAATATTTGTACATGCTTCTTGAATTAATACTATCTGTTCTAGACCACTACACAAAACCTAACAGTTTAAAAAGGACTGCTGAATCCCTTGCTCCTCTCAAATAATGACTTCGGTGAAAAAATGTACTGGCATGCAACAACCCCTTTTGTCAAAGATGCTTTAAGAACCACTTGCTTTAAATATATATCTCCTGCTTCAACGGCTTCAGAATTCTATTTATTCTTACTGTTGTTTATTTATATAGCTTCATAACTGCACATGACGATTTACAAGCAAAACAACAAAAAGCAATGGATCCCATCAAGAGTGTACAAGGACAGATTGCTTACCTATAACTGTGGTTCTTCAAATGGTCATCTGTGAACTCACAGAAATTGGTCTTTTGTGCCTGCACAGTGCATCTCTCAGAGCCTTCTAGGGTTATGCAATGTGTTCTGGTGGCAATCCCTACAATCCTCCATGCTCATGGTCTGCACACTTCCTGCCTAAAACCCTCAGATTTCTGGATGTCAAAGCAGCAGCTGAGGAGCTAAGGAAAGCAAAACACAATGAGGGCAGGATGGGCAGGGTTGTGTGAGTTCACAGATGAACATTCAAAGAACCACAGATACAGGTAAGCAACCTGTTCTTCTTCTTCCTGGTCTCTGTGATTCACACAAATGGGAGACTAGCAAGCTACTAACCATGGGAGGAGGGAGTGTTGTGTAACGTAAGAGCAGAGAACAGTCCTCCCAAAAGCAGCTTCTGCTTGGGACCTCACACTCAGTCTATAGTGTGAGATGAAGGTTGAAGGCTGGGATCAGGTGGCAGCTCTGCAGATGTCATGGAGAGAGATATCCCTCAGGAAGGCTGCCGATCCTTTATGTCTCTCTGGTTGAGTGGCTCCTCACTTGAGCTAAAGATTACTTCTCAACAAATTCATAAGCCAGATGGATGGTCACTACACTTTACTGGTGGAACAGCAAAGCAAAAGTCTCAGAGACCTGTAAATAGAGGTCAAACAATCTATGTAGAATGCCAGCACTCTACATACATCTAGACAGTACAGAGAATATTTGAGATCTGGAGTAGGGTTCTGCATAAATGCAAAAGTACAATGTTCTGATTAAGGTGAAAAGCAGAGAGTATATCTTGGTAGTGCTGGCTTTAGCTCATAAAGCCCTAAATGATTCTGGCCCAGCTTACCTGTCCAGATGTATCTCCCTCTATGAACCATCTCGGAGTTTAAGATCATCTGGGAAGGCCCTGTTCTTGGTCCCGCCTCCTTCACAGGTGCGACTGGTGAGGACGAGAGACAGGGCCTTCTCAGTGGTGGCTCCTCGGCTGTGGAATTCCCTCCCCAGGGATATTAGATCAGCCCCCTCCCTCCTGACCTTCCATATGAGTGTGAAAACGTGGCTTTGTGATCAAGCCTTTGGAGAACTTGTGTAATAGATACATATGGAATGATGTGCAATGACTACTGGAATGGCCCGGACTACATTTGTGGATTACATGATTAATTGTGATGTTTTGTTTTAAACGTTTTTAATTGTTTTAATTGTATTTTATAATTCTATTTTAATTGTTTAACTGTACATTGTTTTGATGGCATCAAATAGCTGCCTATGTGTAAAGCTGCCTTGAGTCCCCTTCGGGATTGAGAAAGGTGGGACAGAAATGGCAGAAATAAATAAATAATAGAAATCAAATGTGCAGTCTAAGTGCTTATGAAAAACACTAATGTGGATCAACCTGCAAGGCATAGAGCTATATGCCCTCCCCAATGAAGTTATGGCAACGAAGAGGTCCGTTTTCCAGATAAGTAGCTTGAAATCTCATGAGGTCAAAGGGCTTCCTCGACATTGGGAGAAAACCAACTGAAGGTCCCACTGAACTGTAGGCACTACCACAAGTGGGTTCAAATTCTTTTATCCTTTCAGAAACTTCTTCAATAATGGTTGCATGAAACAGGAAAGAATGCTAAAATGTTGCCAATTCCAAGAGATTGCTGGTAGGTAACAATGGATCGACAAAAGGGAAACCCTTCACCCAATAATGAGACCTAAAAGTCCAGAATATGAGGAGAGATACCAAAAACTAAAGGAACTTGTTCAATTTATAAGAATATGACCACTGAGCAGATGGTCTATGTGCTGCCTCAAGCATGCGCATGAAACAATCTGACAGAGATGCGAAAAGTAAGAGCTTCCAGATGGTCAGCTGAGAGTCTGCAAATCTTGGTGTCTCACCTTGCCCTCATGAACGGTGAGACAATCTGGATGGAATGGAAGCCTCACGGGAGTTGCTTGGGGAAAAAGCATAGATCTCAAGCAGGCTGGTAAAAAGAAATAAGGGCAGAGATAGGGGGGAGCTAGGTTGTATAGGGCTCTGAATAGTAAAATAGTATGCTTGCACTGAATCCTAAAAGAAACAGGTAACCAATACAAATATATCAAGTTTTTTTTCATGTCAGGAGCAACTTGAGTCACTTCTGGGGTGAGAGAATTGGCCGTCTGCAAGGACGTTGCCTAGGGGATGCCCGGATGTTTTTACCATCCTTGTGGGAGGCTTCTCTCATGTCTCCGCATGGAGCTGGAGCTGATAGAGGGAGCTCATTCATGCTCTCCCCAGGTGGGAATCGAACCTGGCAAGTAGGGTCATATAATCAAAACGACAACTAAAAGATTATCTTAGCAATTGAATGCTGAATGGAAACCATCACAAGAAGAATACAATAACCAAGGCAAGAAATGACCAAGACATGACATCTTAGTAAATGAAGCAGAAAAAGGTATGCTTTGGCTATGTTATAAAGAAAAGGAATCGACTTGACTTTGCTACAATGTGGAAAATAAAAGACTAATAACAGTAAAAAATAAAGATAAGACAATGTGCTTCCTTCACAAGATAAATTGGAACATTAACAGTGATGTGAATAAGGTTTTGAAGGGAAAATAGTTCTTTCTTTAAGGCAATGATGCTGAAAGACATTCTGAAATATAACTCTTGATGTCAGAAAAGAGTTCTGAAAAAGAGAAAAAGAAAGAGAGAAAAAGAGAAATCATCAATATAAAGATCTCACTGAAAACCATATGAACTGATAATATTATCTTTAAAAGTATATAAATAGAGAAATCTGGAACTACAACTGAGAGGGGCAAAAGAAAGAGATACCTGACTTCCATCAAGTGACCAGCCTGAAAAATAAGCAATGAACCAGATGGGCTGAATCAGTAAATCCTAGGTCATGAAGTCAATCCAGCAAAAGAGCAGGATCAATTGTGTCAGAAGCTGCAGAGAGATCATGGAGAAGAAAGAGTGAAAATAAGCCCTTTGACTTGGCCTGTAAGAGATCACCTGTGATTTATGTAACAGTTGTCTTCATAGAATGTAAGGTGGCAAAAGCCAGATCGAGAGAAATCCATTACAGAAACACAGGAAAGAAAGTCAAGGCAATGTACATAAACAGTACATTCCAATTGAAATCACTTGTTCTGCCCTTCTGTCAAAGGCACGGGGCCTTTCTGTGAATGTGTGCACAGCAGCACCCCCTGTCTGACAGCTCCACAAATAAGTCTCACTCCATTCTAAAGACATCTGTGATTTTTCGACTTTCACGGGTTTCTACATTCCTCACACCTGCAATTGTGGAGGGCCAACTGTATGATAAAACAAATAAGATAGTAAGAGAAGCTGTGACTCTAATGATACATCAGACAAATTCAACCCAGCAAAAGATAAAGTTGTGCAGAAACAGTCTCTGTGTATATATCATCTTTATGGATATAAGTCTGTAATTGTTAAAAAGATTGCACCTGTATCTACCAGAGAGACAATCTGGAACTTCTGACAAAAACCAGCAGCCTGGTAGCCACAAATAATAAAGAATTCCAAGCAAGTAAGTAAGAAAGGTGTGGGAGGAAAGATGAAGCACTCCATCCCTCCTCTGTGCCCAACAAACAAACCAAATTAGCCAGAATAGAAATGAAGTGGGTTGTACAATGAAGAACTGAGTTCTTACTCAGAGTTCATACACACCAGTATTCCCTTGCAAGCTACCTTTTTTTTTTTTGCAGGCTAGTAACTTTTACATGGTTACTTTAAAACAGTTTAAGCAAACACAACAATCAAAATCCAATCCTACTCAGAAACAAAATCACCAAGAGGTACCAGAAAAGAATTATTTGCCCAACGTTATTGGTTAGCTTTAAGTTACACTAAGTAGTAATTTGTGTTTACTTGTTTGATGTGCAGACATGGACGACTACTTCCATTTACTTACACTGAAGAATGTTGACAGTAACAAAAAACACCTAAAGTACTGGGTAAGTGATCAATAAACTCTGTTTCCCTGAAAATAAGACAGTGTCTTATATTAATTTTTGCTCCCAAAGATGTGCTAGGTCTTATTTTCAGGGGATGTTTCATTTTTCTATGAAGAAGAATTCACATTTATTACTGAACAAAAAAGAAAGAACATTTATTATATACTGTACAGTATTATATACTGTGTGCCTAACTCACACACAGGGCCACAAAAAATAAGGGCTGTAAAGTACCTGGCTCCCACACACTGTCTGGAGACTGTAACGATCTTCCACAGCAATGCCTGGACCACTTGTACAGCAGGGACGGTATTGCAGCTTCCAGCCACCAGGGGGAGCTTTGCTAGGTCTTACTTTCGGGGGAGGCCTTATATTTAGCAATTCAGCAAAACCTCTACTAGGTCTTATTTTCAGGGGATATCTTATTTTTGGAGAAACACGGTCATGATAATTGTAAAAACAGCAACAACAGATATAAACTACACAGCCGAACAGACACGCATAGGAACATGCTGTGAATCAACAGAAATGTTAATGTTAAATCAAATTACAATCATCCCACTGTGAAAGCAAGGAGGACTTTGACACATCTCTAGATTTCTGATCAGATGCAGGTATGTGCTAAATTATTCATCATATAAGCAGATGACCTGGAGAATCCACTATCAAGAGATTTAAATACATACCATGGCAAGTCACCACTTGACAAAAGACTCTCTATTATTCATCCTTCACAACGCCAGTTAAAACAATCATTCAGCCTTAGACGACAGGAGAAAAACATGTATTTTCAATGTAGCCCATTTCCGCTGTTGTGGATGACCATACTCTTAATTTCAGCCCTTAGAAAATTTCACTGATGAGTCTAACATATTCATTATGCAAAAACATAATTGCAGATGAAAGATACATCATACAAACATATGAAACTGTCTTTTAGCTAGTCAGAGCACTGACTGACCTAGCCCTATAAAAACTGATCCAACTGGCATACGGAATCCAAAATGCCAGAGAGAGGTCTATGCCATCACTAGCCAGATTAATCAGGACAGCCCATAGTGTCTGCATTGCCACATGAAGAAATACATTTTTTACTGAATGATGACAGCTGGAACTACCAAAAATATAAGCTTTGTCTTAGAAAATTAAACCACATGTCTACTGAACCTAAAATGTATTCAGCAGTGACCACCAGATGACCACATATTGTGTTTGTGTGGACATACAAGTACTGAAGCAGTCATCATTCTTAATCAGCTGTTCCACTGAGTAAGGTAACCAAATGGAAAGCTATACTTCGAAGGCTATTCAAAAGATCAACTGACAGGTTGTGGGAATTGGGAGAACATGAAGTTGGAGAACTTTCAAGATTTCAAACTCATATTGGGTTGGATCCAAAACATAAAACATATCAAGAGGCTCACACTGCCAGATCCACCTCTACTCCTTCAAGTATAGCAGATTTGGTAACTCAGGTAGAAAATTATGGGAAATCCAGTTGAAGTACTTCCTTAAAGGAGATGATGCGGTGACCTAATTTTCTGCAATTTCATCCTCAGCTCTACTCTGTTTTTCTAACATTTTGTCCTATTAAGACCAAATTCTAACCATGTTACCTTATGCTGTTGTGTGCTCTGAACGTATTTCCAGCTTTTGGGAACAGTAAGCCAAATATATCATAGGGGTTATTTGTTTAGAACAGTGGTTCTCAATCTGTGGGTTCCCAAATGTTTTGGCTTTCAACTCCCAGAAATCCTAACAGCTGGTAAATTGGCTGGGATTTCTGGGAGTTGAAGGCCAAAACATCTGGGAACCCACAGGTTGAGAACCACTGGCTTAAAGGTTATTTGCTATTAGCCCCCTATAAGCCTGAGATAGGGTCACCAAATTGTCACCAAATTGATTTCCATGATGGAGTGAATTCTGATCCCTGATCTCAAGAGTCCAACTCCAACCCTCTACTATACACCACTATCCTATACTATTTATATATTTTAAAATTGATTCAAATATATTGCATCGTTCGAAGACAGCCTGATAACCTGAACTAGTACAGCAGAATTTGGAATATTTTAGCACAAAACGTATCTGTACAGTTGCTTTGCAATTCAAAAATCAAAAGTTCATACACAGCCTTAAAAAACTTTACAGCTTATTGTGATGAGAATGATTAAGCAGAAATTTTAGGATAACACATTCCTTCCTCTTGTTCATACAGAAAAGAAGGGATTGGAAGCTTCCAGTCACTATCTGTAACAAACTGCATTTTTCAGTTTTATACAGATGTTGAATATGGTTGCTTATGCAAACTGCAGGAAATTAAGAAACCAGGATATCAAACCAGATCAAAGTGTATTTTGTTATACTGGTTTACAAGCTTATATGCACAAACCAAAGGGCTGTATCCAGCTATGTCCACTAACATTACCAGAAGAAGGTCTTCTTCAAATATCTTGGCTCAATAATATACGCAGACAACAAAATAATTTTCCCTGGTGCCATGAGAATAAACATTCTTTTCACAGAAGTTTAACTGGTGTCTCAGCCAACAATGCAACTGTTTCAACAGCAGCTCACAGCTTTTATCTATACATTTTAAAAGATTGTTTGTTGGACTGTATTTGCTTCCTTTATTTTTATTACAATGTGTAATTTTCATGTTTTAATTGCATTGTATTATTTTAATCATATTTATGCAATACCATAACATCAGTAAGGAAGGTCAGCTTAATTTAAAACAGAATACTTCTTTGCTCCTGAAGTTAGTAGGGCGACTCTAATTTTAATCTAGGACGTTAATCTAGTGGGAGCTGTTTATGAAGAGTATCTTTCAGTTATTGCCAGTCAGCTACACAAACTGAAATCATGGCACAAAATGCTCAGGGGTTCCATCAACACAAGCTGTGGACCATGTCACCCAAATTATTATTATTATTTGCTATCAATGATTCTTATTCAAAGTAAAATGTACTTGGTGGGCTATTTTTAACATGTTTAGTGAAACAAGGTAACTTCAATCTCTGGTTTATAAAATTGATTTGATGATTTATGCCACAGTTTAGTGAAAAAGCCACCATTTAATAATAATAACAACAACAACTTTATTCTTATATCCCGCCCCATCTCCCCGAAGGGACTCAGGACAGCTTACATGGGAACCAAGCCCAGTAATGCAACAATAAAAGACAACACTATAAGATATATTCAATTACAATGAATTAATACATAAAAACATATAAAAATAATAAAAGCATAAACTCAACAACAACCGATAAGCAATAACCAATAGCCGGGTCCAATGGACGTTTATATCCAGAGGCAGAACTAAAAGCCCGATTAAATGTGGATATATAAATAAGAAATAACAAACCAGAAATGGTATTTCCATATCAAAAACACAGAAGAGGAATATCCTTTATAAAGAAAGAAAAAGTAAACCATTATATTGTGATCATGTCTCATAAACACTAAAAATCAACCATATCATTCTAACTCATGAACAATTATTTTTAACAACTACAAACTTACAATTCTGTACTGAGAAAAAGCCAATACTAAGAGATTCACTATAAAGATTAATTAATGCAAGCAGTGTACTCATTGCCTGGAGATAGGGATGCAATTTACCTGATTAAATTGAACTAGTAAACATGGAAAGATAATTTTTGACATTATTCATTTATAATAGTAAAAGAAAAAACAATGATTGACAGTCACAATTTCCATATTACTAGATTAATCACTGTTCATTCAGCCTACATTATTTATTCTGTTCCCATAACTAGGATTGCTCACACTGTAAAGAGGCAGACAGACAGCTGTAAGTTTGCATTTTCGGTGAACAACTGCCTCTGGATAAATGACCTGGTCAACACTGAATGTTTATCCTTGAAAGAGACCTAAATTTGAATTAATAATAGCCATAATTAAGTCCTAGAAGTGCACTAAGAAATATAGGTACAGTGCAATATAGCTAGATGGTAAAAGAGTGTGTTTCTCTAGGAAACACCATAAAAATCAGAAATAATTTAAGAAAAAATGTTAGAATAGCAAGTACTTGTTGTTTTATTGTACAAAACTATAAAAACTTAATATTGAATTTCTGGGTTGTTCCATTTGTAGTTCTTTTCTTTCAAAAATGTTAGAACAGATTATTAATTTAACAGCCATTCCATATAAATCAGCCTCCCCCAGATGTGTTTTAACAAATGTGTTAGTTGTTAAATGTGGAGCAAGACTGTTTTAGTTATTTGCAACTCCCAAAACATTGAGAGGGTACTAGATTGGAGCAGACCTCTCAAAAAGAGTGTTTTCCTTTGTAAAATGCTACATAGTTTCCACTAAATTAATTTCTGCTCCCTTCTCCAGTTTCACCAAACTACTTAGCCACATGTATGTTTGCTTCTATGCATGGGCTTCCAGGCATGGGCAAATTAAGGCCTGGAGGCCGGATGCAGCCATCTCAGTGCTTACCTCAGGCCCTCCTCATTTTTCCTGTCCTCTTGGCATAATAATACAGTGATCTGCCACATCTTTATGCCAAAAGGATGGGGGAGGAAGGCATATAGCAGCTAAGAGCACTCTCGGTCACTGTGTGTCTCACTCTCCTCTCGGCATAAGGTCCTCTCTGTATGCCAGGAGGACGGCTCAAGGAAAGCACGTGGTGATTGAGAGCCCTCCAAAGCACACTCAGTCACCACCTTATCTCACCCTTCTCCAAGCATTCTGTCAAGAGGACAGCCCGAGGATTGGGGGAGGAAAATGGGAAATAGTATTGAGGCAGTTGCCGCATGTCCCGCCTTCTTCCTGGCATATGAATGGGACAAGCAGCCCATGCTTATGCTGGGAGGACAACCTGAAGATGACCCATGCCTGGCCCCCCTCCCTCCTGGCCCAGCTCTTATGGCTGAGCCCACAATGCGGCCCCAAAGCAAAAATGTTTGCCCATACCTGACCTAGTAATAATAATAATAATAATAATAATAATAATAATAATAACAACAACTTTATTTTTTTATCCTGCCTCCATCTCCCCACAAGGACTTGCGGCAGCTAATTCAGGGCAAAAGCCCGAAAACAATAAAACAGAGTAAAACAGATAAAAACAGCATCTTCAAATAAGTAAAACACAGTAAAATCAGACATGCAGTACAAGTGCAATACAGTAACAATAAAAACCAATTTAAAACATTAAATAATGAGATAAAAGACCACCAATTAGGAAAATGGAGTAAAATGGGAGGGCAGTTGAGATGAAAGTGCAATGATATATTTTATAGTGCCTCTGGAGGTGAAGAAGACAAAGTGCTAAGCAGTCTCAAACATTGGAGTGAGGTAGGCTTTCACCTACGCAAAAAGCAGCACACAGAAGCAAACTGCTGCTGCTGCTCAGTCATTTAGTCGTCTCCGACTCTTCGTGACCTCATGGACCAGTCCATACCAGAGCTCCCTGTTGGCCGTCACCGCCCCCAGTTCCTTCAAGATCAAGCCAGTCACTTCAAGGATACCGTCCACCATCTTGCCCTTGGTCGGCCTCTCTTCCTTTTTCCTTCCATTTTCCCCAGCATCATGATCTTTTCCAAGCTTTCCTGCCTTCTCATGATGTGGCCAAAATACTTCAACTCTAGTATCCTTCCCTCCAGTGACTATGCAATCTATATTCTTTGATAAAAGTCAGAATGCAGCTCACTGTACATTTTAGAGCCCAGCAAGAATCTACAAAGGAATATTCAGCAAAAGATGATAAAGGTTTATTTTTGTTTCACGTTCATCCACTTGAATCCAGGTCCATGAAAGAGAAGAAAAGTGGTCCATGGCACGTTAACAACCATTCCCAAAATGTGACATGAACTAAAATTTCAACAGGTAGTATAGCACACGAACAACTAACATAAACAATAAATGAACAGCAAGCCCCTGGTGGTGCAGTGTGTTAAAGTGCAGAGCTGCTGAACTTGCAGACCGGAAGGTCGCAGGTTCGAATCCGGGGAGCGGAGTGAGCGGCCGCTGTTAGCTCCAGATTCTGCCAACCTAGCAGTTTGAAAACATGCAAATGTGAGTAGATCAATAGGTACCGCTCCAGTGGGAAGGTAACGGTGCTCCATGCAGTCATGCTGGCCACATGACCTTGGAGGTGTCTAAGGACAACGCCGGCTCTTCAGCTTAGAAATTGAGATGAGCATCAGCCCCCAGAGTCGGACACGACTGGACTTAATGTCAGGGGAAACCTTTACCTAAGCAATAATCAATACTTGTTAAACTGGCAATAGACCTGCATTCTCAATCCTACACAGAATTTGTCTCAGAAATGCAGTCAGACAAAATGATGTGGGTAAAGAAGACGTACTTTGTTAGAAAACACAAACTAGCAAAATCGCTTATGCCCCTGAATGACTACATCCAATCTTATCTCACTCAACAGAACATGAATCAGAACTTACTTTCCTGAGAAGAAATTCTCAATTATTGCAGTTGGGTTTCTAATATCGAAACAAAGTCCATTACATGCCAATAACATTCAATTTCGACTGTTTTTTTGAAAAATGAAAAGTTGCCTCAAGGTACTACAATCACTAGTGAAAGATGTCGAAGGGATGGGATAGCTAAATCTTTTTCACATCAAGACAGAAGGCAGGCTCTCTTGCGGCAGAGCCAAAAGTTTGCCAAAAACAAAGCCAGGTGGATCTCATTTTCTATTTCTATTTGTCCTCCAGTTTTGCCTTGAGGCCTTCTTCCTACTTAGAAATTCACCTTTCCCCTTTGGGGGGAGGGCTCTAGTAATTGTGTTTCATAAAGCCGCTGAGTCCCCCTTCTGGGGTGAGAAGGTGGGATATAAATGTAGTAAATAAATACATAATTATCACTATGTGACCAAAACAAAAGCTGATGAAGCAAGTGAGTTGTACAAGCCCTATAACCAGAACATTGGCTGTAGCTCTTTGAACTAGCTGATGTTCCAAGAGTTTTTTAAGAGCAGCCCATGAAGAGTGTGTTACAGTAATCTAAATGGGATTTCTTCAAGGTACCAGTTTTAAAAGACAGGCTGCAGTTATTGTGTATCCCTTTTCAGATACAAATCACAACCACACAGCACATATTCATGTCATATTCCAATCCAGGGAGGCTGACATTCATTCACCTTTATTGAGAAAAATCTAGTCTATAGTTAGTCAGAAGCCTAACAGATTTCCCACTATTACTCCAAAATCAAACACAACAGTAAAGTATATTCAATATCACAAAAAAGGTTCTCAAACAACATAAAAGTGAAGCAGATTAAACCACTTCTCACACTTACATTTGCTTTCCGTTCTCTCAATCCACCTACCCCTAACTGTTTAAAAATACATACAGAATAGCTGGATAGTCTTATGGCAATTTACTCAGAAATAAAATTCCCATCACATGGTTCATGACAGCATTTTCTCTGTGACAGCTTTCTCTCACAACCTTGTCAGGCCTTCCCAACCCACTACCATGGTTGATCAATATAAAACAAAAGTAACCTACAAAGTGTTACCAGTTCTCCTAACTCCTTTAGGTCTCCCTAAGTTGACAAGAAACAAAAACATTAATACATGCACATTCATTCTCACATTACTTTCTGCTGCAGCTCTGTGAAAATAGCAGGCAAATTAAACGAGGCACAGTGAGTCCCACTGCAACATCCAAGGACTGAAAAGGCCACTGGACTGCTGCTACTTTGAGCAGGTGCAGGACCTCACACTGAACAAATAAAGAGTTTCTCTTCAAGGCAGCTTTCTCTACTGAACTTTACAAGACAATAAAACAAACCAAGCATTTGTTTCATCCCTACCTGAGTGTAGCTTCAGTAGGAGACCTCTTACAAGATCAGTGCAAAGCTGAAAATAAAGATGCAGCAATCTAACAATCCACCTGACTCAGGTCACAGCTCACCGCTGGCCCTTTGACTCTTCAAATGATCAATTCTTGCATAAGCATCCACTGGCTAAATCTGTCAATCTTTCTCCCCACCCCAGCTGTTCCTTTCTCTCCATGGCCTTTTCACAGCAGGAAACCCCTACCCATAAAGACAATCCTATAAAAGGGTGGGGGGGGGTGGTGTCTGTGTGTCTGTCAGTCTTTATAGGGAAGTATTTGCTTGCTGAGTTTAGCAAAGACAAGGCTGAGAGATAGTCTAGGGAGGATAATATTGCCAATATAATCCCAGGGGCTGGTTATAACTAATGGGGGATGCATCAGTGGGCTGGTTGTATGTAGCCTGGGAATTTTGGAGAATAAAGTAAAGGCATTTGCACTTTCCAACCACCATCTGTCACCAATCAAATTTACAGACCCTGAAAACAAAGACAAGTGGGAAACTGGAACAAAACTACACAATCTGGAACTATTGGGTCCTGAGAGCACAGACCTTTAGACAAGCTTTCATCATGTCTATATCAATGTGTCTTCATTTGTTCTCATTCTACTAAAGTACAAAATAAAATCAATAATACGTACTTATGCTGGCGATGTAAACATTCATTAAAATTAATTCCAATGAAATCAGTCATTATTATCTTCAAGAATATTTGCACAAACACACTGGGCTAGATCTCACTGAAATCATAGGATATTTTTCCCAATAAGCATACATAAGACTGGGCTATCAGTGTGTTTCAGATGCGGGTGGGAAAATGCATCAATTAACTGTGAATGAAGTTACAAAATCTTGTGAGCGGGCAATGCCATTCACTGGCAATATCATCTGCTGTAGGAGCAGCCTACTGGCATCATTCCTACTAGAAATTAACCCAGCATACTACAGTGTGGCATCAAACCAACATCACAAACTGTTCCAGTTCTTGCAGCTGACTTGGAAACACTGCGGTCGTTAAGACTCTTAATACCAAGCTTCTCAAATAGCTGGAGAGTGAAAAGGTTACTAAGTATGTGTGTGCCAGCCAATCGTCATTGCAGTTGTATGTGAGAAAAGATGACCTGGAAGTAGTTTGTTGCTGTTTTCTGAAAAGTGACCTTTATGGAACCAGTGACATACAAATACTCATGAAAGAGGGAAAGACTAGAAAGGAAGGGGAATTAATCAACTGTTTTTGCAATTCTACAGGTTTTTAGTTCCAACAATAAAGGATGCCAAAACCTTCACAATGTTAAGGAAGCACAAAGCTAGTTTTAGGTACTGAAAGCATTCTTCAAATTGACAACAAAGGTCAGAGACATTTTTGTTCAACTGCAGGCATCCTGGATATCCAGTCATTGAGCCCTATTTATCATAGAACATTTTAATTTGTTAACATGATTGTTTTAATCTATTAAAGTAAATTGTTTTATCATGTCAGTACAGATTTTACTTTCATGCTACCCTGAGTTCTTTTAGTAAAAATAAATAAATATTTTATACATTGTATCAGGGGCCCAGGTAGGCCAATAGACCATCCATCCATGGAGAGAGAGGCAGAGAGATTTCTCAGTATAGCTGAATAACTATCACCAAGAGTATCTGAGATGTTTTAATGGTTGGTTTTAATGTATATGTTTATTTGCTGAATGTATGTTTGTGTGGGATTGAATTGTTGCCTATATATATGTGAGCCACTCTGAGTCCCCTTTATATGGTAAATAAATAAAAATAAGAGTGAGCCCACATTATAGAATTAATGCAGTTTGACACCACTTTAATTGCCATGACTCAATGTTATGGAATAATGGGAGCAATAGTTTGCACTCTCTATCAGGATTTCATAGCTTTGATGCATGGCAATTAAAGTGGTAACAACTGTTAATTCTACAGTGTAGATGCTTCTAAAGTTCAATGGAGAAGTGTCTATACAAAAAATGAATTGGATCCTTCCTCTTATTACCTACAAGTGTATTACAAGAATACACAGGAAGCTGCCTTTTATTAAGTCAGACCTTGTACAATCTATTTCCATTCATCTCCTCTCTATCACAGGTTTTTAAGAGCTTGGGGGAGCCTCCGGTGGAGTAGTGGATTAAAGCCTTGTGACTTGAAGGTTGGGTTGCTGACCTGAAGGCTGCCAGGTTCGAATCCCACCCGAGGAGAGCGTGGATGAGCTCCCTCTATCAGCTCCAGCTCCATGCGTGGACATGAGAGAAGCCTCCCACAAAGATGGTAAAAAACATCAAAACATCCAGGCGTCCCCTGGGCAACATCCTTGCAGACGGCCAATTCTCTCACTCCAGAAGCAACTCAAGTTGCTCCTGACACGAAAAAAAAGGAGCTTGGGGACAGGTGTTTTAAAGCTCCACAGCCAGAATTCTATGCCAGAATCTGAACCCATGACTGTGGACATGAAATGCTTGTGCTCATTTTCTATGTATTTACCAACATATAGAAAATATCTAATTCAACCCCCCAAGAACTATGGCTAAAGACAACACACAAGTAGGATAAAGCACACATGCTTGGTCATCATATCACTTTCTCTTCAAACAATTGATACTCACTTACCCCTCCCCCCGTCATCCCTTTATTATAAAAGCAGCTGTACTGGATGATATGGTGGCCACCATAACAAAACAGAAGACAACATGTGTCAGATATTTGCCCTTCTCAGGAAGGTCATGGACCGTACATTACTATGTTACTCGTGGGTGGTCCTGCAGTTAAGAGATCTCTGTGAGACTGAGACAAAATATAAGAGCCTCTAGACAGTCAATGCCATTTAGCATTTTAAGAGGGCTGCCAGAGAGAGAGAGAGCACAGCTGCTTTTTTATAATACAGTAGAGTCTCACTTATCCAACATAAACGGGCCGGCAGAACGTTGGATAAGCGAATATGTTGGATAATAAGGAGAAATTAAGAAAAAGCCTATTAAACATCAAAATAGGTTATGATTTTACAAATTAAGCACCAAAACATCATGTTATACAACAAATTTTAAAGAAAAAGTAGTTCAATACACAGTAATGCTATGTAGTAATTACTGTATTACGAATTTAGCACCAAAATATCATGATGTATTGAAAACATTGACTACAAAAATGCGTTGGATAATCCAGAATGTTGGATAAGCGAGTGTTGGATAAGTGAGACTCTACTGTAATGAATAATAACAACCTAAGAGTAGTTGTTGGAACTAGAGTATTGAAGGAACTAGCAGAAGTAATTTCAGAACCATTAGCAATAATCTTTGAGAATTCTTGGAGAACAAGAGAAGTCCCAGCAGACTGGAGGAGGGCAAATGTTGTCCCTATCTTCAAGATGGAAAAAAAGAGGACCCAAACAATTACTGTCCAGTCTGTCTGACATCAATACCAGGAAAGATTCTGGAACATATAATTAAGGAGGCAGTCTGCAATCACTTAGAAAGGAATGTTCTGATTACTAAAAGTCAACATCGATTTCTCAAAAACAAGTCATGCCAGACTAATCTTATCTCTTTTTTGATAGAGTTACAAGCTTGGTAGATGCAGGGAATGCTATGGATGAAGCATATCTTGATTTCAGTAAGGCCTTCAACATGTCCTCCTTGGAAACAAACTAGTTAAATGTGGGCTAGGCAATGCTACTATTAAGTGAATCTGTAATTGGTTAAGTGACCAAACCCAAAGGGTGCTCACCAATGGTTCCACTTCATTTTGGAAAGAAGTGACTAGTGGGTTTGGTCCTGGGCCAAGTACTATTCAATATCTTTATTAATGACTTGAATGAAGGTTTAGAGGGCATGCTTATCATGTTTGCAAATGACACCAAATTAGGAGGGACAGCTAATACTCCAAATGACAGGAGCAGAATTCAAAATGACCGTAACTGGTTAGAGAGCTGGGCTAAAGCAAACAAAATGAATTCCAACAAGGAGAAGTGTAGGATACTTCACTTAGGCACAAAAATGAAATGCAAAGATACAGAATAGATGATGCCTGGCTCGACATCAGTGCGTGTGAAAGGATGTCATAAGGAAGAGGGTGCAGGCTTTGTTTCCACTGCCCTGGAAACTAAGGCCCCTTCCACACAGCTGAATAAAATCCCATATTTTCTACTTTGTGGACTCAGATAATTCAGTTCAAGGCAGATATTTTGGGATTTGCTACCTTGATATTCTGGGTTATAAGGCTGTGTGGAAGGGCCCTGGGACTCAGAGCAATGGGTTCAAATTACAGGAAAGGAGATTCTACCAGAACATTAGGAAGAGCTTCCTGACCATGAGAACTGTTCAACAGTGGAACTCACTGCCTCAGGGTGTGGTGGAAGCTCCTTCCTTGGAAGCATTTAAATAAAGGCTGGATGGCCATCTATTGGGGGTGCTTTGATTGTGCTTTTCCTGCATGTCAGGGGACTGGACTAGATGGCCCATGTGGTCTCTTCCAACTCTGATTCTGTGATCCAGGCATTATGAACATAAAATGGAGCTAAATATAAGTGACAACATAGCCAGGTTAACAGTGCATCCATACACAATCCATGCCAGGGAATAATGGGAACTGCTGGGGTTTTTTATTTACTTCAATAGGAGACAAGCATTTCTTTTCATTGAATGAGGGCAGTTATTTAATTTTTCACGTGTCTATTTGTATATCTCGTTTGGTGTACTTCATCTGACATACGCTTGAAGTTGCTTTAAACTGATCCCTGTGAGCCCCTATCTTTTTATGAAACAGGAGAAATTCACTATTTGGTAGGGGAAGCATAAGCCTTCCTTTTTTACTCTCTCCACACAAAAAGGTCATGCTGCAGTGGTTGTAATCAGAATATGACAATATGTATTTTCAATGTACAGATACACACACAAAATTAAAGCTCTAAAATTACAATTAGACGTTTACAATCCGACTCCATGCTCATTACATGCTAGAATGTTTAACTAAATGTATGAGAACTATAGAGCCCTATGGCTGCTGAAATAACACAGAAATGGGACAAACTTAAGAATGTAAGTACATGATAGTATAATCCGTCCCAAGTATTCAACAGAATTACAGTGCAATTCTATACTAGTCAACTCAGAAGTAAGTAATGCTAGGAATTACTCCCACATAACCAAGTCAGTCTTAATTACTATAGCACACCTTGATAACATAGACAATATTTCAATAAACTTAGCATACAAATAACACAGCTATGTGTTAATGCTTTTTCATCAAATCAGAAAACTTGGAAATTGTGTAACTTGTCCATTTAGTTATAACTAGACCTGCTAAACGTTTAGTACAACTTTTCAGGGCACAATTGGCACTAGTTTGAACAAAACAATGTAAAGTGCATCATATGGCAATGCCACTCCAAATCAACAACTATGAATCTTCCTTCTACCAAATCCTGATTTCTTTCTACATATTAAATATATATACATACATATCTGGTCATTATCCTCAAGAACGTGTTCTATGAAATAGTAAGAAGCCTGATCAGAATGGCAGGGCTTCATCTGCATGACAACAGTGGGTTTCCTTGCAAGATATCCTGAAATGGGTAACTCAACTCCAGTGAGGAAGAGAAACACATTCAACAGATTTCCAGTGTGGGTCAAACAATCACATGAAGTGCCATCAATTGCACACTTGCAAATCATATCAGCTGTACAGATTTCAACCTGTAATCTACAACTGCAACGTTAAGAACACCTAGTAAAATACATTATAAAACCTCTAACTTTGGACCTAATCCTCTAAAAATGATTGACATCATTTTTAGAGTCGAGCATATCTGCTTCCTCTACACAGACACTCCAAAGCTGACCAATATTTTGCTCAAATCTTAGCAATACCATTCATCTTGTTTAAACAGAATCCAAGTATGTGAAGTAGCCTTTCCCAAGCTTTTGTCTTTCAGATATGCTAGGCTTCAGTTGGCCATGTTGGTTGGCTGAATGGAGCTGTAGGTGAAAAGCTCTGGAGGAAACTGGGCTGGTGAAGGCTGATGTAAAAAAAAAAAGATCCCTTAAATGCTCTATAAAAGAGAACTCTGGCCTCTGCCAAAATGGAATCATTTTATAAAACACTATATTTCTTCATGTTCCGATCTGTTATTTTTATAGTGATTTTAAAGAAATGGAAAGTATAGGTCTCAGAAGTGCAATGTTTTCTTGCCTAGTCCACTCTATTTTACATTTAAATTAATGACATAATGGTTATTAACCATTTGAGCAGATTTCAAATAAAATATTTTAAGAACTATACAGCTATCTCAAGCGATGTGTGCTAAAATTATCTTCTTGCATTTCAGTCCTGAGCACATTTTCTCAAAAGTAATCTCAACTGATTTTAGTAAATACAAAAATTTCTCAGATGATCAGTTTAAAAGGCCAACATACCTACACATATAAATAATTTGTTGCACTGGACCCACACATATGCCTTAATGTTTCTGCTGAAGAAACATTCTATTTTGTTACCACTCAAGTCACAATATGATTTGCTGGCAGTGTCCTTTGTTATTTTGAGAGCTATGTAAGATGTAGTTGCATGAGTTCAGTGGGCACTTACTGGATGATGCCTGTGGCATAAATGATGGTACACAATGCTTCCTGCTCTGTATTCATGCTATTTATGGAACCTATTTTTTAAAAAAATATAGGCACTTGGTAGTCATGTGTTCCCTACTATTCTACCACAGCACTAGAAATCTGAACCATCACTAGTTTGCTCCTTTTTTATATTTAAAAAGCATCGGGCTTTTCTCTCCACACTGCTCTGCCTCTTAAAAATCTTAACTAGCATTTGAACAGCACAGCTGTGCGCATTTGTACTGAGAATGCAGAGTCCCACCAAATTCAATGCAGCTTAGAAGTACGTACAGGTCTAAATTGTTACACGAATGCATCTCATGGTGCAAAGCTATCATCTAGTGTTGCATACAAAAATAAATGAATATATACAGAAGTTGATCGTCAGTATGGCTATTCCTCTGGCAAGGAACTTTCATAAACTAGCTCCTTTATATAGATTCAGAATATCATTTTAAAGATGTTATATAGGGACTACCAAGAACACAGTAATAACATTTTGTTTGCTTGTTCTGCCAACCTAGCAGTTCGAAAACATGCAAATGTGAGTAGATCAATAGGTACCGCTCCAGCGGGAAGGTAACGGCTCTCCATGCAGTCATGCCGGCCACATGACCTTGGAGGTGTCTACAGACAATGCCGGCTCTTCAGCTTAGAAATGGAGATGAACAACAACCCCCAGAGTCGGACACGACTGGACTTAACGTCAGGGGAAGCCTTTACCTTTACCTAACACCTGGAAAGACTCTTATTTCTAAGTCTACAGTCCTATTCATACTTACAGTAGAATCTCACTTATCCAACACTCGCTTATACAACGTTCTGGATTATCCAATGCATTTTTGTAGTCAATGTTTTCAATACATTGTGATATTTGGTGCTAAATTCATAAATACAGTAATTACTACATAGCATTACTGCGTATTGAATAACTTTTTCTGTCAATTTGTTGTATAACATGATGTTTTGGTGCTTAATTTGTAAAATCATAACCTAATTTGATGTTTAATAGGCCTTTCCTTAATGCCTCATTATCCAACATATTCGCTTATCCAACATTCTGCTGGCCCGTTTATGTTGGATAAGTGAGACTCTACTGTATTTTCATGTAATTGTCACTGAAATTTAATAGACTTTATATCTGAACAAGTTCAGTTAAGACTATGGCTTAAATCCAATCATTAGTTCAAACTTATTTAATCAGCTTCTGAATTGTAAGTTAGCATTTATGTAAATCTCATTAGTTAAAAGTATTTAGTGTAGGTGAGAGTAGCAACTGGGTTTAGGCCTATAACCTTAATAAGTTACAGTGCATTAAGCAGAACTACTCAGTGGATTTCAACCATACTTCAGCACAGTACTTTATCTTATCTAAGTTCATCTGATCATGCTAGGAAGAAATTCTTAATCTCCACATTACCCTCACTGTTGGCAAATACAATTTCTCTGTTCCAGGGCAAACGGAATGTCACAAAACAAGCTCATGGGATTTATCTTCAAGAACCCCACTTAAAAAAAAGGGGGGGGGGATTGTCTCTTTAGGTAAGACTCAAGCCTGTTCCAAAAATGTATGGTTTCTTTGATATGTCCAATAATCTTGGTTCGTCCAGTAGTCAACCGAAAGAATATCTTGGATCAGAATACCACCTCCACATCATGAGCAGTCTCAGTAACGGATTTTCACCATGAAGTTATAATCATCAGCTAAAAAGAAGGATAGTGAAGCTGTATGAAAAGAGTGATGGGGTAATGGTCAAAATAAGGATAACTGAGGCAAGGCTTTTATAAGTGTGCTATGCTTGATGGACACTCTTTCACTTGATGGCGGAAAAACACACACAAAAGGCAAGATTACATTTTTCAATTAAAACATCCAATTCATATTTATAAGCCAGAGAGATCATTTTTGCAATATACTAATATAGAATGATTTCTGTTGCTCATAAACCTAAAGCAGATAAGAATGTATTTGGGAATACACACGATAGCTTGTTTACAATTGCTAGGAAGTCAAATAGGACTTAATTCCCAGTAAACAGGTTTTCATTCCTTTTGAGAGCTAGGAAGCTGAGCCTGTTTATTCAATGTGGTCTCTTTCAAAGCCTAATGTCAGTTATGTGGGTTTTCTTATTTATTTATTTTTGTCTCTCTGAACATCTTGCTAGGTTTCTATAAGTTATGTTTTAAAATGAATTCAAAATATTTATTCCACTGTCTATGCCGAAGTTTAAAAGCAAAAAGATCAGCCAACTGTGGCATTAGTAGATGTCGAACAGCCAGGAACATTGTTTCCAAAATAATAATTGAAATGAAAAGCCAACTATGGAGTTAGAATGTGAACTCCATCCTGTAGCATGCTGGGCAGGAATGTCTTCCAAATCAAAAAGAAAGAAAATTTACAGAACTGGCATTGGAATTATGCATTGGAATTAAAGAGACCACACTCTATAGCAGGCATGGGAAAACTTCGGCCCTCTGGGTATTTTGGACTTCAACTCCCACAATTCCTAACAGCCTAAGGTTTGCCCATTCCTGCTCAATGGTGTTTGGTCCCAGGACCACCATAGATACAAAAATCTATGGATGTTCAAGTCCCATTATATACAGTGGCGTAATAAAACCAGTTCTCTTTGTATAACATGGCAAAATTAATGCTTTTAGAGCAGTGGTTCTCAACCTGTGGGTCCCCAGATGTTTTGGCCTTCAACTCTGAGAAATCCTAACAGCTGGTAAACTGGCTGGGATTTCTGGAAGTTGTAGGCCAAAAAACCTGGGGACCCACATGTTGAGACCACTGTTTCAGAGTCTGTTCAAGCCACAGATGGTTTAATCTAAGGATGCAGATTTCGTAGATAAGGAAGGTCTGTTATAAACAGACAGAGCTCCTTCAAAGGAATTGAAACTATGGTAATAATGTCCATTTCCTTATCTCTCCTGAGCCACAATGGGAAGGAACAATCTCTTTCTTTGACATCTTCTCTGTAGCAAATAACATGTCAGGAAATACACACATGCACCCCTCGGGAGTTATAGTTTGGTGAGGCACCAAAACTCCTGGGCAAAGCAGGCTACTGCAGGCAAAACAGACAGGCCTTGAAGCTGCAATGCTAATCAAGGTGATTAACTGCAACATTCACACTTGCCTCCAACAGACAAGAGTTTTTCCTCCCACCCTGGACCTTCAACAGATATATAAACCCCATTGGCTTAGTTTCCAACAGATCTCACAACCTCTGAGGATGCCTGTCATGGGCAATGGGCGAAACATCAGGAGAGAATGCTTCTGGAACATGGTCATACAGCCTGGAAAACTCACAGCAACCCAGGCTAATAAAACTACAACTCTCATGATTCTATATAACATTGAGCCATGCCATTGAAACTGGTGTCTAGTCCAAAACACCAAGAGAGCCCAAGTTTGCCCATGCCTGATGCAGATGCACTCTTAGAAAATCCTATGGAATTCAAGCGCTCGCCATACTTTGATAGGCACACAAAGTCCAACTATGTGGGTGTATTTGCACAGTAGGCAGCTTGGCACCCCTTTAAATGGCATGGCACAATGTGATGGGATCCTGGGAGTTGTAGCTTTACGAGGGCTTGAACCTTGGCTGTCAAAGTGGGCAAAGCTACAACCCCCAGGGTTTCACAGCAGTTAAAGCGGTGTCAAACTGCGTTAATTCCACAGTGAAGAGCACGCTTAAAGCAGGACGCGCGTATTTTATGGCGTGGGGACCCTCGTCCACCCTTTTTTGCACAAACATAAGCCAACCGCATTACCATACATACATATCTCCTTTGGGGCTCCTTCCAAGCGGTTCAAACACTGACAGGAGCTGACAGGAGCCAGCGGGCCCCCCTCCCTCCCCTCCGCCTCAGCCAGAGGGATCCCCTTCGACGCGCTTGGGTCAACACGGCAGGGATCCCCCAGTCCCCGCCTCCGGCCGCCCGTTTCCTCACCGTGTTTCGAAGGGCGCGGGGGTCACGGCTGGGCGCCCCCTCCTTCCTTGCCTCCTCTTGCGCCGCGTAGCGAAAGGAGCGACGCCCGGCGCAAGCAGTAACAGCAGCAGCCCCTGTACCTGACCTACTTTCCGCCTGGCTTGCCGCTGAACGTCGCACCACTAACCTACTTTCCAACCAATGGCTTCTCCCCCCGCACCGAGCCCCCGACCAATCGCAGGGCACTGGCGCTGCCACCCTTCAAGGACCAATCGCCGGCGAAGGAGCGGCCCCTTCGGCCCGCCTTCCGACCCGGGCGGCCAATCGCCATCGCCGGCCGGCGAGTGAAGGCGTCGGAATGGCGAGAACGCGCCTGCTGAAAAGCCTCTAAACTGGAGGAAGGGAAAGAGAGGGGGGTGAGGCGCGCGCGCCCGCCTGCCTGACTGCCCGCCCATTCGCTCGCGCCGCCTTCCTGCCGGCCCCTGGTGGCTCCGGCGGCTAACGGTTGCGTAAGTGACTGTTTGGGACGGGCGGGACCCGGATGTAGGGCTGCCGAGGCGCGGCCCAGCTTCCCCTGCGCGCGCTGCTGTCGTCACAGGGAGGCCGTTGGGGGACTCCGGTGCCGCGCGCCTCAGGTCTCTTTGAGCGGGGCACAACGAAGCTCGTCAGAGTCCACCGCCTTTTCATTCTCGGTTGCCCCTGGGGAACGTTTCAGGGTGACAGGAAGCACTCCCTTCCCATAACACAAACCTATAAAATTGAGATTCATACCAACCTTACTAAAATTGGGTTGCTGTGAGTTTTTCGGGCTGTTTGGCCCTGTTCCAGAAGCATTCTCTCCTGACGTTTCGCCTGCATCTATGGCAGGCATTCTTAGAGGTTGTGTGGTCTGTTGAAATCTAGGCAAGTGGGGTTTATATACCTGTGGAAAGTCCAGGGTGGGACTTTGTGTGTTGGTTTTTATCAGAATGTGAAACCCTGTAACGAAAAACTACCTCAGGTTTGCGCCATCAGGTACAGGTTGAGTATCAGAAATGCCTAGGACCACAATGTTCTGTATTTTGGATTTTTTAAAATCATATTTTGGAATATTTGCATGTATCCAATGAGTTATCCTGGAGGTAAAACTCCAGTCTCAACATGGAACTCCGTGTGTATTTCGTACATAACTTGGATACAATGCTTTAAAGTTAAGTTTATGCAATATCTTTTTATACTGCTGTACACAAAACAAAATGTGAGTACACTGAACCACCGGAAAGCAAAGTTGTCCCTATCTCAGTCATTCCTATGGACGATTTTAGATTTTGGAGTGTTTGGCATTTCTGGATAAGAGATGTTCAACCTGCACAGTTTTTTCACAACTTGCTTTGATGTTTCTATGCTGTAGGTGACTGTAGACCAGTGGTTCCCAACCTGTGGTCTGTGGACCACCAGTGATCTCTAAGAACTAAAACGTGGTCTGTGGCCCCACCGTTACTGCACCTTGCAACGAGAGCGACTGGTCTCACAATACCCTCTTATAGTGCTGAGCCAGTGGGGATATCGGGAGGGAAAAGGCTGACTACCCACGAAAGGCATGACAACAAGCCTCCTAACTGCTGCTTCTCCTCCTCCTCCTCCCTCCCCCTGAGCAGAGTCGTTCCATGTGGTGCCTGGAAGCAGAGTGTCTTGGTGTGTTCGTTTTTAGGTCTGTTCCTGGGGTTATTTGGGGGTGCTGATTAAGAAAATTGGATTGGATAGACTACATCAGCTCTAGATGATTAAACATGGTTTTCTGTAGGTAAGCAGATAGCGACTACTGGGTGGCATATGTTCTATATCAGAAACAAGAGCTGATGTGGTCTAACCAATGCAATTTTCTTAATCAGCACCCCAAATAACCAAACCAAATCTAAAGTTGACAAAAAACTGATTTGTAACCCTTTTGGTACTAATATTGGAGAGCGGTCCCTGGTCAAAGTGGTTCCCGGTGAAAAAAGGTTGGGAACCACTGCTGTAGATTGTAGAGCCCTATTCTTGATCTGCATGTTCTTCCACAGTGAGGTTATCGGTTTCCAGGTGGAAGCTGGTCCTGGTCAGGGTTGGCTTGACGCGCCTTCCTCTTGGCACGTTTCTCCCTTTCGCCTTCCATTTTTGCCTTTTCAAATTCCACAGCACTGCTGGTCACAGCTGACCTCCAGCTAGAGTGCTCAAGGACCAGGGTTTCCCAGTTCTTGGTGTCTATGCCACAGTTTTTAAGGTTAGCTTTAAGCCTACCTTTAAATCTCTTTTGCTGTCCACCAACATTCCATTTTCTGTTCTTGAGCTGAGAGTAGAGTAACTACTTTGGGAGGCAGTGATCGGGTATTCGGACAACATGACCAGTCCAGCGAAGTTGATGGCGGAGCAGCATCTCTTAAATGCGAGTGGTCTTTGCTTCTTCCAGCACGCTGATATTTGTCTCTGTCTTCCCAAGAGGTTTGCAGGATTTTTCAGAGGCAATGCTGATGGAATCGTTCCAGGAGTTGAGTGTGACATCTGTAGACAGTCCACATTTCGCAGGCATATAACAGGGTTGGAAAGACAATAGCTTTATAAACAAACACCTTGGTATCCCTGTGAATATCCCGATCCTCAAACATTCTCTGCTTCATTCGGAAAAATGCCTCACTCACAGAGCTCAGGCGGTGTTGTATTTCAGTGTCAGCGTTGACAATGTTGTAAAATGTGATTTAATGAAATTACATTAAATTTTGTAATGAAATTTGTGAAAGAACTGTGTGTGATATGAATTTTTTGTTTGAATTAAGCACTCAAAATCTATTTACAACAGCTACAATGTTGAAAACAGGTATTTTTCATTGGCAGATGCGCATGAAGGAAAACATTACTGTCAATGGGGAAATTTGAGGGGCTTCTCTCTCATTTTTGAGCTATTCTGATGAAACTTGATACAGTGGTAGAACACATTTACCACTGTTAGCTCACCAAATTTCAGAATGTTTGACTTACCCTCAGATTTTTGGCAAATTTTCATTTTTTAATTAAAAACATTTTTAATAATAACAAAAATCTGTTCCTGGTTTGAAAGTGTTATTTCCTGTTTCATTGGGTTGTCTTTACTTTGAAAGTCATTGTTCTACTTGAGAAACTTTGTTTTTGTGGCTGAAACTTTATTAAATTGGTGGAGAAAGACTCAACAAATCATAATGTGTTATTTATAGAACGATGTCCCTTGCACAAAGACAAAGTTTTGGTAGTGTAATAAAGTTTCGCCATGTTTTTATGACAGAACCAATTAGGAAATGGCATTTATCAACCAGGAACAGAAATTATAGCACACCATCAAACCACTCCTGACAGATGGCCATCAGCCTCTGAATAAATAAATCTTCCTGGTTTGAAAGTGTTATTTCCTGTTTGATTGGGTTTTCTTGGGCTGAGAGTGTGTAATTTGCCCAACATCACCCAGTGTTTTTCCATGGCTGAGTGGGGAATCAAGCCACAATCGGAGTCCACTCTCAAACCACTACACTACACCATGCTGTCTCTCTCTAAACTCATACCCTCCAAAAATTCACAGATGAAAACCAGGACAAGCAACATCCAAATTTGGTCAAGATAGTCAATGTTATTAATAAGGAAAAAGTGAGGACAAACGGGGGGGGGGGGGGGAGGAATGTCAAGAGGAGAGAGGAACTGGGACATCTAGAGAATGTAGTTTTAAAGCAGGCATATGGCTCCTCGGTAACTATTAGGGAAACTTTAGGTGCTGCTATCTCCCTTATTTTTAAATCTATTGGGGTGAAACTTGCTACAGTAGTAGGACAAATTTACCACACTTTGCCCATCAAGTTTCATAGTATTTCACTTATCCATGGAATTTTAGGGGATTATTAAAGCTTTTTAAAACAACCTGCCTCTCCCTCTCTCCCCCGTCAGCCTTGATTGGCTGAGAGGCACAGGTTTACCTTCTCTCATATTGGCACACAATCACATAACTTTGCACAGGTTTATATACTATTATTTCCTTAACTCCTCTTTGCAAATTCCATAACTGTATGTATTATAATAATTAGACAGTCTCGCAATGCCACAGATAGCTTCTCCAGCCCAATGCATTCTGGGAAATGTAGTTCAGTGCAGGCATGTGGCATCTCCTTGCTTCCTATTAAATTACTATAAATGGGGAAAATTCAGAGGCTTCTTTCTCCCTCATTTTTAAAGCTATTGGGCTGAAACTTGCTACAGTGGTAGAACATATTTATCACTCTTTACTTATCAAGCATCATAATGTTTCACCCATCCACTGATCTTTTGGGAATTTTGGGAAAACATGTTTTTTAAAAAGACTACAAGAACAATGCCTCCACCTCCCCTTTCCTCTTCCATCAGCCATGATTGGCTGAGAGGGATGCCAACATGTTTGGCTTCAACTCTCAGTGGGCTTGGTCACAGCTACATCTGAAGACATCCAAGACTTAAGACCCTCCTGGGTGATTTTAATGTAAGAGTTGGGTGAGATGTTGACCTTTTGCCAGGAACTGTAGGGAAAGATAGAGTTGGAAATAGCAACTTAGATGGCATCCTACTTCTCACCAAATGTGTGGAACACAACTTTGCCATTACTAACACACACCTTCATCAGAAAAATAAGTTTAAGACATTGTGGAAGCACCCTTGGTCAAAGCATTGGTGCTTCTTTGTACTTCTCACAAGAGCCATAACAACTGCTGGACAGACCACCAACCAATTTGATCTACGGTGGCCATCAAGATTGCTGCTAAAACATAGACTCTGAGGAAGAAAGATAAGGTGCAAAATGAGCACTCAATCCCTTCAGGAACCCTCTAAACTAGCCCTTGTCCAAAGAACACTGAAGGATCCTTACCCATAGCTTGTATAGTTAGATCATATCTCAGTTTGTTCTGAAACTGAAACAATTCCTCACTGCTTCATTTGCAGGAAGAATTCAAAGTGCATTTTTCCTTTCCTTTAAATTTCTGCATGGCTTGTCATACACATCTTGGACCATTTTCTTTACTGATTCACTTGACTGCTGCAATAGTTATCTAAGACTCTTCTTCAGCCATTCCATTTTCTTAACCAAAATCTAGGTCTGAATATGATTTATGTAAAGTTATCCCTTCCTGCTTACTTGCTCTTATAAAGAGATAACTTGCATGTCTTTTCTCAAGTACACAGCTGATCCTTACTGTTGTTTATCAAGCCAGAATTTTCCTCTGTTCTCTCCATTATTCCACTTCATTGTTGTGACATTATTGCTATTAACTCATATAATTTCAGATCATTTTAATCTCCTGATTAAATCGCTAACAGGTTCTGGGTAGTTTGGCAATATCTCACTTGTAATGAGTTATTCCATGTCAGTTCAGTTGCATGAACAATGCTAAGTGCATTTTTCTTACCTTTAAACCCTGCACAGTTTGGGATCAAGACACCTGTGGCAGCATTCTCCTAAATCCTCAGAGCATTAATTTGTCACTTACGTCATTCTGTCATTTTATTAACATGGGAGCAGTGGGTTTTGCTAAAAAATATACTTTGTTTCCACAGAAAATTCTCAAACAACAGCTAAGCAGTCAATCAGACTTGCATCAGACAAATGATACTTGAAAAGAAACTTTTTGTAATATTTTTGTTTAGTGTTGTAAATATGGGATTCTATTCTTGAAATTATCTTCTTTCATATTAATAGATGTTAAATATTCTGACCTGAAATACATTCATGCCATATATTCTTACTGCATTTATTATTCTGTAATTCTCTTGCAGTGTGCCTCTTAAAATGCTGCAGGATTTCCACAAAGTCATTGTGTGCTTCTACAATAGTAACTTCTCTCATCACTACTGCAGCCACCCCCTCACACAGCCAAAGCTTCAACTCTGTAGTTGCCACAGCAACATCAACCCACGCAAAGTGCCATAGCATCACTGCTGCAATGCCATAGCAATGAAATCATGCTGCCAGGGATGTTGCCCAGTCCGACCATCAAATAAATGACTCTGTGAAGGAGTTAAAAAATATGGCTAGAGAATAAACTGCTATTCATGGAGGGAAGTATCACAGCAAGGGTGCCCTCATGCCCTTTGTATTTGTACTTCTTTCTTCCATATAATATCTTATCTCATTGTGGCATGGATTTTCTTCCACTGAAACATCTAGAGCAGCAATGTATCTGAACATATGTGAATGATATTCCTTGATATTGCTGCAGATCCATTATTTCATCATATAAGTTTGCATTGGATAACTAAATAGATGTGTTACTGGGCATTACTTCTTTAATAGAAAATGTTGTACTAAAAGCAGAAATAGCATGAGAAGAAAAGGGGGAAAGTCTTACAACACAACCAAGCTTATACATGTATGCTTTGTTTAATATGCTGTGGGGGGATGGTGAGGAAGGCTTATCTGTTTCCCCCATTTTCTCTTTGATTTGCTCTATATACATTCTTAGTGAGGAATTTTGATAATTCATATACAACTGCTCTGAATGTCAATACTGGGGAAATGTTTGTGTGTATATTATACCTCCAGAGTATTCCCTTTGCTTTGCTCTGACAAGTTTTCATGGATGAAGAAGTCTGTTTCAGAAACACTGACATAGGGACAAAAACCAGGATATTTTGAGAGGGGCCAAACATTAGCAGATTCTAGAAGGTGTGATATTCATGCATTTAGAGTATATCAATAATATAGATTTAAGAAACCGTAAGGAAAAATGTAAACTCAGTATGGAAACTATTGGAAAGAAGTTCATCTCAAGAGTAAAAACACATATTTGGTGAGGTATTTTTTTTTTTAGAATTGCAGCATACTGAAAACAACATTATTGTAAGGAGGGTGGCTACCGAGGGAGCCAATCTGTGATTAATAATGAATCAAAAGTTAGTGAACTGACCTCTATTGAAACTAAATTGCGGCCTGTTCTTCAGAAACCTACAATGTGGAGTCATAATCAGGAGTATCTATATTGGCCATGCAGCAAAATACAACAAAATTAACAAAAGAGCAATGTTTTTATTGGCCAATTGAAAAGCATAAAATATGTCATGCAAACTTTCAAAGCTCTATGGGCTTCTTCATCAAGCTACAGATATTGAAAAATCAAGAGAAGAAAAGTGATGAAGTGTATCTGTCATTGCTGTTTTGAACCATTATCTTTATATGCACAGTGACTTTGGGTACAGAATTTCTATATTTATTTTAAAACTGGATTCAATATTTGTAGTCTTACAAATTGTCTTACAGTTTTTGCAATTAAGATATAATTAGTACTGCCTTGATTATGAGATGTTTCCTCACCCATATGATCTTGAGGTTACTTGGCTAGATTTCTTCCTCCTTTGATGTAGATCCAATAGGAGTAAACAAATCAAGGTATGAATCAAAATTATATTAAGTACTATTAATGTCTTACTGATTATTACAATGGTATAGAGTAAACATTTGCTTCATTCTTTTGCTGAAATCAATTGGTTTCAAAATGCCTGGGTCATGCCCTTCATGTTCTAACTAAACTATATCATTCCACCCAAGGGAGTGTGCCTGATAGTTGGCAACTACTACATGATAGGAGCACCCTATATTTATCATCCTTTTATGGAGAAGGACAGGAAGTACTTAGAGAAGCATTCCGGGAAGATTATTCATCTCTATTTGTGAATCAGGCTGCAGTCAAAAAGGGAGTTCCCAAAAAGTGTTAACAATCCTTGACCTCAACTGTATAAGCAGCACAGTAATTCAATCAAGACAACTTGGGAATCCTGCTTAAGTATTGTGGATATGCTCAAAAAATAAACTTCATTATCCTGTTAAATGTTACGTTAATACAAGAGAGATATTTAACAACATATCCAGCATAGAATGGGTTGTGCTGAGAATGCTAGTCACTCAATTCTTTTCCCTCTTCCACCCAGTTTCCAATTTAGGAGCTTCCTACATACGTAAACACCAGTCAAGCATGCCGAGTCCCTTTTGGACTGTTTGGTGCAAAGGATTTTTTCCTTTCTGTTCCTCATGTGCAAATCTTGAGACTCCCCCCTGATTTTCCTCTTGTCCACAGGTGGTTTTGCTAGATAAGTACTACTCAAGAGCTGTAGTTACTGTTAATATATATCATGACACAGAATTTAGAATTGCAACTACTGATACTTTTAGCAAGCATATTCAGGTATGTAGCTGCGGAGATGCAAAAATAAGAACACTGCCCCTCCCAGTGAAAGTTTCCTTTACTCTCCAAATTTCTAGCAGTAATGTAAAATAAAAGTGCTAAGAATATTTAGAAAATATTCCAAATATGACTGAAAAAATATATGTTTTTGAACATTAGGAAGCCCAGACAGAAATCATCTTGGCCTAATGAGGATCTTCATAGGTTAGACTTGTTCTGCACAAAATTTGCAAGGCATTTTTCTGGACAGAAAATAGTATGATATTTCTGCAGAGATAATTCCGTTTTCTGCACAAAACATCCTTAATGGATGATTATTCAAGTCTTTCTCTTATAATTTCTTTACCATGCTCTCCATCTTAGTTATTGACAGGTCTAAATATAAGAACTATTTTAACTGTTTCATTGTTTTTTTTACCTAGTTTAAATGTATGTAAATTATCAATGACCATTATTTTTGTCTTCTTAAAATTCAATTCTACCTCTGTTTTGTTTTGCTTTTGCTTTCTTCCTTAACTTCCATCAGTATCATTTCAAATAGTTGAGATATTCTTCAGTGGTACTTACTTCCAAAATAATATCTGCAATCTAGAACTTGTATTAGCAGGTTTTGAGAAGGGCACCGCAATAGACTTGTCATTCCTAGTTGAATGTTAGCCAGCCTGCTGATTGACATTTCAGGATCCCACAGATTTTTCCCTAAGGATATAGTTTCCTGTTACCATGGTAATAACAGGAATAAAGGGAACAACTGCTTGTGACTAAATGCTTGAATGAGATGATATATCACACACAATAAAGTGTGTTCATGGTGATTTTGTGATTCAGCTAAGTATTTCCAGCTCTCATGTTGTACATGCAGGCTCATATAATAAGAAGATCCATTCCTTACAACACCCTTCACAAAAAGAAAACAAATTGCACCCCCATTCCATCCTGGTGACATACAGTTTATTGCAATCCACCAATATGAACCAGTTCCAGCTGAAATGTTATCAAAGTTCTCAGTCACAAATGTTATCAATGTTATCAATGTTATCATTCATCAAAATTGTGTTTGTGAGGAAGATAAATATTTTACAAGGATAATGCAACATTACAAGTACATAATCATAGAATTGGAAGAGACCACAAGGGCCATCCAGTACAATCCCCTACCATGCAAGAACACATGATCAAAGCACCCCGACCATCTGTCTCTGCTTAAAAGCCTCCAAAGAAGGAGCCTCCACCATACTCCAAGGCAGTGAGTTCTATTGTTGAACAGCTCTTTCCAACAGGAAGTTATTCTCAATGTTCCTGCAATTTGAATCCATTGCTCCATCTCCTAGTTTCTAGAAATATTTTAATATGGCTATCACAGCCCTTCTCAAACTTCTCTTTTAAGCCAAACATACTACTTAGCTCCCCCAGCTACTCCCTATTGGGCTTGGCATTCAAACCTTAGATCATTTTGGTTGCCCTTCTCTGACATGTTCTAGCTTGACAAAGACCTTGAATTGTGGTGTCCAAAACAGTATTCCAGGTGAGGTCTTACCAAAGCAGAAAAGAGTGACAGTATGTCTTCCCTAGTAGACACTCTACTATTGACACAGCCTAGAATTGCATTGGCTTTTTTAGCTGCTGCATCACAATGTTGTCTCATGTTCAGCTTGTGGTCTAAGACTCCTAGATCCTTTTCACATATACTGTTTTCAAGCCAGATGTCACCCATCCTATATCTGTGCATCATTTTTATTGCCTAAGTATAGTACCATACATTTCTTTTGTTAGAATTCAAATGTTTGTTATGTCTCCAGAAAGTGTCATGTTTCAACATTGTAACCTAAATCCAATTGTGACTTCATACCATAACAAACAATTGAATTGGTTGCTAAATGGTATATTGCTATGCAGTCCCATTGATGTATTTATTTATTTTGTTTACTTTGTTTTATATATACCGTTCTCTCTCCCTCGTTGAAGGACTCAGTGCAGCTAACATACGGCAGCCATTCAATGCCATTCAACATACACCACATCGTAATCAAAATGCAAATCAATTAATACATATAAAAGTGTATCCAGCTAATTTAAAAACATTAATACAGGATAGGACAATTATTAAAACTTCTATGATTAAAATTAAAACCGCCACTTTTCTGTTGCCCTATTCTACGTCCATAGCACTTAACCCAACTTAGCCGTTGTCTTTCCCAAAAGCTTCCTTCAAAAAGAAGGTTTTTTATTTGTTTCCTGAAGGATAACAGGGAGGGAGACATTCTGATGTCCTTCGGGAGGGAGTTCCAGAGCCAAAGAGCCACCATCGAGAAGACCCTCTCTCTCGTTCCCACCAACTGCACCAGAGACATGGGTGTGACCAAGAGTCGGGCCTCTCCAGCCAATCGTAGGGATCGGGTAGGCTTGTATTGGGAGATGCAGTTGGATGCATAAGTTGGGCCTGAACCATTTAGGGCTTTAAAGATTAAAACCAGCACCTTGAATTGCACCCAGACATACATTGGTAGCCAGTGGAGCTGCTGTAACGGGGTTGTTTGCTCCCTGGCTGCAGATCTTTGAACCAGCTGAAGCTTCTGAATGTTTTTAAGGGCAGCCCTACATAAAGCGCATTACAGTAATCCAGACTGGATGTGACAAGGGCATGGACCACCGTGGCCAGATCTGACTTCACAGGATATGGGTGCAGTTGGCACAGAAGTTTTAATTGTGCAGAAGCACCCCTGGCCACCATCGCTACCTGAGGATCAGTAATGAATCCAGGATGAGTCCAAACTGCGAACCTTCAAGGGGAGTGTAACCCCATCTAACACAGGCTGTAAAGTTATGCCCTGATTGGCATGTCTTGTCAGGATTGAGTTTCAGTTTGTTTGCCCTCATCAATCCGTTACTACCACCAGGCATTGGTTTAGGGTTGGAATGACTTCCTTGGAATTAGATGGAAAATAGCAGTAAAGTTGGGTGTCATCTGCATAGAGGTGACACCACACTCCAAAACTCCAGATGATCTCACTCAGTGGCTTAAAGTGCATGGAGGACAAAACAGACCCCTGAGGAAAAACCCACAGGACAAAGGCCAGGGGTTTGAATGGGACTCCCCCAGCACTATCTTCAGGGAATCGCCTCCAAGAAGGACAGGACCCACTGTAAAACAATGCCCCCTAGTCACATCTCGGTGAGCCAGCCCAGAAGGATACCATGGTTGATGGTATCAAAAGCTGCTGAGATGTGCAAGAAAAGTAACACTCTCCCTGTCAAGCTCTCTGCGGACGTAATCCACAAAGATGACGAAAGTTGTTTCCATCCCATATCCAGGCCTGGACTGGTACGGGTCTAAATAATTTGTTTCTTCCAATAATCCCTGGAGTTGCAAGGCCACCACATGCTTCAGAACCTTGCCTAGAAAGGGGAGATTTGATACTGGCTGTTAATTGTTCAATTGAGTGGGATTCAGTGGTGGCTTTTTAAATAATGGTCTGACCACTGCCTCTTTCAGGCTTACTGGAATTTTGCCCTCCCTTAAGGAGGGATTCACCACCACCTTTACCCACTCCGCCAGTCCCCCTGGCTTACCAGGATGGGCAAGGGTCTAGCGCACACGTGGTGGGTCCCACATCCCCAAGGATCTTGTCCACATCTTCCAGCTGAACAAACTGAAAAGATTCCATTAAAACTGGACAAACAGATGCCTGAGTTACATCCATGGAAACTACTTAAACTCACATCTAAGTTGGAACGGATCTGAGCGACTTTATCTGCAAAGTACCAAGCAAAAGCTTCATAGTGAGTTGCCGACTGGTCAGGGATCTATTCGAAGAATTGGGATTCAAAAGTCCTCTGACCACTCAAAATAGTTCAGCTGGACGGTTCTCTGCAGAAGCAATATTGGCAGCATTGTAGGATTTTTTTTTCTGCCTTCATTGCCATGGAGTAGGCTTTAGAATAAGTCCTAACCCGTGTTCGGTCAGATTCACTCTGAGTCATCTGCCAGCAGTGCTCTTGTCCCCTTTTCACCTTCTTCATTGCCACCAGTTCCCTAGTGTATCATGAGGTGCTATGGCTCTGTGTTGTACGAGGGAACGTTCAGGAGTGATTGTGTCAACTGCCTTGGTCCCCATTCCAGAGATTGACCAGGGCTTTGACAGGATCACCTACTGAGTTGGTGGGAAATTCCCCAAGAGTTGTCAGGAACCCATCTGGGTCCATCAGTTTCCTAGATCAGACAATCTTAATAGGCCTCCACTGCTGTGGAGGTTAGAAGTCACTGTGAGCCTAAACCTGACCAGGTAGTGGTTGGTCCATCACAATGGGACTATAGAAAGTTCCTCCACACCACTGCCACTATCTTCCCATCCCATACAAAAGACCAGGTCTAAAGTGTATCCAACCGCATGGGTGGGGCCAGAAATGACTTGGGACAGCCCCATGGTTGTCATGGTTGCCATGAAGTCCTGAGACACTCCCAACAGGGTGATCTCCACATGAACATTGAAGTCCCCCAACACTATTAGCATCTGGGACCCCAATGTCAGACCCAAGATCACCTGAGCTAGCTCAGGTAGGGATACTGTTGAGCAACAGGGTGGATGGTACACCAACAGTATCACTATTATGTCTTGGTCACCCACCCTGAGATATTCACATTCAAATGAGGTTGATTGTGAGATGGGGCAACTGGTCAGAGAGATAGAATCTCAATAGACCACAGTAACTCCACCCCCCTGCCCCCCAGGTTTAGCCTGCTGCTGCACCGAGAAACCTGGTGGACAAAGCTGGGGGAAATTAGCTCCCCCAGCTTTGTCCAACCAGGTCTCTGTAATACATGCCAGTTCTGCATGTTCATCCTAGATTAAATCCTGGATGTTAGTTATTTTACCATTTAGAGACCTGGCATTTAGCAGCAGCATGTTCAACCCGGGGGAGTGGGGGGGGGGACGACTAAATTAGCAATTAGAGTCAGATTATCTTTTTACTACAGTAGACTCTCATTTATGCAACATAAATGGGCCGGTAGAACGTTGGATAAGTGAAAATGTTGAATAATAAGGAGGGATTAAGGAAAAGTCTATTAAACGTCAAATTACATTATGATATTACAAATTAAGCACCTAAACATCGTGTTTTACAAAAGTCTGCCATTTGTTTGGGAGTGTGGCTGCACTTGTGTTGTTGCTGGGTGTGTTGGCCCACTGCACGTTGCTGCCTAGAGAAACAGCTTTGGATCCAGGCGAGAGACAGACTTCCTTGGATAATACAGAATGTTAGATAAGCGAAGATTTGATAAGCGAGATTCTACTGTATTTCTGATAACACTGAAATGGTGTTCATACAAAACAGCTCAATTGGTAAATGAGACCATTAAAACCTTGTGATTGGCAGTTTTACTTATGTGCAGAAAGTTACTTGTATCTAGACATTCAACTATACTGTACATATGAGGTTGCTGGTGCATTTAAATAATGAGCCTTTCCTGTAATACAGTAGAAGGAAGGACGAAATCTTATCTTCTGTACTGTTTCTCTCCAGCCTTTATTATAAGGAAAACACAGCTGTGAACAAAGGCACTGTTCACAATCTAGTATGTAGATAGATAGTTTGTACATATACAATGTGCAGTCATATATAATACTCAACCTTGTGCAAAACTTTCAGTGAATTCAATAGGAATTACAGATTGAGTATACTTATCCAAAATGCTTGGGATCAGAAGTGTTTTGGATTTTGATTCATTTCTTACTAGCTTGTGGACCCGTCAGAGCCCGGGTTATTAGAAGAAGGCATTGTTTGTTTTGGGATGTTAGGTAATATCACTGAAGTTTAGTCCAGATCTGTCGTTGGCTGGGTTCAGTGCTGTCTGAATAAGGGTGAACTATTATTACGAGGGCTATCCAGAAAGTACATTACGTTTTGGAATTAAAAATGAACAAAGTATAGGAGAAAACATTTACCATATGCAGTTAAAAGCCACACCCAAATACCACATCTCACATAGTTACCATTCATATCTAGGCACTTACTGTAGCGATGAAGGAGCTTTGCAACTCCTTCCCCACTAAATTCTGCCTCTTGTCCTCAACCATCTCTATACAAAGTCCCAGAATACTTGTAAAGTATCTATAACACAAACGATTGTCTATGTACAAAGAAAATGTGTCCAAATGACATATAGTGTTACAGTTCCCCGTACAAAGCTCAATTTGGCCGTACCCAACAAAATGAAAAGGAGCAACAGCTCTAACACAAAAGTTGTTCAAGTCTGGTATTGGTTCCAATACATATAGGCTTCAGGGATACAGTCAATGAAAATATCTTCCAAACAGATGGTTGGTCGTGTTGCTGTATACTGGATTGAAGAAAATAATGATGGAGCACCGCTCTCAAAAAAGTCTTCAAAAGTAAAGTCCAAATAAAGTCCCAAGTCTACAGGGGTCCCGGGTATTTTTGACCCTGTTTCAGGGAAAAAACCCTTCTTCAGGAGTTGTTAAACTCAGCAACAATGAATTTCTATCTAAAACAAAACATAGAGTAACAAGTATTTTACCAGCAGTATTAACAGAAGTAAAGGTAACCCATATAACAGTATTATACTTACATAGTGCTAAATGCTTTCACTGAGTGACTCTGCTTGTGGTGATTTCAACTGCGAGTAATTCTGGAGGTTCATTCAAAGGTTTTTAAAGAGTACTTGAAGGTTTAAAGGAAACAGCTAAAATTAAGTGATTCATTAAGTCCCTGAGGGGAAAAGGTTTTAAACTTAAAGATCCAGTACATTTCCCTTTGGGATAATAGTTTTTCCAAGTCCATGAAAGGTTTTTGAGAGATGCATTCCAGAGCACAAAATTTAAATGAGGTAGATGAATGTTTGTATTGGGTGAAGTGTGAATATAAAAGAGATTCTGTAGATAAATTTTTGATTCTGGATTTATGTTCAGAGATTCTGATTCTCAAGGATCTGGTTGTTTTTCCGATATACCAGAGATCACAGTCACATGTCAAGAGGTAGATTACATTGCTGCTATTACAAGTAGAAAAATGTTTTAGTGTGGTGCCCACTTTGTTCCTATGATTATATATCTCCTTAGTCTTCCAAGATTGAGGACAACACTTACAGTGACCACAAGGATAATGGCCTCTCAGGGTGCTCTTCGGTGTATTAATGGGAGTGATTAAATCTGTATGGATTAAATATTCTCTAATATTTTTAGTACGCCTGTTTCCAAAAATAGGTAATTTATCACAACCTGAAATATCTTGAAGAAGATGCCAGTGCTTTTTTATAATTTGGATTATGTGTTTGGAGTAATGCGATAATTCTTGTGTCCAGATAATTTGATTTTTAGTTGGTTTAGCAGATTCTTTCAGTAGGGTGGTTCTATCAGTTTTTTCAGCTTTAATTAATGCCTTTTTGATGACATGTTTAGGATAGCCTCTACTTCTACACTCCTGGCTTAAGGTCAGGCTTTCATGAATGAAGTGTTCATTAGAGCTTGAATTACGCTTTAGTCTAAGTAGTTGTGAAAATGGAAGATTGGTCTTTAAACACTGTAAGTGTTGTCCTCAATCTTGGAAGACTAAGGAGATATATAATCATAGGAACAAAGTGGGCACCACACTAAAACATTTTTCTACTTGTAATAGCAGCAATGTAATCTACCTCTTGACGTGTGACTGTGATCTCTGGTATATCGGAAAAACAACCAGATCCTTGAGAATCAGAATCTCTGAACATAAATCCAGAATCAAAAATTTATCTACAGAATCTCTTTTATATTCACACTTCACCCAATACAAACATTCATCTACCTCATTTAAATTTTGTGCTCTGGAATGCATCTCTCAAAAACCTTTCATGGACTTGGAAAAACTATTATCCCAAAGGGAAATGTACTGGATCTTTAAGTTTAAAACCTTTTCCCCTCAGGGACTTAATGAATCACTTAATTTTAGCTGTTTCCTTTAAACCTTCAAGTACTCTTTAAAAACCTTTGAATGAACCTCCAGAATTACTCGCAGTTGAAATCACCACAAGCAGAGTCACTCAGTGAAAGCATTTAGCACTATGTAAGTATAATACTGTTATATGGGTTACCTTTACTTCTGTTAATACTGCTGGTAAAATACTTGTTACTCTATGTTTTGTTTTAGATAGAAATTCATTGTTGCTGAGTTTAACAACTCCTGAAGAAGGGGTTTTTCCCTGAAACAGGGTCAAAAATACCCGGGACCCCTGTAGACTTGGGACTTTATTTGGACTTTACTTTTGAAGACTTTTTTGAGAGCGGTGCTCCATCATTATTTTCTTCAATCCAGTATACAGCAACACGACCAACCATCTGTTTGGAAGATATTTTCATTGACTGTATCCCTGAAGCCTATATGTATTGGAACCAATACCAGACTTGAACAACTTTTGTGTTGGAGCTGTTGCTCCTTTTCATTTTGTCGGGTACGGCCAAATTGAGCTTTGTACGGGGAACTGTAACAATATATGTCATTTGGACACATTTTCTTTGTACATAGACAATCTTGTCCTCAACCAGCCGGCCACCCCTTCCCTCAGCTGCACAGCGTTGCCAAAACGCTGCATTGCCAGCCACGTCCCCATTGTTGGAAACAAGTGGTTGAGGAAGCAAGTGGCAGAATTTGGGTGTGGCTTTCAACTGCATATGGTAAATGTTTTCTCCTATACTTTGTTCATTTTTAATTCCAAAACGTAATGTACTTTCTGGATAACCCTATTATTATTATTATTATTATTATTATTATTATTATTATTATTATTATCATCTGCATTTCTATACCGCTTTTCTCACCCCTGGGGGGACTCAAAGCAGTTTACAACATAATAAATGGCAAAATTCAATGCCTTACACATATATAAAATATATCACATATCTAAATCAAAAACATACAACTATAGATTAAAACCATTAAAACTATAAAAACATCAAACATAGACATATCCATGAAACATGATATTACAGCAATTAACTAGATCTCTTCTCTTCCCCACCACCATTCCCCTCTCCATAGAGTTTCATCCCCTCTTTATATACCCTCCCTGCTCCCCCAGGGAGCAAGATGGTGGAGGCCCTCTATCTACAATTCCCAGATTCCCAGGGCAATCTCCCCCAAACCCTGCCAGTATTCACAGTTGGCTATGTTGAGTCTGTGTGCCAAATTTAGTCCAGATCTGTCATTGGCTGGGTTCACCGCTCTCTGGAGAAGGGTGAACTACAACTCCCAAAAGCAAGGTCCATTCCTACTAACCCCTGTAGTATGTTCAGTTGGTCATGGGGTTTCTCTGTGCCAAGTTTGTCCCAGTCCATTGTCGGTGGGGGTCACAATGTCAGTGAACGTACTGCAAGTGCCATTATACGTGATCCACCGTTGGTTGGGTTAAAACTGCTCTCTGGATGTCAGTCAAGTACAGTTCTGGTAAATCCTGGTGAATTCTCCCCAAACGTCTTCTTCAGTTGCTGATCAATTCCTCTGTTAACTGTGCCATAGAAAAGGGTAGGAAAGGGTTAAGGGAGAGGCAGTGGGCGGGGTCATGCAAATTAGGGAACCCTGGGATGTCCATTCTGGAGGAAAAACAGAACATCTAGGAGGAAATGGTCCTTGCATGAAAGCCTTCACTTGGGTGGGAGGTAGGATGGTGTTTGTGGGGGACATGGGCAGGGTTTGGGCTACATGTTCATGGCGCTCACTATAACCTGCATGCCAATGGAGGGAGGGCCATGGGTGTCTCCTGCTCAGTGGGAACTATGGCTGTTAGTGGAGGCGGGAGACTGTCTGTGTAAGTGGACACCTCCACCACATGCACACATACATATTTTTCACTTTTATTATGTGTACAGATTTTGGATTTTGGAAATTTGCATGTCTGTACACAATTAAATACCTTGGAGATGGGATCCAAATATAAACATGGAATTAATTTATATTTCATGTATATCCTTTTACACATAGCCAGAAGGCAATTTCAATATTTTAAATAATTTTATGCATTAAACAAAATTTGTGTACATTGAGTCACCAGAAAGCAAAGGTACTATTTCAGATTTTCGAATTCCAGATAAATGGTGCTCATCCTCAGTCTGTGCTGTTTTGATAGGCCTAAATATACGAATAACTACAACCATAAACTCTGAACACTGTAGTCCAAATTTTAGATTCCAAAGTGAAACATATGTCTACCAACAAAGAGATTCATCATTTTTTCAGTACTTCAAGTCTGCCATGAGAATTGTGAGTCTGTCTGAACTGGTATCTTACCTCATCCATGTTGCTGTAAACACTACCTTGTTTTCTGTGTTGGATGGGGTGATCTAGGAGAGAAAGAATTCCTTTGTTATGGAAAGATCTCTACCTGTTAGGATCGTGTGTCTCACAGAAGCATGCAATCCCACCTTTGCAGAAATGTAATGCTACAGTTGGATTGTTTAGTGCTACCCACCTTGGATTACTTCTAAAAAGTTGGATGCATTTTTTCAAATTAAAGAAAGCACATGATTTGGTGAGACTGTACCTGGAATACTGCTTTGGTCAGGCCTCACCTGGAATGCTGTGTCCAGTTTTGGGCCCCACAATTCAAGGGGGATATTGACAAGCTGGAAGGTGTCCAGTGGAGGGTGACTGAAATGATCAAAGGTCTGGGAACCATGCCCTATGAGAAGCGGTTTAAAAAGCTGGGGATGTTTAGCCTGCAGAAGAAAAGGTTGAGAGAAAAATGATATCCATGTATAAATATGTGAAATGATGTCCTAAGGAGGAGGAAGCAAGCTTGTTTTTCACTGCCCTGGAAACTAGGAAACCTGGAGCAATGGGTTCAAATTACAGGAAAGGAGATTCCACCTGAACATTAGGAAGAACTAATAAGGAGTTCCAGACATGAATCAAGCAGGGGCAACTAACGACTCTGAACAAAGGATTCCCCCAGGGAGGAAGAAGCCAGGAGATGAAGTTATTCAATGCTAATTAAGGTGCTTAATTACAACATTCACACTGGCCTCCAACTGACAAGAGTTTTTCTCTCACCCTGGACTTTCCACAGATATATAAACCTTCCTTTCTTAGTTTTCCCATATACCTCACAACCTCTGAGGATGCCTGCCATAGATGTGGGTGAAACGTCAGGAGAGAATACTTCTGGAACATGGCCATACAACCCATTAGGAAGAACTTCCTGACAGTTAGAGCTGTTCAATAGGAACTCACTTCCTCAGAGTGTAGTGGAAGCTCCTTTACTGGAGGATTTTAAACAGAGGCTGGATGTCCATCGGTCGGGGGTGCTTTGAATGCGATTTTCCTGCTGCTTGGCAGGAGGTTGGGCTTGTGCTTTTCCTGTATGGCAGGAGGAGGTGGTACTAAATGGTCCACGTGGTCTCTTCCAATTCTATGATTCTATGGACAAATTACCTCCTTGTTCACCTTTTATTTTTCTGAGTCCCACTCCATTTCTTTGACTTATTGGGTTACTCAGGTCTCCTTTGACTTAGACCAGCCAATAAGTATGTCCACACTTGACAATAATAGCATAATTTGATGCATGTGTGTGTGTAAACAGATTCCATTTAATTGTTTTGGGGTTTAATCCTATGTAAGTGAGTATAGAAGTGCACCCTTAATATAGTTTAATAATTATTTCCCCTAAGTGTAGGAGCTGTAATTCTTTGGCTGGTAGATCTGACAAAATTATGAGTGCTCCAATCAAATTGCATTTATTCCAGATGGAATGTATAAATATGTGAGGAGAAGTCATAGGGAGGAGGGAGCAAGCTTGTTTCCTGCTGCCTTGGAGACTAGGATGCAGAACAATGGCTTCAAACTGCAGGAAAGGAGATTCCACCTGAACATTAAGAAGAACTTCTTAACTGTGAGATCTGTTCAGTAGTGGAACTCTCTGCCCAGGAGTGTAGTGGAGGCTCCTTCTTTGGATGCTTTTAAGCAGAGACTGGATGTCCATCTGTCGGGGGTGCTTTGAATGTGATTTTCCAGCTGCTTGGCAGGGGGTTGGACTGGATGGCCCATAAGGTCTTTTCAAACTCTATGATTCTATGATTCAATGAATATGGAGAGGTTTTGATGTTATTATTTTATTTCTACTGCCTTCCCATACTCAAGTACTAAACTGACCACATTAATATCCCTTCTATAAAACACCTTCCAGTTTCAATTTAGCAAAAAAATCTTGCTTAATTGTATTCTCAGCTTCCCTGGACTTTGCCCCATCAATGCTTCTGTCCTGCTCTTCCAAATCACTTTGTTCTCCTTATGAACTGACTTCTCCATTTTGATCTCTAAGTGACCCTTCGCTAGTTCTTCCTGTTTTTTTTTTTTTTTTTTAGGTTTTTTCATATTCTTGCTAGAGTCTTCTTCCTGAAACCCAATCTTGGTCCTTTCCTCTGACACTTTCCAACAGACATCTAAATGAACGTTGTAGAAATGTAATACATTTCAAGGTTTCTGGAATATCTAAATAGTGCCAGTTCCAGTTTTATGTTTCTTTATGTTTCTTTCCTTTCTTTTTCTCTTTCTTTCTTTCTTTCTTTCTTTCTTTCTTTCTTTCTTTCTTTCTTTCTTTCTTTCTTTCTTTCTTTTTGGTTGTTGAAAACATAAAATATCTAATTCAACTGGGCCAATAGGGTAGTGGATTATCTAAAGTGATCCAGCACAGAATGAATGGGTGCCAGTATCATTCTGTTTTTTAAATAGCTGCAGATTTCTTCCATAAAGAAAGTGTGGCACTAAAACTTCTTACATCAAAAACATTTTCACAAAGATGTCAACATGGGTGATGCACACATCTCCCACACAACAGACGTCGCGGCTGACTGTAACTGAATCCACACTTTCTAAAGGTTCTACTATGAAATTTTTACCAAAGTCCAAACTGAAAATTTGCACTGACTCAACTTCTTTCCTCCATTTGAGTGAAGGTGGTGATCAATGCCTCCTTAGTACAGGTTGTGAGACCTATTTTTAAAAAGCCATCCCTGAAGCCCTCTATAATGGGCAGTTTTTTGCCAGTGTCCAACCTTCCCTTTCTTAGCAAGGTTTTGGAGTGTGTGGTGGCCTCGCAACTCCAGGGATTTCTGGATGAAATGGATTATCTAGATACATTTCAAACTGGTTTCAGGCCTGGCTATGGAACAGAGACAGCTTTGATCACCTTGGTGGATGACCTGCAAAGAGAACTAGACAGGGGGAGGGTGTCCCTGTTGGTTCTCCCGGACTTCTCAGCAGCTTTCGATACCATTGACCATGGTGTCCTTCTGAATCATCTCACTGGGCTGGAACTGGAAGGTAATGTTTTACAGTGGCTCTGGTCCTTCCTGGAGGTCCATACTGAGAAAGTGGTGCTGGGGGACTCCTGTTTGAACCCCTAGCTGTTGAATTGTGGGACTCCTCAGGGTTCCATGAAGCTGCTGGGAGAGGTCATCCAGAGTTTTGGAATACGGTGACACCTATATACGGATGACACCCAACTCTACTATTCCTTTCCACCAAATGCCAAAGAAGCTGTCCTGACCCTAAACCAGTGCCTGTCATCATTAATGGATTGGATGAGGGGGGAAGCAAATTAAAACTTAATCCAAACAAGACAGAGGTATTTTTGGTCATTTGGAAGGCAGACCAGGGAATAGCCATTCAGCATGTGCTGGATGGGGTCACACTCCCCCTGAAGACACAGTTATGCAGTTTGGGGGTCCTCCTAGACTCAGCATTGAACCTAGAGGCCCAGGTATCGGCAGTGGCCAGGAGCACCTCTGCATAATTAAAACTGGTGCGCCAACTGCGCCCATTCCTTGAGAAGCCAGATCTGACCATGGTGGTTCATGTCTTGGTTACATCCCATCTGGATTACTGTAACACGCTCTATGTGGGGCTGCCTCTGAAGAAAGCTTGGAAACTTCAGCTGGTCCAAAGAGCAACAGCCAGGGCTAACTGTTGCTAACTGGGGCTGGATTATGTGAGTAGACAACCTCCTTGTTGAAGCAACTCTAATGGTTGCCAGTCTGTTTCTAGGCACAATTCAAAGTACTGGTTATGACCTTTAAAGCCCTAGATGGTTCAGGTCCAGGCTACCTGGCCAACTGCATCCCCTTGTACGAATCTGCTTGGGCCCTGAGATCTTCAGGAGAGGCCCTCCTCTTGGTCCCACTTCCATCACAAGCTTGGTTGGTGGGAACAAGAGAGCGGACCTTCTTGGTGGTTGCCCCTTGACTCTGAAACTCTCTGTTCAGGGAAGCCAAAATGCCCCCCTCCCTGTTGTCCTTTGTGATGACCCATGGGCCTTGTAGTCCTGCTCAGGACATTGTAATTCCTGATGAAGATGAAAACTTGGGTTTTTTACCTTCCCAGTCTGAACTGGATTCCTCTCAGCCAGATCTTTCCCAGGCAGATCTGGGAACCTTGCACCTGCAAGAAAGTTGTCTCCCAGAAGTATGTCAAACAAGCCCAGAGCCTACTTCTCCCGTATTCTTGCGCCGGGAGTTTTGTAAACAACAGAGAAGTTTGGATTCAGCTTCGCGCAGGAGTGCAAGGATTGCAGCTAAGAATGTGGCCAATTAAGACTGCTTCTCGTGAGAATCTTTGGGGAGTCTCACATCTGGTCTCAGAGTTAGCTTTCGGTTCTGATTCCCAGAGAACTGTTTCGGCGGGAAAGCTAGACTCTATTTAGGTGTTTTACCCGCGTAGTAACTTCGCGGAGTCAATTCGTCAGCCTACGGAGCGAGTTGTGTCTGGACAGCGCGCTCCGATTCAAGCCTCGCTCCTGCTCAAGCCTTGCCTAGCTATCCAGCCTTCGCCTTGCTTCCCAGCCTTTGTTTATCTACGGACTTTGCCTTGTTTCCCAGGATCACTCCTTGCCTTGTTCCACGGATTTATCAAGTTATTCCACGGACCTTGTTCTTGTTCTTAGTTACCTTGTTCCACGTTCAAGCCTTGTTTCAAGTATCAAGTTATTTCCTAGCCTCGCTCAAGTTTCATGGACTAAAGGACCTTGTCATCTCCCCTCACTTTGCTTGGCAAAGTGAGTGTTTCGGTTATTGGATTACAACTTTGGACCTTAATATTTCTTATTGGACATTGCTTTTTTGGACTAATTCTGACCTTTCCTGAAAGGTCTAATTCTGAACTATTTTCTACATTTGTTTTTATTAACTTTATATATTCCTTCAATAAAGATATTAGATAGGTTCTGGCCTCTGTGTATGGTTATTGGTGCTCTGCAGCCTGGGTCGTGACAGTTTGACTCCGCCACCCTAAGCACCAATTAACCTCGGCCAGAATGTCTACCGGAGTCGTACCTGGGCCGAGCGGCCAGCCGATTACCTACACCATCGACAAGGAAGAGGTGGACCGAATCCGTGATAAGCTCAATGCACAGGATGGAGAAATAAGGGGTTTGAAGGAACGCGGAGTTCGTCTTCCGGCCATGGCGTTGCCAACCAAGTTTACTGGAGAAGCTTCTAAGGTTCATGTCTTCCGTCGCCAATGTCAAGCTTATCTGGAGGCCCGTGCTGCCGAGTTTCCCCAAGAAGACATCAAAGTGGCATGGGTTTACAGTCTTCTAGACGGGCCAGCGGCCAGCTGGGCGACGGCACTGTTCGACCAAGTCTCTCCACACCTAAGATCAGCGCAACACTTCTTGGACCACCTCAAGGAGACTTGGGGAATCGAGGACAATTTGGAGGCAGCCGGTCACAAACTCCGTCGCCTTTTCCAAGGAGACAGACCTATGTCTCAGTATATAGCCGAGTTCCGAGTGCTGGCCCACAACACCGGCTGGAACGATGTAGCCCTCAGGGGACAATTCCGGGAGGGTCTCAACATTGAAATGCTGGAAGAAATCTCCAAGGTGGATCCTCCCCAGACCCTCGAGGCACTCATTGATCAATGTTTACGGGCTGAAGTCATGATTGCCAACAGGAAACAGTGGGTTCGAGGCCAGGGCAGTAGAGCCGGGGCAAAACCCCCCGCTCCCGCCAGCGTTCAGCCACGTCCGGTGTGGAGACCCCCACCGCCAACCCCATACCCCAGAGGAGGCGAGGAGGTGCCGATGCAGTTGGGCAATGTGCGTCCCAGACTAGATGCCGCCGAGAAGGCCCGTCGTCAACGCTTAAACCTCTGCTGGTACTGCGGGAACGGGGGCCACTTCGCCAGAGAGTGCCCAGCCAAAGGGAAGCCTGCCGCCCGTCTTGCGGCGGCGTCCTCCACGGAGACGAAGGCGTCTGAGCCGACTGGCACACAGCCGGCGGGGGAAGCCAACGACCGGGTGTAGAGAGGCTCGCCAACCCGGTCAAAAAATCCATCCAAGAGCCGCCAACCGGGGTCCTGTTCCTTCTCGTGGTCACATTATGGTCAGCAAAAAGGGGACCCGTCATGATCCACGCCATGATAGACTCTGGAGCTACCAACAATTTCATCGATAGAGAGTATGCCGACTCTCTGGGATTACAATATCATGATTTCAAGAATGCCCGTGTGGTGCAAGCCATAGACGGCCGTCCCCTCAAGACGGGCCCCGTAAGTCAGTGGTCGGAACCCACCAGGATGTGGATAAGGGAACATATGGAAGAGATTTCCTTCTTTGTTACCGAGGTCCCCCATTTCCCTGTGATTTTGGGAATTCCATGGCTGACTCTCCACGACCCTAACATCTCCTGGTCCAACAGAGAACTGCAGTTTGCTTCACCGTATTGCCAAAACCATTGCCTCGTAGCCAAGGTATGCCATGCCACAGACACCGAGCCCATCATCACCTTGCCAAAGAAGTACTCCGAGTATTGGGATGTATTCAATGAGAAAGAAGCCGAAAAATTACCCCCACATAGACCTTATGACTGTGCCATTGACTTGGTGGAGGGGGCCCCGATCCCGCGAGGGCATCTCTACTCCCTGACTGAACCAGAGCAAGAAGCTCTCAGGGAATTCCTAGAGACAAACCTTCGCAAGGGATTCATCAGACCCTCTCAATCCCCAGCCGCCTCCCCAGTGATGTTTGTGAAGAAGAAGTCAGGGGAACTACGCTTGGTGGTGGACTACAGAGCATTGAACAATATCACCAAGCGGAACAGCTATCCCCTGCCCTTAATCTCGGATCTACTGGATCGGCTTCGAGGAGCCAAGGTTTACACCAAGCTGGATCTTCGGGGGGCTTACAACTTAGTTCGCATCAGGGAAGGGGACGAGTGGAAGACCGCCTTCCAGACCAAATTCGGATTATTTGAGTCCCGAGTTATGAATTTCGGTTTATGCGGAGCCCCCGCAACGTTCCAGCATTTTGTCAATGACATTTTTCAGGACTATCTAGACAGGTTCTTGATAATCTACCTGGACGATTTTTTGGTGTTTTCCAGATCACAATCAGAACATGAGAACCACGTCAAAATGGTGTTACAACGATTGCGGGATCATGGACTTTATGCCAAGCTGGAAAAATGCGCTTTTGATCTACAAGAGGTAGATTTCCTTGGTTACCGCATCTCGCCTCTAGGGCTTTCCATGGATCCAGCCAAAGTTTCAGCAGTATTGGAATGGCGGGCGCCAACTAACAAGAAAGAGGTGCAGCGTTTCTTGGGGTTCGCGAACTACTACCGCAAGTTCATTCCAGATTTTGCCCGCTGGTCCGACCCCATCACTAGCTGCATCCGTGGAAAGCAGCCTTTCCGCTGGACTGATCAAGCAGAGAAAGGGTTCCAGCAACTAAAGAAACTATTCACCTCCCAGCCAATTCTACAGCACCCAAATCCTGGAACCCCTTTTGTGGTGCAAGCGGACGCCTCTGATGTGGCAATTGGGGCTGTACTCTTACAACCGGTGGGAGATCACCTCCACCCCTGTGCCTTTTATTCTCGTCAACTAACCACACCAGAGAGGAATTACACCATTTGGGAAAAAGAACTACTGGCCATAAAGGCAGCCTTTGAAACTTGGAGACATTGGCTAGAAGGGGCCAAATTTCCCATTGAAGTCCACACTGATCATCGTAATCTAGAACATCTAAGAACTGCCCGCAAACTAAATCAGAGGCAGCAACGTTGGGCTTTATTCTTTGAACGTTTCAACTTCCAGATCCATTATGTGACCCCAGCCCAAACCAAGCAAGCAGACGCCCTGTCACGTAAACCGGAATACGCTGCAGGACGCAAGGAGACCTTTGAATCCCAACTGCTACAACCTGAGAACTTTGCCACGCTCACGGTGGGGAACACCAAATCCATTCCCATTGGTTCAACTTCCCCTACTCCAGGACCCATCTGTGCTCAAGAAATCAGGGCTAGTCAGCAAGCAGATGCCTGGGCGCAGGACCAACTTCGCCAAGGTCTGCATTTTCCCTTTTCGCTTAAAGATGGGCTGCTCTGCTATAGAAATCATGTTTATATCCCACCCGGACCGGGCAGGGAAAAAGCGCTTCGTCTGTGTCATGACTGCAAACCAGCAGGACACTTCGGACTATTTAAAACTATGCATTTGATCCTAAGGGATTTTTGGTGGCCCAAGATCCGCAAGGATGTGGAAAAATATGTCAACACCTGCCCAGTATGCCAGCGCTCCAAGATACGAAGGGAGAAGCCCTCAGGGCTTTTACACCCCCTTCCTACCCCATCTCGCCCATGGGAAATAATTTCCGCGGATTTCATCACTGACCTACCACCTTCCTGTGGATTCACCACGATCTTAGTGGTGGTGGACCTATTCACCAAGTTAGCCCATTTCATTCCCTGCGAAGGCCTCCCCACGGCCAAGGAAACTGCGGATCTATTTCTTCAACATGTTTTCAGACTACATGGATTGCCCAAGAGTTTAGTCACAGACCGTGGATCTCAATTCACCTCTCGTTTTTGGAAGGCACTACAGAAACTATTGGGCATAGACTCTCGCTTATCTTCAGCTCATCATCCCCAAACAGATGGGCAAACGGAGCGCACCAATGCCACTTTGGAGCAGTATCTTCGCTGTTATGTAAACTATCAACAGGACAATTGGGCTACTCTGTTACCACTGTCTGAGTTTGCCTACAACAATGGAGTTCAAGCTTCTACAAAAGAAACGCCGTTCTTTGCAAACTACGGCTTCCATCCACGTTTCTTCCCCCCTGTCATTGAAACTTCAGAGGTTCCCGCAGCAGAGGATTGGCTGCAGGAACTCACAGCGGTGCAACAACTTTTGCTCCAGCAACTGGATCAAGCCAAGGAGGACTATAAACGCCACGCTGACAAACATCGCCAGCCGGGCCCCGAAATCAAGGTAGGAGATCGGGTTTTCCTGTCCACTCGCTTTCTGCCCTCCCACCGCCCTTGCCGGAAGTTAGATGCCCGTTTCATTGGTCCCTATCCAGTGGTGGCGCAATTAAACCCCGTGACTTTCAAACTCCAACTTCCGCGTTCAATGCGCATTCACCCAGTGTTTCACCGTTCCCTGCTCCTTCCGGCGGATGGTGTGCGACCTGATACAGACCAACCGGCCCCCCCTCCTGTTTTGATGGATGGGGAGGAGGAGTTCGAGGTTGAGGACATTTTGGATTCTCGCTTTCACCGCCGCCGCCTACAATATCTCATTGACTGGGTGGGTTTTGGCCCTGAGGAACGCTCTTGGGAAGACGCCTCCACAGTCCATGCTCCTGATCTAACCCGTCGCTTTCATCAGACCTATCCCACCAAACCACGACCTCGCGCCTCGGGGAGAGGGCCCCAGTTTGGGAGGGGCCTTGAGGAGGGGGATAGTGTGATGACCCATGGGCCTTGTAGTCCTGCTCAGGACATTGTAATTCCTGATGAAGATGAAAACTTGGGTTTTTTACCTTCCCAGTCTGAACTGGATTCCTCTCAGCCAGATCTTTCCCAGGCAGATCTGGGAACCTTGCACCTGCAAGAAAGTTGTCTCCCAGAAGTATGTCAAACAAGCCCAGAGCCTACTTCTCCCGTATTCTTGCGCCGGGAGTTTTGTAAACAACAGAGAAGTTTGGATTCAGCTTCGCGCAGGAGTGCGAGGATTGCAGCTAAGAATGTGGCCAATTAAGACTCCTTCTCGTGAGAATCTTTGGGGAGTCTCACATCTGGTCTCAGAGTTAGCTTTCGGTTCTGATTCCCAGAGAACTGTTTCGGCGGGAAAGCTAGACTCTATTTAGGTGTTTTACCCGCGTAGTAACTTCGCGGAGTCAATTCGTCAGCCTACGGAGCGAGTTGTGTCTGGACAGCGCGCTCCGATTCAAGCCTCGCTCCTGCTCAAGCCTTGCCTAGCTATCCAGCCTTCGCCTTGCTTCCCAGCCTTTGTTTATCTACGGACTTTGCCTTGTTTCCCAGGATCACTCCTTGCCTTGTTCCACGGATTTATCAAGTTATTCCACGGACCTTGTTCTTGTTCTTAGTTACCTTGTTCCACGTTCAAGCCTTGTTTCAAGTATCAAGTTATTTCCTAGCCTCGCTCAAGTTTCATGGACTAAAGGACCTTGTCATCTCCCCTCACTTTGCTTGGCAAAGTGAGTGTTTCGGTTATTGGATTACAACTTTGGACCTTAATATTTCTTATTGGACATTGCTTTTTTGGACTAATTCTGACCTTTCCTGAAAGGTCTAATTCTGAACTATTTTCTACATTTGTTTTTATTAACTTTATATATTCCTTCAATAAAGATATTAGATAGGTTCTGGCCTCTGTGTATGGTTATTGGTGCTCTGCAGCCTGGGTCGTGACATCCTTCCAGTGGTAGGCTCAAATGTTTGCATATTCATATATTTTAAATTGTATGCTGATGCTTTTGTGTTAAGCCGTTTTGAGTCTCCTGCAGGAGAGATAAAGCGGGGCATTATTATTATTATTATTAATAATAATAATAATAATAATAATAATAATAATAATAATAATAATAATTTTGACTTTGATGTATTCTGTATAAAGCATTATTTAACCAAATGATTCAGTGTGAAAGGCACAGTTTTCATAGTGTGGAAACAAATCAGAAACCTAGTTTTCAAAAACCTTTCACATTCACTAATCATATTATTGTTTACCCTCTTTGCCTTCTTATTTTTTGTAGCTTCTGGGCTACTGTAAATTGCACCATCTGCCAGCAGCAGATGGCATCATGGCAAATAGGAAGGATGGCAAGGATCAGCAAATGACTTAGTCTTGAAGATGTTTTAAGACTGATTTGCCTCTTGTCGCAATTTAAAGTTAGTTTTCAGACTTTGTCCATGTCTTTGTAGCCCACATTTAACTTCATAGACCATAGCAAAAATGCACTTTCCAAAGCAACTTAGTTCTTGTTTCAGAAACAATTTGAATTGGGAAAAATAATGAAGTGATGAAGAAGCAAGACCTTTTTTTTTTTTTTACTTCAAAGGGTGGTTTATTAATGTAAAACTCATTTTACCACAGTCAGATTTATTTACAATAGTTGCTACATACATACAGTTTTCAATATCATAAATTGCACTAGACAGTGATTTTTGAAATATGGCAAGATGCAGGGCTTATGTTAGACACGGCTTCAGTTATCTTAGGTGCATCAGTCTACTAAAGGCTTTTTTAAAGCTTTGTTTGGGAGGATTTCAGCAGCTATTAAGGGAGTTAAAATGCTTAGACCAAGAAAGAGGAGAAAATGCCTAAATTAAATTTTATAGATATGTATATGCTGAGAGAAAGACTAATAAAAGCATATATCGTCCAGATTAAAGAGAATTCTCCTGTTCTATTCAGCACTGATTAGATGGTTGAAAATACTATATTCAGTTCCCAGTATCAGATTTTTGGAATGAGCATATCTGTGGGAAGACAATCTGGAAACCTTTTTATGAGAACTACTTGGAAAAGCTAGGTATTCTTAGCCTGGAAAAGAAGGAGAGATGTGACAGAAGTCTTCAGATATCTGAAGAGTTGTCACGCAGAAGATTGAGTTGGCCTATTCTCTGTTGCTCCATAGGTCAGGACCAGAACTGGTAGGTATAAACTGCAAGAAAACAGATTTTGGTTTTCAAATTAGAGGAACTGTAAAACAGTGAAAGGTTTTCAACAGTAGAGTGGAAGAACTGCTCTGGGAAATATAGTTTCTTTTTAATGAAAAGTTTTAACTAAAGACTGCATGCCCATCTATAAAGAAGTTGCCATTCTATCTTGCATTGCAGATCCTGCGTTGAGCAAAGGCCTGACTATGTCGTCTCCCATGTCTCTTAATCTCTTATTATTTTATAGGCAAGAGGGGATAGATTTAACACATCTAGATCAAGAAAGCAAACCAGAAACCACAACTCAAGAGGCAGACAAGTAAATAGGCATGAAGAAAATACATGATGTGATTTGACAGATCACATGCTGAGCAGAGAAGCATATAGTGAGAAAATAGCAGCAGCTGAGGGAGTGCAAGGAAAATGAAGATGTTCTGAGAAGCAGCACTTTCAAACATCAAACAGATAAGTAGTTCACAAGAAAGATAATACTGAATTGGAAGAAAGGACCTAAAAGTGGAAAGGTGGGTGGGACAGAAGGAATATTAAACTGAAGGAATATCAAGCAGATGTAGTTAAACTGCATTATACGGGTTTACACTAACCATAATGGAGTTCCAAACTGCATTATATGGCAGAGTAGATCCAGCCTTAGTAGGACGTAAGTCCCATTGCACTCAATGAAAATATCTTACTGAGTAAACAGGTTTGGAAATATGACTGCAAGTTGAGATTGGGAAAACGGATAGTTGGGCCACAGTCAAACATTCCAGCAGATGCCAAAGCCCCTATTAATCTCAAAATCTTGTGGGGAAAAAATCCCTAAACTGATCAACTACCATGTCTGCAAACTTCCAGGTGAAATGAACACTTCTGTAGCTCTCTACTCCCTACTCCCACTCTACCCTTAAGAAAATCAACCAAGCATGGCTGAAAATGGAAAAGAAATTGACTTATTTTGGGGACAGCTGAAAACATTTAAGCTGTGGTTGTTCAGTTCCTCATGAAAAAATAAAAATCCCCAGCAGTGTCAACTAGTGATTGTATTTTAATTTTGTGGTAACTAACAGATTTTTCTTCTTCTCTGGCATTGTGCTCTGTGAAAGATTCTGCAACACAATGTACGCATTCAACATTGGCAATTCCATCCTGTTCTATTGTACTTACTAAATGAATTAATAAATACTATTTTGAGAATGTGCACTAAATACTCAGCTGCAGGTTGTTGATGCAAAGTAAACAGTGGATAATAATAATAATAATAAAACTTTATTTATATCCCGCCACCATCTCCCCACGGGGACTCGGGGCGGCTTACATGGGGCAGTGGCCCAAACAACATAAAATATAAGCAACACGATACAATCACAATATAAAAAGATAAAACAATAATACAATATATCAATATAAACAACAATACAAGATAAAAATTTCATTTAAAATACATAAATGGTAAGACCGTAATAAAAACAGGATAAATTATTAAAAACCCACTGGGGCTGATTAATTAATGACTATCTCCGAAGGCCTGCCAAAACATCCAAGTCTTCAGTTGCTTCCTGAAGGAAGGTAGAGATCTTAGCTGTCACCCTGTGTGGTTGCTTCAGATGTCTTGAACAGGAGTGGGAGCTGGAACTGTTATCCTTCTGCCATCTACTGAATTTTGAAACATAATCTGAAGAGAAAGTTCAAAAAGGAAGAAGGTCTGCATCAATAAAAACATGTATTTAATTGTGACATCAACTTGGTAAAATATTTATAATTGAGTTTTCAAAACTTCTTTGGGAATGCCAGTCATTTCCACTCATGATGACCAACTTGTAGGGCACACATGCCACAGTAGGGACAGGTAGGAAAGGTTTGTGGCATGCCTTGATAAAAGAATCCACCATGGGCCTATCTATGGCCCTGAGTCTGTCCTACACTCTTGGCTGTTTCTGCCATGCTGTGCTGCTATGCAGCACTAAAGATGAGAACTACTTCTTGACAGATGGTTCCTAGCCCTCTCACTCAACAGGTCTGCTGCAAGTATCATGTCCCTATTTTTTTAAGAAAGAAAAAACATGAGGGAGCAAACAAGGTCTTGTAAAATTCTGTGAATGAGGAAAAATGACATGATTGTCTTGTCTGAAAGCAACCTAAAGCCAAGAAAGCATGAAGGAGGTTAGTACATGGATGGGAGGGAAGCCAGGGAATACCAGGTGCCACATATTTCAGAGGAAGGAACTAGCAAATAACAGATCAATAACAGGAGCTAGTTACAGAGAACGGTCAACTCCTTTGTTTAAACAGCTCCACTGGCTACCAATAAGTTTCCGGGCCCAATTCAAGGTGCAGGTTACCTATAAAGCCTTAAACGGTTCAGGACCTGCCTATCTCCATGATCACCTCCTCTCCTACGAACCAAGGCAAACCCTAAGATCATCCGGGGAGGCTGTCACGCCCAAGGCAATGGAGCACTAAGAACCAGACACGGAGACCAAAAACAATCTAATATCTTTATTAAGGAAATATTAAAGTAGAATAAAAACAAGTAGAAAATGTAGTCCAGCAATAGACCTTTCAGGGAAGGTCAAATATAGTCCAGAAATATATTGTCCAATATATTATATTAGAGTCCAAAGTTATAATCCCAATACCGAAACACACTCTACTTTCAAGCCATAGAGTGGGGAAATGTCCAAAGTGTTTTTAAGGTTCAAAGTAAGTCCAAAACAAGAACTGGAGACAAGGCTAGATACTTGAGACAAAATCCAAGGCTGGAAACATGACGAGATAGTTCATGAAAACTTGACAAGGCTAGGCAAGGCAAGGCAAGGAAACTGGAGTTGCAGACTTAAAACGCTGTCCACACTAGGCTGGAACCGAAGTTAATCCTGAAGCTGATCTGTTGACTCCACACGGATTCCCCTGTGTGGGGAACTTTTATGTTCTTCAATCTTCCTGCAAAGCAGGTGTCCAGAACTTCCTTTCCCAAGGGAAAGAGAAGTGAAACACATCTTTCTGCAGCTGCGTTCCTCCCTGCAAATTCCCAGGAGAAACTTAGCTAATTAACGACTTGTTTGGCTGCTAATCTGAGGCTTCTCCTTGATAGTTCTTTCTGGCCCCGACTCACCGTATAGGATTCCTTTCTCACAAAGGGAGGAGAGGAACTGGGAGGAATTTGTTCAAGGTCCGTTTGGCTAGAATTATCAACAACAGGCATCTGGAAGAAATCCGTCTCCTGCTGAGACGGCAGAAAACCCATGTTTTCGTCATCATTATCCATGATGGCGCTAGGGTCAGAACTCTGAGGCCCATGAGACATCACAGAGGCGCTCCTCTCATTCCCGCCTTTGTCTCAAATGCAGCTGGTGGGGACGAGGGAGAGGGCCTTCTCAGCAGTGGCCCCCCGGCTCTGGAACTCTCTCCCTAAGGAGGTCAGGTTAGCTCCTTCCCTGCCCATTTTCCACTGGGAATTGAAAACATTGTTGTTCTAGAGTGCGTTTGAATGAATAGGCACAATAGAGCTGTCATCAGAATACTTCTTTATGTTTTAAAAGCGTATGGCACTTTATCACTGTTACTCATTTCCATGATACAGCACTTTATGAAACCTGTTACCGCTGGTTTGCTTTTAATTACTCTGATTTTATCTGCTTGGATTTTAATGTATTGTCCATTATTTTATTTTGTGTATCGTTGAAATGTTTTAATTTTTTGTCAAATATGTTGTGTTGTTGTTTCGGGCTTGTCCCTGTTGTGAGCTGCCCCGAGTCCCTTCAGGGAGATGGGGCGGGATATAAAAATAAAGATGATGATGATGATGATGATGATTATTATTAGCAAAACCACATCCTTGATCAGAAAATCATGGAGTCATCATAAGTCAGGTGCACACACAGGTTAGGATTAGGGTGAGGTTGACTTGTGGCTCACCTACCAGACCTGAATTCAACCATTTTGTTGCCAGAGGCAACAGCCAAGAACTATCATCCAAGATATCCTGTTTCCCATTACTTGTCTGTGCTTCAAACAAATGGGCTCTATCATGCAATTTGGCAGGCTTTGAATGTCAGCTGTATAGTGACATCATAGAATACTATTTAGATCCCCATCAGAAGGAAATGAGAATCTGGAATACAAAGAGGAAATCTGTGGGTTTTTTGTTGCTGCAGCCAACTGACCAGTTTGTCACCTGGACGATTGTCTTTAAAGTAACAATGGTCAAATGCAGGAATAAAGTTTGTAAAGTCCATTTTGGGAAATGGTCAGGGAGATCTAAAAGCATAAAAATCTTCCCAGTGTAAATCTTAAAAGATTCCCCATTCCTTTAAAAATAACATTGTGACGTAAGTATATACCTCATAGTAACCATACTTTGTGTTTTATGAGCACAATATGATCCCCATATCAGCTGGGGATATGTTCCAAGACCCCTTGCGGAAGAATCCTAAAACTGCAGATAACCACCTATTTTTCCTACAACTGGTCTGGAGGAATACCATAGAATTGCACTGGATGGCCTAGAGAGACCCCACAAACACTTTCTGAAGGGAATTTTTGGAGTGTGAGTAATTGAAACCAGGGGCATTGAATCCGGAGATAAGACACTTGTACTGTAATGTAAATATGTTTCTCTCTCTATTAAATTTAATAAATCAATATACCCTGGCTGAACAGGGTATAGAGTTACAGCCTGTGTTGGATGGGGTTATGCTTCCCCAGAAGACGCAGGTTCGCAGCTTGGGAGTTCTCCTGAACTCATCACTGAGCCTAGAACCCCAGGTTTCAACAGTGGCCAGGGGAGCTTTCGCAAAATTAAAACTTGTGTGTCAGTTGCACCCGTACCTTGGGAAGTCAGACTTGATCATGTGAGTCCACACTCTGGTTACATCCTAAAAAGTCTACTGCAACACACTCTTTGTGGGGTTGCCTTTGAATACTGTTCGGAAGCTTCAATTGGTCCAATGGGCAGCAGCCAGATTGCTCACCGGAGCGGCGTAGAGGAAGCATACAACCCCCCTGCTACGTCAGTTCCACAATTCAAAGTGCTGGCTTTAGCCTATAAAGCCCTAAACCAGTGGTTCTCTACCTGGAGTTCCCAGATGTTTTTGACCTACAACTCCCAGAAATCCCAGCCAGTTTACCAGCCTTCTCAGTGGTGGCCCCTCGGCGATGGAATTCCCTCCCTAGGGATATTAGATCAGTCCCCTCCCTCCTGACCTTCCATAAGAAAGTGAAAATGTGGCTTTTTGATTAAGCCTTCGGAGAACTCGTGCAATAGATAAATATGGAATTATGTGCAATGACTATGACTTTGGATGACATGGTTAATAGTGAAGGTATTGTTTTAAATGTTTTTAAATGTTTTAATGTATTTTATAATTCTATTTTAAAGTGTTTGTTTTAATTGTACATTGTTAAAGCATCAAATAGCTGCCTGCGTGTAAAGACACCTTGAGTCCCCTCCAGGGTTGTGAAAGGTGGGGTAGAAATGTTGTAAATAAATAAATATCTTTTTACAAATCCTATTATTTATTTTTTAATTGCTACAATCCAAGCAATTGTATATTACTACCAGAAGCTGTCTAGTAATAAAGGCTGATATATATTTGAAAAACTATTCTCTCTTTTCAGTCCCATCAACAGTAACTGCACAGGCATCATGTCTTAATATGCTATACCTTGCCAGCTAATATTTCTATGCAAAATATTTCTGAGTTAAAATGTTCTTGAGCAGACAAGGTCATGCTCTTTGGTACTAGATCACATTCACGTGCATTACAAGTTGTCCAGTTAATAGCATCCCAATTCAAATGATGAACTACCGGATTTGTTTTTGGGGGTTTTTTTGTGTGGGACTATTAAAACCCCTAGAAGACATCATCCACAGGATGTCATTTGATGCAGAGGCAAACATCTAGCCTCTAGTTTTCCCTTATAGCTCTTTTCCACTTGCATTCTTTTATCCCTTTTCATGTACAGTGCCACTGATCCTATTTTAAAGCCTATTTGTGGCTTCTACCTGACTTCATCTGCATGCAGTAAATTCTGTCAATCTGCACTGTGTAGTCACTTCTTGACTTCAAAGACATTTTCATTCTTTGCAATGGGAAATGACAATATATCCTGATCCTGAATGCCTTAAGACTCCTGAAAAGACTCCATGCACTTTGCTTTCTTTGTCTTGTCTGTAATTGCCACTGACAGATCTTGCTTTGATGTGTGCAAAAATTAATCAAGCTCCTATTTTCTGCTCTTTGAGGATGCCAGTGAGGTTTGTGTACTGGGCTCTATCCACTGTCTTTTCATTTCCATGGTTACTATGAGTCACCGCCATTGTGTTAACTCTCTTCAGATGACACATGGATTGCTTCTCTTTTCTTGAATGGAGTGCAGAACCTGCCAATTAGATTTCATTGAAATGTCAATATGACTTCCCTTGTTGTGATCTGAAATATGAATTTGATTCTTATGGGTTACCAAAAAACCATAAAAACCAGCCCCTCAAAATAGATACTAAAGTATTTTCTCTTTCCTCTAATTGACTGCTGTATGGAGAGATATAAATGCCAGTCTTGCTATGGTTGCATCAAAATAAAAAGAGGAACCCCAGTGATGTAAGTTCTTCTTTTCTGGTCCACCCATTCTCAATATTTTTCATTTAGCTGTTTCCAGCCTGTTGAATTGCATATATGCTGGACTACAAGCCTGAGCCAGTGTGGCCTGGATGGGAAAGATTAATTCAGCTCTACAGCTGCCTTGAGCAAAGGTTCTGCTATAAATTTAGTTAATAAATGTACCCTTTTATCTGTATGCCCCTCTTCCAGTCAAGAATGATATACCTAAGTCTCTCTCTCCCACCTTTTATCCTTCCCTCCCTCTTTCTTTTTGAAAAACAATGGAAGCAGATTGTGGGAGGACAATAAAATAGAGAGAATGGAGTTCTGAATGACAAAAGAGAGGTTTGGATGACCTTTGGGGGCTAACAATTCAGCGGGAAATTGTATATTTTTTGCTCCCTTTTTAATGGTTTATTTTAAACTGCTTTTAATTTTATTGATAGTTTAATTCTATTTCAAACTATGGTAAATTTTATCAGTGTATTTGTTTTAATTCTTGTGTATCACCTTGCATCCCAGAATGGGAAAAAGCAGGAAACGAATGAATAAATGATAGTAATCATGATAGGATAGCAACAATGATAGAATTGTAATAATGATGAGCACTGAACTACAGTCCTAGAGATCAGGGTTCAAAACCTTTGATAAGTCGCACTTTCTCAACCTCAGAAGGAGGCAAAGGCTAGAGGTTTATATATGATTGACATAGAAAACAGTTGCAATAGGTATTTAAGATTAATATTGATAAATATTAATATTGATAACAGCTCTCCATGCAGTCATGCCAGCCACATGACCTTGGAGGTGTCTACAGACAATGCTGGCTCTTTGGCTTAGAAATTGAGATGAGCACCAACCCCCAGAGTCCGACTCGACTAGACTTAATGTCAAGGGAAAACCTTTACATTTACCTTATCGATGCATAATGAAATGGGTTAAAAAAAAACTTTTATCATGTCAGAAGTGAATTGAGAACATATTGCAAGTTGCTTCTGGTATGAAAGAATCAGCCATCTTCAAAAACACTGCCCAGAGGACGCCTGGATGTGTTACCATCCTGTGAGGGGGCTTCTCTCATGTCCCAGTGAAATGGGTGAACTGATGAAAATTAGGTTCCTGGCTCATCCTTTCATATTAGCTATGTGGCTCCATCTTGTGTTCAAAGTTGGTAGCACTGATGCTCTGTGAATGTTTATCCTCCTGGTGTTTACGCTTATTAGAATAAACTAAATGGATGATCCATGGTGTGTGTGCACTGCAGGACATGAGCACAAAAAAGCATCGATTCTTTTGCTTTCAGGAGGGTCTTGGCACTGATTTCCATCTCACAACTCATTGTCACATAAAACATGAATTAGAGAAAAATGCATGACTGTCAAGGGGAATTTTTTTTAAAATTAAAGCATGGCACTCATGAGATCACTGGCATCACCAAGGGAGTGCAGAGAAAGGAGCAGATCACGCCATGTGACACTATCAGCAGGCAGGAGTGACACTAACATTACTGTCTATACATTTTGATATATTTTTCAACAGTAAGTTATTACTTTTTAATAAAAAGCAGTAACTTATACTTAGGCATAATCATAAAAACATTTTCCACAAGCACAATTTACATGTACTGTAGCAATATGCCCTCAAAGATAAAAATGTTATACTGATTTATTATTTGGATCTTCTAATGTGCATGTGCTTCAGTTATTATCATTATTGCCAAATTCTAATCATACTTCAGATGATGTGCTTTTGTTTGCACATATTTGTTTTTTATAATCACTGATTTTGTTGTTACATTCTCTGACATATGGGAATGAAGATTTACAAGTAATATTAATACACAAAACACCACTATGGATTCTGTATGGTCTGGTACATAAGGAGGTCCACGGGGGTGACATCATGAGTTACTCCATTTGTGACATATGATGCTACTGCAGGGCATAAAGACCTTGTTTTGTACAGTCATATTTTTGGAGGGGAATTATTCTGCCATAACACTGCTGAAATTTGAGTCAGAAAACTTCAAAAATGGGCAGAAAAAATATGATCCCTTGTCTTACTCACTTCTGTTACACATACTTGCTTAGAACGAAGGTGTCCTAGCAATTAAAGACCACAGGTGAAGGAAATTGCTATTACATCCAGTTTCTGTTCTTTTCTTCCCTCAAAAGCTTTACAAGTGTATCCATCTATGTACATCATTCAATGATGGCTCAATGGCTTGCATGGTTCAAAATCTCCTCGGATCAAATGCCCCAGGCAACTTCTTTAGCAAGAGTTGATGGCCTACTTTTCAGCCAAAGCCCTTCTCACATGCACATCACCAAACTGGCAAATCACTCAGCAATAAGAAATCATATTTCACTCAGTAAATTCAAGAGTGGCTAAAAGAAAGGCTCCAATTTATAGAACACATAATTTGTACAATTCACTGCACCAAGATGTGGCCGGTGATAAGGGTGCTTAATACACTACTCAGTTCTTTTGAGCCGTTCCATTTGGAAACAGCTTCTTGACTGTTAGAAAGTTAGCAGAGTTCTTTATGGAGATTCCTGGGAAGAATCCAAAGGAAGGAGCAATGAAACCACATCCACACTTCACCTACTATGTTCCCAATATCACAATAAAATGGACTGAGACATTCAAATAAAATAGTGAGATCTTTTGCAACAGAAAACCTCATTTATTACTTGTTGGAACTTCCCAGAAAAGCACTTTGAATCCATATGATCCTTTCCAATTAGTAGAGAGTGGATGGAGGATGAATGATAAAAATGATACTGTTTCAGTCGTGACAAATAAGACCAGTACTTGAAATTGTTTCTTGGATTATTTGGGAAAAAAAAACACAAGGGGGCAGAGTTGCATAAGATTTATTGTTGCTTGTATGTCTACAAGTCATTTCAGACTTACAGCAATCCTATCACAGGATATATTTTTGGAGGGGCAAATTTGTTCAGATTTTTTTATCCTTGTCTCCTTCTGAGGACAAGAGTGTCTATGGATTTACATGGCTGAGCAGGGATTTGAGGCCTGGTCTCCAGAATCATAGTTCAGTGCTCAAACCACCACATCACACTGATTCTCTGCATAGAAGGGGTTCTGTAAAGCAGATCATGGGTATCTATTCAGAAATAAATCTCATTTTTTTGTTCCATTGGCATCATCCTGGGATCCCTGACAGCAGGAATATCAGTTCTTGGAAAAGTAGCAAAATGAGTTTTAGAACAATGTAAAACCCTAGTTCCCAACATGGAGCACATACCCCACAGGAAGGCAATTTGATTTTTAAGGAGGACAAATGGGAATGAGGTATTAGCAGGAAATATTTTACATTTCTTATGGTTCTAGGGGCCTCAATACAGTATATAAATATATATAACATGACATAGATTTCCTTGCCCTATTTCAAACCGGCTTCAGAGCAGGATATGTAGTTGAGACTGCTATGGTCACCTTAGTGAATGATCTTCGTCTCAACACTGATGAGGGGTTTGTGTCCCTGTTGGTGCTTCTAGACCTTTCTGGAAGACCTGGAGGGACTAGGTATCAGAGGCACTGTGCTGCAGTGGTTCCAGTTGTACCTTTCAGGCAAGTTCTAGATCAGTGATTCCCAAAGTGGGCGCTACCACCCCCTGGTGGGTGCTGTAGCAATCCAGGGGCACGGTGATGGCCACAGGTACATATATCTTTCTGTTTAATTGCTATTAAAATTTGAAAAAATAATTTCCAGGGTGCCGAGTAATATTTTTTCTGGAAAGGGGGCGGTAGGCCAAATAAGTTTGGGAACCATTGTTTGAGATGTTGGTGCTTGGGGATAGCTGCTCCTTAAAAAAGGAGCCGTTATGTGGTGCCCCACAAAATGCCATTCTATCCCCAATGCTCTTTAATATTTGCATGAAGCCGCTGGGAGAGATCATCCATAGGATTGGGCCAGGGTGTTATCTGCATGCTGATGACTCTCAAATATATTTCTCCATGCCTTCAAATATAGCTTCAACTAAGGATAGCATGTCTCCTTTGAATGAATACCTGGAGGAAGTAGTGGGATGGATGAGGAAAAACAAATAGAAACTGAATCCAGAAAAAACAGAGGTGATAGCCAACAAGGGTTCTAATCTGGGGATGGAGATGTGTCAACCAGTTCTGGGTAGGGTTACACTCCTCCTGAAGAACTGTGTCCATGGCTTGGAGGTGCTCCTGGATCCAGCCCTCTAAATGTCAGCTCAGTCAGGAATGCTTACTACCAGCTTTGGCCAATACGCCAGCTGCACTCCTTCATAGATTTGGAGGACCTGAAGATGGTAGTGCACACACTAATAACCTCAAGGTTGGGCTTCTGCAATGCGCTTTACATTGGGCTACCTTCAGGGCTGTCCCTAGGTAATTTTAAAGTGTAAGCAAGCAGTATATTTAGCGGCCCCCACCTCAAACCAATCAATGAAAAATAAAAGGTAGAAGGCAGAGGTAAATAGAATATATATGTGTGTGTGTGTAATATATATATATATATATATATATATATATATATATATATATAGTCCCTGCATATGTTTTTGTATGTGTGTGTGTGTGTGTGTGTCTATATATATATACACGCCACATACGCCAATATATGCCACATATTCTCCACATTGTGTGTATGTGTATCTACTGTATATGTGTATGTACAGTAGAGTCTCACTAATCCAAGCCTCGCTTATCCAAGCCTCTGGATAATCCAAGCCATTTTTGTAGTCAATGTTTTCAATATATCATGATATTTTGGTGCTAAATTCGTAAATACAGTAATTACAACATAACATTACTACGTATTGAACTACTTTTCCTGTCAAATTTGTTGTCTAACATGATGTTTTGGTGCTTAATTTGTCAAATCATAACCTAATTTGATGTTTAATAGGCTTTTTCTTAATCCCTCCTTATTATCCAAGATATTCGCTTATCCAAGCTTCTGCCGGCCCGTTTAGCTTGGATAAGTAAGACTCTACTGTATATATACACAGTAGATACACATACACACAATGTGAAGAATATGTGGCAAGATAGATAGATAGGGAGGGAGCCACAGCGGAGGAACCCTCCCGGGGGCAAGGCCTAATAATAATAAAAATGGGTTGTTGTATGTCTTTCGGGCTGTGTGGCCATGTTCCAGAAGTATTCTCTCCTGACGTTTCGCCCACATCTATGGCAGGCATCTTCAGAGGTTGTGAGGTATGGATAAACTAAGTAAGGAAAGTAGTTTATCCATACCTCACAACCTCTGAGGATGCCTGCCATAGATGTGGGCGAAATGTCAGAAGAGAATGCTTCTGGAACATGGCCATACAGCCCAGAAAGCTTACAGCAACCCAATGAGTCTGGCCATGAAAGCCTTCGACAATACATTCTCACTTGCTTAGTTTCCAACAGACGTCACAACCTCTGAGGATGCCTGTCATAGATGTGAGCGAAACGTCAGGAGAGAATGCTTCTGGAACATGGACATACAGCCCAGAAAGCTCACAGCAACCCAATGATTCCGGCCATGAAAGCCTTCGACAACATATTTTATTGTATTTCTTGTATGTTAGCTATGTTTTAAAACACAAACAGGTAACTTTTTTAAAAAAAATGTCTTGTTTTTGAATTTTTATTGCATTGTGTCCTGTTAGTTAATAGTGAGCTTTAAATGTCGGGTTGATTTTATTTATTGTATTTTCAAAACACTTTCTAGCCATGACATGAACATTGAATTGTGTAGGTACTGTTTTACATTTTTTTATTGGGCTGTGTCCTGTTGTTCAATCTCCTTGTGGAGAGGAAAAGTGGGGCATAAATAAAAACATTCTTATTCTTATTATTTTTTAAAATTATATTGTTTAAAAATTATTAAACATCAAGAACATGGACAGGCTGACCTTTCTGCTAAAAAAAGCCACTGGAAGACCAATGAGAGAAACGAACTGGTCACTTCTAGAAGAATACCTGCAAGAAAAGGTGATTTGTTGAAATAATTGGAATGGAAGTTAGAAGATTGGAAGTCTACCTCCCCCCCCCCCCCCCCCCGTTAGGCCTTTTCTTCCCTGGGAATTTACCCCTTCTTTGATCTCCTATTCTATCCCATTTCCTTTTCTATCTATATTCAGAGCTGGCCCTAGGTATTTTTCAAGTGTAGGCGAACAGAATTTTGGCACCCCCCCCCCAAAAAAAATCAATCACTGAAAAATAAAAGCGTTGGATAAGCGAAAATGTTGGATAATAAGGAGGGATTAAGGAAAAGCCTATTAAACATCAAATTACATTAAGATTTTACAAATTAAGCACCAAAACATCATGTTTTACAACAAAACAACAGAAAAAGCAGTCTTGACTGCGCCCCCGTATGTTTTGCGCCCGAAGCGACCACTTAATTCGCCTTATTGTTGGACCGGCTCTGCCTATATTCCCCCCTTTTCCCTCCTTTTCCCCCAACCAGTGATTTATACCTACCCTTCCTACACAGCTTTCCTTTAGATTACCCCTTTCTTTTGTAACACTGCAAAAACTTAATAAAAATATTTTCAAAAAAATTAAACTTTGTTCTGTTATTGTCTGTCTTGTGGAGAGAAAAAGTGGGGTACAAATAAACATTTTAATAATAATAATAATAATAATAATAATAATAATAATAATAATAATAATAGGTTTGCTGTGAGTTTTCCAGGCTGTATGGCCATGTTCTGGAAGCATTCTCTCCTGACGTTTCACCCACATCTATGGCAGGCATCCTCAGAGGTTGTGAGGTGTGTTGGAAACTAGGCAAGTGGGGCTTAAACATCTGTGGAATGTCTAAGGTGGGAGAAAGAACTCTTTTCTGTTTGAGGCAAGTGTGAATGTTGCAATTGGCCAGCTTGATCAGCGCTGAATGGCCTTGCAGCTTCAAAGCCTGGCTGCTTCCTGTCTGGGGAATCCTTTGTTGGGAGGTATTAGTTGGCCCTGATTGTTTCTTATCTGGAAGTCCCCAGTCTTCTGAGTGTTGTCCTGATTTTAGAGTTTTTTAGATGCCTGCCACAGATGCAGGCGAAACATCAGGAAAGAATGCTCCTGAAACATGGCCATACAGCCTGGATAACTCACAACAACCCTGTGTGGGTATTGTTTTAAAATTTTTATTGGGCTGTGTCCTGCTGTTGAGTCTCCTTGTGGAGAGAAAAAGCGGGGTATAAATAAACATTATATCAATACTCATAAATGTTAGCTCCCTTAACTCCTTATGGGGGAGAAAGGCAGGGTAGAAATAAAGTTAATAATAATAATAATAATAATAATAATAATAATAATAATAATAATAATAATGATGATGATGGGGCACTATTTGTGGAGCCCACTGCTCCCCATCCCCAAAACCTGGATGGGACTCTGCACCCTGCCCATGCTCTTGGGTGCCCTTCCTTCTCCAAGTGGTGAGAGGCAATAATAATAATAATTGCAAGGCTTCTTTGAGTCCTTATGGGAGAGAAAAGTGGGGTAGAAATAAAGTTCATAGTAATAATAATGATGATAATATTGGGGTACCATTTGTGGTACCCTCCTATCCCCAAAACCTGGATGGCACACTGCACTCTGCACATCCTCTTGGGCACGCCCTCCCTGCCATCACCAAGTGGTGAGAGTCAATAATAATCATTCCCACATTCCCACTTGCCTCCACATTATCTGCTTTGAACTGGATTGTATGGGTCCACACTGCCATATAATCCAGTTCAAAGCAGATGATCTGGATTTTATAAGGCAGTGTAGAAGGGGCCATTGTCAAGCCTAAGATAGCAGTGTAGTGGTTTGAGCATTGAACGATGGCTCTTGAGACCTCGGTTCAAATTCTTTGCTGTGCTGTGGAAGCCCATTAGGTGACCTTGGGTAAGTCACGCTCTCTCAGCCTCAGAGGAAAGCAGCAACATCCTCTCTTTGAACAAGTCTTACCAAGCAACCCCTGTGATTGGATTGCCATAAGTTAGGAATGGCTTGAAGGCACAATGACCTAATCTAACCTAAAACTAGGAAATGAAGCACCTAAGTATTAGGAATAATGTTTTTATTCTGTGTGATAGTGGAATCGATTGTATGGAACTGTTGTAGACTTTTCTTATAGCTTTGAACCCTGGCTGATTCCTGCCTGGTGGAATACTTTGTTGGGAGGTGTTAACTGGCCCTGATTGTTTCCTGTCTGCAATTCACCTGTTTTCAAATTGTTATTCTTTATTTACTGTCCTGGTTTTAATTTTTTGTAATGCTTAGAGCCAGGTTTAGGAGGTTTAGTGGGAGCCAATGGGAGTTTTGTGGGAGTCTGGGAGGGTGCTGAGTGGAGCCAGAGTGGCCAGGGCCCTCCTCCTCTCCCTCTTCCCCTCGTTCTTTCCCTCCTCCTCTCCTTCCTCCTCGTGGCAGAGAGAGCGCTGAGCACACTTCCTGGTGGCACCTCAACTGCACCCTCTACAGGACAGTGCCTTCAGCAACCGCGTACTTTGACTAATGGCTGAACCGCCCCTGGTTACCTTTGTAGCAAGTTTGGAAACGTCAGTTGGTTCAAAATACAGGAGCCAGATTGGTTACAGGAACATCTAGGAGTGAGCGTGTTACACCTATCCTAAAGTCACTCCACTGGCTGCCAATTGGCTTCCAGGCAAAGTACAAAGTGTTGGTTTTGACCTTTAAAACCCCACATGATTTGGGTTCAGATTACCTAAAGGATCGCCTTCTCCCGTACAATCCTCCCTGAACACTTAGGCCCCCAGGGGGCATCTGTGGAACGACCTGCCAGAAGAGCTCTGACAGATAAACCTCTTCCAACAGCCAGTTTTTAAGCATGAATTTTAAACTTGTGTCCTTTGTTTAATCTCTGTTTTGTGTATTTTAATATGTATTTCATAGAAATACATTTTAATATGCGTATTTCTGTTATTTTTACAATGTGTGTGTGTTTTAATTATTCTGTAACCCATCTCGAGCCATTAGGAGAGGCGGCTAAGAAATAAAATTATTATTATTATTATACATATTTTAAAAATTAAAATCAGAATTTCACTTGCAGCCTCATCAGACTCACATTTTAAACTGGCCACCCTGCTTTCTTGGTGTCTTCTGCCTCCTGCAGAACTTTGGGAAATGTAGTTTATGGCAGGGCCTTCAGAATTTTCAGCTAGAGAGGTCCCCACCTTCCCAAACTACATTTCTGCAGGAGGCAGAAGATGCCAAGGATGCGGGGGTGTCTGCTTTAAAACGCTAGTTTGATAAAAGCACTGGTGACAATGGAGAGGGGGAAAGCCCACTCATAGAGAGGAATGATGAGGCCATAGAGTTAGAGAGCACATGAGCACAGAAAAGGGAGGCAACTCCCTTTCGAAACACCTCCACTCCTCTTAGTATTCCACAAGCTATACAATATACAGTAGAGTCTCACTTATCCAACACTTATCCAACGCATTCTTGTAGTCAATGTTTTCAATATATCATGATATTTTGGTGCTAAATTCGTAAATACAGTAATTACTACATAGCATTACTGTGTATTGAACTACTTTTTCTGTCAAATTTGTTGTATAACATGATGTTCTGGTGCTTAATTTGTAAAATCATAACCTAATTTGATGTTTAATAGGCTTTTCCTTAATCTCTCCTTATTATCCAACATATTCGCTTATCCAACGTTCTGTCGGCCCGTTTACGTTGGATAAGCGAGACTCTACTGTATATAACTATGCATATATTTTTTTTGCGTATGAACATAGCAAGAAATCTTTGGGGAAAAAATCCAAAGCGCAATTATTACTTTCATAGGTAAATCAATATTTTTGTATGTAATTTTTTTTTTAAAAAAATCAGCAGCAAGAAAATTAACATCAGGTGACAGGATATTCTTGCAAATTCTCACCAAATACACACAGTGACATTGGATATTTACATTACTCTTAATTGATGCAGATTACTCAAATCACTTGTGCCTCAAATATTATTACTGTTCACATGATAGTTGTTCTATTTCATTACTTCACTTTTATCAAGCAAGAATCGTTTTCATTAGCAAAAACCAGTACTTGTCAGGTTTGAGCATAGAAATCTCGCAGATATGGGTTCTGCAACTGTAGCATCTGTATACGAATTAGATGGATATGTTTAGTGCTCATATCTTTACAGAAAGTTCCCTTAAAATCACTGGGATTTGCTTCTACTTAAATTCCCTAGCTGGATAATTCTGCCCTTCGGTAATAGGTTGCTGATTTCATTACTGAGCGGTTTTAACTATTGATTCCATTAAGGCTTCCAAGGAATCAGCTCACCCTCTGCTTATGCCGATGTAACTGCAGTTTTGAATGGGATTAACCTTCTTTCAAAAAGGCAGACACTTCACTGTTTCCCATATAGTTAATTTGAATTCTACTTCTAATATTTAGTTGTGACAATTTTTTAGAGAATCATAAAGAGCAGATCCAGAACTCAAAATAATTTAAATTCTATATTTTATATAGTCGTAATGAAATCAAAACTGTATTTTAACTACAAAGTTCCAAGTCTAAAAAACCTTGAAAATGACACTTAAATGGTAATTTAGTGATTACAAAAGAATACCACAGCGTCTGTTGGAAACATTCAAAAATTGGGTCAATACACTTTGACAGAAATCAGGCTCCATATAATGCAGAGCAAACTGCATTATATAGCAGTGTAGAACCAACTTTGAGCCCCATCTACACTACTATATACTACAGTTTGAAATTGCATTATGTGTCCAGTTGGACTCAGCTGATGCAGTTGACTGCATTATATGTATTGAACTGCATTATATGCGTCTACACTGATCATATAATACAGTTTCAAACTGCAGTATATGGCAGTGTAGATAGGGCCTTAGAGAGAGAGGACCTCCTGAAGCCAGATAGGAACTGCATCAGTGACTCCGAAATGTCACTGGTCACACTTCTATCTTTGTCCTAGGTCTCGGTGGGTCTGGAGTGGGGGGAAGGGACCGACCAAACCTACTCAAAATCTTTGTCATTAGATAGATAGATAGATAGATAGTAGAGTCTCGCTTATCCAACCTTCGCTTATCCAACGTTCTGGATTATCCAATGCAGTCTGCCTCCCACCCAGATCCACAACTGTTTCTCTAGGCAGCAAGGACTGAATGTTGTTAATGGAAGTTCATTATGCAATTCAATCTTTTAGTAGTCAATATTTTTGTAGTCAATGTTTTCAATATATTGCGATGTTTTGGTGCTAAAGTCGTAAATATAGTAATTACTACATAATGTTACCATGTATTGAACTGCTTTTTCTGTCAATTTCTTGTAAAACATGATGTTTTGGTGCTTAAATTGTAAAATCATAACGTAATTTGACATTTAATAGGCTTTTCCTTAATCCCTCCTTTTTATCCAACACTTTCGCTTATCCAATGTTCTGCTGGCCCGTTTATGTTGGATAAGCAAGACTCTACTGTATATATATATTGTTGTTTGTTACATTTAGTAGTATTATAGAAGAAAAATCCAATGGAATAGAGCTCTGTTACCTTTTCTCAGAACAGGGGCAAAGAAATAATCTCACAGAGCACCCAGGAAAATGACAAGATTTGCCTGACCTCTGGCAAGGGATTGTGGTGATGATGAGGCTTTCAGTTATCTATGATAATGATGTAGTAAGAGAATGAAAAAAGTGGTCAAACAGAAGCTGAGACATTTCTTTGTCTAGTTTTACTGGAAGTTTCTACTTCTTTCTGGCAGTTGTTGTAACATCTAGAAATGTAGAACATTAATGTTTAGAAATGTTAACATTAAGATTTACTTTTCTAATCAAAAACTGAAAGACCCCGTTGCAAATGGCTGAAAAATTTCCTGCCAATGCTTATAAGTAGAACTGAAACAGATAGAAATGAGTAACTTCAGCTTCCATGAAACTTATTGTAATATAATAGAAACAAGATTGCAGTCAATCTGGTCTGGATCAATTGAACATAGTACTGTGTGTTGATGTTGTCTGGGACGGTGTATGTATACATTGTGGAGATGAGCTCCTGCACCATAATGCCACTGGTTGCACAACACTGTTTTGTCAAAACCAGACATGCACACACCAAAGTACAGTGGGAGGAACCAAGACGATTGATATTGATGTGTAACTTTTCTCGTAAACTGTATTGGAAACTCCCAGGACATGAAAAGAAACACACCTGCTGCAGTGGGAACCAAAAAAATCTCAGCTCGTACTGGAGTTTCAGGAGGAAAAAAAGGGAGAGGGAGAGTGTTCTGGCTAGTTTATTTTCAGTTCCTACATTTGTGACTTGGTAGATCTGGGTTTTTTGGCCATATGGAGGCGCCCTTAACTGCTTACAAAGTGGGACTTGCTACAACCTGCTGCAATGTAACACCATTCCCTTCTATTTTAATTTCCCAATCTCATTCCACATTCAGTAGCTACTGAGAAGGACAAGTCTTCTGTATGATTTTAGGTTATGCTAGAAACAGGCAGAAGGTTTCTTAGATTTGTTTGTAATGTACTCTTGAAAATCTTAGGCTGCCTCTGAAATGCCAATCCTCAATCCCAGTCTTTTTCTAAATGTCTCAACTTGCTTTTGTCATTCGCTATTGGGTCTGAGTCGATTTATCCCACGTGGCTGAAACTACAGTGAAGGGAGGTTTTTTTGGTACTAGATTGACTTCATATCTCGCTAGGCAGGAAGAAGTGATTGATATTTCTAGGATATTGATATTGACATTTTTCCTGAATGTTGGCACCTGGATTTTAGTCTGAATTTTAAAGGAGCTACTCAAGGTACCAAAAATGTTTTGTGAAATTGCTTTACTATATTGGATTGCTTCCCTTAAGCTCAGGTTAAAACCCAGAACAGGTTCAGCTTTCCATGGATGTGAAGAATACCACTAGCAGCAATGGCTGGTTAGACCTTTGATTCTTCCGATTGTCTCTTTGGTCTGACTTACTCCTTGCTCACACCTCCTGGTGGTGTTGAACATCACTGGTTTTCCAAAGAACAGTAAAAAGGACCCATTTGATCTTCTTTACTGTTCTTTCCCATAATTTCTGGTTCCTAGCTTGTGATTCACTTCACAGTGCTGCCCACTGACCCCAGTTTAGACCTCTAATTCTGTTAGCACTCACCACCTGAGTTTTCCATTTTGAGTGAATGATCTTCCAGAGGAACTCTGTAGATCTAAGAACATTTTATATTCATTTTATAGTTCAGGAACTCAGTTTTATAGAGAGAATGAATTACTTTTTTTCTGTCCAAGTTCTACATTCAATAAATCACACTTCTGGGGAGTAAATAGGAATTTTACTCCGAACCTACATTTCTCAAAAAACAGGTCAATATATTTTGTGAAGCATGGACAACTGACAGTGAAAAACATTAACTATTTATTTCCCCTAGCGTGTGTTTTGACATGTGCATAGTGGCATGCACAGTCTTCATGCAGTTTAGTTAATCTGAGAGGAAATTCTTATCATAGCCATTCACTTTAGAATATACTGTACTTGCCACATAATCTCTCTCAATACCCTGAAAGTATCAGATCACATCTGATCTTGGAAAACTACGCAGGGCCAGCTTTGTTTAGTACTTGGATGGGCCACTGCTGGCTGCTGTAAGCTGTATTTCAGAGGAAGGAATTGAGAAAACCACCTTTGATCATTCCTTGCCTATGAAAATCTAATGGAATTAATGTGATCATCGCAAATTAACAGGTGATTTGATCCACATACAGTACTTTACTTTGATACACTGTAATGATGCAGAAAGCAAAAAAGCACCCATTGTGAACATTTCTTTATTATTCCAAAGGAAGGATATGGAATTCTTGTTAGTTGGAACAGTGTATATGCACATTTTATCTGGACGTCCTATGTTCAGTTTTTGTGTGTGTGACCTTTAAAATGAAGGCTGAGGACAGAAAACATAAAATTACTCAATTGGAGAATGGAGTCTCCTACATTTATTCCATGGGTAGTTCCAAGGCGAGGCTCTCCATTTTCTGTATTCTTGGAGTCATTGCTAGTTAATGTAGAAATATGCAAATGCCTCTGGATTAAAACTCCCATCACATTTAGCCAGTAAGACAAATAGGGATGATGGAAACTGCAGGCCAATCGCATATCAGTGGTTGTATGTTCCCTGTTCCTAATGGTCTCTAACTTGGTTGTAACCTCATTAATCATTAATTTTAATGCATTTTAGTTGATTAGATTTTTATTATGCTGTAAGTGTGATTGATTTCTTGTCTTTTTGGCTAGTTACTATAAGTTTATATTGATGGGTTTGTTTACTGTTTTGTTTTGTTTTGTTTTGTTTCTATTGTTCATTATGGCATTAAAACCTCCCAGAGTCCCCCAAGGGAGATAGGGCAGGTTATACATAAAGTTGTTGTTGTTGTTGTTGTTGTTGTTGTTGTTGTTGTTGTTATCATTATTCCACTATTTCAGTTACATAATATTATTAACAGTCAAAATTAAACAATTCAAAAGATAATAATAATAATAATAATAATAATAATAATAATAATAATAATAACTTTATGTATAATAATAATGCTAAGTATCTATACTGGAAATGCAATAGAGGTGCAACAAATAAGCTTCCATTTTTTTGTTTTGATTTGAAAAATTATTTGAAGGTTGGAAAGAATTTGTACAAATGGAATCAAGGAATGAGAGTTTTATTTAACTCCAGCTTCCCATGAAGTTTTCCACAGTATCAAACTAGAACTGAAGGTTTACTCCTGCTTGAAAACCTACAGCTATCTCACAGGTTAACCAAACTTTTGAAGAAATCCAGAAACATGAACAATGAGAAAAAAATTAGCTGTGCATCATGCTATGTGCCATTATATGAATGAACTGCTGTTGAAAGAGTGTGGGTCTTGAAGAAAGATTTCTTGGGAACTGTGCCCAGACCTATGGCACAAAAGAACACATGTTTAAACATAGAAAGGGTGGGATTAGAGCTTGATGACTAGTGTGTTAGCCTGCACCCAGTATGAACTGTAGATAATCATAAGCTGGAATGAAATTTATGTTTACACGTTTTAGGAGAGTGCTGACATTCAAAACCCTATATATAGCACATTCTCCCCTCTTACCGACTCATACACAATACTGTGAATTTTTAACTTGACCTCATCTCATAATTGTCATTCTAGCTCCCATTGATTTTTGAGCAAGAAACTTGTACAGAAACATTTTTGGAGTTCATGCCTTGCATGAGCAAAGGTTGTGTGTGTAGTTCTCCAAATGTTGGATTTCAATTCCCATCTGCCTCAGTCAGCGTGGCTAATGAAAATTATAATAGGGGTTGTAATCCAACATCTGAACAGCTGAATATTTTCCACCCATGCCATATATAGATGGCCTTTGGAACACTTCAGTACCTTGTTTGTTTAGCTGTCCCGTCATCTGGGTAGACCTATTGGTCCCAATTCCCTGGTAAAACAAAACAAAAAAAGACCAAAAATACTTGGGAGCAATCTGTCAGCAACCTAGATACCACATGTCAGAACATGTTTATAGAAGGGCAACCCAAATAGTAAAAGGTCTGGAAGCCAAGCCCTATGAGGAATGGCTTAGGGAGGTGAGTATGGTTAGCCTGGAGAAGAAAAGGTGAAAAGGTGGCATGACAGTTGTATTTAAATATTTGAAATGATGTCATATCAAGAATGGAATCAGCTTGTTTTCTGCTGCTCCAGAGACTTGGAGCAAGAAATTCAAACTACTGGAAAAGAGATTCCATCTAAACATCTTGGTAACAGCTGTTTGACAGTGGAATACCCTGCCTTGGAGTGTGATAGATCTCCTCTGGAGGTTTTTAAACCAAGGCTGGACATCTGTCAGAAGTGCTTTCATTGTGTATTCTTGCATGACAAGTGGTTGGATTGGATGGCTCTTGTCATCTATTTCAACAATATGATTCTAATTCAAAAGCTCTTTTTATCTCACAATTCCAAAATTGATTAATTATGTTTAAATCCTCCCAGAGTAGTCAAGAATCTTCTAGATTCCTCAACTCTTTCAGGATGGGTTCATGATTCTTGAAAAGAAGAAAATACATTTATCTGGACTTCATAAGGAAATGGCCTGACCATGACATTGGGATTATAATTCCATCCCAATATCCTCATGTCCAAGAAATAATATTAGGTCTAAGTCATCCTGGGTAGCCATTGCATGTTCACTGAGATATTCCCCATGCAAGTGTCTATGTGTGTGTGTGTTCTTCTAAGTCATACTAATTACTTCAGGCAGTTAAGATAGGGAGGCTGATGGCAGTGCAGTAGTTAGCAGTAGTCTTTTGGCCTAACTTCAAATAGAAACTTTCTGATCCAGCACATAAGTAAACAGGTCTCTAGTGAGAATGAATGATTTTATGTACATTTCAACACTCTCCTTATGCCAAATTCCTCTACTTTGTTGATGTAGAACTATATATCTAGGTGGATGATGCTGAAATAAATTCACTCCACCCATTTCATTACTGATACCCAGCAGTAGTTCACTGGTACTGACTAGCTCAGCCCTCTGGTCCATGATTAAACAATCTGTGATATATATATATATATATATATATATATATATATATATATATATATATGGGGCAAATTCAAAAGTGGCACTAGAAGGCCATAGGTTGGAAGACCATAGGCAGGAAGGATCAGAAGAGTGGGTAGTTCCTGAATGACTAGTCTTTTACTCAACTTGCCTATTCATCTTTCAACAGCAAACTTCCTTCCATCTGTGACAATTGAAATGGGGCGGCCTCACTTCACTGACTTCTTTGCCTGGGCAGGTAACAAACAAAAAAAATCTGCCTGATTAAAGAGAAACATGAAAAAGTTGCCAAACAGTATAGCAATAAAGTGTTAATGTAGTAAACAAAGTGCTGAGTTCTAGGACTATAAGTACTTAAGCAGAAGAATGTCAAGAGACTAAAGACACCATAACACACCAATGGGGACAGGTTATAAAATGCTTAAAAAGCTTAAAACAATAAAGGTCATACTATAAAAGTGAAAATAGTAAACGCATATCTAATTGCAAAAGGAAGTTCCAATATTAGAACAAGAAAATGGTAGAAGATTCTTGATTTATTATGGTTGTGTTCTCAACACTATAAGGGTACCTTTGATGTCATATGAGTGGACCTATACACCCATGCAATGGAAACATCATTTCCTTCTGGGGCCATGCATAGTCCTCCAAATTCTCCATGTGGTCTACCAATTCTCTAAGCAGGGCTTCTTACACCTTTTCCACTCAAGACCCCTTTCCACTTAAGAAATCTTTACATGACCCCAAGTATATAGCTATATAAAACAGGTATAAAAACAAAATATTTACTGATAATAAATCAACATTTGCAAGGTTTTCTAAATCAGCTGATTTTTCTTTTTATGAAGTTGCCAATTTTTCATGACTCCAGTATCAAGCTAAGGGGACCCCATTTGGGGGCAGGGCCCACAGTTTAAGGAACAGTGCTCTAAAGCGTAGTTAGGGTGCATGAGGAAGGCTACAGGGGAGAAAGCATTTGTCTGCTGCCATTCTCCATTCTGTGGACTGAAAGGCATTGTTGGATATTGACTATCCACTCAGCATGCCTACTGAAAAAACCCACACACAATCCATTTAGCCCTGTCTGGAGGTGAAAACCCGGGAAAGCCTAGGGGTCCATTATTCCCCTGCCCCACATTGAGGGGAAAAAAACATTTTTTTGCTTCCACTTTTATTTCATTGATTGTTTTAAAAAATGCTTTTCCCAGGCTTAAATTGTTAAAAATTTGCCCCCAAATGCTAAAAGTCTCTATATCCCCAAAGAGCATATTCAATCCTTGGGGCCCACAAAAGTAGTCCTTGGGGCTGCAGATGGACCACAGGCCACATTCTGTCTACTGTAGTCTAGTCCCAGTTTTGTGAGGAGACTACTAATTTAAAACACACACACACAGCCTTATGCAAATGTGTTTCCTCTGAGCACTTTAAACCATGTTTTGGTATTTTAAGATGTTTAAGTTTATATTTTGAAAAATGCAGGTGGGGGAGGGAAACACATGTTGACATGAATAGTTTGTCTCAGCTTCTCTACAATTATGTTAATAACTAGAGCTACTAAGAGTTTGAATTTAATTGATATTTCAGGGGATATTTCACATGAAATAGAGTTTAAATTTCCTGACATAATCAGATACGGCTTTCTCTCCAAAGATTCTCTGAACATTTGATGACCGTTTTGTCCTAAGCAGATGTAGCTCTTGCTGAGAGAGCGCTTTCTCTATTTTTGTTGGAGCTGGAAGAAAACAACTGTAATTTCAGGTTTGTGTGACCACAGTCTAAGAGAAACCGAAGCTCTGTTCTTTGTCCTGCTTTATGAAAAAGCAGTACAATGCCCTGTTGTTCGTAGCACGGTAAAATAAACAGGCCAGTTTTTACAGGTTCAAGACATTATGTTACCACTTACAATCTCATCATAAGCGACATACACTGATCTAGTCATACACTGATCTGGTCATCCATGGAGCTGGTTGGCACCCATCAGACAACGTTGTGCCAGCTCAGTGGACGAATGAAGGCAGAACTGGCGCACTGCAGTGGAAACACAGGCAGCTTCCTGTGTTGCTATTAACTCTATGGGGGGAAGCCGCGCACACCATGCATGCTCCACGTGTGTTCATACTTCCCCCCATGTCATCACCCTCCCATGGATCCGGGTGATGCGAGCCATAGGGTGCCAGATTCCCCACACCCTGTGGCTAGCAGTCTGTTGAGGTAGTTAGAGTTGTCAGAACATCTTCCTGAGATCTGATCTGTACTTTAAATTTTATGATGCAATAGGAAAATGCTATTCTTATTCTACCTTTAAACATTTTGGTCAGTGATTGCAACTGAGGAGAGTGATGGTGTGTGAGGCAAAAAGCAGAGCAACAAGTGGACAAAGCCAGGGCAAAGTGGCTGTTCATAACACATACATGCAAAGTGAGTCAGCTAGGCAGGCAAGCATTCACTTATACAAAGCCACAAAGGTCAGCCAGCAGGCAGGCTTTCAGTCAGCAATGGTTTAGTGGGGACAGGGAAATAGCCTGCACCTGAAGTGGGGGGCACCACATTTCCCCCCAGTGAACCAGCTTCTATTGGAAAGATCATGAGGGCAAACCGGACTGGATGAAGTTAAAGCGGTTATACCATTCTGTTTCTCTCTTTTTTGAAAAATGCAAAGGTAAAGAAGAAATTCACTTGATTCACATTTTAATGGAAACCTAACTATGATATTATACACTTCCTAAATGAGAACAGAGAGGTTTGAAAGCTGAGCAAGGATGTTGGGGCATAGGGATTTGTCTATATTCATCCATGGGTGATGCACAATGATGACAGCAAGGGCAAGAGACATCATTGGGCTCTTCTGGCATCTGTCAGAGACAAGAGGGAGGGAGGCTGGAAACGGGAAAGGAGCCAGCCTGAGGCCAGAATATTTTAACGCCTGCCTCTTTCCATATGAGCCTGGCAAAGGCTTGCTTATGTACCCCCCTGGGAGTTTGAGGCTGGCTCCTGGCCTGGCAACTCTACTTCTAACACAGTGGTTTCCAACCTTTTTTTGACCTGGGCCCACTTGACCAGGGCCCACTTTGACTAGGGACCACTCTCCAACATTAATACCAAAAGGGTTATGAATTAGTTTTTTGGTCAACTTTAGATTCAGTTTGGTTATTTGGGGTGTTGATTCAGAAAATTGCATTGGATAGACCACATCAGCTCTAGTTTCTGATACAGAACATGTCATCCAGTAGTCGCCATCTGCTCACCCACAGAAAACTATATTTAATAAACTAGAGCTGATGTGGTCTATTCAATGCAATGGTCAGTTCTGCAGGAGCGGAAATAAAATAAATAAAGAGGAAGGAGGTTTGCGGACCAGATTTTCGTTCTCACGGCCCACTGCTGGGTCACGGCCCAGAGGCTGAGAACCCCTATTCTAACACATCCCACCAATCAATTGATCGCTTACTGTTTTTCATGAAGTTACAGTTCTTCCTGCTTCCATGTGAGAACGCTATGAATTATTTTTGCATGAATTAGAAACAGAAGACTTTATATCTTATTCCAAATCTAGCCCCTAGCTATTGGGGAGGGGATGTGAATATTTCTCCACCATAGGAATTCTGCAACTTGTGAAGGAAGTTTTATTTCACTCCTCAAAGTTCTAGCATTGAAGAGAGTGACACTTTTCTTAGTAACTTTCCCTGTTGCAAAAAAATACTGTTTCATTTCATTTTATTCTATTTTAAATAGAGGGGAAAGAGGTTAGTTTTTAGTTTGTGTTGGTAGGGATGGATTATATGACAGGAGAGGGATAAGTAGTGCCTTAAAGCAAGTGACTATTGATTTTCAATTGTGCTTTAGGGCTTGCCTCCCAAGGTTTAGAGTCACAGGTCAAAGGATTTTCCTATTGTTTACGCAGAGCTGGCTTTATAAGCTTGTGATTCCAGTTAGTAGGTTGGAATGTCACCCCTGGAAGAATATTCTTCCCTGTAGGTACAGGACTATGCCTTAGTCGGGTTATAAAGCCATTATGTGAAATGGCCTCTTGGCTTTCACTTGTTGAAGCTGTATATTCACCTTTTTGCTCCACTGATCACTATTTCATGACCTCTTGGCCAAGGAATTAAGGAAGAGCATACAATGGGGATTTACCAATAATTGTCTGAAGAGTCAATTAAAATGACTGTTCTGTATAATATTTCTAAGTGGATTGGGACACATGGCTCTAATTGCCTTCTTGTCTCTTCCCCTTTGCTACATTTTGTTGCCAGGAAGAGAAAGTACAGCTCCTGTCTGGCATTAAAGTCTGCTCAAGGTTACATCACAAATTCAACATAATGTAAAGTTGTCAACAACTTTTATCATCAAATTGTAATTGCAGTTTGTAGCTGTATTTGATGGACACTTTTCCTTCATTATTACAATGGGCTAAAATTTGAGGATTCCTGTTTAGTCTTTTAGTACTATTTATCAAGGTCCTTTATACATGATTTGCAAATTAAAAAAGGACTATCCTTTATGGTTTGGAGTACATTAGTGTTTTTGGTCCCGCAATAATGACATAGTCGAATTACCATTTGTATTATAACAATAAGGAGTGTTATCAATGAAAAATTGCCAAGTTTGTGAGAGAGCATTATTTCATTATCCATTTAAGTAGTTAATTCTTTTCTATTTATGTGGATTAGCAACTTTATTAAATATGTAATCTTATGATTATTATCTATACAACTTATGCAATAATGTCATAATGCTGCAGGTTCTTACTCATTCCTTTTTAATATGGTATCAATTAAAAATATTTAGGCATATTACCAACATTGTGCTGGTGCTCAACCAACAGAAATTTCTTCCTTGTTGCCTCCATACCATTCTAAACCTGGCTCTGGAGTATTTCACAAGTTTCTGACTGGTTTCATAGTTGCCCAGGGAGAGACTGCAATGGGGAGAAAGATATAGTATGTATGTGTGTGTGCCTTCAGGTCATCTGTAGAGTTATGGCAAACCCATAGGGTTTTCTTAGGCAAGGAAAATTCAGAGGTGGTTATGTCAGGCCCTTCCTCTAATTACCCCCTCCTTGTTTCACTGATAGAAGAAAATCTTCTAGCAGACTCCCACCCCTTTGGATTCTGGCCATAATGCTGAATATTATGCCGTTGAATATATAATTTTATTTAGAGTACAGAGTAATCCCATACATGTGTGCTCTGAAGAAAGCACTATTACATTCATTTGTGTTGGAGGTTGTAGATATAAATAAATAAAAGCTTTACCATGGCTTCTCAACTAAAGCTTACCCTGCAGTGTAATAACATGCCACTCGGGTTTGTGATATAAGTAACAGTATCTTTACTCCAGTTCAATAGGTCAAACAGAGCAACAATATATACAGTAGTCCCTCTGGCTTCTTACAGAGAACAGAGGGAATAAACAGTCCTTTTAAAACAATCTTTAAATATGCCTCATTGCCTTAGAAATGATCAGGCTTAAGAGAGTCGGCAGCCATTAATTCCCTAGCTGTTATCTCTTTGCTCTCTGAGGTAAAAGTGCCAGTTCAAACCGTTTCTCTCAACATTCTCTCAATCAGAATGTTGGCTCCTGGCACACTTAGCCAATCAGCTGCTGACACATGTCTTTCCAGTCAACCCATTACATCATGGTGCCTTTTGCAAATCCCCACAATTTGGACTTACTTCCACGTTAAATGTACATAGAATTATAGAATTCCTTATCCTATATTGCATTTTTATATTCCTTTAAGTCCCCTGTTGACTCATGAAGACCCCATGAATTTTATAGGACTTTTTGGCAAAGAATTTCAGAGGTAGATTCACCAGTCCTTTCCTTTGAAATATATCTTAGAGCACCTTACCCCATCATTGGCCAGATCTTTTCAGAGGGGCTTGCCATGGCCTTCCTCTGGGCCTGACAGCAGCTTGTCCAAGATCACCCAGTGGGTTTCCATAGTGGAGCGGAGATTCAAGCCTTGGTCTATAGAGTTGAAACCATTGCTCAAACCACCACATTGCACTGCCTCTATCTCATCTATATATATAAAAGAGTGATGGCATCAGGGCAGCGGACAAAACAAGAAAACTACAGGCCCCCCAACCTCGAAACTTGACAACACAATCCATCATTCACGGCTCTAGGTTGAGACAACAAAAAGAAAAGAAAAATAAAGTCCTAATTACAGGGGGAGGAATAATAGTTTTTATCCAATTGCTTCCAGTTTGAAGGCTAAGCTCCGCCCACTTGGTCTCCTAGGAACCTACTCAGTCCAGGGGACAGGCACAGTTAGACCTCACTTAGGCCTCTTCCACAGATTATCAGATTTTAACTGGATTATATGGCAGTGTAGACTCAAGGCCCTTCCACACAGCTATATAACCCATTTAGAATCTTATATTATCTGCTTTGAACTGGATTATCTTGACTCCACACTGCCATATAATCCACTTCAGTGTGCATACTAAACATAAAGACAACTATACAACAGACATTCAATACCACCACTACCTCAACAATTTCTCACCAACACTACCAGACAACGCCACAGCAACGTGTGGCCGGGCACAGCTAGTAATATTTATATTTCTATTATTTCTATTATTATTATTATTATTATTATTATTATTATTATTATTATTATTATTATTATTATTATTATTATACCCCACTTTATCTCCCCCAGAGGAGACTCAAAATGGCTTAACATAAAAGCATTAGCATATAATTTAAAATATACAAATACGCAAACATTAAAACAGAATTAAATATAAACAGTATTAAAAATTGCACAATTAAAAACCATTTAAACATTTTCAAAGTTAAAAACCACAGCAAATATGATGTTCAGAGCTACCTTTTGTAGGAAACCATGGCTTAGATCCAGTTGTTGCCTTCAACCAGAATAAGTCAGTTGAATAAGTGAAATTTACAAGTTTCCATTGATTCAACCTTAGTATAGGTTGGGCTGGTGACTGGATTTAGACCTGCAGCAAATGTTTATGTATGTGTGAAGAGGCTTTTTAGAATAATAAATAGCACTGTTTAAACAATGTGACACTTAAAACTAAATGGGTAGTTATCTACAATAATACCTTTGATGCTGAAAATATTTATCTGAGTGTCTAAAAATGATTTTTTCTTTGCTTCATTATTTGTGCCTTTTGTGAAACACTGGACCATAACTGTGTTAAATGTCAGGGTCTGTTGACTGAAAAGAATGGAGAACTCTTTGGTCAGCAGCCAAATTGCCAGAATCAACTGTGCCTTTGACATCAGGGATGTAATTCTTTTGAGGTTTAGCACATTCTTGTGAGGCTACTTAATTCGTGGGATTCGTTGGTGGGAAGCCATTTTTAGTGCAAGCCAGGAAAAAGACGCTTGAAATCTCAGGGCTTATAATTTGGAAAAATGATAAAGGTTTGTGCTGGAGGGAGGAGTTAAGGTCAAAAAACCATTGTGCAGATAAAAAAATTCTGATTTCCCTAGTGGATTAAAAACAATACACTTTCCTTTATCCTTTGTAATGTAATGTACTAGGGAAATTGGGTAAGTTATCATCTGCACAATGGTTCTTTGACCTTAACTCCTCCCTTCACAATGAAGCCTTATCTCTTTTTCCAAATTATAAGCACTGAGGTTAGAGTCTTTTTTCCTGACATGATTCTAAAGGTGGCTATATACCCTAAAGGCAACCGATCCTGTATTATCTTGGAAGCTAAGCAGCTTTAGACCTGGTTAGTACTTGAATGGGTAACCAGGTGCTAAAACCACTTCTGGGTCTTCCTTGCCTAAGAAAACCTCTTGACATTTATGGAGTCACCATATGTCAACAGGCAATTTAAGGGTATGTGCACACACACAAACACATTTTTTCTAAGGAGGACATTATTTTCTACATCTGAAAGCATCTTAACGGTGAAACTCTGACATTTTATCTGATAGCATAATCCTTACTTACTTAATTACTTACTTAGGCGATCCCTCATAGCCCGAGGATGATGGCCCTCCAAGTGTAGTGTCTTGGTGGTAGATGCATAGGTGGCTGTGGAGACCTATTCTTGACCCACATGTTCCGCAGTGAGGACATCGGTTTCCAGGTGGAAGGTGGTCCCAGTCAAAGTTGGCTTGACACGCCTTCCTTTTGGCACATTTCTCCCTTAAGCCCTCCATTTGTGCCTCTTCGAATTCTGCAGCACTGCTGGTCACAGCTGACCTCCAGTTAGAGTGTTCAAGGGCCAAGTCTTCCCAGTTCTCAGTGTCTATGCCACACTTTTTAAGGTTAGCTTTAAGCCCATCTTTAAATCTCTTTTTCTGTCCACCAACATTACGTTTCCCTTTCTTGAGTTGGAAGCATAATCCTATGCATGTATGAATAGGATGGTTCTTCTTTAATATGAGACATCTATGTATGACATTAAGATGGAAAGATAATTGCTTGGAGGGGATGTCCCTTTGTGGTTGTATAGGCTTCACATAAGTTGAGTCTGATGATTTTCTGGTAGTGAAATAAGTTTCAGCTAGTTTCAGTTGAACTTTTAGTGAGGAACTTTTAGTGGGTGAGGTTTGTAATACGGGTAAAGTTGCCAAGCGAAACAAAAGAGGGGATTTTGGCAGATAATCTTTGGGTGATAAGCATTAAGCAACAGCTTCTGGCATTCCTTATTTTGAACAAATGCTAAGGGAAGAGGAGCCTTTCCCATTGTTTTATCTCAACCCTAAATGAGGGTTGTCTTCCAATATTTTCAGCTTTCACCCTTAACTATTAAGAGACTGGAAAAGGTTGAATTTCTCTTGCATCAAATAGTTTTCCTTCTTAAAATATACATATTTGTATTGTCTTTTCAATAATAAGTCATGTAACAATGCTGTAACCATGGTTGTGAATTTTCTTCTTGTATTTATGGAGCACTATAATAGAGCTGGAATTGAATTATCAGGGCCTCTCAATGGTGTTGGACTGCAACTTGAGCTTTCCTCACCATTCAAGCCAAGGCTGATGGGAGTTGTAGTCCCATAGCATTTCGAGTGTCTCATGATTTTCACCCCTGATGTAGAAGGAAGCCCATTCATGCAGAGAGCTCCATTTAATAATATGATCCATTGGCTAACAGCAAGGAAAGAACCAGAAAAAGAGAAGTACTAAAATGCACACCCCACAATTTCTGCTTTCTGCATTTACATTAAAAGAAGTTCCCTTTGAATTGACAAAATATGCCAAGTGGTAAGGCTTTAGTGCTGACAAAATAAAAATCCAATTAAGGCAATGAAAAGCTAAAGATTTGCCATCTGGGAAGAATGTCTAATGGTAATTACTTCATCTGGAAAAAGAGAAGTCTGTATACTATGAGAAATAAATCAACGGACATTCTGAACATTTAGTATTGTATTTTAAAAATGAGAGAGAATAACATCTGTAGCAAAATACGAAAAGAACAAGCAGTACAACACTTGAGGGAGTTTGAAGCTTAGAAGACACAGAAATTCAAGATTAGGAATTCATTTATTTTATTTTATTTATTCCATGTATATATTACCTTCCTCCTGGATTAGGATCCAAGGCAGCTTACAAAATGTCTGTATTATTGACCTGACATTATTTTCTGCATTTCAGTTCTAAAGTAGATGATGTCAGAGAGGCTTTTGTTTCTACTGACTCATAAAAAGTACTTCCAAATAACACATGTTCTAACATTTCATTTTATTTATGCATTGATTCACATTTCTATGTGTAATGTGTTAATTACTAGTATTTGTACTGACTAATTCTATACACGCCTGTACTAGGAAAAGCTGCACGTAGGAGAAGGTGATAGAAATGCTGCATAGGTCACTTTTACATTGATGGCTGTCATTATTATATATCTATATGCCTATACTCTACCCAGGCATGGGCAAACTTCGACTGTTAGGATTTGTGGGTACTGAAGTCCCAAACACCTGGAGGGCCAAAGTTTGCCCATGCCTTCTCTAACTTACGGCAACCCTATATAGGGTTTCATTGGCAAGAATTAACCATATGGCTTGCCACTGCCTTCCTCTTGGGCTTAGGAAGTATGACATGTCTAGGGTTAACCAGTGGCTTTCTATGGCTGAGCAGAGATTAGGACCTTGATTTTCTACAGTCCTAGGGTGTATATCTACACTGCAGAATTAATGCATTTTGACATCACTTTGACTGTCATGGCCCAATGGGATGGAATTCTGGGAGCTGTAGGTTTATAAGGCTTTTCGTCTTCTCTGCCTCACCCAACTACAGCTTCCAAGATTCAATAGCATTGCATTGGACATGGCAGTTACGTTGAGTCAAACTGCATGTATTCTTCATTGCAGATGCACCCTTAGTTCAACTTTCAAATCACTATGGCATTCTAGCAGTTGCCCAACAAAAAGAAATCTGTAGAATCATAGAGTTGGGCCATCAAGACCAACCCACTGCCAAGATACAGGAAAATCGCATTCAAAGCATCCCCAACAGATGGCCATCCAGCCTCTGTTGCTGAACAGCTCTCACAGTGAGGAAGTTCTTCCTAATGTTTAGGTGGAATCTCCTTTCCTGAAGTTCAAAGCCATTGTTCCGCATCCTAATCTCCATGGCAGCAGAAAACAAGAGCCATGACCATATAATGGAGGTGACTGAACTACTGAAAATCTTTTCTGAGGATTTTTTGCTCTTACTAATTGGAGGAAGGACAGCTTAATCCTCTAACAATCATAGAAGTGAAATTTCTGTGTCCTCATTTCAATCAAAATTGATCTTCAAAGAGGAAGAAAGTTTGGAGCATTACATTTAAAACTAAGTTGCTGTGAGTTTTCCAGGCTGTATGGCCGTGTTCCAGAAGCATTCTTTCCTGCCATTTCGTTGGAAACTAGTCAAGTTCAGGGTGAGAGAAAGAACTCTTGTCTGTTTGAGGAAGATGTGAATATTTCAATTGGCCACTTTGATTAGCATTGAATGGCTTTTCAGTTTCAAGGTCTGGCTGCTTACTGCCTGGGAGAATCCTTTGTTGGGAGATATTTGCTGACCTTGATTGATTCATGTCTGGAATTCCCCTCTTTTCTGAGTGGTGTTCTTCATTTACTGTTATGATTTTAGTTTTTTTTAATACTGGTAGCTAGATTTTACTCATTTTCATAGTTTCTTCCTTTCTGTTGAAATTGTCCACATACTTATGGATTTCAATGGCTTTTTTGTGTAGTCTGACATGGTATTTATTAGAGTAGTCCAGCAGTTCTTGTGTTCTCAAATAATAAGCTGTGTCCAGGTTGGCTCATCACGTACTCTGCGATGGCTGACTTCTCTGATTGGCTTAGTCTGCAGCATCTTTCATCTTCCTTGATTTGTGTTTGGGCATTGCTGCGTTTGGTGGTCCCTATGTAGACTTGTTCACAGCTGCATGGTATATTGTAGACTCCTGCAGAGGTGAGAGGATCCCTCTTGTCCTTTGCTGAACGTAGCATTTTTTGGATTTTCTTAGTGGATCTGTAGCTAGTTTGTAGGTTGTGTTTCTTCGCAACCAGTCTGGAAACGCTCTGACTATAACATGCAGACAAATTCTTCCTATTCTATTGACCAGCAGTGAATTATAGCTATAGTCATGAAAATAATACACTTTATTTATATTCCATTTTATCTCCCCAGAGGGACTCAATGATAGCCGAAAATAGCTCCATTCCAGGGCACTACTGAAAAAGTAACTGAAATAACTTATTTGGAAAGCAAGTTATTTCCCAGCTTTGAAGATTAGTGCAGTCTTTTCTAAAGCAGGATGAACTCCTGTTGTTGGATTAGTGTTCTGACTAATGGAAAGCTTTTCTATAGTGTCAAGATCAAGTTTGAAATTGCTACTCCACACATAGTCCACTAATGAAGATTGCTTAATTAGTTTTACTCACCATATATAACCATGAATAAAATGCAGAAGCTTCAACAAGCCACAGTAAATTTACAATGGCTCCCCATGTTTGAAAATGCTTTTGTTAATATACATTAGATAATCTTATAGCAGATAGTCATGAGATAATCCATGTCTTTTTCTCCCTATTGCCAAACAAGTACATTTCCCAAGGCTGCTAAATTCAAGTGGAACCCTGTATCTGGCTATGTCTGTATTTTAAAAAGAGCAGATGGAATGAGAGAAAGACCTTAATCAGCTTACTTCTCAATGAAGATGACCATTTTTTTTAAAAAAAAACAAACCCCTGTGTAGTTAGTACTGGATTAGTTATGGATCTTATCATAAGAGCACAGTACTTTAACTTGCACAAGAACAAACCATATTTCGGTTGGATCTGGGAGGTTAGATCAGGTGACACAGCTACATCAATCTTTCAAAACGCAATCCTATACATGCCCTATTGTTCCAAATGGAGTTTCCTTCTAACTGGAACACACATACGGTAGCACTGCATTGTCAACATAGAATCATAGAATAATAGAGTTGGAAGAGACCACATAGACCATCTAGTCCAGCCCCCCTGCCTGCAGAAAAAGCACAATCAAAGTACCCCTGACAGATGGCCATCCAGCCTCTGTTTAAAAGCTTCCAAGGAAGGAGCTTCTACCACACACAGATGCAAGGAGTTCCATTGCTGAACAACTTTTACAGTAAAGAAATTCTTCCTAATGTTTAGGTGGATTCTCTTTAACTGTAATTTGAACCCATTGCTCTGAGTCCTAGTTTTCAGTGCAGTAGAAAACAAGTCTGCTTGCTCTTCCTAAAGACATTCTTTCACATATTTATACGTAGTTATCATGTCTCTTCTCAGCCTTCTCTTCTGTAGGCTAAACATACCCAGTTCTTTAACATACTCCTCACAGGGGAGGGTCTCCAGACCTTTGATCATTTTATTTGCCCTCCTATGGACACCTTCCAGCTTCCACCTTCCTGGCGAACTGCATTGAACTGCATTATATGAATCTACACTGACCATATGATGCAGTTTCAAACTGTATTATATAGCAATATAGATGGGGCCAAAGGAAAAAAAAGATGCAGATTTGTATGCCAAAGGTTGTAGAACAGCTGTAAATAGAATACTAAAACATAATCCCAAAAGGTTTGTTGAATTCTATCTGTCCTGCCTGCTTATTTCCTTTTTACCCACTTCCTCCTTAATTCATTACAATAGCATAATCTAGGCCACATTTTACAATCTTGTTTTTGGGGGAAAAAATCCTTTTGGGATCATGGTATTCCTTTCTAAGTGCTCACAGATCGTTTGTTCAGTCATTTGTTCTAGAATATTTCCTGGAATTGATATCAGGCTGATAGCAGAGTGGCAATTTGTTTGGGTCTTTCTTTTCTCACCTCAACAAGGAGTCCACTGACACCACCGCAGATTTCCTCAGAGGATTTGCAGAGACTATTTTCTGTGACCTGAATGTTCTCTGAGGACTGACACTGTTTCCCTCATTGTTGTTCCCTGTCATCATTGATAAGAGCTTTGAATCAATTCTGTAGCTCCGGACTCATAAAATGATCTTTGGTCCTTCTAATTCTATATGTTATATTCCTCCATATGTCTACCTCCTGTGTTTGGAAATGACTTCCTTCTCAGAGACATTGACTGTGTGTTCTTCATCCAGGAAAGTTTGATTGGCTCCCTTCTAATGCAGAGCACATACATGAACTTCAAGTTACTGGAACTTTTCTTCCAAGAGGGTATCCAACTTGGTCAACAATTACAGACATGCCACAACAGTTACACATAACTGCAGAAGCTCCCTTACCATCCATATTCAGTATCTAAAGTGGGCACAGAAACTGAACTCTTGGCCTCTCCTTAAACTCTTTTGCTGAACACCTACCCATATTGCTGCTTATTTGCCTTCTCTTGCCTGGAATCACCCCCAGGAAGTCTTCCAAAACCAGTTTTGGGTCTGTGGGAAAATTAGATAGCTCATAAATATCTGGTGAATTCTCTGTTCAAAGAATCTTCATCAGGTGCCAACAACTAGGCAAAAGCACAGCAATCAACAGAAGGAGCTAAATGTTGCCAGAAGCTGTCTGTGTAAATGCCAGGTAAACGTTCTGTGGATGGGGTCTAGAAGTAGTGTAAATTTCCCAGTTTGGCTATGCTAACTGGGGATGGTGGAAATATTAGAGTTAACAGATTTTGTGGAGCCCCAATAAATGTTTATATATTATATTATATATACAGTAGAGTCTCACTTATCCAACACTCACTTATCCAACATTCTGGATTATCCAATGCATTTTTGTAGTCAATGTTTTCAATACACCATGATATTTTGCTGCTAAATTTGTAAATACAGTAATTACTACATAGCATTACTGCGTACTGAACTACTTTTTCTGTCAAATTTGTTGTATAACATAATATTTTGGTGCTTAATTAGTAAAATCATAACCTAATTTGATGTTTAATAGGCTTTTCCTTAATCCCTCCTTATTATCCAACATATTCACTTATCCAACATTCTGCCGGCCCGTTTATGTTGGATAAGTGAGACTCTACTGTAATGTATATTTATCAGGCATGGGCAAACTTTTGGACACAGGAGCCGCATTGCATTTTAAAATTGGACAGACAAGTGGCAGATCGATAGAGAATGTTTGTGTGAACTAATTGAAAAAAATGTACGAATTCCTATACACACTGCACATATCTCTTTTGTAGTGAATAAAAGAACAAAAAAAACAATACAATATTTAAAATGAAGAACAATTCTCACCAACATAAACTTAATAGTATTTCACTGGAAGATCGCAGGGCCATCCAGTCCAACCCCTTCTGTCATACAAGAAAAGGGTTCTGGAAGCAAGGAAGGCACTGGGGAAAGGGTCTACATGATGAGGAAGGAAAGAGAAGGAAAGAGAAGGCAGGGCAAGGAGGCAGGGAGGGAGGAAAGGAGAGAGGAAAGGAGGAAAGGAAGGAAAAGAAAAGAAGGGAAGGGAAGGAGTGACCAGCTGACTGATTCCCCTTCCCTGGAATGAGGAGTAGTAGGAGGAGGGAAGTGCAGAGCCCCTGACTGTGCTTCATGGAGCCCTAAAGGCTCAACGGAGCACAGTTTGAGAACCACTGGTCCAAAACATTTGGAGATCACCAGGTTTCGATGACTGCATAATGGTTAGGGCAGAAACACTTTAACAGACTTCTATTGATGCTATTTATTTCTATGTTTAAACTATACATAGTTCCACACATATTTATCATCTTATTTTTCTCTTTTGCCCATTTTCTGCATTTGTATGTCTATTACCAATAATGAGAAAATGAATTTCTGCAGAAACTATTAGCTGCAAGAATAGCAACTAAGGAAAAAGAGTTTATTATCATCTACATAACTAGCTATATTTTTCCCTTTGGGACATAATGATAGCTTTGAGGGTGAATATTTCCAGTATAGAAATAAAGTATAGAGCATAAAAGCATACAATAATAAATCAACATTTTAATTAAGCTGTGATAGCTTTAGAATTTCAGGACTCATCTTTAATGAAGATATCTCTTTTGCCCATGCTATGTATACATTCAGTCTCTGAAAGTCAGAATTGTCCATGCTTCAACTTGAACATTTCTGACTTCTTGCCAGAAAAGGGAATGCCTGAAATAATTTAACATTTCTAATGACAGAAACTAAAGCGAGAAAATTAATCTAAATGCAGATGCTTAGAAATAAACTTATAGGATGCCTCCAGGATATGTCTTTATGGCTTTTAATAATTTGACTTTGGACTTCTTGCAGTCTCAGTCTTGAGGAGTTGCAGGTGGATGATATGAAATAACTAAGAAGAAAGGTCACACAAGCAATATTTGTCTGGTAAGAAGGAATTGATTAAGCTTGGAAACAGATTTCCTGGCAAAATCTCATCTATGGTTTAGCTCGCATTGAATCAGTCACAGAACCTGGTGTGTTTGTTTCAGAACAGTGAACATGGTTCCAGATCCCAGTGTTAGCATGCATTGGCAGGCATGTCCCACTGGAACATTGCAGGCTAAAGTATATGCATCTGAACACAAATGATTCTTTTTACAGTTACCAAAATGGTGAAATTGCTGATCAGAAAAAAAAAGCTGTCATTCACAATGGCAAAGCATATGCTTTAAGTGCAAAGAGTCTCAGCTTTATTTTTTGTATTCTCCTGGTAGTGTGTAGATCTTGGGAATGAAGATAATAGGGGGGGAAATCAACTCATTTGAAATGTGGTTCTGGAGAAGAACTCTACATATATTGGGGACTCCTAAAAAGACAAATAAAGGGGCCTAGAGCAAATTAAGCCTGAACTCTCCCTAGAAGCGAAAATAACTAAACTGAGACTACCATATTTTGGATATATTACGAGAAGACATGACTCAGTAGAAAAGACTGCTTACTGCTTGGTAAGGTAGAAGGTGGTAGAAAAAGAGGAAGATCACATTTTAGATCAGTGGTTCTCAATCTGTGAGTCCCCAGATTATTTGGCCTTCCAGAAATCCTAACAGCTGGTAAACTGGCTGGGATTTCTGGGAGTTGTAGACCAAAACACCTGGAGACCCACAGGTTAAGAACCACTGTTCTAGGTAGACCCATTCAAACAAACCATAGTTCTGAATCTGCAAGACCTGAGCAGGGTTGTTGATGATAGGTTGACATGCAGATCTCTCATTCATGGTGTCGTCATAAGTCAAAGTACATGTGAAAACAGTTAACAACAAAGTGCGGGGTAAAACTGTGGGACTCTTTCATAGTCAATATTTTAATTGCATTTTAATTATGATGCCTTCATCCTATGGAATTCTGGGATTTGGTGTTTATTGAGAGGTACTTGGAGTTCTCAACCCGAGAGAAAGTGGGCTATTTTAATCCACTTCTTCCTGGATTTGTGTCCTCACCCCTACCCCAAACCCCAGGCTTTTCCTCAGGGGGTGGGATCCAGCCTCCTCCAGCCCCCCATTTTGCCCCCAAAAAACTTACCTGAGGGGTCGCTAGCTCAGGTCCCTCTGCAGACTGCTCGTGGCACACAAAAATGATGCGTCAGGAGGTGGGAGTAAGTTTTTTTGAGGGGGAAATGGAGGACTGGAGGGGAAGGGATGGGTGCCCTCTCACTCCATCAGGCTCCAGGAGCCTAAAGAACTGGGATGGCTATGCGGATTGACCCATAGTCAATCCCCACAGGGCCTTCAGCTGGAAATATCCGGACCTTACCTTAAGGTTTGGATCTTTCCAGGTCTTTTATTAATCTGGAGCAAACTGGCAAATCCCAGTTTTCTTTGGATTAATTTGCTTTTACCTGAAGCATCATTTGGACTCCTCAGGCAAAAGCAAAACAGGTCCCGCATTTTGGGCTTGTCTGGAAGAGCCCCTAGTTCTATAATTCTGCAGTATAAAAGGGCCCCTTTTCTCCCCTGCTAGAACATGGGTTTGAGTATTGTAGTCCTGTTACCGAGCACAGACCCTCCCCCCAAATCAAATTATTAAATTAATATAGTTGGAACTGTGGCAGAGCATTCCTTTTTATTATTTTTATTATTAACCAGGAAGTTTTGCAAATGTTTGAAGGTCTGGAGGGACTTGGCAGCAGCTAATAGCACCCAGGATTCTTTTTGAAACAATCTTTCCCCTTTTTATAGTTATATTGTTTCTAACCCTTAAATATGATTATCCTTAACTTTTGCTCTCTCATGTCTCTTTTTGTCTCTCTGAGTCTTTGTCTCTAGCTTCTACCTCCCGCAGCCGGCCCGATGGCTGCCCTCCACGGCTCTCACAATGGGGCCATCCTCTCATCTTTCCCCATTCTAACCACCCTCCAACTTCCCTGAGCCCCTTCGCCACCCTCCTGTCACTTAGGCGCTCCAATATCCACAGATCCTTTATTTCTCCCTTTTCTTGTATACATTCTATGTCCTGCTTCCCTTGCAGTCACTTCACCTTTGCTCCAATAACCCCATGCCCATTCTGACGTCCCCCATGCATGCCCAGGGTCTTCACAGTCATTAGGTTCCCCTCTGTATTCATGGATCCTCAATGTACGTGTCTCCCACACCCTGCAGGTACCAAGCCCCTACAATCATTGAATTCCCTCAATGATTTGCTTGGGAATATTGGGTTTCTTCATCTCATCAGGCACACAGATCTACAGGGCGGCCTGTCGCTGGTACTGGTAACCGCATATCGGAACTCAGCATCTGTGCTTCAGGTTTTGCTATCCACGGCTTGGATCTCACTATCTGTGGCCATTTTAAATTGCTCTGTTTCAGTCCCTCAGATGTTAACACATCTTCCGGCAGAACCCTACAGAACACTGACACTCAAGGTACTGAGTTACATGGTCCAGAGGTCCAACTGGGTATCCTGTGTTCATTAAAAACCCTTATAGCAATTAAATTAACCTATAGCAAAGTACATATTTGTCAATTGTTAAAAGTCTTGCAGTTTAACTTTTATGTTCAGGTTTGGCATTCTCAATTGCAAACATGGAAATGGGAGGTTAGTTAGGCAATACTTGAAAGGTTATACTAAGTAAACAACCCTATAATTCAGTGTTGCCTGGCAAGCCTTTTGTTGAGAGTTGGGAAATACTGGCTTGCCTAGGCAAAGTTTAGGAAGTTATTTCTCAAAAATTGATCAAATTTTCATCCAGGAATTGAAATTATGCCAATAAATTCTTGTAACTTGGCATTACACTTTAACAAGCAAATGTGTTTTTTTTCCAGAAATCTAAAATGATTCTTATTATATAGATTCATATAGATCCCAAAACATATACACACATAAATAAAATGCAAATTTTCCTAAATTTTCTAGTAGATATTCGTTGCTGTAATTTTAAAGACAATAAGTATAGGTTACTTGTCTTGAATTATCCAAGATTTAAGGATGTTTTTCAACAAGATTGAGTGCGCTGCAACGTCTCAACAAATTAGAATTCCACAAAATCATTCTCGTTTTGAAGTGAAAGTTAAATAAACAATAGGTTGTTATTATGTTTAGTATGATAGCCAAACACAGAAGGAGCCAATATTCTTGCTTGTCTTTCTCCCAACAAGCTATAGAACTACCTCACCCAAAAACTAGCATGGTATTTCTCTGACTTGTTGGAGGAAAGAAAAGGCAAAGAGCTGTCTCCTGTGTATTAAAATGTCATACTAAAGAAAATGACACTTTGACTTGTCCCAACATGGGTATTTTGCCAATATCTTTCAACATAGGAGTACAAACATGATGCCCCCCCCCCCCCCCGCTTGCTTCCCAGCTGTCATACACAGAAAACAACACTGTTAGATATCAGTACTGCTGGACCTGTTTGATTGCTATACACAAAAAATACTTTCTATCAAACTCCACAACTTATTTTATCATAACTGATACACTGTTGTTAAGACTTACAAAGTTTCCCAAAGCTGTTAACAGATACTTCAAGCCAATGCACGCAGAAGAACAAGATCATATCTGCAAGCACTTGATAAGAAACACACAGCCTTCTACACCAGCCAGAAAACAGCAATAAACTGAGTTCTTCTGAGGTTTTGAATGTTAAATGGGATCCACCTAGGTTGTGAAACAATAAGGTTAGTCACAATTTCCCACTTAATATTGGAAGAGGCTGTATCACCTAAACAATTGTTATGTATCACATGCTAGGATGGGGAGGAATTTTGTATAGGTTGATGAATTAAAATAAATACCAAAAATCATAATTTTTGCCATACATGAAAGAGAAGAACATGAAGGTTTTTTTAAAAAATAAAAAATAAAAATAAAAATGGAAGGAACCAAAATTAATAGTCTATTCAGGCTCAGGGTACTGAATGGTTAAGTCATGAAAGTTTGGGTCTGAATCCTGCATCTTCAACTATGCTAGGGATGAGAGGTTTTTTTCTGAGAAGTTCTACACCTATAATACCTATGTGATAGCAAAATAAAGTCATGCAAAGTTAGAAATAATTATACTTTTTGAATTCAAGCAGAAATTTAATGTTTTTTAAATAATTCATAAAATTATACAATTTTGCAAATAATTTAATAAAAAATAAAAAAATATTAATATTTGGAATAGAAAGAATATGAGGGTTTAAAAAATAGTTGTGCTGAAAGAAAAACTGATGTCTCCATTGCTGCTGCTCATATTGTATATCTACAAAATGCATGATTTTTTAAATATTTATATGAATATGACATTTTCATGACACATGCATGCTCCACATTTGGACTCTGCTCATCATCTTTTCTACTTTTGCATGTATTCTCCAAGCAGTAGTAGTTTTGGGCATGAGGAACTGCTATTATGCATACTGTTACTGTACCTGACACTTCTAGACCTCCCTATAGAAAGTTTTTAAGGTTCTCCTCCATATACAAAGTGATTTGTTCCTTTCCTACTGTCTCCTCATTCTTCACTTTCTTTCCTGGCTTACTGTTTATTACACTGAAATATGAGATTACAGTTGGAGTCCTCATCTTCACCACACTTCATCATGCTGTCAAATTAGATGTAGAGCCATGCATGACTGAATGATATTCCTAAATAGGTGGGTCTTCTTCCTTCACTAGCATAGCCCAGGCCATTGAACTCTACAGTCAATCACACCATGTAAACAAGCAGATGCAAATGGAAATCCTTTCAATTGGATTAAAAGGTTGGAAGACAGGTGGATAAACGGTGGCAACTCATGTGGTTTTCCCATATGTACCTAATATGTAGGGCATTTAAACTAATTGGAGAAACATTATGAAGTGTATGTGCGTGTGTCTGTCCATGTGTTAAAGATGACTGCTATTAACTGAAGCCATATGCTCTGATCCAATTCCAGTATCTGCTCTAAAAGCATACTCATGCATGACTAAGTGATGAAATAAGAGTCAGTCTGGTGTACTATTTGACAAGGATGAGGATTCTGGGAGATCTAGGTCTAAATCTACACTCGGCCATGGAAAACCATCGGGTATACAATAATCTGTCAGCTTTAGATGAAGGCAATGGAAAACCTCCTCTGAATTAATCTTACTAGGGAAACCTATCAGAGGGATACCATTTATCAGAACTCACTTGAAGGCACATTAATAACCAGGGGACAAAAATACGGATGTAGGTTGAACATTCAAATACGTATGCTATAAAATACATTGCAAACCAGCATTCTCATGTAAATACAATTTTAGATAAAAACCTGTGAGTCCTGATCAACTGTGTCAGACACTTACTGATCCCCATGGAAGCATACTTGGTAATCATAGAAGTATATTTATGGACACAGATAATTTCAGCAGGATGAAGGCAATTGTCTACATGCCAGGGGAAGGAATCCATTCCATTAATTTCAAAGGATCTTCTTATGTAAGGAATACTCAGATATGGTTTGCCATCATCTTCCTCTGAAGTACAGTATTCTCCCTCCAAGTATTAACCAGGACTGACCTTGCTTACTTTCCAAGATCAGAGCACATCTGGTGCCTCTGCAAAATAACAAATTACAGGTGCTTAGCATATTAAATCTATGATATTCTTTGAAATGTTAAAGAAGTAGTTGCTTGGTAAAAAATTTAGCCTGGAAGCCCCTAGTTGTGTTCTGCTGTGATGTCAAGATATAGTTCTTTTCTAGGAACTGAATTTATAGGAATGAATTAAGATTTATGCTGCCTGTGTAAATAGTGAATGAAGAAATGCAGATGGTGGCTGTAAGCTTTCTTTGTTAGGTAATTCATGAAGAATGGTTATTCTGCTGCTGTTCCATTAAATCTTTCCTTTTCTTTGCCTTCTGGGTTTTTCTCATCAGGAACCTCAACTGTAAGAAAACAGATGGACAAGAAGGAGATGATATGGAAAACAACAATAAATGCTCACATATATTTAACTTTAAACATCTTTATATCCTGCATGCTTACTTAACAAGACCCGAGGGGAAAAAGAGAAGCAAAAGGAAAGCCATGTAGGGAAGAGATGGTGGAAATGTTTTAATCACAAGCAGAACAAGAAGAAAATAATCAATATAATCTGAAGGGGAACACATTTTTAAGTCCTTAGAGGAAAGGCTTAAACTAATGTAATTAACATTCTAACTTGCTACAGGATATCATTGGGGTCAAGGGGTTAAGAGGGTTCAAATACAGATTAGACATCATTAAAGATAATGAGAACTTCCACAGATGCATTAGATGGGATTTTTTTTAAAAAGAAGTGCTGTAAATCTTCATACCTCCAGATTACAAACTAGGCAGGCCAAAATAGCTGTTTCCGGCCTCTTGTAACCCTCCCTATTGTCTGTTAATGCTGATCGGGATGCCTTAGGTCCAGGGCTTTGTCTAAATGTGACACCTGCCTGAAGGCATTCAGGGGAAAGGCAATGTTTGTACCATCTGTCCTGCCATTCCCCTAGTTGTCCCCCCCCCCCCCCCTTGATAATTTTTGCAAGGATTAGTTATCTACAAAGGTTTTTCTCTTACAGGACCCATATTTGTATTTGGGGTGTAGGAAATAACATTATTGGTCAATATTATGATGACGTCTGGGGGGGACACTGCATTTTGCATATCCTAATGGCAACTTTGACATCCCCATTTGCAGCTAGATAATGATGTTTTTTAAAGGGATGATTAGATTTTAGTTGATGGCAGCTGCCTCTAGATGAGTAAAAGGTATCTGGAAGTCTTGATTCAAGCCATACAGGACTTTATATGTCATCACCAGTGTTTTGAATTGTTCCCAGAAACAGACTGGCAGACCTATCCCAGCAAGGTAACACAGAAGGATATAATGGTGCATGGTATTAAAAGCTACCAAGTGGTCCAGCAGAACCAACAGTGGCACATTCTCCCTGTCCAATTCCTAGTATAAATTATCCAAGGTGACCAAAACTGTCCCATAACCAAACCTAAAACAAGACTGAAATGATCTAACAGGCCTTGGATTCTCCCAAGCCTGCCTTCTTCGTCTCCAAGAAAGAGGTCTTAGTGCAAACCTGCTGCAGACAGCCTAGCAGTGGAGTGTTCAAGTGACTGATTTTGGATTGGCAAACTCTGGGAATTCTTCACTATTTCTCCCTGACACAGGTAGGATTTGTGCAGTGAGTGCCATACTAATCCTCATGGAATGCCTCAATTATCACTTACCGGTTAGGTGTTAAACATTGCCTTCAGAAGGCAATTATCAGCTCTCCTCCTTCCTGGGGCAAAAATACAGAATCTGCCAATCACATGCCCTGTAACATTTCAAACATGATAACTAGGATGTGAGCAGCCAAGCAAAATCAGAGCTTGTCCTTCTGCTATCAGAGTCAAGACAGCAAAGTACAGATCGCTTTTGCTTGTGCCTAATGAAAAGACCAAGATTCTGCTTATATCTCCTATGCACCTTCCCCTGCTGAGTTAACAGAATGCAAATTACTGTACTTTTGCTCTGTGATCTTTACAGCAATGGAAGTAAGCTGAGGACAAAGAAAGTAAAGGAGAAGGAAAAGAGAGAAATTAGGACATTGTAAAAGCAGCTGAAGAAGTGGGGCAGCAGAGTATTAATTGTGACTATCCCTGCCAAACTGGGACAATTGAAGGATATGCATTCATTTTCAGTTTGAACAGGAAGGAATGTGTTGTCATATTTTGTGTACAGTTAAATCCAGAATAGCTCTTTTAGTTTTATTTCTATTCCATTTGTTTTGTATTTTACAATCAATGGCACATTATTTTAGAGTCCTCGTAGATCTTGAAAATAAGGGAAAAAAGCTGAATTTTGTTCAGCAGTGTGAAAAGCTTTTCCTCACCATTCTTATAGTAGATTTTCTTCCTTCAAGAAGGAGCCACACTGAAGGATAATTTACTTTTAAATAAGACAGCACAGAATATGGAACTGGGTGTTCGCTCTCTCCTTTGATAGTCTCTCCGTCTCTCTTTTTCTCTCAGTGATTTATAAAAAAAAATACTTTGCAGAGGCAACATCCATCTTGTCTTCTTTGTTATGAAGCCAAATCCCTCCAGGTGGCTGAACCAGATGCCAGCACCTTGACGACGCCCTAGTTTGTATATTATTTTAATAGATACTAATTACCCATTCAGTGTCTTTACTATGTCTTTCTGGCTCTAGCTCCAAAGTTACAGAGCAAGTTTCAACAGTCATAGAAATGGATCTCTCTCTTATATATGAGACTAGAAAATGGGTTAAGAATTTGTGACGTGGGTTACCCCGGTGTGTTCTTAAGCATCTTCATTAGCATAGGGTTCCTTAATTTCTTTCCATCTCCTTTTTGTCTTATACTAAAATTTTAGTGTTTTTAGATATTAAAAATAAACCAAATGAAAATACTCTTCTCATTTTAATATTTTTATATCTCTGTGAAACAAGGATCAACTTGTTATATAGTGGCCATCACTATGAAGTGCAGTGTAGTTTAATTTCTCAAAAAAGTAGACTAAGATAACACATTCACACCTCTGTAAAGTTGTAATCTTAAGAAATAATTCAAAATCATATCTACATGCCCCAATTTCTCTTTTTAGGAGAGGCAATTTTTTTTAATAATCTACAGCCGCCCCCCTGCCCCCCCCTCCACATTCCTGCCTAGCATTTCAAGGATAATCATATTTCTGGAAGATACCCTGAAATGTGCTTTCATCTTAAAACAGATTATATTGTCACGACCCGGCTGCAGGGCACCAATAACCATACACAGAGGCCAGAATCTATCTAATATCTTTATTGAAGGAGTATATAAAGTTAATAAAAACAAGTGTAGAAAATAGTCCAGAATTAGACCTTTCAGGAAAGGTCAAAATTAGTCCAAAGAAACAATGTCCAATATGAAATATTAAGGTCCAAAGTTGTAATCCAATAACCGAAACACTCACTTTGCCAGGCAAAGTGAGGGGAGATGACAAGGTCCTTTAGTCCAAGAACTTGAACGAGGCTAGGAAGTAACTTGACTCTCGGAAAAACAAGGCTTGAATACAAGACAGCAAGGAACGAGGAACAAGAACAAGATCCGTGGTATTTACTTGGCAAAATCCGGGAAACAAGGCAAGGCTGGGTCTTGGAAAAGCAAGGCAAAATCCGTGGAAGAACAAGGCTGGAAAACGAAGGCTTGAATCAGGAACAAAGGCTTGGAAGCGGAGTAGCTGTCCACACACACTACTCCAGTTGCTGACGAATTGACTCCGCAAGATCCCTCCGGGAGCAAGGAACCTAATAGGCCTTGTTTTCCCCACCAGAGAACACTTCTCTGGGGAACCAGAAACGAAAGTCAATCTCTGTGTCCAGATGTATGACTCCCTAAAATTTCTCATGGGAACAGGCTTAATCATCTGAATGCTTTGCTGCTATTCTCAAACTCCTGCGATTAGCCTGTTGCACTCCTTTCTGCTGGAGAATGTAATTACGGCGCGAAAAAGGGGGAGAACTCGACTCCGGGCTTGTTTGGGAGATTTCTGGAAGACAAACCTCCTGCAGGTGCAAAGGCTCAATTTCTGGCTGAAATGGTTCCCTTTCTGGCTGAAATGGAGGAAAACCCAAGTTCTCCTCTTCGTCAGTCACAACAGCACTAGGAATGGGACTACAAGGCCCATGAGTCATCACATATATGCTCTTTGCTTAACTTGCTTAGGGAGCTGGGTATGTTTAAGAAAGTTAAGAGGGGGGCACAATAGCTATAGACAGTTGAAAGAATGTCATATTGAAAATTGAGCCAACTCGTTTTCAACTGATCTGGAGACCTGGAAAAAGAGCAGTGTATTCAAACTAAAGGAAAAAACGATTCCACCTAAATATTGGGAAGAACATTCTGAAGGGACAAGTTGTTCAACTGGAGAATACAATGTCTCACAGTATGGTAATCTCTCTCTGAAGGTTTATAAACAGAGGCAGGATGGCCATCTGTTGAGTTTGCTTTGCTCATGTACCTCTTCTTTTCACCTCTTTCTCTAAGAAGTTCTGCTTTCCCTATTTCAACCACCTTTCTACCACTTCTTTTCTCTATTTTCTTCCTGAGGAAAATCTAGTAAGACAAAAAAAGTAGACTAGTGACACAGTGCCTTCCTCTTCTAGTATGAGTTCTCCAACTAGAAACTGGTCATGGTGGCCCAGTTATGGAGTACATTACCTACAGAGGCCTTTGTGGTATCAACACAGCAATGCTTCTGTACCAGCTCTAAAATATTTTGTGTACTGAATCTGTACCTAAATCTGTACCTAAACTATTGTAGTTGATATTGTTCTTATTTTAATTCTTCCTGCATTTTGAATGTATTTTGATCGTCTTTTTATGTTAGCAAATCTCTAAATGGCAACCATTTTTTTCCTTTGTCCAATCTGCAAAATGTTTCTTCTAAAGATATTGAAAGTGGAGTTTTGGGATATAATTTGTATTTGTTCCAAATTCTCAAAATTGCTCATCTGATGAAATGATTTTTAAATCCTGCATGTACTTTTGCCTTTCTATACCATAGATATGCATGCCCACCAAATTTCACATCATGATCTTCCAATTGTAAAAGTCTTCAGTTTTTGATGTCAGCCAATCTTTGAGCCAAATTAAGATACATGTTGAGAATTATATTTTCAGGCCTGGTAATGCTATGTCTATCATCCTGGAGAATCCAATTCTAAGTATTTCCCCTTGCCATATGAATTTAGATATGTCATCATTCCACAAATGAAAGGATTTATATCATTAGTTAAGACCAGAATATTTTGGAATAAGGACAACATTTTGTACAGAATGTTCATTTTTTATAGCTGTGATTCTCGCTAGAATTTGATTTATTTCCTGGAAATTATTATTATTATTATTATTATTATTATTATTATTATTATTATTATTATTAAAATATATTTTAAATGTTTTAATAAAAGAAATAAGGAAATTCTCAGGGAGGGCAAAATAAGAAGGGTGCAAGGCACTGAAGCATTTGTGGGGAAAACAAAGATAAAACAAGTTGAAGTAGAATTCATGAAGAGAGAAAGTATTAGAGGTAGACAGTATTTTAATGGTATCAACTTGGCATGCTGACAGGATCATACATTCTGTAGTAAACAAAATACTATTTTGAAGCACAAAACAAGAAGCTAAAACAAAAAATTGGCATAAGTTGTTAGAGAATACCAGCTGGATTCACAGCTAGATTTTTGATGTGTTTACTAGAAACCCAGATAGGATATATTATTAAACATTAAGAAGTAGCAATACACAACTTGGACTTTGTGGCACAAAAGAGCATGAAGCAATTTTTCATTTAATTGTGTTAAATAGCGAGAATGATGCAAGGAATGGTCTGGTTTGATCTTTCGTTTCCAAACAGGAAGCATATGGTCAGAACTAAAGTTATGGCACCAGATGAAAGAAAAGCCTCAGTGTTGTTACAGTCTTTTTGCTTTAAAAAATAGGTGCTGCTTTGATCTCCAATGAATTTTTTTCACATGATGAGCTGTTATAATACAACATCACTTCTAACTCATTTTTTCTTGTACTTTCCAATGAAATGTCAATCTTCCTTTGCTTGCAGGGATCCTGTAGTCTTACAATTGGCCACCCACACAGAATTATTGACACTGCCTTATCATTCTTTGGCTCCCATTTGATCTTCTTGAGTTAAAAATTGAAAGGAAGCCATCTCTAAGCGATGTTTTTAAATTGAAGCTTATCTCTCAGAAGTTTGATGCTGTCTTTACAATCCTTTGGAAATATTGACTTCAACTAGGAGCTTTTGAAAAGATCATTTTTAATACCTAATCAAGCCTTTCAAAACCCTTTGGCCATTTTCTCCAGTTATGACAATGTTCATATTTCTCCCATATTTTCTATAGCTTCTATATTTCTCTACTAGCAATTGTATCCTCTAGTTTTTTTTTCACAATCTTCAAAAGGCTTTGGCATCATTTGCATTCTCAATAAGGGTATTTCCACTAATTAAAATGTATTATCAAAACGATAAACTGAATGTGGTTTTCTAGTCTGGGTGGATTTTCCCTCCATTAAACTATATTTTATGATTCTCAACTCTTTTCTGCATTATCAGTAATGTCAGCTTTAGCAGTGACTGATTAACTTCTTTACCAATTTTGAAAAGATGAAAGAGACCCTACTCTATCTTTCAAGATTATTTCTCTATGTGATGATAGATTTCCATTTTAATGAGCCTAAATACTTGTTAACATCTTGTTCATGCCCATTCCAAAGAAGCTTTTATTCCTTAACCCTTCAGGAAACATACTTCAATCTGTTTTAAAAAATGAAACATATCATTTGTTGTTTTTTTTAATACTTACATTTTATTTCTCTTTCAAGATGCTATGACATGCTTAATTGGTGTTTTAACTATATAGTGGTATACCATTAACTCAAATGCTCTATTAGGGACCTTATCCCACCACCCTATTTTAAAATAGTTATAATCCTTTCAATGGGAAGTGATGGAGCCCATCCCACAATGGTCCTAAGAAATGATATTCTAGTACTATTAAGGAATATTAGGTTATAAGAAATATTAAGTGATGTCCTTCAATAACAATAAATATTAAATCAGTGGTTCTCAACCTGTCGGTCCCCAGATGTTTTAGCCTTCAAGTCCCAGAAATCCTAACAGCTGGTAAACTGGCTGGGATTTCTGGCAGTTGTTGGTTCTCAACCTGGAGACCAGAACCGCTGTATTGAATTATCCCAGGTTAAGCGACCATTTACACCAGAGGCAGGTATTGCGTAGGCTTTCTGGATGCTATTGGACTGCAACTCCCAACAATCCTGATCAATGGCTATGTGGGTTCAGCCTACTGAAAGTTGCTGGTTAAAAATATCTGAAAGACAACATGATTCCTCACCTCTACATTATATAGACTATTTAAGAAGAACACAGTTGTTAAGTGTGCCTCTATATAGGAATTTCTATTAGTTCTGAGAAGAACCTCCCTATAAAACTAAGGACTTTATCGCACAAAGCCACTCTTCCACAGCAGTCACATGATCACCAATAGCAGCAACATTACCATCACATGCCACTACATTCAGGGCTGTGGTGCAGGCTAGAGAGCAGCTGCAATGAATCACTGCAATGAATCACTCTGACCAGGAGGTCATGAGTTCGAGGCCCGCTCGGAGCCTATGTTTGTGTTGTCTTTGTTCTATGTTAAAAGGCATTGAATGTTTGCCTATATGTGTAATGTGATCCGCCCTGAGTCGCCTTCGGGGTGAGAAGGGCGGAATATAAATGCTGTAAATAAATGAATAAATAAATACAATTGTGCTGATTTCGCTGATCATACTTCTACATAATCTTGTAACTCTGCTCTTCCACTGCTCTAAAATATTTTAGAAATATTTTTAAAGCAATTTCACAATTTCAGCTAAAGTTATTTCAAAAAATCAAATAAAACTTAAATTCACAAATTTACAGCCTTTGGAATTACAAGGGAGAGTAGGGGTGAAAAGGAGAAGCAAAAAAGCCCCATTGCACCAGAACAGGGATATGGAATGCATGCAGCTATTGATTGGTTTTCCTATTAATAGCAAGAGGCAGGTTCATCTTGACAAGGAGGCTTCGATGGAAGTTTGCCTTCATTATCTTTCGTCATGACACATGAGAGGGTACTATTTAGACAATTTCCTCTCCCCCTGCTTTTACTGGAGCGAGAAGGAAAGGAAAAGAGAAAAAGAGAGAAACAGGGGTTTTTAAAATGTGTTTTCAAACACACAAGGAAGGTTATTTGGTCACATGATGTTGTTGTGTAGATACAACCCAACATGAGTGATTGAGCAAATTGGAAAAAATTGCAGAGACAACTTGTTTGGGGGGAAAATATGCAGGAACCCCTTACTGTCTAAAGCAGTGGTTCTCAACTTGTGGGTTCTCAGGTGTTTACATCTGTAACTCCCAGAATTCCCAGCCAGTTTACTAGCCATTAGATTTCTGGGAGTTGAAGGCCAAAACATCTGGGGATCCACAGGTTGAGAACCACTGGTCTAAAGCCTCATTGTTGTAACAACAGATGTGTGAAAGGGATTAATGAGAATACATGCTTGAGAAGCATTTTCCAACACTGCTGGATAGGTGATTCTCTTCCTCCCTCCCTACTTCTCTTGTGTCCCCTCGATATCCAGGGGGTTAGTGGTAGTGGAGGAATGTGAGAGGAATAGAGTTTTGTTGTGCAAAGGGAAGTCTGTTATCTAGAGATTTTGCCCTTAAATCTGAAGTGTAGAAAACTACCCAAACATCCCAAGAACAAATTTATTTGTTGTTTTTGAATTAAATTACTTACCTCATTATTACTGCTCTTGTATAAGCTAATGGACACAACTCTGCATGAACCAAAACCTTTTTTTAAATTAGTGAAATATAAAAGTTGCAGGAACAGTGAAATATAAAAGTTGCAGGAACAGCCAACCACCACTCAGAATTTCAGATTAAACATTTACAGGTTAAAAGACCATTTTAAAGGGGAAAGGATGTATTAGATGAGTTATATGGGCAAGGTAGAAAGCCAAAGCTTAATGCAAGGATCATGACTACATTTGAACTTATTAGTGGCAGGGCTATGGGTACATTCACACTGCACAATGGCAACAGTTTGATGCCTGCTTCATTGTTATGTCTTCTTGCCATTGAATCCTAAGATGTGTCGTTTCTTTGCTAGGAAATTCTAATGATCATTCTCCTGTACTACAGCTCTATAGCTGAGAACTGCAATCATCTCACAAAATTGCAAACCCTAATATTACAGGGAATTGACTCATGGCAATTAAACTGGTGTCAAATTGTTATAACTGAGCAATATGGCTATGTCCTCTCATGGTGCATGGCAGAGCTGTCCTTAGGTAATTTTTTGTAGTAAGCAAAGGTAATTTTGGTGCCCCCCCCGGTAGCGCGGGGGCTGGGGCCGTGTAGTGGGCTGGGCCGCACAGGGGGCAGGGCCGCGTGGCGCGGGGGGCACATGGCATGGGGGTGGGGCCACACGGCATGGGGGCGGGGTTGCACGGCACAGTAGGCGGGGCCAGGCCATGTGGACTGTGGTGGGAAGGCCCAGCCAACCTGCGTGGTCTTCCCACTGAGTGATCTGGCCCCGCCCCACCCCCCCACAGCCCCCACCCCCACCCCCGCGGGAAGGCCCAGAAAGGAGGAGAAGGAGGCGGCAAAGTTGTGTACCTTTATGACAGCTAAATTACAATAATATTGGCTAAGGTGCCTATACCTTTTTATAGGAACCCAAATCAGTTTGAATATGGAGGTGACTGTATAAATTGTAAAAAAAAAAGCTAAGTAATTTAAGATTTTATAGCACTACAAATGAAAAGCAAAAATGCTGATGACTAAATCCGTTGTTTAATCCGGTGTCAGTATAAAATGAGATAGGGATTTTTTTCATATGTCAGCATCCATCAGCTTGGGTGATTTATAAATGAAACAAAATCCAGATTAAGTGCTACAATTTGAAAGATTTGAAATATGAGATTCAGTTGATATCCTATGTATAAAATAAGTCTTTTTTCTTACCATTCATTATTTGCCTCCTTATGTCTACTCAAAGGCAAGCTCTGGTGAGTTCAGTGGAAACTGCTTCAAACTAAATATAGGATAGGGCCTCTAAAACTAGGCTTCCTTGGGCATAAAGCCTCTTTTAAACTTGAAAGTTAATTCTTTCTTCATTGGGATTAACTGATGAAGAAGTCTTGCAATTCTGTTAGCCAGATGGTTACACATACTACTCCTGAACAAAACATACTACTCCTATGAATCGGCTTTAGCTGTTGCAATGTTAGCTATAGACTGCAACCCAGAAATTCAGTGTGGGGATCTTATTGTTGTGTAATATCTGCTCCTGAATTCTCTCCTTATAAATACTGCTTAAGAGACCTTCTGATCCCATCCCAGAGGATGTCAGTATGTATATAACTCCTTCTCAAGCAAACCATACTCTTATCAGGGAAGATCTACATTCATTATCTGGGGGGCTATTAATTTGAATAATCACTAGACTGTAGACTTAATTCTGCACATCATTTAAAATACTTCATTGTAGTAATGTCTGACTTTCTTGTTCAGAATAAGCCCTAAAATTAGCTTTTAGAGCCTCTCTCTTCCCCATTTTTCATATTTTTGATTGTATATCTCTGCATGGCAGGATGGTCAGACTAGATGGACCTTGTAATCTCTTCTAGTTATATAATTCTATGAGAGCATAGAGTGATGGTAAAGACCATCAGTGCCAGTACAACACATTTTATTCCCTTAAGCAGAGTTCAGTGACATTCTTCACCAAGCAATGCTTTCAAAATTTCACACACCAGTTCCTGCTGTCTATCTCTTCTCCCGCCGCATGGTGACTCCTGATCTAGTAGCTTCAGCCTAAATTGTTACTTGGCTGACCTCAAAACCATTTTATAAACCAAAACTTTTCAATAACATATGTCATGTAAGAAATCTGCTTTAAGATTCTAAAGACATTTTTCCCTGTGTTCCTACTTGTGCATACACTAGGCATTCCTACAGCCAAATACAGATGCAGTGCTATTTTATCTGTATCTGTATATTACTCCGGGAACAGTGTTTTTGTTTTGTATGAGAGCTTATTGTTTTATTACCATTTTTCCAAAAAGCATGTGTAGTGTGATCGATCCATTTTTTTAAAAAAATCTGTTATTTTCAAATTGATGGTGTGTGACCTTTTACTATTTCCCAGGTTAAGAGACTGATATGGCAGGGAAATTTTTAAAAAAGGAGGAAAAAAGGAAATGGATTTAAGTCATTCTTGACAGCAAGACATGATTAGTGGCTGGTAAATGCATGCTGTAAATTTTTGACTATTATATCAAGCCTTCTTAATTAGAATTACAATTACATTTCAAAGAGAACCATGGAACTTCCCTTTCCTTTAAGGGAAGAAGGCAAAACTGAGACAAGTTGATACAGTACTTCATGAATCTTTTTATTAATCTAGTTTCATTGACTTTATCTAACCATTTTACAACATCTACTATTAAACTACCTACAAAATTTGAGTGGAGAGCATTAGAGGCATAGGGATGAAAATAATCACTCGTCTTGTTCATGTTATGCAAGAAAGAAAACCCAAATCTCATTGGTCATTGTGAAACGATTTCTCCCAAACACAAGAGAGTTTTTCTATTTGAATAACTGATTTTAAACAAATTCTACAAATTCCACTACTTATATAATTAAATCTGATACTTTGGCCTGAATCACATTGTTAATGTATTCGAACTATAGGAAAAGAGATCCCACCTAAATATTAGGAAGCACTTCCTGACCATAACAGCTGTTCAACAATGGAACTCACTGCCTTGGATCATGATGGAGGCTCCTTCTTTGGTGGCTTTTAAATAGAGTCTGGATGGCCACCTGTCTTTTTTTTTTTTTTTTTGGTATGGCAAAGGGTTGGATTGTATGCCCCTTGTAGCCTCTTTCAACTCTATGATTCTATTAACTCAATAAGAATAGATTCATTGAATCAGTGGGAGTTAGTGATGTATTGCCTCACTATTGAAAAATGTATTTAAGAACCCCCTGTATTTAGGGTGTACCAATAGAAATCAGGACTAAATATTTTTTATTGTTTCAATATGAAAAATCCAAAAACTTCTTTTCTTTATAATTGCTGTCATTTACTCTCAAGCTAACTTTGGGCTGTGATGATCCTATAAATGAGAAACCTCTTGAAAGCCTGTGTTGTCAACAATCCTATTCAAGTTTGCAAAGTCAGGGCCATGGCCTCCTTGAATCTATCCACCTGTCACGTTGTCTTCCACTTTTCATGCTGCCTCCCACTTTATCAAATGTTTCCCAGTGAGTCACAGTATTTCATGATATATCAAACTATGACAGCCTCTTAGCTTTAAAGCAAAGTCCAGGCCTGATTTGCTCTAGGACCCACACACAATTATCTTCTTAGGGTATCTGTAAAATTCACCTCCAGCACATTTCAAATGTTTGATTATCTTCATTTTTGCTTTCTTCATGATTTACTTATCATGAGCATAGATAGAAACTGGAATTACTGTGTTATGGGAGATTCTGACTTTGGTATTTCATGATCTATTATTGTGCAGGAAGATCTTACCTACTTCCTTCATGGGCATCTTTCCAAGTCTTGATCATCTTCTGATTTCTTGAATACATTTTACATTTTGATTAATAATTGAATCAATGTATAGAAAATCCTTAACTATGAGTATTTTATATTTGTTATGAAGGAGCCAGACTTAATATGCCAAACAGCTGCTGGGCAGCAGCAGTAGGGAGGTAACGCTGGTGGAGGATCTCTCAGAGACAACAGCAGTGTCCATTTAGTATTTCAGTATTTCTTATTTTCATGTAAACATTCATAGGAATAGTCTCCACAGCCACTAAATAAATACAAAGCCTAAGACTGAATTATTCATTTGTGCTTCACTTCAAAATTAATCTGAAGGAATGGACTAGTTGAATATAATGTTCACTGACAGACTCAGGTAAGCAGTGTTTCATCTACTAATTTTGAAAATGTAATCTGAAAAGCCCTAAAGGCAAGATTATTTTCTATCTAAATAATAAAAATGAGAGACTCAGAATGAAGACAAGAATACTTGGAACAAATTCAACTGCTCTAGGGTTATAGAAAGTAAAGAAGTTGTACAAAATGCTTTCCTAAGTCATTGCCGTGTCAGCAATGAAAAAATTGTAATGTGTATAACCAGAGTGATTGCAAACAATTTTTTAACAAAAATTGGCACAAAATACAGCTTTTTTGGCTGGATGCAGAATGAAATATGTTTAAAAGAGATCAGCATCCATTTGTTAACAGCTCATATGATTAAATAGGTCAGATGTTTAAAATTTTTACACAATTCTTTTGGACTTCATGTTGTTCTAATCAAGATTTCTTGAGAATGATGTCTTAAAATGACGAAATATAGCAGATTCATATATTTAGAGAAAGGAATGGTAACCGAACCAAAAAACTCACCACATTGTCAATTACATGTACATCTCTATAAACAAATATAGAATGCAATCTAGATGGATTTAATAAAAAGGTTTTACTATTTGCTATACTTCTACTGAACACAAGAAGCAACAATAACCAATGGCACTCCACAGCTTTGGAGCTTTTAGTTGTAGAGCTGGGATTTCCAGGAGTTGAAGGCCAAAAACAACTGGGGACCCCAGGTTAAGAACCACTGTTGTAGAGGGACTTAATACCATAAAACTCAAATAACCTATTCTGTTTGCAGATGCGATTATTCTGCTGTAATTACAATTTGCCAGCCTTGTATGATAAAGTCCTGCATTAACTTGGTTTTATGCTGATTTCAGAATATTGTGAGCTGAGGCTGCAGTATTTAGCATAACTAAGGGCCTCATCACACTTGAGCATTTATCCACTTTAAATCTGGTTTCTGCTTTCTGCAGAATTCTGGGTTTGTAGTTTGGTGAGGCACAGGACCTGTCTGGCTGAGCTGTTTAAAGGCACCTTCCTAAAATGGATTTAAAGTGGATCCAAACTCTAGTGTGGTGAAGCCTTAATGGGAGACAAGAGTGTTCTTGAGTAGACATTTAGACTGAAAATGATCAGAAAACCAGTATTTGCCATCCGTCTATATCAGTGGTTCTCAAAGTGTGCTCCGTGGAGCCCTTGGGTCTTCACAAAGCATACTGAGGGGCTCCATGCTTCTCTCTTTCCCTTTCTTCCTCCCGCTCCAACATTTCCTCCTCTTTCCTGCTCTTCCCACTCCCTAGCCACCAAAAAACCTTTTCCCCTCAACCCCCCTTGCTGTCTAGATCCTTTCCTCTTTGCCTTCTTTGCTTCCAAAACCCTATTTCCCTCCCACCGCTCAGGGGGTGTTTTGTTTGTGCTTTTCCTGCATGGCAAAAGGAGTTTGGAGTGGATGGCCCCTGGGGTCTTCCACTGAAATGCTGTTAAGTTTATGTTGGTCAAAACATTTGTTCATGTCTGATATATAATACATAAACAGTTCTTGAGGCTCCATGAGAAACTTTTGCTTCAAAAAGGGTCCCACGGATGAAAAAGTTTGTGAATCCCTGATGTAGATAAATGTTTTTGCAAGTGCTTGCATACATGTAAATGACATGCAGCCTCATCAGACTAGAGTTTTAAAGTGGGCTTCCATGTCATCTTCTGCCTCCTACAGGACTCTGGTAAACGTAGTTTAGAATTATCAGCTAGAGAGGTCCTCACCTTCCCAAACACTAAGAATGCAGGGGTGCCCACTTTAAAATGTTAGTTTGATGAAGCCCACATTGAAATTATATTATTCTTCTAATTCTTCTGTGAACATATTTGACCAGGATCCAAGAGGAAGCTTACTACATTAGATTTCCTGAGGAAAATGTCATTGTGATATACTTTCCACCCCTAAGCACGCACTAGTAGTTCAAAATCTCATTTCCTTAGCCTCAAATACTGCTTTGGAATGAGTCCAGAAACAGATCTTAAATATATATAAATAAGAGCGAAATTAAGCTGATTATATGATCTGGGTTCTTTGCCTTCTCTCATTAATATTGAGTGGTTGCTGGTACTCAAATATCTCAGAAAACAAAAGCTGGCATGGGATGTTCACTGAAAGCAATGGTAAAACATGCAGAGAGACGTGCACTAATTCCTTATTGCTGGGTTTCATACAAATGCAATCGTAGGGGAAAATGTTCTGTCTACAAGAACAAGTATGAGCATAAAAGCAGATTGTACATGTGACATGAAAGTGGCAATGGAGTAATTTGTGCCTATTGCTTCAGGTGACCATGAACTGAATCCCACTAAATTCACAACACCCAAGACACCTTACACACAGGCATGTAGTCGGCCGGGGGGGGGGGGCGCTTGAGGGGTTTCAGCCCCCCCCCCCGAAATTCCCAGGGTGGTCCGCGAGAAGGCCTTACATTTATTATTTAAACTGTTATGTTTATTCATATCATGATCTGATCATCATGCTCAATATATCCCATATGCATGGGGGTCTTGGGATAACGATACAAATGTTTGCTAGGGTAGACCCTCTCCTGCTCAGACTCAGCCCTCCGCCCCCCGAACCAAAATCCTAGCCCCTCCAGAAACAAAATCATGGCTATGGGCCTGCATACACGTTTTATTAGTGCAGAAAAAGAATGGGAGTCATATGACTCTCCAGATGTCAGACTACAACTTCCATGAACCCTAGCCAATATAGCTATTTTGGAATAGGATTTCAAATGGGAAAACTAGAATTTCTGTTTTCCCTGCCCAGTCATTAAAGGTGTATTTACTGAAGTGAGCTTGTGAAAGCAAAACAATTATATAGCATGATTGGTTTGAATTTAAAAGACTAGTTTTCTGCTGTATATTTTAGATGAGGGAGGACAAAGTACACAATGATGTCTTTCCATATAACTTTTTGAATTAATGTTGTGCAACCTTATGCTTTAGTTTTTAGTTGCTAGGTAATATGTTTTGTTTCCAGTCAGCAAATACAACAGGTAATAGCTAAGTAAGTCATTCAGAGGAAATCACTTTCAGTGACCACAGATATGATGTGTGTACACACAGAGTGACCTACACATACCTGTATTTGTTGTTGAGAAATACATACTGTATATATTCCTCAAACACTCAGGTGAATGGAGCAAAGATGCTTCATAACAGATCTCAAAAGGTCCTACCTGTCTTTGCCACATGTTCAATTTGTAACTCTTTTTACTTATCCCCCAATGCTCTCTAAGGCAGGATTGAACAACTGTGGAATACTAGGGGGATGGATTAGCCCTCTAGAAAAATATCAGGGGCTCACAAAAAATAAATAAAAGTAATTTGCCTTTGGGCCCTCAAATACCTCTAAGGGATAGAGGCCATTTTCACCATGTTTAGGGTTCCAAAAACACCTTTCTTGGACCTAAATTAGAAAAATGTGGGGAAAATGCACCTCACCACCCTTGTGAACATTTGGAATATTTTGGGACCGTTTTTTAAAGCAACCTCTGGAGAACCCAGGTGGCCTCCAAACATTGTGGAAATGCCCTCCACATTGGCTAGGGGGCATTTTGGAGCAAACAAATTATTATCTGCAACAAAAAAATCTGATTTTTTGGTGGCCCTGGGACCACCAAAACAGCCCTGAGGGTTGCATGCTGTCCATGGGCCACACTTTATCCAAACCTTCTCTAAAGGGTTAAGCCATTTTTCTATGCCACCTTGATATGAATTGGCCTGAAATCTGCATGGTAATCTGTATGTTTTGAGGCAAATCTGTCAATTGTTGACTTGTGCAATTGTATAAAATTATTTACCACTTCAATTTGATCCATTCATATGATCCTGTTTCCCTTTCTGTCCGCTGCTTATGGAAACGAGTGCCCATACAAATGGGCTTTTTTTGTTAAGGTCCAAAAAAACCAAGATTTTTCGGGCCTTGGGTGGCAAAGTGCCAGACCCTGTGAGCCAGACCTATGAACATTAAGCACTCAATGGCTCATAGGCCTGGCTCGCAGGACCTATAGTAGAGTGCTCGATTGTAGGCCTGGCAGGCAAGGCCTATGAGCATCAAGCTCTTGATGGCTCGTAGGCCTAGTTCGCAGGGCCTACAGTTGAGCATCGAGCGCTCAGCGCTCTATTATAGGCCCTGTGAGCAGGGCTTATGAGCATCGATCACTCAATTCTCATAGGCCCTGCCAGCCAGGGTCTACAGACAAGTACCAAAAATCAGTCAACCAAATGACTGCCATTTCTTTTTTAATTCATTTCACTGTTTCTTTGGTCCTGTGGTGTTGTGCCATTCTGTGCAATACAAATGGACAGAACAGTACAAAACCATGAAAGAAACAGGTGAAACAGGACTCGGCCCCTATTCTAGTAAATAGTTGTGATACTCTGGATGTTAAAGAGAAATATAACTCATTGCACGTCAATGGGAAAGACTTTGCAAATGTGACAAGTGTTTCTCCTCAGTCTTCTATTTCTTGATAGGCAACTTCAAGACTTCTGCTTCTGAAGGTTCTCCATGTTTAAATCCAACTAGATATTCCTTACAATAAAGACATTTTCAAACAATTGACCACAACAGGTCTTTAAATAGAGAACTTCCCTCCATAAAATAGCACTCTCACTCTTTCAACCCCTGGGGAACTTTGTCAGTATCTCTGGGTCAAATAAGACAACTGTGAGATAACTGGATTTTGGAAAAGTTGGTTCGTTGTGGAAACAAAGATTGGTGATAAAGCTTCTCCCCATGATAACTCTCTCAGGAGTGGATTTCCCTTTCTAGGGGTAGATTTGTCTCACTTCCTGTTATCTCACCCCTGTTCTTAACTATGAGTCATTTGGCAGTCGGATGTTTGTAACTTGGTGACTGCCTGTACTAGGCAGCAATTAATCCTTTCTCCTCATGAAATTACAGTAGGTCTTCCACATTTGCGGTGTGATTATTCATGGATTTAAGTAAAATGTTCTCTGTAGGAATCTCTAAGCCCTCCAAGCTATGTTTAGCTTTCAGCAAAAGTTGACAGTAGAGAAGTGGTCTCTCCAGTTAAAAAAAACAAACACCGCCCCCCCTATTTTTAAAAATATGTTTATTGAGATTTATATAAAACCAATTGACCTGAAATACAATATAAATACATTTTTAATTCCCATTTTTATTTTTATTTTTGTGGGGATCCTGTACCCTTAATGCAAGAGAATGTGGAGGGCTGACTGTATAGGAATTTTCAGAGCATTGGTTTTACTAGGCGACAGTATGGTATTCAGCTTCACATGCTGTAATGAAGTGTAGTTTTTTTAAGATATAGAAGCCATGTTTAACTGTGTTTTAAAAAGGGGTAATATTTCAGTTACTCAGCACTCAGAGTTGATTGCCATGGAGAAGGGGGTGGAACCAACTGGGTTAGCTAAAGAGAGAGCAGAATTTGGAGGGAAACTCAGTCAGTCTGTGGTCAGAGAACCATAGTTTTTAGAGTCGGTGCCCTTATGAGGTACCAGGAGACTGATTCTGGTTGAGGGATCAGGGTGGCTCAAATGTTTGATTTTTGAGTCAATTTTAAAATAAGTTTGGTGACTTATTTTAAGGTAGTCTGTTTCCAGATAAGGAACAGATAGTCTGTGTTTGTAATTCACAGGGTGAAAGCAGTATAGAAAGAAGTGGAGAAAGAAGTGACATTTTAGGAAGTTTGAATCACCTCATTCTGTTATTGCAACTGTTAAGGAAAGTGCCTCTAAGTGAGAATTGTAACTATTAAGCTTGTGCCTCAATAAATGTGTCATTGTTCTTTTCCTTCAAACATCTCAGTCTCTGTCATATATACACACATTAAGAATAAACAACAAGAAGAAAGAAAAACAAAATTTAAAAAGTCTTCTATCTAAGTAGTCAGTGGCTAAATCTTCCAATAGTAGTGGCAAGAGTTGATAATCCCCTTAACATCTGGTGGCAGCGTTTAAACAAGACATCTTTAATAACTGGTGGCAGCGGATATAGTTCTATATATAATATAATTAATAAATAAAAACATCTCCACAAATTGGTGGCAGTGGTGGGAGTTCAAAAGATCCCCCCCTGCTTGAGTTCTCCACACATGCAAATATTAAAAGCCAAAGAAAGGATGGAAACTGGTCTTGAAGATTAATTTGCTGAGAAGAAGTGTTTGGATACAATTTTTAAAAATGAAGTTTGCATTACTTAATTACATTTGCATGCCCCAACTAAAAAGATAAAGAGTGCTAAACACAACTAAGATGAAGGGAGGCCATCTGGGCAGTAAAAGAAGGAATGCATAAGGCAGCCTGTCAGTCTGTCTCAGCCTTGAAGCCTAATTGAACTCAATCATATTAAGCTGCAGCAGCCATCCCTGGGCCAAATGCATCTTATTTTGGCAGTGCTTCCCACCTTGTATCAAGCTGACTCCAATTAGGTTTACTAAGTGATTGCTTTGGCACTTCTTGAAGATGCTCACCTAGATACAATGTTCAATTAGCTGTTTATAACGTGCTTATTGAACACTGGGGTTGTCTGATCAGTTCTGCACATTCATCCTGTTTATCACAGAAGGAACATGGGAAGAACACAATCCATCCCTACTTCTTAATATATCAGAACTGAAGGCAACATGAACTCCAAAGAGCAGAATTTGAGTGCTGTTTAAATTCTTCATATCAAACATTACCTTTGATTTTTGAGGAACAACCCCAAATTAATCACAGTATCAGGCAGTGTGAAATCATTCAAAAAACCAGTGTGTGTTACTCCAGTAGTTTCAGGTGCAAAGCTACCACATCTGCAATAGCAATTTCTCCAAAGGGACATGGCTTTTTGTACTAGAAAGATTTATTAAAAGAGTTTCATATATATCCTGGCAAAACATAAATGACAACATAAATTCCATATAAAGGAATAATAAGCCACTTCAAGTTTTGTGGAGAGAAAAAGAGGTATCACACACACACACACACACACACACACACACACACACACACACAATTTAATATAATAGTATTCAGTAGCAATAGAATGAGCAGCACACTCCCAGGGATTATTTTGTTTGAAAACTACTTAAAAGCATCCTCAAACAGCTAAAAATGTGCTAGTCCCACCACCGCCAAAAGCAATCAGTTCCAGCACAGTTCTTATTTTCTTGACATAAAACCTACATACATATATAGATCCAGACACTTTCACCCAAATCCCATGCTGGGCTGATTCCAAGTTAACACTGTCAATCGTACCCCTAAGTAATATACACTAATGTACCTGCCTTAGATGACAGATTCTAACTATAAAATAAATTTCCACATATTTATTGTATGTAATTTATTGCATTTTATGACTAAGATTGGTGTTTAGGCATGAAATCTGCATAACTCTAGGCAGTTGTCATTTTCTTTTACCTAGGCTGTACAAAACAAGCATTGTAGGAACAAGTGGTGATTCTAAGTCAAACGTGTTCTGGAGTCTCAATCCCTCAACCCATGTTACACAAGCCAAGTGGGAAACTGTGACATTAAACTGTTGGGAAAGGACATATCTTTAATGCATTCTTTTGAAATATTAAATACAGACACTGCAAGAACTTTCCCTTCAATCCTTGTGACAAGTCCATGTTTCAATTTTAAGTACTTGAACTATCATCACAATGACACGTACAAAGTTGTCATGCCTGAGAAGAGGTCTGTCACCAGCATTTCATATTTCAAACTCAACAAGCAAAATACTTTTACAGTATTTGTATCCCAATTTACAGTCATCATTCAGATTAAAAGGCACTGAGGAACTTCTCTATTTGCACCAATTGAGGAAGCAGCTATACATACACACACACACTGATGTGGACTCTGTTATCTACTTTACACCTATACATGAATCATTTTGGTAATTGCATAGGTTGGTATTTTTTTACACACCCTGCCAAAGCGCCGCCCCCCCTCCAATTTTGTATGAAGAGTCCATTGAATGTCTATTCTCTGACTAGTTGAAAGAAAGGGTTGGAAATCATGAAGAATTGGAGATAAGTTTAAACCAATGACATTATCTCTTGAGATTTTTTCAGATGGCAGAAGATGATGTTGTTAGTCTGTGTCAGGCTACGGGCATAACCAGGAGCTATTCTGATCCCCGCATCCTCTTCTAGCGCCAAATGACCATTCAGGGGAGCTTTAGTAGTGAAATCATGAGCCTTTTGGGTGGAGAGTGGGGAATTATAGCACTCATACTATTACTGACCAATGTAGGATCTTAACCACTGCACGTTAGAAGCCATTTGGTTATATCCAAGGAAGGCCTAGATGGTTCAGCTAATCTTCATTGTAACAGATAAGTGGACGAAATTATCCATCCTGAGGTAGTGGAACCTAACATAATGCACACAGCCATTCACACTGGTTCTAGGAGCCCCCGATGGCACAGTGGATTAAAGCCTTGTGACTTGAAGGTTGGGTTGCTGACCTGAAGGCTGCCAGGTTCAAATCCAACCTGGGGAGAGCGCGGATGAGCTCCCTCTATCAGCTCCAGCTCCATGCGGAGACATGAGAGAAGCCTCCCACAAGGATGGTAAAAACATCAAAACCATCCAGGCATCTCCTGGGCAACGTCCTTGCAGATGGCCAATTATCTCACACCAGAAGTGACTTGGTGCAAGTCGTTCCTGACACAAAAAAACAAAACACTGGTTCTGCTCCTTAAACATGTGTATGTGAGGGGCTCTGCTTCTCAACTCTTGGTTTTCCATGTTGTCTGATCACAAAGTTCTAGTTGTGTTTGAATGATCACGAACAGAGAGATGTTCTTCAGACCTTTCCATTCAACCCAGGGAAGTTGAGCACTGAGCGGCCAGTATCGGAGCAAACAATAATATAGGAAAAAAGCAACAAGCATAAGATCATGCCTCTTGCTTGTGCTTATCTGCCCTTCTCAGACTGAATATTTGAGCTGATATTTAAGCAATCATTCCATGCCGTACATAGTAGTAGCACAAACCACAATTTGTAAATTCACTGAAACCATAGTTTCTCATTATGGTTTGACAGCAGATCACAAACAATTATTTTTCTGTCCAAAAATTACACTAAACCATAATTAAGTTTTTGTAGCCACAGTTTGTGTGTTGTCAGACTTCAAATTTTGTTTTACATAGCACAAGTGTTTAAAAAAATAATGCATATCAAAGGATAAGATAGATAACTTTGCAGTTTTATTAACATATTGCTGAAATCAGCATTCTATTTAAAATATTAAGTAATATGATTATTAATATTCATTTTTAGATATGTGTTTTACCTCCTTTGAGGTCATGTTTATTAATTAATGCAGAACTTTACAGTTATTTGGGTGTTATTTTATGGCATTTGATATTTGTTATTCTTGTTTGGAAACAGCCCTGAGTCCCTTAGGGGAGATAAGACAGCTTATAAAAAAGTTATTTATATATTTCTTATTTATTTAAGAGAATCATATAGTTGACCTTTTCCATAATCTTATTCAGTAACACTTCCAACACAGTCTTTCAGGGGGAATGTAACCCCATCCAGGACTAACCTGAGGTTAGGACCCTTAATGGCAAACTTCTCTGTCTTGTCTTGATTCAGTTTCAATTTGATTTTCTTCATCCAGCCCATTAACTCTTTCAGGCATTCATTCTGTCAGGACATTACAGCCGCAGTTTAGCCAGTGTAGTAAGGCAGTCCACACTCAACACAGAGATAGTTCTTACAGAGTTTTTTTTAATAATCAGGAAATGCCAAAGTCCAGTCCGAAAGTCACCAGCCTGTCCAAACGAGGTCCAGGGTCATTCACAGAGACAGTCCAAACAAAGAAGCAGGCTTAATGCATCTTCCAAGAATCCAATATACTTCACAACCTCTGAGGATGCCTGCCATAGATGTGGGCGAAATGACAGGAGATAATGCTTCTGGAACATGGCCATATAGCCTGGAAAACACACAACAACCCTGTCCTACAGCTGGTCATTCCTCTTTTGTGCGAATCTCATTGACCTGCGTAGCTGAATTACATCCCTTCTGAGCTGCAACCAGGCGGGGAGCATTATGTCCTGCCCTTCCTCCTGAAGTGCTTCATCTTGCCCATACTCAGCTGCTTCTACAGGATCCAGGTCCTATGCAGTAGTCTCGCTTTAAATCTTGTCAAGCTGTTTCTCTCTCATGGGCTCATGGGCTCAGACTAGGCTGCTAGGAAGCAAATCCCCTCCTCTTTATCCTCCTCTTGGCCCATGGTCCTGACATATTCAGAGGAGACATGCTATCCTAACCTAAAACTATTTTTGAAGGCACGGAGGAATATATTTGGGTTTTATCAGCATACTGAGAATCCACCCTATTTGTCTGGATGATCTCTCACAGTAGTTTCAGATAAATGTTTAAAAGCATTGGGGACAGAATATCACCTTATGGGATGCCACGTAACAGCTCCCCCATCTTGAACCTGCCTGAGAGGTAGAACCGGAACCACTGCAGAACAGTGCCTCCGATTTCCAGCCCCTCCAGGTGTTCCAGAAGGATACCATGATAAATGGTAATGAAAGCCACTGAGAGATTAAGTGGTATGAACAGGGACACAGTCCCCCTGACAATGTTAAGATAGAGATCATCCACTAAGGTGACCACAGCAGTTTTAACTCTGTATCCTGCACTGAAGCCAATTTGAAATGGATCAAGAAAGTGTGTGTCACCCAAGGCTGCCTGGAGTTGAAGGACAACTGCTTTCTTGATCACCTTGCCCCAAAAAGGAAGATTAGGCACTGGTCAGTAGCTATTAAGTTCCAAGGAATCCAGGGAGGGTTTTTTCAGCAGCGGTCTAACTACTGCTTCTTTGAAACAGGATGTAAAATTCCCTTCTCTGAGTGATGCATTAATAATGTATTTGAAGTTGAATTGCATCTCCTCCCTGGATGACCAGCCAAGATGGGCAGGGATCAAGAATGCTAGTTGTTCTTATTACTTGTTCCAGCAGTTTGTCCACATCAATTGTACTCACCAATTGAAAATGATTCAGTATAATCCTTTTCCCAGTGTTACTGGACACCTTGTTATTGACCTCTTCTACAATGACAACATCTCAGATCGATGTAAGAAATACCAGTGTGGTGTAGTGATCTGATTACGATTCTGAGAAACCAGGGTCCAAATCCTCACTTGGCTGTCAAAACCCAGTTGATAAACATGGGCCAGTCACACCCTTCTCAAATTCAGGAGGAAAACAACAGTGAAATCTTCTGAAGAACATTTGCCAAGAAAGCCCTGTGACAAGTTTGCCTTACAGGCACCATAAATTGTCAATGACTTTAAGGCACACAACAGCACCAACAACAACTTGGACCAAGGCCCTCACATTTCTCTCAAGAATTTAGTTTCCTAGAGTAGAGATTTTATCAGCAAACAACTTTGTATTTGAATTGAGATATTAATCAAGTGTAAAGGAGATTATTCCAAAGGTGAAAGAAGTTGCTTTGTGGGGGAAATTGTATTTATTTGGAATTAGGTGAGCTACATGTGCACATACACTATATGTGTGTGTGTGTGTGCATGAATTTCTGCATGTGCACTCATACCACCTACAAATAACATAATAAAAGTCCTTTCTAGATAAGTCATTTCAAAATGGATTTCCCATTCAAGAGTTGCCAAGATTGCAATCACTTTGTGAAAGGCCTACGTGTGCAAACATGTACTAAGGCAAGCAAATCCAGATGGTCATTGTGTAATCTTGAAGGGGGACTTTGTGCTCAGACCCAAACACTATAGCAAGCTCTGCAGAGTTGAATGGAAGCTGTGCCTCTTCATTAGAGATAATGTTAAAAGTCATATGTAATGCAATGCAACTTTTTTCATATAGCCAAGGAATTTAAAAAATAACAACTTGGAGATATTTTTACTTTAACATATATTGCATATGCTTGTATATAAGTCAATTTAATGTATAATTCAATGACAGGTTTCAGGGTCAAAATAATGGATTTTGATATGACACGTGGATAACTGTGTGCACTTTCCATGCACCTGCCCCAGAAGACACTGGCTGCCCCTATCTGCCGAGGCATTCAAGAAGTCTTTTCACTGCTCTGCTATGAGAAGGGGATGTCCCCTTTTCGATATATGTTAAGATACAGTACTAATTCTTATTTTAAAATGAGCCATCTTCTTTCTGCTGTCAATTCAAGACATCACATTGTGTCTTTTTTGTAAGCTGCCCTGAGTCCCCTTCCATGTGAGAAGGGCAGGATATAAAATAAATAAACAAATAAATTCATAAATTCATAATTTGAATCCTGTGCTCCAGAGTCATATGACCTTATGGCACACCTCCCCAGTGCTGTTCCACAGCAAGTGTGGCAAAACGGCAAGTGCGCAAGGTGACTCTATCGCCCCACCCACCCAGTGCGGTGATGCTTTCCTCATCACATAGGGGAAGCATCGCCCAAATGGGGCAGAAAAGTGCTGGTACAACATGGGCAGCCTTCCCGTGTTGACAAGAGAGTGGGGCCTCCGTTGGAAGTTGAGGGACGTCGTCCCATTCATCCCTCAACTGGCTGGCAAGAGTCCTAAGACACTTACATTGGTAAGTGTGATGAAGTCGATAGTCCAACACTCCAAGTACTACACTACACTGGTTCAAGAATCTGATTACTTGTACTTAAATGCAGGCATGTCCATTTATTTTTAAGTTTTATTTTGTTAGTTTTGGCCCAGTTTTTCATTTGGTCAAGATAATCTTTAATCACGAATGAAGCAAAAAACACTTAATTCTTTAACATTGTCCACCTGGATTATACATAATGTTCCTTCAGGGTACTACTAAATCTTTGTGTGGTGAGCTCTACATAGCAAGTATTTGTGCTAACCAGTCTTTGTTTTCTGGGCAAAGTTTATCCTGAGATTTGAAGTCATACTGAATATGTTATTTGTTCAGAGATCTTTGATGAGTGCAAAGCTGTTTGCCAAAGTTCACACTTTGAGCATGAACTCTAAGCAGAAGACCAGAAATCTGATGTTAAGGCAATTGTTTTTAAATAATGCTAAGCATATTAAAGCTTTGTTAATTAATTAATTTATTAGATTTAGACCATATGGAACTCAAGACAAGAACATAAATAAAAGAAGCATGCATTAAAAAGAGAACTGATTTATTAGAAGAATTACATTTTTAAAATTATATCAATAAATTAAAAACAAATGAAATAGGAGACATGTATGAAGAATTAAAAGTTCCTTTTACAGATGCAAATTAATAGTCACCTGGGCTACCTAAATAAAAATATCTTTGCCAGCCAGCAGAAGGACAAGAAGGAGAAGACCAGTTTAGCCAGTCTCACTTTGATCAGAGAGAGTTGCCTTTATCTTTGTTTTATGTTGAGAAAGTGTGACTTGGTAAAGGCTACCCAGTGAGAGTCCAGCACTTAAACTACACCACACCGGCTCTCAATGATAACTATCACTTTCAATTATGCCCAGATTATGATACATCTTAAGGGTTAATCTATAAAATTTATTATATTCTAATTATGCTCAGAAACAGAAGTGAGAGGAACTATTGGAACAAGAGACTCTTATTCTCCTCATAACTAACCACACTGTTTTGGCCTAGCCAAAGTCTCCAAACATTCCAGCTATGTGGGTAGCCCTATTCAATTATCAAGTCCCATTACAGACTGACATGTATCATACATTTTGTCCAGTAATGTTACCATATGCTTCAACATCTTTTATAAGAATTGGACATTGGAGACTGCCATACATTATCCAACATGGTAGAATGGAGAGAAGGATTATTTTTTAGCAAAGATCTCTCTCTCTCTCTCTCCCCCCCCCCCCCCCCCGGTCCTCTTTTAGACACATTGGAACTTTGTCTTACCTTTTCAACGTGATATTTACCACTTTCTTAATGACTCAGTCAGTCCCCTCCATACTATTTTTAAGGACAAGAATCAAGCATTCACAATTGTATCTCACTTCTCCAAGAATAATGTCTGCCTCCTCAGACTAGACAGGCTGAAAAATATTGATCATCATTGAACAACTAAGGGCAAAAGTTACATCCACTGGACCTGTATCACCAGTTTTTCATTGAAAGCAGGAGAGTATATCCTTCATATACCCTCTCTGTGTAATGCATGGAAATTCTAATATGGTTTTTATCTTGCATTCTCCTTTCAGTAAGACAATATCAAGCTTAATTCCCTGATTCACCGTGGTTGGACAAATGACAGGGCTCTGGCAAAACCTACTGGGTTGCCATTACAACTGATACAGCTCAACTAGGATGTTGTGGCATTCAGGAAACAATAGCAGCAGCAGCAGCAGCAGCAGCAGCAACAACAACAACAACAACAACAACAACAACAACAACAACAATTTAATTCTTACCTGCCTCTCCTTGTGGCTTGAGGTGGGTTACAGCATAGTTAAAACACATCAACATTGTAAAAATTCTATAAATACACATATTAAATGTATATCTATAAAAGATACATATTAAAACATATTTCTATAAAATACAAATCAAGCCTGCATGGGGCACTAGTGCCATGTTAAATATATTGGCTAACCACAGTAATTGTATCTTGTGGGCAGATCCAGGAAAACCTGTACACTTTAAAGGAGCTCTCCAAAGTGTTGAACCTATTTTGAGGATAGGGTTCAGTACCTTGGATTGGTGCTTTAAATTTCAGGTGAAAGCCAGGGTAGAGTATCCAATCCACTGGCAGGGAAACCACCAGCTACTGGGGTTAGGTTAGCTGCTTCACCTTTTTCAATGAGAGTTCCAGCTTGTTCACATGTGTTTGCCAGTCCTGTTATATTAATAATACCACCTCAGATTTGGTACACACTGAGGATATGATTTACAGGCACCATGTATACACCATGCAGGTCCAGATTTACACTTGGCATTGCAGATTCCTGCTATTAAATGCTAATGTTTCAATAGAGGCGATTTCTTGGAAAACTGAAAATAGGCTGCTTACAGACTTCTTTGATCACATAATGGCTGCAGAGACAGATGCTCCATATGATAGTTGCATAACTCTGTATGAAACACAAGGCTTCTACATACACTAAATCACTGACAGGAGTGAAGCTACAGATAGTTGGGGATGGAGGGGGATGAAAGCATTGCCACTAATGGAATTTGCCTCCAGTTTCCAAACTAACATGGGCGAGTGTAAGATATTGACAATTATTTTCTTGCCTTTCAGTTTTCCTTTCCTTCTCCCTCATTTGCCTTTGCCCTAAGATAGGTATCATGTAACTCTCCAGAAGCTTTTGGACTGAACTGCCAGCATTCATCACCAGTGCCAATGCTGGCCACAGCTGCTAGGTTTTGCATATCAGCAATTTCTGGAAGGCAGCATGACTTCCAATCTACCTTAGGTTTAAAGGTGGCTTTGCGCAATCATGCATACAGATCACTTTCAGAACCAAGGTAGCTTTTACCAGGCAGATAATGGGATTTACAACTACAAGTCAATAATGTTTACAATGCAACCTATTCAAACCTGTCTTTGATAGCAAATAACACGCATATCTCTTATTTCTTTTAACTGCATTTTTTTTTGAAAGATTAATGTTTTAAAGTCTAAACACAACTATTAGTCACAATGAGAGTATTACCCACAAATTTGATAGAATGCATTTGAATCCCAAGTTACCAAATTTCCATAAATTCAGTAGATCAAATAAATGGATTTGGCACAACAATTATTTTCAGATGGGTTTGAGGCTGAGGCTGTAATTTCTAAGCTTCCCTGAAAACCAATTACATTATTAAAATGAATTTTAAATAAATACATGAGCAATATAACTTTTGATTTTATGTGTTGTCAAAGACTTTCATGGCCAGAATCACTGGGTTGTTGTGAGTTTTGTAGGCTGTATTCCAGAAGCATTCTCTTCTGATGTTTGCTCACATCTATCACAGGCATCCTCAGTGATGTTGGTTTTATTTAGGTGGCTTTTCAGCCTACGTCTTTGTGCTTTTTAACATTATATATATATAAAAAAACAATGTGTTCTGCATTACTATGAGAAGTTTTTAGTTGGAAACCCTTTTAAGCTACATAAACAAAAAGATTTTTTTAAAAGAGATATGGAGAGAGGAACACTTGAGGGAAACCAAAAAAGGTACATGCAGAAAGAAATTTAACATAGCATTCTTGTAATGTATCCCTTAAAAAACACTGTTTCCCCTTAGTCTAGATTGCCATGGTCTGTCAGGTACGAATATTTAAACATCCTGAAGTGTTATGTTTAAAAAGGAGATGGGGGGGGGGGGTTTGCCCAAAAATTTGTTTTCTGTACAGAAAAAAAGTTTGCTGTAAAGGAAACAGTGTTTTCTCTGCAGAAAACAGGGGGCTTTGGGAAGACGTTTTTGTGCAAAACTTCCACATTTTTCTATGCACAATAGTTCCTCTGCAACACTTTTGGATGTTTAAATATTGAGGCAAAATTGCACACAATTCTTATCCATCTACAGTTCTTCCTTTTGGGATTTCCCAACAGTTGGGAACCCAATTTTTCAACCCATCAAATGAAAGACTGAAGACCTGAATCACATAACAGCCACACCCACCCAAGATCATATTCTCAAGACTGCAGTCTGTTGCATTCAGAGTGGCTGCTTAATTAGCTACATTACAAACATTCAAAAGAGGCACTTTCATCAGCCTATCACTACGGTTTGACTACTTTAGTTCTAATGGGGTTACAGATGAAGTATGCGAGACTATCATTAATATAACACAGTTGATCCCCAACATTTGCAGGTTTAGCTTTTGTGTTTTTTTTGTTGATGTAGATTTGGTTCATATGTTCCCTCTAAGACTCTAGGTCCTTCTGGGTGACTCTGCTCTCTGGGTCCTTCAAAACAACTTCCATAGAATTGCACTAGAGAACCTAGGGATTCCTAAGGAGGTGTTCTCTCAGGTTGAAAAAAAATTATGTGTTATTTCTCATTTTTACAGGCATTCTGCACTCCTAATTTCCATGAAAGTTGAGGGCCTATTGTACAGCCAAATAACAGTGCTAATAATTTTGTTCTTGCATGCACACACACACACACACACACACACACACACACAGAGCAGACTCCAGATACACTGCACTGTTGTTCTCTTCCACTCAGAAAGCAATACACTACCAGTGACACTCTGTAGCTGTAGAATAGATATCCCAGAGTCATTCATTGGAAGATTTCCCTTTTCTGTTATTTGAACCTAAAGTAACAGGAGTTATCACGAGGGATGGAGGGAGGCTCCTGAGTGAATATGTTAACAATAGTACTTGAACTCAAAAGGGATTATCTGTCTGAGAATACATAACAAAGTAAAGCTGCTCACAGAAGCATCTTTGTACAGCTGTTACTTGAGATACATGTCAACAGCTTTGCACTTTGCAATTCTAGGTAATGATTCTGGGGTGAAAAAAGTGTTTTTATGGAACATATTTTGTCTTATCCCTTCGAAGTAAATAACATTATTTCAGTTAGCCCATTATAATTACCATCTTGGTAAATTTAAGCTATCCTCTTTATCTAGATCAGAAAATGAGTTGAAGGGCCTGCTTTATTTGATATGCAAGAGGGCAGAGAAATGGATCTGTCCTCCCTCCCAACATTAACATAGATCCTATTACTAGCGATCAGACGCACAAAAGCTGTCTTGTAAGGTTGCTAAGATTACTCACTCTCTGGCTGTTTATGTTCATTTATTAGGTGGCCACAATATATTGGCACTATCTCCTGGGTAGGGCCAGAAATGAATGGAAGCCATACAGAAACACAGCTGCTGTCTTGCGCAACTCCATTTCACATCAGTTGGCTTACATAAGAGAGACTCCTGGGAATTGTGCCTAATTCATATATATGAAAAACCAGTAATGATGGGTTTAGGAATTTTATTGCACATTATATTGTTCTGGGAATTTAGTTTGGTATACTTTCAAAAAAGGAAGGTTGCCTTCTGTATCTACAGATATTAATAATGAAAAAATAAAGCAGTTTTGCTTATAATTGTCTGAAAGAACAAGTCATTTTAGTTCATAATATTTTGCTAGACCTCTAACCAATAGTTGAGGAAAATATCAATTTAGAATATTACATCAAAACATTTTTAAAAGGGAAATGATGCACCCCCTATTCTCTACACAAGAGTGCCAAACAAGTCAATCATTCTGTCACCTATCAATTCTGTGTCCACAGTCTTATTCCATAAACTTCAGTGGTACTTTCTGCCTTTTCAACTACCGCCTCCCCAAAGCTTCTAAGGGCTACATCCAGCAGTTCTACCTTGACATTCCATTAAAAAGAATGTGGCCGAAGTAAGTTGTGATTATCATGTTCCAGCCATTTCACTCACTTTGCTGTAGGTAGGACTAAACTTGGATTTCACCCAAAGCTCTTTAAAACCCAGTGTCCTTTGTGACCTTTCTCTTTAGTCTCCATTATCTTCTTTAAAATGTCTGGCTGTGAGAATCTTCTACTGTTTAAAAATCTTTTAAAATTTAAAATGAAGAGTAGCATCACAAATATGCACACTATAAATGTTTATGTATATTAATTTCCAGGGGAGAAAAGGTGTTATACACTAAAAACTAAGAAAATGCCCACCTGCAGATTTCAGTAAATGATATCTATCTACCCTCTAGAGCAGAATAAAATAGACTATAGAAAGTTTGTGTAAATAGTTGACATTTAAAAAATTCTCATGAAAACTAAGCAATTTAATCTTATTTGACTATTTAATTCCAGCCTCAAAAAGGTATTGACATGTCTTAAGAATATTTTCCAAGGGATGTGGTTTGCTTATAACAGTGCTTCTAGGATTATACTAATAGCATTAAATTGGTGCGAAGTTGCTAGGATTTATAGTAGTAAAGTCATTTATTGGAGGATGACACCTGCTGTGAAATGCAAATACCCTGAGTTAAAAGGTGTGAAGGAAGGAAACGAAACAAGAATCTTGGAAAAGTCTCTCTATTTATCTTACTCTACCACTGGTTTTTTAAATGACTTTGGTGTTGAAAGATTATTATTTCAAACGGAACACTATGGCTTTTATGGGCTTTTGAAGACCATTTCTGATGGCTCTACAGCACAATAAAAATAGCAAGTATATGTTTCACTCCTAACACTATCATTTGTCTTTCTATTCACTTTTCTGTCAACACCACATATGTAAAAGTACAAAGTATGGAAACACTTCAAGGCAGGTTGACTGCTATGCTTCCTTGGAGATATACCAAGCCTGACAAAAACTATGTAGGCTTTATGAAACATGGTGCCAAATCCTTGCTAGAGGTTTTTCCCTGAATGTAATATGTAATGAAGAGGCATGGAATTCACTATCACAGAAATAATTTATATTTATGCTCATTGAATTATTAGCAATATTATGAAAGTTCTTCAATCCTTCTTTACTGGGCATCTGACACTACAAGCAATGGAGCTCAGTTTTCCTGCTGATTGAGACTCAGTAGGCTGAGATTTCTGCCCACTTCCTTTCAGCAATTTAGATAGAAGGAGGAATTGCAACAGGAATTCTGCTTGTAATGTCCACACTGGGAAGAAGTAGAAACATCAGTCTGCTGCAAGCCAGTCAACAGGGAAACAGACCTTCCTTGCTCACAGTAGTGGATGTCCGGAAAAGCAAGATTGGGCAGGCGTGGCAGGCTAGGAGACAGTACTTAATTAAGTCTACTTAACTAAATAGCTGGTCTAGGATCTTGGCCCATAATATATCCACAGTGATACATGGATGCCCCAATGTCAGTGGGATAATGAGGGTTTTCTAGCTGTTACTCTAAAATTCATTCCAAAGAAGGTTATCCAAGATACTGATCTTTATCTTCAAAATAGGTACACCACCTTGGAAAATTTGTTGTATTCCAGCCTGCATCTCAGTTGTCAAGTGAACCTGGGGTTGGGCCTGTTCAGCCTGTGATTGTACCTGCACCTGACCTGTCAGATGAATCTGGGTTGGGGCCTAAGATTCCCTTGCAGCCGGAGGTAGATGATTCTGTACAGCCAGAGTTAGACGAGTCTGCTGTTCCTGAGGATTCTGGGAGCAGGCATATGATGGTTTCAAGCAAGCAGCTTGAATTGCATTCCTCGGGAGAGTCAAGGTCGAGTTTTCCCTTGACAGATGGGCATTCCAGTCTTGGTAAGAGTAATGAGGTTGACAGAAAGAAAGCAATATGTCAACAGAGAAAGGAAAGGGAGGTTTTGAGAAGGAGCAAACAGTTACCAATGAGAAAGGGTTTTGAAGAAACTTCCCATGGAAAGGGGCCTTGATTCTAGCTTTAAGAGGAACCGCATCTGAGAGTGAGCTGAAAGGTGGTAACTTTGCTCATCGAGGGGTTTGATCCTGCTTCATGGACTCTTGTTTCATGTTTCTTTTGGACTTTCATGCCTTGTTCCTTTGGATTTTCATGCCAAGCTCCTGTAAGCCTTGTACCTTGAGCCTTGTTCCAGTTCTTGTTCCTGTTCCTGGGTATTTTGGATTGTCATGTCATGTTCCTAAAACCCTTGCATTTTGAATCTCCTCTTCCAGTTCATGATCCTGTTCTTTGTTCCAGTTCATGACCCTGTTCCTTGAACTAATTTTGACTCCCTTGATTGAAGTTTATTCTTGTGTTTGGATTTCTATGGACCCTTGCTTCAAGATTTCTAAGTGTCCCGCACCTTGTGGACTGTAACAGTGTTTTAGTGATTTTTAACTTTGATTTGATAATGCTTACATATTATCTTCAATAAACAGCTTGCATTACTTATAGCCTAGGGCTCCAGTGTGGTTTTAAGGTGTTTCTACAGCCTAGGCGTGTAACAGAATTCCCTTAAAGATCAGACTGAAACCCATAGCAGATCTATTCTCTCACTGACATGGTAGACACCAGCTGCTAGTGCTGACATATTATGTTCATTGAGAAATGACTGAAATGGGGGAGTTGCCCTGACTGATTTTGACAGTGAAGTGATGGCTAGAGGCCTTTACCAGGATGAACCCATGAGAATGAAAAGTGTGTGTATGTAGAGCATCACATAAAGCTTGAATCACATTCCCCCTTGTTAATCAGTGTGCATCTACACTGGTGGAATTAATGCAGTTTGGCACCACTTGAGCTGCCATGACGCAATGCTATCCTAGGAGTTATGTTTTCACAAGGTCTTTATCCTTTTCTGGCAAAGAGTGCTGGTGCCTCAGAAAATTACAAATCCCAGAATTCCAGATCATTGAGCCATTACAGTTCAAGAGGTGTCAAACTGCATTAATTCTACAGCGTGGATGTACCCTTAGTCACCTCTGCCTAATCTTCCACTGTAAGCTTCATGGGTTGAAATTGTCACTCCTGCTTTATTCAAAAGAGAAGGTTTTTGTTTTTGTTTTCTTTAAAACATATATAGTCTAGATTTGAGCATTAGTTATTTTTATCCTTTAATCCTACTGTCTGGGCTTGTTTACGTAATACTTTTTATATAGCAAAAAAGGAAAGGTTGAAATGAAAACAAAAATGCTTAAATGCTGCAGAGGATGAAAGAGGCTTTAACTATCCTATGGTAGTGGCTTAATTCTGCTCCACAAATGTGGTGAAAAGCAGAATTGTTTAGAATTTACAAGTTGAAAAGGTGGTGACCCAAAGGTAGCCTTTTTTTTTTGGACACGTATGTTTTATTTCTCATCACCTCATTATTAGAATTTAATACTTGGTCTGCCCATGCATCATAGGTGGAAGAAAGGTCATATGGGGAAACAGACAGGGAAATGTTGGATTTCACAGCGTGAAAACATTTTGAACATTTTCATGCTCCTCAAATAAATAAATAAATAAATAAATAAATAGGATAGCTATCAGAAGTGGAATTGATTTAGAACCATTATCCCTTAATCTTTTTTTATTTAATTCACACAGTTTTAAATGTGGCTCTCACCTGTAACATATTGCATTCTACCACATTGCAGTTCTCCTATCTAATTCTGCTGCATATGCAGATCTGGGGCCCTTTTATACTACTCAATTATAGTGCCACTTTAACTGCTATGGCAACCTCCCACTGAATCCTAGTACCTGTCATTGGGGGAGGAGTGCTTAGACTTCTCGGCCAGGGACAACTCACTAAATCACAATCCCCAGGATCCTACAGGATGTGAACATAGTGGTGTGAACAGAGGAGCACATGCACTACAAGGAAAAGAGATGAATCAAGGGTGTGAGGTAGGGAGTAGGAAAGATAGAAGAATGAGCAGAGTAAGAGGCAAGGGAGGATCAACCTCAAGATTGTGAAGGGAAGTAAAGTGAGGAGGGACAATGAGTGGTGTGAGCCACAGAGAGAAAGTGGCAAGGGAAAGCTCTACTGCAATGGTTCTCAACCTGTGGATCCTCAGGTGTTTTGGCCTACAACTCCCAGAAATACCAGCCAGTTTACCAGCTGTTCGAGTTTCTGGGAATTAAAGGCCAAAACATCTAGGAACCCACAGATTGAGAACCACTGCTCTACAAGTCCAATCAGACATTATTGCATGTATAACCCAAGATGGTTCACAGGAGGACAAAAGAGAAATAATTAAAGAGAAATGGGAAATTCATATGAAATGGGTAGAAGAAGGGGAAGCCAGCATAGATATTGCACAAAGATTAAGAAAGTTGTGTTCGTGGTTAAAGATAAAGATATAGAGGAAAATGTGGCCCGGGTGTGTGTGTGTGTGGAGGTGGGAGAAATGAACTTTTAAAGAAGGTGAACAGATAATCTAGAAACACTTTACCACATTGTAAACCCACAGTAGACATTTATTATCTGCTCAAAGATTATGTTATCTTGTATTCAATTAAAATAAAAATAAAAAAGAGAGAGAGAACCACTGCAAGGACACGGAGAAAGAGAGTAGTGTGAGAAGCCAGAGTACAAGAAGGAAGGGATGGTGCTCCATGAAGGCATGAAGAGAGGCAAGGGGAAAAGTAGGAGACAGATAGGAGAGCAAAAGGTGGAGCATAAGAAGCAAGTAAAGGATGTGTCACAAGGGCAAGTTCTGGATGTTACATTTTAAGAAGGATATAGACAAGTTGGCGTGAATTCAGAGAAGGACAACAAAGTGTGGAAAGCAAAACATGACGAGAGTTTGAAGCAACTGGAGAAGTTCAGCTTGGTGAAGAGAAGACCAAGGGGTGACTGTGCTCTTTAAATGTCTTAAGGTTTGTACCAGGGAGGAGGATGCAGCTCTGTCCTCTCCTGCCCCAGAGGATAGGGCCAGGTTTAATAGTTTGAAGTTATAGGAGAACAGATTTTGAAGAAACATATTGACAGTACGAGTGGTTGAGCAATGAGACTACTGCCTAGAGAGGTGGTTAAGTCTCATTCTATGGGTATCTTCTGTGGACATCTTCAAAAACAGGTTGGCAGCAACTTGCTGAAGCAAGGAGTTGGACTTGAGGGCCCATGAGGCCCCTTCCAACTGTATAATTCTGTGACTTTATGATCTTATTAAAACCTTAACAAAGGAATATTCTCTGGAATAAAACAACTTCCAAAATTGCTTGGTATGAATACATCTTATGCCACAGAGATCTTGATTAATGCAATAAACTTCTCAGAGTATTATTCTGTCTGATGGTAAATGGAACATGAACCTTAGTTAGTAAATAATATCCATAAATCACTTTAGATCCTCAGATGAAAGATATATTAAAAGTTTTATTATTATTTTCCACCAAGTCGTAAATTATAGCATGACACCTGGCATTGCTAAGGGGATAGGGATATTAGACTTTATTATCCTTTTCATTTTTAAAGACCAGTTTATTAAGGAAGATTTAGGGGACCAATAGTAATTTAGGTAGTTTATATATGGAAGAATTATTTCAAAGAATGGAACTAATGAGGATGTATCTTACAACACTGTGTAATTTACCTCCTCAGGACAGACTATTTATATAATTATTCTCAATTATTTTGCTTCTCACCCTAGACCTACACAGATAAAATATGGAGACAGAAAAATTAATAATGGCACTTATGTGGTGGGTTAAATGCTTGTGCTTTTAATAGTAGACAAGTCAGTAGTGAAATTCATTCATGCCAAATACATTAAATATGATCATGTGGTGTGTGGCTGTAGGGAGATAGGAATAAAGCCATTGTTTTATGAAGGTTGTATTAATTATATTTATACATGAGCCACATGGTTCATTTGGTGAACTGGAAAGCATGTTTCTTAAACAGCATCACATGACCACACAGGCGAAACCAACATGAAATTTCAGAATCATTTTGCAATGAATCAAATGTGCTTTGTTATTCCAATAATATTCAGATCCGAAGCTGGACAGTAGGTTTCCTAATATTCCTAATATTTATCATCTTTCTGTACAGGCAGCCCCCGAGTTACAAACATCAGGGTTACAAATGACTCATAGTTAAGAACGGGGGTGAGACAACAGGAAGTGAGAGAACTCTATCCCTCAGAAGGGAAATTCACTCCTGAAAGAGTTATCATGGGGAAAAGGTGTCTTCACAAAAGCTTTATCACCATGTCTGGTTTCCACAACAAATCAAATTATCACAAGGACAGAAAGTAAGGTGAAATCTTCTGAACAGAGGCACAGACAACAAAACAAACACCACAGGGGTGGTAACCCTTCCCTTTGCTATCAAAAGCTATGTATGTATGTGTATGTATGTGTATATAGAGAGAGGGAGGGGGAGGAGTTACACTTTAAAAAGTACCAGCTCCAATTTACATTCAAAGTCAACTTAAGAACTAACCTACAGAAACTATCTTGTTCATAACTTGGGGACTGCCTGTATTTTGAACTCTGCCCAGGTTAAAAGCATTGAGCAGCAATGTCTATTGTGAATGCAAAACAAGTCTTGTTGGATGCCTTAGGAATAGATTTCCAGCCTTGAGCAGTGGATGTAACTAGACAGCCTATGATTGGTTTGCCATATTCTATTTCTTCAAATCTGAGTATGTACTTTGCTTATGGTACACATTATTCTAACTATAGAAATTACTTTAATCGGCAGATCCATGAAAATACCATAGGAGGCCCTTGGAAATGACTGCCACCTGATTGTTTTGAGTAGATCACTTTTTTAGTAGATGGTGGGAGTGCTGTGATGTCAGATGTCAACAAAGTGTTTGATAAGGTTCCCCATCATATTGATTACCCAACTGACTGAAATGTGAATAGATGGGAACATTGTTAAATGGATTCATAATTGACTGGAGAACCATGCTCAAAGAGTCATCATCAATGGGTGAACTTCAAACTGGAAGGAAGTAATGAATGGAGTTCCTCAGGATTATCTCCTAGGGCTATTACTCTTCAGTGTTTTTTTTTTTTACCAATGACTTAGATGAACATGGAACTCTTTGCCATGTCAGCTTTCATTTTTCCTCCTCATCTTGAAATGACATTGTTTTTCAAAGCAAACTGCTATACTATCTATGATCTTAAGTGCACAAGATAATGAGAGATATTATCATATAACCCCATTCCAACTGCTAGATGTGGCAGAAGACACACCTAAATCAGTCCACACTAGAAAAGGCACAGAGCTGCCTTGGGACGTCAGGGACAGAAAACAATGCAGTAATAAAATAAAGAGAGATAAGTAAATGCATTGGTGAACAGTTTTGTTTATGTAACACTAGTTTCTTTTAATGAAAAGAGGTGTGGTCATGAAGAGAATCACCTAATCTCTGACAGCAGAACATGAAGGGGGTGGGGGAGGGGAGGAGAGAGTTTTAATAAATGGTAGAAAAAGTTGGAAAGTGTAGAACAATTTGGATATGCCTCTTCTTTGTTTATTTGTTTTTGATGAATAGGTCCTGTTTGTTTACCTTTCTGCCATAATTGAAAAAACAAGGTTAGCCTCTTGCAAACTTTAATATCCTAAAATGCCTGAGAAAGGGAAATAAAGGAGATGGCAAAATTCTCACGACTATATATCTTGCTTCTGTTTAATGAAGAAAAACATTAGTCTTGATTTTATTGCTTTCTATGACGTGCTGCTTCTGAACAAGTTTCAAAAGAATCATTTTAAAAAGCTAGAACTGCCAGTCAGCATTAGCAAAACCCTAGCACTCAGAAACTCCCTAAGATTGAACAGTAGTGTGAGAAAACTATCCCATCTGTTCTAATTAGGGCAATAAACTAAGGGGGCTAATTAAGACACAAGAACATGGAAACGGACACAAAGCAATTACCAAAAATAACAAAGCATAAATAAAACAGTGGCCTCTAGCATTAAATGCAGAACCCCACCAGGAGGTTCTTCTATACAAATAGGATCATTGAAATAAAAAGACATTTTAGTCCCTCCGGGGAGATAGGATGGAATATAAATAAGGTTTTTGTTGCTATTGTTATTGTTATTATTACATTATAGAAGAATGAACAAAAGCTGAACACTTGCTTGTTTTCTGCAACTAGCCACACTGGATGGTGCAGTAAATCAGACAATGTGAATTGTATGTATAAGACACTCTGGGTGACAAGAGCGAAGCCTATCAACAACAATTACCATATGTGCTTGTGTATAAGTCAGCCTCAAGAATAAGTTGAAGGCAGGTTTTGGGGCCAAAATTAGGGATTTGATGTGATTTGCAGATAAGTCAAGGGGCATTCCATAGAGAATGGAAAGTCTCAGTGTTATAGTTTAATTTCAGTCAGCCCAAAGTCCTGTGTGTCAGATATTGTCACCTCAGAATGCTGAGTCCAACTTAGAAACATTAAAAGAGAAAGTGCAGGAAAAGTGAGAAAATATGACTTGCCAGTAAAGCACAAAAGAAGGCAGAAACTGCTTCAGTGGAAGTATATTAGGGCCAATACTAGAGAAATTAGGATAATTCTAAAAATGTGGAGATGAAATAGTTAGCCATATTTATGTCTTCTATACATCCCGCATTCCTCTCCCAAAAAGTGATCTTAGCACCATTAATAAATTTTCAGGAACACATTAAAAACTACTGTTCTCATATAATTTGGTTAAATGTCTATGGGAAATGAAAATAAAGTTTTATTGGTAAGGATATTCAGTTGTGTATTCCATGTAAACCTGATATATAGCTTTCCCCCCTCCAACCACGCTTACTACTTTCTGTATAGAGTGTTTCCTCACTTATCATGGGGGTTAGGTTCCAGGACCACCTGCAATAAGTGAAAATCTGTGAAGTAGGGACACTATATTTATTTTAATATTTATACATTTTTTAGTAGTTATACACTATTTTAAGTCTTTATCAACCAATCGTGTGTTGATAAATTGCCTCCTTCTCCTCCTGTTGCTGCTTGGGCTCCTTTTCTCTCCCTTTGGCTTCTCCTTCCTCCCTTCCTTAGGCTGTAAATTGTAATTTTTTTATGATTTATAACAGTCTTTTAGAGTTTTAGAAAAACCAAGAAACAGCGAATCTGCAAAAAGTGGACCGCAAAGTAGTGAGGGAACACTGTATAGGAAAAAAAAAACCTTTGCACTGATAAAGGCACCACAAGAGGAATATTTTGAATTGGAATAGGTCATATTGAATTTCATCTTGAAGTGAAATTCATTTATTTTCAAAATCATGCATTGTCCATTCCTAATATCACTTCTTGGTTAAGCTGCTGATTACAAGAGTGACTTTGGATAAAACCTTGTGTGGGATATAGCTTCAGATATCCCATGAGGCAAGTCAGAATGGTATACTACGGTTTTGAGGATTCATGTGCAAGGTAGACTTCTTTAAAAGAGATGTGAGAGGGCTCCATGCATATGAAAAAGAAGTTTGCCCCTTGTGCCTTGATATGAACAGTGCTAGTAGGTGGAGTTTATTCTCTTGTTAAGAAACTGAGGGCCATCCACACAGGCCCAAAATGAGGGACCTGTCTTGGTTTTACCAGAGGCATCCAAATAATGCCTCCAGTCAAAGCAAATTAATGCAGAGGAAACCAAAGTTAATATTAATAATATTCCATATTAATTAAATATTTCATTAGATCTGGGGCTTACTGAAAGGTCTAATGAGGCATTGGACTTGTAGGGACTTGTGCTTCTGCAGTCCCGGGGTGAGACCCCACAGTGATCTCACTTCTTCAGGCTTTGAAAAGCCTGGAGGAGCAGGATAGTGCCCACTCCTTCCCCCAAGCCCCAACTTTTCAGAACTTACTGAAAAGGATCCCTGGCAGCCATGAAGTTTCTTCTTGCATCATCCTGAGGGGAGGAAATGACACGGAGGACGACACAGAGGGATTTTCTTCCTCATCTTTCCCATCTCCTCAAGTGTCATTTCCTTCCCTCAGGACAACGCAAGGAGAGCCTTCGTGGCTACAAGGAACCTTTTCCAGTAAGTTTTAGGGGGTGAATCAGGGCCTTCAAGGTGGTTTCATGTAGCCACCTTGAGAGGGAAATCCCAAGGTTGTGAGAGGGGTTGGGGACTAGAACCCGTGCTGAAGCAGGTTACTTTAACCCTTTTCAACGTGGATTTTAGGTATGTGTGAAAGGGCCCCGAGCCTCTAATTTTCTGCAGGGAACTGTCTTATGTTGTTCAAGGATAATCCTTTCTTCACTGAAGCAGGTTCTGTGACTGAGTCATAGCTCAGATTAGTTCCAGGTAGCATGAGTCTTCATTAGCTATAATTTCCTTTAACTGGCTGGAAACTTTTTGTCAAATCTTAAATGAGTTCTTAATTCCACTTTCTTGTTACTATGGGATATGCCTATATGGCTGGTACCTTGGAAAATGTATATCTTTAGGGAAGAAAAACAAATCTCCACCTGAAAGTACTCCCCAACCACTTAGGCATGGGGGCATCAACACAGACCAATGCAAAGCGTTGCATAGCTTACAATTTGTGGGTTCTGTAAAGGGAGACAAGTCAGTTGCACAAACAATCCCTTCCTATTTCTTGCATATAGTTATATAACAGACATCATTCATTCAAATCTTTTTTTCCCCTGAGGAATATAAGCCTATGTGCTGAGCACAGCAATCTCTGTGGACATCAGTGGAAATATGTGTTTGGTATTTTTTTTTCAATCATGTTACAACAGGCAGTATTAGGTCACACAATGTAAAACACTAGCTAGGTCAGTTTGACAACACATTTCCAACTTCATGATAATTGCTTAGAAACTTGAGCTAAGCTTTTAAGAACATTTATTACTTTGATTAGCCACATAATTTCTTAGCCTGTACTGATAGGATGAAAATGGAATAAAGCTCTTCCTGTTTAAACAAGGCGTTTTAATTTTTCAACTGCTATTCCTTCTGCCTCTGCCACCATTTTTTTATTTCAAAGGCAAATCATAGAAATAATTTCTATTTATTCAGTATAACGTTCCACAGCCAGAACTATGTTGCATACGTCCTCTCAACAAACCTGGACTCTCCATTCAACTGCCACATCTTCCCAAAAGCCTAGAAAGCTTTATGATTGGGAAAGTGTCAGCTATGTCTCCACAGTCAGACACAGAATAATTACAACATTTACTGAGACCTGCCAGGGTCCTCTGAAAGTATCAGCATATGATGTAACCATTCTACACCTGAATATGGGAACATAGCCTGATGTTTCTCTTATCATTACACCTTGCATCTAACCAATCATGGAATGGTTGTGGGAAGGCTGTAGCTATGAATGGTAAGTCTGGGGAAGGGCAGATTTATTGACTGAGGAGTGTGGAAGAGAATACTAACTTAATCAACCAAAAAAAGATTCAAGGAACCAATCCATTGCAAGGACACCCTGTGTGAGGGCACACTTTGTGAGGAAATGGTGCTGTAGATATTCAGAAAAGTCCTTGATTAACTCAAGTGTCCTGAACCATTTGAGACAAAGGTGCAAGACCCAAAAGGCAAAAGTGATGATTCCACACAATCAAGGCATTGGTTGCCGGCACTGAGAAGTGAATGGATCTGTATCTACTAAACCCCCTCTCCTGTGGGAGCAGTAGACTCTCAGCAAATGCTGAATGAATAAACATCCTTAGTTCATTTTGTTGACAAAGAGGATCATCTATCAGCATATATACTACACACATAGGTTTGTCACCTTGCTGTGGTGAGGGGGCTTGCGTGTTCCGATGAACACACAACCACTGGAGTCATGCACTCCCAGAAGTGGCCGCAGGGGAGGTTCCAGACCAAGCACAATCCGAAGACCCAGAGAACTCAACGGCGGAGCAGGTGAAGGATAACATGATATATGTTACAACGGCTGTGAAGGTGGAAGAAGGCTGCAACAGACTGAGAAGCCACTTTTGTTGTGTTAACCACACCACTGCTGGGACCTCATTCTGTGAAGACTGTGTGTTGACCTGCCGTGCACCGACCTCCACACATTAAAAAAAAAATCACGTACAGGCGTCTTCCAAGAAAAATAAAAACAAACCAAAAAAGTCCCATGGTGATCAGCGAGTGGCGACAGGGGCAGGACTGTGAAATCTGGAAGCCCCTAGTCACAGACTGGCACATGGGCGGTGGATATGGACTCAGTCGTTCTACTTCAAGGACCGAGGCAGTTGAGTAGTCTGGCAGCTGTATCCATGACTGAGCAGCCCTTTTTAGGATCCGCTCTGCTCACCCCACACGGGGAAGGGGCTAGAAAAGGTGCCCTAAAGATAGTCTGCCTCTCTTACCCTGACTGGACTGCCGCGTCCAGACTGGTCACCACTCTGCGGCCAAAAAAGAAAAATGAACTTTGGAACATGGAACGTACGGACACTGTTAGATAACACTGACAGTGAACGCCCCGAACGCAGGACTGCTATCATTGCAAGGGAGCTGGGACGCTTTAAGATCGACATAGCAGCCCTTCAGGAGGCCCGGAGAGCAGGAGAGGGACAGCTGAAGGAAGAAAAAGGAGGCTACACGTTCTTCTGGAAGGGACTGCTTGAAGAAGAGCAAAGAATAAACGGAGTTGGCTTTGCTATCAGAAATGACCTGGTGAAGCACCTGACTATTTAATTACACGTGCTAGAGACCGCCGTGATGTGCTTCTCACAAGAGCCAATGACTGCTGGACAGACCACAGGTTAATCCGATCCATGATGACTATCAAGATCATCCCCAAACGCAGACTCCAAGGGAGAAAAACAAACAACCTTTAGCATAGCACCACACGTACGACGTCATAGGCATCACTGAAACTTGGTGGGATGACTCCCATCACTGGAATGTAGCCATTGAGGTCTATAACCTCTTTCACAGAAATAGAACAAAGGGAGGAGGAGGGGGAGTAGCTTTATATGTTTAAAACAGTTACGTTGCAGAAGAAATGCAAGACTGTAATCCGGAAACCAGCTTGAAAGCATCTGGATAAGAATCAAGGGAACCAGGACTCAAAAAGATCTTGTCGTGGGTGTCTACTACAGACCTCTGAACCAGGATGAAGAACTTGATGAAGCCTTCTGTCAGCAGCTGACTAAACAGGCACAAAGAAGAGATATAGTAGTCAGGGGCGATTTCAACTATCCTGATATCTGCTAGAAAACAAACTCGGCCAAGAGCACAAAGTCCAACAAATTCCTCACTTGCCTTGCAGACAATTTTATGGTCCAGAAGGTAGAAGAGGCAACAAGGGGATCAGCAACTCTTGATCTAATCTTAACAAATGTGGAAGACCTGATCAATACAGTAGAAGTCGTCGGATCCTTAGGGGCAAGTGACCATGTGCTCCTGCAAGTTTGCCATACAAAGGAAGGCTGAAACTAAGACAGGTCAAACACGCATTCTGGACTTTAAGAGAGCTGACTTCCAAAAAATGAAGGAAATACTGAGCTGCATTCCATGGACGCCAATATTAAAAGACAAGGGAGTTAAGAATGGATGGGAGTTTTTAAAAAGTGAAATACTCAAGGCGCAAATGCAAACAGTGCCAACAAAGAAAAAAAATATGACAAGTGCGAAGAAGCCAGAATGGATGTCCAAAGAACTTCTAACCAGGCTAAGATTCAAATGAGACATGCACAAGAAGTGGAAAGGGGGAGAAATCACCAAAAAAGAATTCAAACGTATAGCCAACTTCTGTAGGAAAAAGGTTCGCAAGGCTAAAGCACAAAATGAGCTCAGGCTTGCCAGGGACATAAAAAACAACAAAAAAGGCTTTTTTGCTTACGTTGGTAGAAAAAGGAAGAACAAGGAGGCGATAGGGCCTCTGCAAGGAGAAGATGGGGTGATGGCGACAGGGGACAGGGAAAAAGCAGAACTGCTTAATGCCTTCTTTGCCTCGGTCTTCTCACAAAAAGAAAGCCATCTTCAACCTCAGCAACATGAAATGGACGAAGGATTAGGGGAAATCCAACCCCAAATAGGGAAACAAGTTGCCCAGGAACACCTGGCTGCTCTAAACGATTTCAAGTCCCCAGGGCCAGATCAGCTACATCCAAGAGTATTGAAGGAACTAACTGAGGTTATTTCATAACCACTGGCAATTATCTTTGAGAGTTCTTGGAGAACAGGAGAAGTCCCAGAAGATTGGAGGAGGGCAAATGTGGTCCCTATCTTCAAGAAGGGAAAAAAGAACGACCCAAACAATTACCGTCCTGTCAGCCTCACATCGATACCAGGCAAGATTCTGGAAAAGATCATTAAGGAAGTAGTCTGCAAACACTTAGAAACAAATGCAGTCATTGCTAATAGTCAATACGGATTTACCAAAAACAAGTCATGCCAGACTAATCTGATCTCTTTTTTTGATAGAGTTACGAGTTGAGTCGATATGGGGAAGGACATGGATGTAGCGTACCTAGATTTCAGTAAGGCCTTCAACAAAGTCCCTCACAACTTTCTGGCAAACAAACTAGTAAAATGTGGGCGAGACAAAACTACGGTTAGGTGGATCTGTAATTGGCTAAGCAAACGAACCCAAAGGGCGCTCACTAATGCGTTGTCTTCATCATGGAAAGAAGTCACAAGTGGAGTGCCGCAGGGTTCCGTCCTGGGCCCGGTTCTGTTTAATATCTTTATTAATGACTTAGACGAAGGGTTAGAAGGCACGATCATCAAGTTTGCAGATGACACCAAACTGGGAGGGATAGCCAACACTCCAGAAGAAAGGAGCAGAATTCAAAACGATCGTAACAGACTAGAGAGATGGGCCGAAACTAATAAATTGAAGTATAACAGGGACAAATGCAAGATACTTCACTTCGGCAGAAAAAATGGAATGCAAAGATACAGAATGGGGGACGCCTGGCTAGACAGCAGTACATGTGAAAAAGATCTTGGAGTCCTTGTGGACAACAAGTTAAACATGAGCCAGCAATGTGATGCGGCTGCTAAGAAAGCCAATGAGATTTTGGCCTGCATCAATAGGAGTATAGTGTCTAGATCCAGGGAAGTCATGCTGCCTTTCTATTCTGCCTTGGTCAGACCACACCTGGAATACTGTGTCCAATTCTGGGCACCGCAGTTGAAGGGAGATGTTGACAAGCCGGAAAGCGTCCAGAGGAGGGCGACTAAAATGATTAAGGGTCTGGAGAACAAGCCCTATGAGGAGCGGCTTAAAGAACTGGGCATGTTTAGCCTGCAGAAGAGAAGGCTAAGAGGAGACATGATAGCCATGTACAAATATGTGAGGGGAAGTCATAGGGAGGAGGGAGCAAGCTTGTTTTCTGCTGCCCTGCAGACTAGGACGCGGAACAATGGCTTCAAACTACAGGAAAGGAGATTCCACCTGAACATCAGGAAGAACTTCCTCACTGTGAGAGCTGTTCAGCAGTGGAACTCTCTCCCCCGGACTGTGGTGGAGGCTCCTTCTTTGGAGGCTTTTAAGCAGAGGCTGGATGGCCATCTGTTGGGGGTGCTTTGAATGCGATTTCCTGCTTCTTGGCAGGGGGTTGGACTGGATGGCCCATGAGGTCTCTTCCAACTCTACTATTCTATGATTCTATGATTCTAAAAACAAGGTGCAAAATGAACACCCAAGCCCTTCAGGAGCCCCCCAAACGAGCCCTTTTCCAAACAACACTCAAGGGTCATCTACCCACAGAACACCCCAAAAATGTTGAGGAACATTGGAACAAACTGAAGACCTCCATCATCACAGCTTGTGAAGAAACCATTGGATACCAAACTAAGAAACATTAAGACTGGTTTGATGATAACGACAAAGAGATCCAACAGCTAATTGATAATAAAAGGAAAGCCTTCCAAACATGGCAGAGAGACACCAACTGTGCTGCCAAGAAAAAGATCTATGCCAGTGCAAAAGCTGAGGTCCAAAGAAGGACCAGAGAACTCAAGAACATATGGTGGACAAAGAAGGCTGAAGAAATCCAACACCTTGCAGATACCCATGATGCTCAGGGATTTTTCAAAGCCACAAAGATCATTTATGGACCAAGAAACCATGGCATACAGTGCCTATGCTCATCAGATGGAACCAAAATTCTGAAGGACAAAACATCAATTGCACTACGTTGGAAAGAGCACTACCAGAACCTGCTGAATCGCAGCTCCAATGTAGCCGAAGAGACCCTCAAACAAATCCCGCAACAACAAACCAGGGATGAGCATACAGCACTGCCTAGTTTGGAAGAAGTTAGCAATGCCATCAGCCAACAAAAAAAAACAACAAAGCCAGCGGACCTGATGGGATTCCTGCTGAAATCTTCAAAGAGGGTGGACCTGAGCTGATACAACAACTCCACCAGCTCATTGAAAAGGTGTGGGTGACCGAGAAAATCCCAGCAGACTTCAAGGATGCCACCATCATCACCCTTTTCAAGAAAGGGGACAGAAGAGACTGCGGAAACTATCACGGTATCTCCCTTCTAACCTCCGCTGGGAAAATCCTCGCAAGAATCCTTGCAAACCGCCTTCTCCCTGTTTCAGAAGACACCCTCCCAGAATCCCAGAATGGCTTCCGTCCCTCCAGAGGAACAGTGGACATGATCTTCACTGCACGACAGCTCCAAGAAAAATGCAGGGAACAAAATCAACCTCTGTACATGGCATTCATTGACCTTGCAAAGGCATTTGACACAGTGAATCGCAGTGCTCTCTGGACCATCCTCCAAAAAATCGGGTGCCCTGACAAATTTGTGAACATCCTTTGGCTCCTCCATGATGACATGATGGCAACAGTCTTGGACAGCAACAGCTCCCAAAGTGACCCATTTAAGGTGGAATCAGGTGTCAAGCAGGGATGTGTTATTGCCCCAACCTTATTTTCCATCTTCATCACTATGATACTCCACCTTGTTGATGGGAAGCTTCCCACCGGAGTGGAAATCATCTATCAGACAGATGGCAAGCTATTTAACCTCAGCAGACTGAAAGCCAAAACCAAAGTCACCACAACATCTGTTATAGAACTCCAATATGCCGATGACAACGTAGTCTGTGCGCATTCAGAAGAAGACCTACAAGCTACTCTAAACACCTTCGCAGAAGCATATGAGAAGCTCGGCCTCTCACTGAACATCGAGAAAACCAAAGTGCTCTTCCAACAGGCCCCAGCTAATCCCTCTGCAATGCCAGGAATACAGCTTAATGGTGTAACATTAGAAAATGTTGACCATTTCCGCTACCTTGGCAGCCACCTCTCCACAAAAGTCAACATCAACACTGAAATACAACACTGCCTGAGCTCTGCGAGTACAGCATTTTTCAGAATGAAGCAGAGAGTGTTTGATGGCCGGGACATCCGTTGAGATACCAAGGTGCTTGTTTATAAAGCCATTGTCCTCCCAACCCTGCCCTACACCTGCGAAATGTGGACGGTCTACAGACATCACACCCAGCTCCTGGAGTGTTTCCATCAGCGTTGCCTGAGAAAAATCCTGCAAATCTCTTGGGAAAACAGGCGGACAAATGTCAGCGTGCTTGAGGAAGCAAAGGCCACCAGCATTGAAGCGATGCTCCTACGCCATCAGCTTCGCTGGACTGGCCACGTTGTCTGAATGCCCGATCACCGTCTCCCAAAGCAGCTCCTCTACTCCGAACTCAAGAATGGGAAACGGAATGTTGGTGGGCAGGAAAAGAGATTTAAAGATGGGCTTAAAGCCAACCTTAAAAACTGTGGCATAGACACTGAGAACTGGGAAGCCCTGCCCCTTGAGTGCTCTAATTGGAGGTCAGCTGTGACCAGCAGTGCTGCGGAGTTAGAAGAGGCATGAATGGAGCGCTTAAGGGAGAAACGTGCCAAGAAGAAGGCCGGTCAAGCCAACCTTGACCGGGACCGCCTTCCATCTGGAAACTGATGTCCTCACTGCGGGAGAACATGCAAATCAAGAATAGGTCTCTTCAGCCATCTATGGATCCATCCCCAAGATAGCGGAGGACCATCATCCTCAAACTACGAGGGATTGCCTAAGTAAGCAAGTAAGGTTTGACAGGCTTGGGAAATGGCTGGAGGGATCCTGGCCATGGTTCCCTTTTCCAAGGCATTATATAAACCAGAGCATAGAGAGGTGGCTATCTTCAAGAACATTTGGATACATATATTAGAAACAGTTTGTACACTTCATCTAGTAGGAATTGACACAGTACACAGTATATAAAAGATACAAATTATACAAAATCATCAAATTGATACATTTTATGTAAGGGTTAGAATGGATAGAGTTTGTAGGGTACAGTTGCTGCTAGATCTGTTCCAGAGCCTCTAGCACTTCGGCATTTCACAACTCTGGGTCTCTGGAAAATATTTTAATTTTTTAAAATTCATATTATTTGCTGGAAGTCTTTTGATGAACTATACATCTTTGCTGGGGGGGGGGGGGTGTGCCAGGGCTCAATAACACTAGCATTATGAATTCACCATGAACTGCTATCATGCCATATTTTGGAACCCTGGAGTTGGCAGTTTAGGGAAGACTTCTTACACTTCTCAGCCAGAGAGCTCTAGTTCACCAAGCTACAAATTCCAAGGTACCACTCAATGTGGCTATGAAAGTTAAAATGGAATCGTATTGCTATAATTATGTAGTGTGGAAGAGCTCCCTCACCCCGCCAACACCACAAATTAAACAAACTTCCACTAAGGCATTCATATTACAGAATCACGGGTACTTAAAGTAGTCTCCTCATCTTCAGTGTGTCAGAGGCTTATATTGTAATTTTAAAATCTAATGTGCATAGGCTGCAATTTCATACACAGTTACCTGCAAATAAGTCCCACTAAACTCAATAGATTTACGTCTAAGTACATAAAATAAGGACTGAGTTAACATTTTCTCACTTCTACTTTTATTTCTTGTGACTAGTTAAAATTTTGGCCACACTGAAGTAGTAAAAGTCCAGATTAGTATTAGACCTGCTCATGTTGCCACACAAAACTGTGAATGCAGTGATTAATCCACACTGGATTTTAGATCAACCTTTCATGGAGCTCATCAAGGTACTGAGTTTATGGGAAATTAAACCCATCTGCTACCAATGCATAGCAACTCTGGCTCCTGAATAAAGATTTCAATTCCCTCCCAGATACAATAACAAGGCCCAGATGAACACTTTAGTATGGCTGCATGTGGAGATAATCTGTATCAACAGATAGCACTTTTATGTGAACTTCTGGTGAAATTTCTTACAGAATATAATAAGGCTGATTTTCTTCCCCTTATAAACAGAAGCCAGGTGGCCATCTGTCAGAAGTGCTTTGGCTGTGTATTCCTTCATGACAGGGAGTTGGACTGGATGGTCCTTGTGGTCACTTTCAACTATGATTCCATGATTTAGAAAGCATACTGGGGGAGGGGGGAGGGGATATGTGACGATGCCTCTTTGTTCATGTTATTGATCCCACTACTATTGATCCCACTACTATGGAGGTCAACAGAAAAAATACTGCCTTAAACATTAAGATGGCCCTATGTATTGAGCCTTTTGATGGGGGGGGGGGGGGGGGCAGGTGGAGCTTGGAGATTCAAGGTCTCCAAAGGGCAAAAGGATTGGTTGGTAGGCCAGTCAAAATGCTGAGCACTGGAGTGACAGGAATATCTTGCCCTGTTAAGACAATTCTTGCATAACAGGTTCTCCTCTGTCTTTGATGTCTATTATAATGAACTGGCTATTACTGTTATTAGCATCAGATGATAGTATCATGGTCCCATTTTAGAAATGTTAATTTTGCTTGACTGTACCTTTCACAGATCAAGTAACTACATGACAAATAAACTCCATCCTAAGATACATCTGTGCCTGCTTTTCTGCACCACAAAGTGATTGCTTGCCATTGTAAGCATAAAAGATGCAAAAGAAAGAGGCCAATCCTTCTGAAGAGTTTCTGCTTGCAATAAAACAGATTGTTTAGGGCATATCTGATCTGAAATTTGGCTGTTTATTTTTATTCTTTTTTCAAAAAAATACTATTACAGTAGAGTCTCACTTATCCAACATAAACGGGCCGACAGAACGCTGGATAAGTGAATATGTTGGATAATAAGGAGAGATTAAGGAGAAGCCTATTCAACTTCAAATTAGGTTATGATTTTACAAATTAAGCACCAAAACATCATGTTATACAACAAATTCGACAGAAAAAGTAGTTCATTATGCAGTAATACTACGTAGTAATTACTGTATTTATGAATTTAGCACCAAAAAATCACGATATATTGAAAACATTGACTACAAAAATGCGTTGGATAATCCAGAATGTTGGATAAGCGAATGTTGGATAAGTGAGACTCTACTGTACTTCAAATAAGATAGAATGTTTTGGATAGATCCAGACTGAGTGCCATGCAGTCAGGTAGAAAGAAATGGATTTCCCACTTCTCCTCCTCCCCATGACAGATCCTCTGTTTCATTTGGAGAGTCTCCCCAAATGAATTTAGTTCCTCCTTGTAACTCCCCAGAGGTGCTACATGGAGCCTTGGAGTGAGCAGCATGGAGGGAAGAGACTCTCCAAAAGAAACTGACGATATCCAGACAGGGCCGGCCCAAGGAAATTTTCAAGTGTAGGCAAACAGAATCCCCCCCTCCCCCAAACCAAACAGGCATCGAATTGTTGCCAGTTGTGAGGCCACCCTGAGTCTTCTTCGGGGTTAGAAGGGTGGGACACAAGTATGGGAAATAAATAAATAAATAAATAAATAAATAAATAAATAAATAAAATCAGTATTGCAAAAAAGAACACTCAAAAACAGGGGAATTCCAGACATGAAACAATCAGGGCCAGCTAACACCTCCCAACAAAGGATCACCCCAGGCAGGAAGCAGCCAGGCTTTATAATAATAATAATAGCAATAGTAATAATAATAATAATATAATAACTTTATTTTTTATACCCCGCCCCATCTCCCCAAAGGGACTCGGGGCGGCTTACATGGGGCCTGGCCCGATAAAACAAACAAATAACAGTAACAAAGCAATAAAACAATTATCCCAATAAAAAACACCAACATCAATAAAACAATCATTAAAATCAACAAGCAGGATACAGTGTTAAAAACAGGAGACTAAAAACGTAGATCCCAGGCGAAATGCAGAGTGTTACGAAATGGGAAAAGGTAATTTCACAGTTGGACAATAAAGTGCGGTATAAAATGGCAAGACAACAACAATGGGACTATTATGGAATGGACAGATAGATCAATCCAGCAACAACTAAACATCGAAGGCCTTTTGAAACAGCCAGGTTTTTAAGCTCTTCCGGAAGGAGAGGAGGGTAGGGGCCTGCCTGATCTCTCTAGGTAGAGAGTTCCAAAGCCGGGGGGCCACGACGGAGAAGGCCCTCTCTCTCGTCCCCACCAACCATGACTGTGAGGGTGGTGGGAGCGAGAGAAGGGCCTCCCCCGACGAGCGAAGAGAACGTGTGGGTTCATAGAGGGAGATGCGGTCTCTAAGGTAGGTGGTTCCCAAATCGTTTAGGGCTTTGTAGGTGATAACCTGCACCTTGAATTGGGCCAGTAAATGGCAGCCAGTGAAGCTCCTTAAACAGAGGTGTTGAACGCGCCCTGTAATTCGCTCCGGTTAGAAGCCTGGCTGCCGAACGCTGTACTAGTTGTAATTTCCGGGCCGTCTTCAAAGGCAGCCCCACGTAGAGCGCATTGCAATAGTCCAGTCTAGAGGTAACTAAGGCATGGACCACCATGGTCAGATCAGACTTCTCGCTGGAAGGCCATTCAAAGCTAATCAAGGTAGCCAACTGCAACATCCACACTTGCCTCAGACAGACAAAAGTTCTTTGAGTTCTTTCTCCCAACCTTTACATTCCATAGATATACAAACCCCACTTACCTAGTTTCCCCGGGATTATGGCGCCACAGGCAAGCGCCTAAATGGCCTCATGTTTGAACCGCTCCTGTATCCAGAGCACCAAATGTACTAGTTACGACTAGTAAATTAATTGTAATTTATTCCTTTTCCAGATAATAATGAAGCTATAAGTCAATTACATTACACTTGTAACTGTTATAACATTATAATTAATTGATAACTTCAATCATTTTACAGTATAACTATAACATTTAAGCTTAATTTTATAGTTAACAGCCCAGCCTTCTTAAATAGCAGAGAAGGTATATTGTAGGTTGTATCCAGCAAGAACAGTGGCGAAGCAGGTAATGCATGTGTATGCGCTTTCCAGTTGCCTCTCAAATTATGTAAACCCATAAATTTCACAGGGTTTTCTTTGGACTATTGGTGAAGGGAGTGGAATGAGCTCTCCTATTCCTACTTCCTCTCTGTTGTGCAAGAGCAACTATGTGTTTCCAGTGTCCTAACTGTTGATTTGGCATTAGTTATCATCATCCGGATGTATTCCAGGTGCTCTTATGCAAGTAGTAAAAAATGAGCAACTTCTGTCCTTTGTATAATGCTGAGTTTCCTTTACCGTTTGCTTGAAAGCATATTGAGGTACAGTCTAATCCCCGGCCAATGACCAGAGGAATGAAGCCACACCTGGAAATCCTCAGGCTGCTCTTGTGTACTAAGAATAGTAACACTGCCGGGAGGGAAAGGATTCCTCCTAGCTCAACATCATTCAAATTACAGATGATACTGAAACTCAGGATTATGCCAAACTATTCCACCAAGTAGAGCCAGCATGATTTAGTGGTTTGGGGTTGGACTGTGACTATGGATACCATGGATTTGAATACCTGCTCAGCCATGGAAACCCACTGGGTAACTTTTCTCTTTTCTCTGTCTCAGAAGATGGCAAAGGCAACCCACCCACTGCATCTCCAAATGAATGCGGTCCAGTAAATCTCATTATAGGTTTGCCTAATAATAATAATAATAATAATAATAATAATAATAATAATAATAACAACAACAACAACAACAACAACAACAACAGCAACAACAACAACTTAATGTTTTGCATGCCTCTCCTCATGGCTCGAGGCGGGTTACAACATAGCTAAAAACACATAATTATCATGAACTTTATATAAAATACACATATTAAAATACATTTATTTTAATTAAAAGAACAAAGATTAAAATATAGGGAACACAAGACACAAGTTTAAAATTCATGATTAAAACTGGCTGGATATGCCTTCCGGAAGAGATGGGTCTTCAGATGTGTTTTAAATTCTGACAGCTCATTTAGCTGTCGGATCTCTTCCAGCAGGTCGTTCCACTGCCATGGAATGGCTAATGGAAAAGTCCTCTGGATGACGGTTGCCAATCAGGTTCTTGAAGGCTGAAGTAGATGTCCTCCAGAGGATCTAAGTGTCCTGAGAGCTGGATTGTGTGGGAGAAGGCAATCCTATAGGTAACTTGGACCCAAACCATGTAGGGCTTTAAAGGTCAAAACCAACACTTTGTACTTTTCCTGGAAACGAATTGGCAGCCAGTGGAGTGATTTTAATAAGGGGGGAATATGCTCCATCCTGGATATTCCTGTAACCAATCTGGCTGCCATATTTTGAACCAGCTGGAGTTTCGGCACTTGGTACAGAAGTCGCCGAACGTACAGTGCATTGCAAAAGTCCAATCTTGAGGTTACCAGTGTGTGCACCACTATCTTTAAATCCTTCAAATCTAGGAAGGGACGCAGATGGCATATCAGCCAAAGCTGATAGTAAGCTCTCCTGACCGTCGCATCTACCTGGGCTAACATTTGTAGAGATAGATGCAGATATACCTTAGGGTCGTCATAAGTCAGAAAAGACAGGGCTTTCCTCTTCAAGAGTTTGTGCCTTGCTTTTTACTTCTACATTTTCCTTTTCTAATAAAATGAAATTGAAAGTAAATATTATAATTATTTTTGGTGACAAGAACTAATTGTTTAAAAGTGGTAACTATACATGTCCGTTACTACTTTGGAGAATGGTAACTATAACTTTTCAATTACTTTTAAAAAACCAAACAAGTTTTCAAGCTCTGCAAGCCAAGCAATTTTGGCCATGGAGAGCTGATTCTGAATTCAAGCTGATGAAATTACTTAAAACCACTTACAGTAAAATACTAGCATCAAACAGCCAAAATGAAAACAAACAATAAAGTGTTTTAAGCGTTGTCTTCTTTTTAATTCAGTACATTGTTCTATGCTAATTATGTTGCTTGTGGGTTCTTAATATTAACAAAGCTATGATTTGGTTAAGTGGAACAATGACAGACGCAAAACTATTGGCATGAACAATATGTTTCTTCCCCATCTTTGAACTGCAACATTGCTAATGTGCATCTAACTGGACAATCCAATCAGGGCCGGCCGGAGATAAATTTTAATGTTAAGCGGGGGTGCTGAAAAGCGCCCCCCCACCGCCGCCGCCTCCCGCGCCCTGGCCCCGCCTCCCGCCCAGCATGCCCTGGCCCCGCCTCCCACGCTGCGTGGGAGGCGGGGCCAGAGTTGGCCCCGCCCCCCTGCCCAGCGTGCCCTGGCCCCGCCTCCCATGCAGCGTGGGAGGCGGGGCCAGGGCGAATAGCGCGGGAGGCAGGGCCAGAGTTGGCCCCGCCTCCCGCGCTATTCGCCCTCACCCGTCTGGCCTTTTCTAGCTGGCCAGACTGCAGCGGAGGTCCCTCCAGGCCGCAATCGCCCTGAATCCAATATATGCCATTAAGTTCCACTGAGTTAGGAAAGGCAAATGAGTGTAAGGTTGAAGATTTAATAAGTTTCTTCTTCTTCTTCCAGTTTTCCAGTCTTATTTCATTGTAGGACAATGAATTATAAGAAGACATAAGCCAGTCTGAATCTTGGTAGCTAAACAGGACTGGTGAGTACTTGGATGGGAGATCACCAATGAAGACCAGGTGCTGTGGGCTATATTTTGGAAGGAATTTGTAAAACCACCTCTGACTATACCTTGTGTAAGAGAACTCTGTGAAATTCATGGGGCTGCCATTAGTTGACAAGCTACTTGAAGGAACATACACAGATGAATGCTCTTGTTTTGAGCATAATACACTGGCATTCTCTAGGACTAAAGATTTTGTGACTGTTTATCAAATATTTTCCCATGTCACAGTCCTTCTACTACCAGAAGAGATAACCTAGTCTTACTTTTTTGTGTAAGTATAAGTTGTATGCTTACACAAAAATTAAAATTACACCATTGCTGCAAGTTCTATTCTTCTTATCATGGGTTTACTCTAATTGTGGTAATAATGGTAATAGTAATAATAATTATAATCTTTATAATGATTATAATGATTAAGACCTAGCATTGCTGCAACTACTGCTGGACCACACTGTCCAGAATCCACAATTCACAATTAGAGTAAATCCATGAACTCTATGGGATTTACTTAAGTGTTAGTTCACTGTTTAGCTATGGATTCCATGGTTATTGAATCTTGGGACTACTTATTGCTTTCATGCGTATTCAGACCTGAGAATTGTAGCCCAGGTTCTCCCCCCTCCAGTATTATAAGTACATTTGCCAAAAGTAAGTGGGATTGATAGCATTTGCGGTATGATTTTCAACTGTATTTATTTGCATGTTTTAATTCAATACGGTGGCGAGTCACTGAAAAAGCAGCACCAATAACCAAAGAGCAGTAAAGAATGAAAACAAGACAAGAAGGCTGACCAATTGTTGAGTGCTACCTCCTCTTGAAACCTGTAGAAAACTTAGGTGTAGGTTGTCTTTCAGAGCTAATGCAGAAGACAAAAGCTCTGCAGGGAGTCACTCAGTAGGTTATTGCTTAGAATCCTCTGAATTAGTTGTAGGTGCCTTCTGAAGAATAGTCACCAGTGGGTTTCTGCCCTTTTGAAGTGTGTTGGTTTTGTTATCTTATTACATGGTTTTTCAGGGAACAAAGGAGAAAGAGACAGCTAAAGGCTTTTGCAGTCCATCTGTAATGACCTTCCTAATCCTCACAATATTTCGAAGACAAGAAGACAAAAACCATACCGCCTCCCATTGTGGATCTGTATGGAGAAGGCAGGTCTACCACATGGTGTGGAATGTGTAAGTCCTAGGAGACAAGTGAGGGGAAAGAAGAGTTAAGATTGCAAGCATATTTCTCCTGAAAGACAAGAAAATGTGTCATTGCCACCCACCAGGTTGCCACTTCTTATGATACATCACACTTAACTCCCAAGGCATTGCATTTTATCATTTAAAAGAAAGAAATAAGAACCTGTAGGTGCATAGGCCCACAAATTTGAAGCTTTTGTACATCTGCAAATAAAACAGAAAAGTTTTTCATGTACTTGACTTCTATAAATGTTTTCAGAAATCAACTCAAAGATGCAAAAAATGGTCTTGATAGTATAGAGATGTCTCCGTAGTGTTCCTCTTCCATCTACAACTTTACCAGCAGTTTATACCAATCAAATGTTCATAGAATCATAGAATCATAGAATCATAGAATAGTAGAGTTGGAAGAGACCTCAAGGGCCATCTAGTCCAACCCCCCGCTAAGAAGCAGGAAATCGCATTCAAAGCACCCCCGACAGATGGCCATCCAGCCTCTGCTTAAAAGCCTCCAAAGAAGGAGCCTCCACCACGGCCCGGGGGAGAGAGTTCCACTGCCGAACAGCCCTCATCATTAGTACAAAACTACAAATCAAATGCAGATTATTCTGTTCTGTCCAAAACGATACAATTTCATGTTCAATTTAATTCTATATTTTTCTTGTTCATAGTGCAAAAGATCTGGATGAGTTACCCATCTTATTTTTGCTGTTGTTTTCTTTCTATAAAATGCTTCTTGCATTAGACCCATAAAGGCATCTTAGGATGTTACCTTGGTTTGTGATTATTCTGTATTTTTTCCAAGATGCATTTCACAAAGTGAGGCATTTTACTTTCCATTTTAATTGGTATTAAAACATTTATTGAATCTTGCAGATTGTAATTTATGGAGGAGTATTTAGAATTTTCAGCGAGAGAGTTTTTTTTATAAGTCTAAATACAAGATGCATTTTATAGAAAGAAACCAACAGAAAAAATATGATGTGTAACTGATAGGTGAGACTCAAGCACTCTTTGACAGCGAAAGCTAAAAAAAACAACAACTTGTAAATCTACAACTCCCATGATTCTACAACATTGTGTCATTGCATTAAAGTAGTGTTAAATTTGTTGAAGGCTGTAGATATAAATAAATAGAAGCTTTACCACTGTATCTGAACCAAGATAGACCCTGCAGTATAATAAAGTGTCACTCAGGCTTGTGTAAGCAGTAGCAGTATCTTTACTACAGTTCAAAAGATTAAACAAGGCAACAATATATACAGCAGTCTTTCTGAATTCACACAGAGAAGAGAGGAAATAAATAGTCCATTTAAACAGTCTTTAAATATGCCTCATTTCCTTACAACTAATCAGGCTTTGGCAAGTTGGCAACCATTTCCTTCCTGACGGTTTCCAATCAGCACTCTCTTCCCTCTCTGAGGTGAAAGTGGCAGTTAAAATCGTTTGTCTCAGCAGCAAGCTAGAGATAGCAGCCAATCAGAATTCTGGCTCCTGGCGACTCAGCCAATCAGCTGTTGACACATGCCTTTCCAGTCAACCCATTACATCTTTACAAATCCTCACAAAATTGTATTAATTCTACCGTGTAGATACACCCATGACCAGTAATGTGAAACTATAGCACTATAATTATGCAGCATGACAGGTCCCACTGTTTTACAGCTCTGGTTTAGGCTATTACTATAGTTATCAGCAAAATATCAAGATGCTGGATGACATTCCACAGGTTAAAATATTCAATAACCCCTGCTTAATACTAATGTGTGTGTTTTTTTTTTAATTAAAGCGTTTAAGGCAATTTTATAACTTGTCATTCATCCTAAGACCTCATATAAAATGGGTTGAAAATATGTAACCAAACAGACAGGCCACCTGGCTAATTCCCGTTGTTTGTTTTGTAATTTTTTGGGGGGACTAACAATATTTCAGAGCGAAGGGGGCACAGCTAAGGGAGTGATGAATATGTCCTCTGAAGTCCCAAGAGCTAGCTCAGTACTTGGACCTTTGTAACTCAAACTTATTCTCTAAGTGCCTGCTCGGCCCCACAACCGTTGACTTGTGGGGTCCCGCAGGGCTCTGTGTTATCTCCCATGTTGTTTAACATCTACATGAAGCCGCTGGGAGAGATCATCAGGAGTTTCGGGGTCCGGTGTCATCTGTACGCAGATGATGTCCAGCTCTGTCACTCCTTCCCACCTGTCACTAAGGAGGCTGTCCAGGTCCTGAACCGGTGCTTGGCCGCTGTGTCGGACTGGATGAGGGCCAACAAATTGAAATTGAATCCAGACAAGACAGAGGTCCTCCTGGTCAGTCGGAAGGCTGAACAGGGTACTGGGTTACAGCCTGTGCTGGATGGGGTCACACTCCCCCTGAAGGCGCAGGTGCGCAGTCTGGGGGTGATCCTGGACTCATCGTTGAGCCTGGAGCCCCAGGTCTCAGCGGTGGCTAGGGGAGCCTTCGCACAATTAAAACTTGTGCGCCAGCTGCGACCGTACCTTGGGAAGCCGGACTTGGCCACGGTGGTACACGCCCTTGTTACATCTCGTTTAGACTACTGCAACGCACTCTACGTGGGACTGCCTTTGAAGACTGTTCGGAAGCTTCAATTAGTCCAACGGGAGGCTGCCAGGTTAATAACTGGGGCGGCGTACAGGGAGCGTACTACTCCTCTGTTACGCCAGCTCCACTGGCTGCCAATTAGCTACCGAGCACAATTCAAGGTGCTGGCTTTAGCCTATAAAGCTCTAAACGGTTCCGGCCCAGCTTATCTGTCCGAACGTGTCTCCCGCTACGACCCACCTCGAAGCTTAAGATCGTCAGATGAGGCCCTGCTTGCGGTCCCGTCAGCCTCACAGGTGCGGCTGGCGGGGACGAGAGACAGGGCCTTTTCAGTGGTGGCTCCCCGCCTATGGAACGCCCTCCCCATTGAAGTCAGGCAGGCTCCCTCCCTCCTGTCTTTCCGAAAGAGGACAAAAACGTGGTTATGGGACCAGGCATTTGAGCATGAGTAGCAGCAAAAATGAGATAAGAATATATGACCTACTGACAGACCCCACATGAACATGGAAAGCGCCTTAAATGTATATTTAAATGTATAATTATGTATATTTTAATGGCTATTCTTAATTTTATTGTAATTTTTAATCTTGATGGATTTTTAAATTTGATGAAAACTGTTTTTAATGTGTATGGTTATACTGTAAGCCGCCCTGAGTCCCCCGATGGGTGAGAAGGGCGGGGTAGAAGTGATGTAATAAATAAATAAATAAATAAATAAGTGTAGTTCCTCATATAATCAAAATGGCACCATCCTCATATAATCAAAATGGCACCATCCTCATATAAGAAGGGCAGGTGTCAGCAGATTCGAAAGAATTACAAGGTTTGCAGAACTACAATAATTGACTCTACACACACACACACACACACAGGAAAATGTAACAAAAAAGTTATGGCTGAATATGTCTGTTGGCTCTGGAAGGCTGACTAAGGGCCCTTGTACACATGCCCTAAAATGCAGAAGAAACTGGGATTAAAGGGTGGTGGTGGCTAAATGGTATTTCATGAAAATGCGTGATATTTGGATTAACAGCTGAAAAACATGTTTTTAAAATGTGTATTTAAAACTCAATTTTGGATGAAAAATGTGCATTTTAAAATCCTGAAACAGTTCATCTGGGCCTCAGCCACACAGGTGACTAAATGGAAGCACAAATGGAAAGCAATTACAATGAAAACGCTTTGCAAGCATTCCTTTATTCTGATACTTATGAAATTAAACAGAGCTTGAATTTACAGTAGAGTGAGGAGAGATAATAATTAATATGCTTATGTGTACATTTAGATATCTGCATGAGCACATATGGGTCCAGTGCATCTAGAGAGTCAATTTAAAAAAGTAAACTTCCACCGGATGTCTCCTGTCCATCTTGCAGATTTCTAAAATCTGCTATAAAGGTGTCAGGAAGGCAGGGGACCATTTACCGGGACTGACAGGTCTGTGTTGGAACGTTGTCCTGTGATTTTTTGCCCCACTTATATGTCCCATACTTTGATGCTGTTTAGTAAGAGGGACAAAAAAACTAGGAACGTGTTGATGAAATGAAATGGTGTACTCTGGAAGAGGACAAGGTTGGCTGGCTATTCAATGAACCCTTCAATAATGGCTTTCCACATTGCAACATGTTCTTGCATTTACCATTTCTTTCACTATTGGCCTAGTAAGTGAGTATGCATGCCAAGAATGCACATACAAGACAACGAAAAAGTATGAATCACAGCTCATTCTTCAACTTGAGATGCCATTGTAACTAATTACTTTCCTTCACTATCTGAGAACTGCTCAGAGCTATGTCTTGGGGGTTACTGTGTAGATTGCAGAAGGCTGGAGAATTGGCAAACCACCCATCAAGAACAGCAAGGGAGGCAGTGTTAAGCAGTGCCTTCAAGGAAAAGCTGGGAATTCTTGGCAAGAGTAGCATAGACCTATGTATGTAGTAGAAATGAATAGTTAAAAAGGAGAGTTCATCTCATGTCATTCAATTTCAGGACTTGCAGAATGCATTAAGACTTGGAAATGGCAGTCATTGAAATAAAAGAAGAACTGCTAGTCAGCTATTGCTGTAAAACTTCAGGTTGAATATGTCTTAACCAAAATGCATGTGACTAGAGAAGACTTGGATTTTTGATTTCTTTCTTTGGATACCTGTATTTACATATACATACATAATAAAGATCTTGGAGGTTGGACCCAAATATAGCACAAAATTCCTTAATGTTTTGTATATGCCTTATACACATAGCCTGAAGGTATATCACATGTTTAATAACATTGTTCATGAAGCAAAGTACGTGTGTATGATGCTCCAGGAGAAAGTGGGGGGAGGAATATCACTCCCCCCTCCCCAGTCCAGGTACGTCATTCCTACATGCCAGGAGAGTTCTTTTATTTTTAAAAGGGATTTTGGAGGGGGAGTTGGGGAGGGGGTTGGGGTCCTCATGGGACTACTGTGTGGACTGCCACCTCAAAAACCCAGAACTTTTGAGAGAGCAATCCAGACAGCGGAAGTAGTGAGTTTATTTCACGCTTTCCAAGAAGGTGCAGAATAAACCCACTAACAGTTAAATTTGTGACAAACAGGAGTTTTATTGGTTTGTGGTGAATTAATTCGTGTTTCTCTAGGATGTCATCTGGGCAGCCCCCTTTTAATTATGGGAATTCCCGCGTTAAAGGGGCTGTCTGGATGGGCCCTATGTGAGAAAGGATATTTTACTAACAATTTAATCAATGTTATTACTACTACTACTACTACTACTATACCCTGTTTCCCCTAAAATAAGACATCCCCAGAAAATAAGACCTAGTAGAGGTTTTGCTGAATTGCTAAATATAAGGCTTCCCCCGAAAGTAAGACCTAGCAACGTTTTTGTTTGGAAGCATGCGAATAGAACACCAGAGCATGAGGATTGGTAAATGTACGTACCATAGATGGTTGTACATGGAAATAATGGTAGTAACAAGAAATTCTTGATAGGATTCACAGTTTGTCTGGTTATGCTGGTTTGTGATGACAACTACTGTACAGTATATAATAAATGTTCATTTTTTTGTTCAACAATAAATGTGAATTCTTCTTCATGGAAAAATAAGACATCCCCTGAAAATAAGACCTAGAGCATCTTTGGGAGCAAAAATTAATATAAGACACTGTCTTATTTTTGGGGAAACACGGTATTTATACCTCACTTTATCTCCCCAAAGGGAACTCAAAGCGGTTTGACATAAAAACATTAGTATACAATTTAAATTATACAAATATAAAGACATTAAAACAGAATTAAACACAAACAGCACTAAAAATTTCACAGCTAAAATCCAACAAAAACATATTCAAACAAGGGAGCATCACTTCACATGTCCACATGGCATACACAATACTTTGATGAAATGGTGATAATAACATTTTATTTTCCTTCTAGACGGTTTTTCTGGAATTACAAAGAGACATCTTCCAGGAGAAAATGAATTCCACCCAATAGGTCATTTATGGTCATTACAGCAGCCTGTGATTTCCTGTAATTAGTAATTACATGACTAATGTTTCTGGATACATGTTCAGTGCAGTAACGCCAAATGCACCCTTAAATAAACAAAGAAAACATCATTAATCTTTTGATTCATAAATCACCCAGTGCATCACAATCTAGATACATCTGGGAATCATGAGAATTACTACAAGATATAATCTATGTTTAGCAAGCCAGCTCAGTACACTTATCCCAATGCCAGTACCAGAAGAGATCACACCTGTGGCATTTGTTTGGCTGCTTCTCTATGGCATACCTTCTATTCCTACCCTTCTAGCACTCGATGTACCTCCTCCCCTTTACTTTGCTCCTACTGTCTTGTTGAAATGTATTCAGACATGTTCTAAACATTCTAGATCTTCTTATTTTGTTCAGTCTTCTGATCAGTGTAAGCAAAGATAAAAACCATGCATGCTGTAACAAACATGTGTAAGCCAGACCCAACAACCTCTTTTATAAAGTTAGTTCAGGTGAACCCAATTTGTAGCAGAGCTGGAGAACCCTAGGGCTTCCTGTCATTGTTTGATTCTGAGCTCCAGCCAGCCTGGCCAATTATGAAGTCTGGTGGGAGTCCTGATAGCTTAAAAACATCAGAAGGGCCACAGTTTAGGTACCTGCGGTGGAGAGGAACATAAAGTGGAAGCCAATGCTTAACATCTTCTGTTTAAATAGATTGATAGATACATGCCCAAGACTCAGCACAATGTAGTGATTTAGGCATTGGATCGCAATTATGTAGACCAGAGCATTCCAAACTGTGCATCTGGACACCCTAGTATGTCACCTGTAGTTCACAGGGGTGTTGCATGAAAAATGTCCCCCTCTTCACCCACAAACAAGGACGGTCTAACAGCCACTTGGAGGAAGCGTGCTGGTCACCCTTGGAGGGGCGAAAGAGAGGGAAGGGAGGAGTAGGAGGCAGCATTAGGAGCACAAGCATGGCAGCCATGTTGGGCGGGGGAAGGGGAAAAGGAGAAGGTAAAACAAAACATGGAAGAGAATTAGGGCAAGTAGAGGTTCAGGGGAAGAGGCCCGTGGTGAGAAGTGAAGCACAAAATTAAAGGAAATTCTAAAATTGAATTTTCTGAGGCCGAATTATAGGTGATTCAGGGTCCATCCAGACTTTACTTATGTGCGCACTGAAGTGGGTTTAAGAAACCCAGTCAGGTGTGCATTTAAGTCCCCACACCTCCCTCAAAACTCGTGCTTTCCTGGGGTGTGTGTGTGTGTTAAGATGCCTTCCCGGAGGGCACCCAGACACCCAGAAATCCCCGAAAAGAAGCCCTTAAAAATTAAAACAACTTACCTGGCACCATTAAAGTACTTCTGGTCCTCCTGGCACATAGAAATGATGCATGAGGAGGGGGGAGCAATCCACACCTGGCCCACATCTGGAAAGACCCGGATCTTATCAAAGATCTGGGTCTTACCAGGTATCAAATTAATTTGGGACAAAATAGGGTTTTCCTGCTTTTTCTCGAATTAATTTGGTTTTACCGGAGGCATCATTTGGATGCCTCTGGTAAAAGCGTGAGAGTTCGCACATTTTGGGCCCTGTCTGAATGGGCCCGCAGAGGGAAGTGCGGGTTCTGTAAGCATTGCTTCTTCTTTTGAAAAGGCATAACAGATATTATTTTGAAGTGTTTGCCGATTATGTTACTGGAGCGGACAGTGGGAAGGACCATCCCAGAGCCAAGGGGGTGATAGCTGAAGATCAAGGTTTTTGTAGCAGTATAGCTATTTTTTCTAAAAAGGAACCAATGAAATCTGTATCAAAATGTATTTTATTGCCCAGTTTTTGGGTGGCATAAAAATACAATTGAAGTACAGCTGCACTGCTATTTTACTTCTTTTAATTAAAGTTCTGTTACACATTAACATTCTGTTACACATACAGATAAAATGAAGGGAAGAAATAGTGTGGATATCAGTTAAAAAAAAAACCGAGGTAAAGCAGCAATTACCAATTTCAGTAATCCTAGAGATCTTTCTCCTTCAACGTTCAAAAGCAGGAATGACAGCTGCTTACGTCCTGAAAAGTCTGGGATCAGGATACTCCCCCCTAGCCCCTCAGACATGCTCCCAAATGACAAGTCATATAGTTGCTGATAGGATGCTTAACGATTTTCCAATCAGATGTAAAAACAGTGCTTTAGCAAGAGAAGAAAGTGTAGTAAATAAAAAAAACAAGATTAGAATTCTGTGTGCAATTATTCTATTTCTGCAACTTTTTTCAGACAGATTTCGATGGATCATTGATAGAATGGGGCAATCATTATCTGACAGGACCTATATGGAATAGTTTTCAAGGAGTCTCAGAAATGGAGTACTTCCCAATGTGATAAACTCCTAGGGAATTACATCCTTAGCATAATATTGGCTATCCTGAGTTGCTTCTTGTGTCAGGGAAATCCACAGATTGTGATTTTAATTCTGTTCATGCCATCATAAATGTGATGCTGAACAAAATGACAAAGTGGAAGCCAGCAAAGGAGTTAAATATAATTATATACAAAATGTAATACAAATTCATAACTTTACCAGTTAGAATCACAGAAAATTATAGTTTGACATGAGCATAGAAAAGAATCAGTCAGGGAATACACTAACCACAGAGGTGTCGAGTCTGAAACAAAAGCAAGAAGCCAATTTAGAAAAGGGAGATCTTGCTGATGCAAGGCAAAACTGGTTGGGCCAAATGCTTCATGCAACAGTGCAGGCTGCTCAGTCATCATTCCATTTGTCCTGGTGACTTGCCAGAGGTGAGTACAGACAACCCTTTTTCCGGTGCCACATTCTTCAAACTGACTGACACAGACAATGACTGGAAGAAGGGCCAGTATAACTAGATAAAAGCTTTATTTAACTCTTTAGATACATTGAAATTATCATTCCAATGAGTTTAACATAAAGGGATATTGATATAATTATACACTATATGCATACTGTATATCTTCTAAAGGTCTTCTAAAACAGCAAGTGTTCTGGAATTCAACTCTCATAATTCCTAACAGCCGGTAGGCTGTTAGAAATTGTGGGAGTTGAAGTCCAAAATGCCTGGAGGGCCAAAGTTTGCCTATGCCTGATTTAAAATATGTAGACTGAGTGAATAGTATGTGCCAAAATACTAATTGGTTTACCCATTGGGACTAAAAATCAGACAGGGTTGGGTTACTGCCAAGATCAGCTTCCTAAACCAGTTTAGCACTCTCCGCAGGACTGTAGCTAGAGGGGGGTTAAAAGTTCAACCCCCCCCCCCAAATGTGTCAGGTTAAAAAAAACCTGGTTTACTCATAAATTGGTTAACCATTTAAAATTCATGAGTACACCAGGTTTTTGGGGGGGCGGGGGGGGGGGGTTGAACCCTTAAATCCCCCATCTGGCTACGGCCCTGACTCTCACCCAAGTTATATGAATTTTCTACTTATGTCACTTGAAGATTGTCAACACGGAACCTTTAGGGTTCTGAGCTAAGCCACTATGAAGCACTTTGGGATATCCTTCAGTGTGACAATTGAAATTATAATTGAAATGTATTTGCTGCTTCTGTAGCCAACTAACTTCAAGATTATGTAGTCACTCCAAAAGTTTCATTATGATGGCTTTCATAAAAAGATATCTAATCCCCTATGTTTGTCCTATAATTTCCATTTTCTCTCCAAACTAAAACACTCTTGTAAAATGATGTTATAGTGATGGAACTGGGCTAAATTTTTGCCCACATTTTTCAAATGCAGATAGCTTTAAAGAAAGATTTGTGAAATGTACTAAAATAAAACAGCTGATTATTTAAAAGCAAGTAAACTAGGAAGCAAAAGTTCCTGATTTAACATAATTAAATCTCAGGAGTCGCTATCAATATTACATATGTGCCATCTGCCTCAAATGAAAGGCTGCAAAATATATAGATTAAGAATCACCAGCCCTGCAGATCAACTGTACTGAACTATGGGGGAGAACTTCAGGTTAGCACTTGTACCCACAGCACCTTTTTCTTATCCCTTTGAGTTTTATCATTGAGCCTCCTATCCCACCATGATTGTGATGCCTATAAAATAACATTCAAGCAGGATTGCTTTCTTTCCTACCACATCATCAGAACCATTGCAAAATTGCACAGCCATGTGTGCTAAAACCATATCGCCACATCATTTTGGACTGGCTGGCCATCACTACCTCCCCCCAAAATTTTATCTCCATCCATTTTTATTGTTTGGAATAAACACAGAGAGATGTCCACAAAAATGTAACACACTGGGGTGTTATACCATTTTAGCATTTTAGTGTTGTAACACAGTGATTCCCCATAACTTTAATCTGAGGAGTGAAGACTCACTGGGACATGTAGAGCCACCTGAGCCTAACAGTCACCCATCTGACTCCAGTGCTGGTCTTCAGAGCTTCCTCTGATCCTCAAAGGAAAGGATGAGTCTTTGGAGCTGAGCACTGCCATCACCATTCATTTCTCCTTCCAAATCATGCCCCCTAGACTGCCCCTTGACCACTCAAAATCAGAGTAAAAGGCAATTAATTGTTCTCACAGTATATCATAGGGCAACGTGAGTGGTAAAAGAGATCATTACTGGATTTTACCGCTTAGTGAAAAGAATTGCTTTTGAAACCATCTCCCAAGAGACAAATGAAGAGAGATAATGCCATGTGGTAAGCCGCGATCAGAGACACTATTATCATGCTCCATTTCTACTTTACCTGCTTTGTGCGATAAATTATTTTGCCAATTCACCCATTTGAAGGGCAAGAGTCTAGAGTAGATAACATAATCTTGGCCAAAATTTGCATTTTTATTGCTATGATTCAGCCCAACAAAGAGAGCTTTAAGGTAGACTGGTTTGACAACTTAGGTTTCACCCACGTTACTGCTAGACTATTGTTCCAATTCAGCAATTATTTTTGTTTGTTTTTAATTAAGTTGGGCAGAAAAACAACTACATGGCAAGATAAGTGCACAGATAAGACAATAAAAAGCTATGGGTATACAGTGAAGCCAAAACTAAGAAGTCCAAAGTTTCATTGAGTTCAGTAGGATATGTGTAAACAAACAATTAAAATCTGCAAAGGGTCTGATAAGTTACTTTTTAAAAGAATGAATATGATGACATTCCAAAGCTTCCATAACTAAATGGTGAGAGGAAGATGCATCACATCACATTTACTACTTTTTCTATAAAGTAACTTTCAAAGCTCAGAAACTGGAATCTTACTTGTGAAATCTTAAATTCCTTAATTTGTAGGCACCCTGGATTTTATAATCAGGACATTCAGATTGTAAGAGATGGCAGATTTCTCAACAAATACTCAGAGTATTAAATAAACAGCTGTAGGGACTGTCTGAACACTCAGTTCTTTCTTAGGCAGGGATTTCTGTCCAAACAAGCCAATACTGAAATGAAACCCTTCATTAAGGACTTTGTTAAAAGACAGGTTGAGTTCCATTGAGGCATTACCCTTTTATTCAGCTGACTGAATAGATAGGGCTACATTGTAGGTTTGGTTTTTTCTTTTGTTTTTTAAAGTAACATTGAGTCCTATACTAAATCACCTGGGAATAAACCCTAGTAAACTGGATAAAACCTATTTCCATTCAGATACATGTAGAGCTACACTGTAAATGCTTTAAGTATTGTAGCTGTATAGTGATTCTCAGGCTATGAATCAACTACATTGTTCACTGAAGCGGTCATGCCATTGTTTTGCCCTTGGGTATGAAAAGGGAAAAGAGAGAGGAGTAACTGAAAGCCCTCCGCTGTAGAAGTAGGCATGAGTTACGGCGGAGCCTGAATGTCCCTGTTGTTTCAGGACAGTGAAGTTTCAAAACCACTTAATAGGAGTCTCTTGACAGTTGTGTGAAACAAACCTGTACAAAGGGTTGTGATTGTTTTCAAGAGGAAAAACTTTCACTTCAATCTCATTTCTGTAAGGCACATCATAATTTGACCATTTTACAGCTACTAGGGAGGACGTTGATTAGGCACCCTGTCTTTGGTGGTGGAGAAGAATGAGGTCTTTGTGGTCCCTACAGGTCTAATGATGAATGGCCGCATAAATATACAAAGTTATTTATTATTTTTGCAATTATAGTAATTTAGACTAGGGTTGGGGTAAGTCACGAGATCTACTTCCATGAATGTTCTACATTGGGTAGGCTGGTTTAAGTATATAGGCCAATTCAAACAATACAGCCAGTTTTCTTTTCTCTCTGAAATCAGCTACAGGTTGAGAATTCCTTATCTAAAATTCCATATTTCAAAATGCTCCAAAATCCAAAATTGTCCTCATGGGTGGCTGAGATAGTGACACCTTTGCTTTCTGATGGTGAGGTGCACACAAACTTTGTTTCAGGCACATTATTAAAATGAGTGCATTTAGAATTGCCTTCATGCTATGTATATAAGATGTATATGAAACATAAATTAATGCTGTATTTAAACGTATGTCCCATCTTCAAGATATCCCATTATGTACATATATGTAAATATGGGTATTCCAAAATCTGGGGGGAAATGAAACATTCAAAACACTTTCAGATAAGGGATACTCAACCTGTGTATCAGCTAGCACAGGATCCTTTTCTTTCCCAGTTAAAGCTTGGTTTATTGCATTGTTTACTGAAAACACATGACTGCAATAAGGAGCCCCCAGTGGCTCAATGGGTTAACTTAAAGCCTTGTGCCAGCAAACTGCTGACTTGAAGGTTGGGTTGCTGACCTGAAGGTTGCCGATTCAAATCCAACCCGGGGAGAGCACAGATGAGCTCCCTCTGTCAGCTCCAGTTCCATGCAGTAACATAAGAGAAGTCTCCCACAAGGATGGTAAAATATTTTAAAAAAACAAACACACACACATCCTGGTGTCCCCTGGGCAATGTCCTTGCAGATGGCCAATTCTCTTGCACCAGAAGCGAGTTGCAATTTCTCAAGTCACTCCTGCAACGAAAAAATATAATACTGCAATTCAATACTCGTAGTCAGTATTTCTCCAGGCCCCTCCACCATCCTCCTAGCTTAAGCAATCTAACAACCATTCAAGAAGCAACCAGAAATCATGTTAATTCAGTAGCTTATTATTGTATTCTCAGTACAAACTAACTAGCCTTCCAAGGTTGCCTTAAAAGAAAGCATTCTTGTCATGGTAAATGGCAATGTGATTTATTCTCATGTTTTAAAAAGGGATTTTTTTTATCAGTGAAAGTTGTAATAATTCTTCTATGTCCAAAAAAATTCACATTCTCACTGACCTAGTTAAGTAGCATCACCTTACACAACTTACGCTTCCAGACAGAGATGCAACTAACTGAGACTGAACAATAAGGGACACTCCCTTAGAATCATAGAATCATAGAATCATAGAATCATAGAATAGTAGAGTTGGAAGAGACCACATGGGCCATCTAGTCCAACCCCCTGCTAAGAAGCAGGAAATCGCATTCAAAGCACCCCCGACAGATGGCCATCCAGCCTCTGCTTAAAAGCCTCCAAGGAAGGAGCCTCCACCACGGCCCCGGGGAGAGAGTTCCACTGCCGAACAGCCCTCACAGTGAGGAAGTTCTTCCTGATGTTCAGGTGGAATCTCCTTTCCTGTAGTTTGAAGCCATTGTTCCGTGTCCTAGTCTGCAGGGCAGCAGAAAACAAGCTTGCTCCCTCTTCCCTATGACTTCCCTTCACGTATTTGTACATGGCTATCATGTCTCCTCTCAGCCTTCTCTTCATTAACTTATTGTTCAGTCACATACAAAAGCATTAATCTTTACTCTGGATGTCTTCCAAAAGAACTGAAATGTATTACAGTCCAAAATGACTATGTTACATTTCTGTGTTCTTAGATGTATTATTAAAAGCAATATGAAAATACTAGTAATTAAGTAACCTAAATTAAGCTACGGTATATCCCAACAGCCAGAAATGCAAAATGAAGGAAAGGTGTGGGAGAAGAAGTTAAAGAGGAGCTGAGGGGCCAGTGTATCATCTCAAAAGTTATTAGATATACACATTTTCTTTTTGTGACTGTCAGCCCTTCATCTTCACTAAAATTTTGGGTGAAGGGTTATGATTAGTAAAAAAGTGGGAAAACTGTGAATACAAACCCCGATTTTTTCCACGTGAGAGAACACCTTTCTAGGTCCTCCAACGTGACTTTGTAGTCAGGTTCTACTGGAAGTTGACCACAGAATTGCACGGGAAGCCTTTAGATTTCAATAGAGCTATTCTTTGTAGGAATCTCTAGGTCATCCAGCATAACTACCAGCAGAAGGACCGTAGAGTCACACAGGAGGGCCTAGTGATTCCTAGACAAAGCATTTTAATGAATCTCATGAATAATCAGACGCTGCAAAGTCCAACCTGAAAATGTGGTGGGCCAATTGTATTAACATTTGGAAAGCATGCCAATACAAAGGATCTGGATCTGCCATTCATGATGCATACACTCTCATGAAGTCACTGAGGGTTGTTTCACACTACCCAGTTTATTTATTTCGTGTCAAGAGCATTGCACAACAAACAAAGTCCAAAAGTGATAAAATAAAGGAATCACAAACAGCTAAATAGTTTTAGACCAAAAGCGGGCAACAGCAACTCCATTGTCTGTAGGTTTAAACAACTCCTCCTCCATACATGAGGCAGGACAACTGTGGGCAAGCATACATATGCGGAGTTGTTTGTTCAGCTACCCAGTTATAGCACTATGTTTCCAGTTTAAATGCCATTATTCAGTTCTATGAAATTCTGGGATAAGCATTGTAGGGCGAAGTATTTAGGATGTCTCACCAAACTATAAACCCCAGGATTCCATAGATGCACCAATGGCATTTTGTGCTATTACAAATAGCTAAAATTTACATGGCAAAAAGAAATTCTCCTGCCCCAGTTACTTGTGCAAGTAATATCAGGGCCAGGTCTTGGAAGCCCATACCTGTCACCAAATCCCAGGCTGAGTGTGCAGCCATGGTCGGGCACCAGGGTCTGGATTCCTTGAAACAGGACTGCTCTTCTCACCAGTTAAGGACAGTGGCAGTTTTAATTAGACCCTTCAAAATTTCATTGATCTCAATAGCTCAATGTGAAACATTTTAAAGTTTTTATTATGTGGTCATGTAAAAGAATGTCAATGAAACATCATTATTTTGGATGGATTATACCTAATTTTTTTTTTAAAAAAACCCTTTAGTTAAGTTTTTATAAATGTGAGATTTGGATCCTGCACTTTGTCACAATTTCACATTTGTACAAAATGTTGTTCCAGTTCTATTTTAATGGGTGAGCCAGAATTTTCTCCTTTTCACTGTAATTGTCCTAGATGAATGTTTCTCAACCTCTGGTGTTCCAGGTGTTTTGAGCTTCAGCTCCCAGAATCCCTAGCCATTGGCCAAAGCATCTGTTCAGCTGTGCACAATATCCCAGGAGAAAAACAACCACAGAGATATATTTTGCCTTTCTTTTCATGCTAAAGGTAAGCAGATGTTGTCAGATTCAATGCTTGCACATGTTTAGACTAGATGGATCAACAAACATAGCAGATGTTTAATTAACAGTCATTAGAACTGTTATTAGAACACAAGAATCTGGTTACCTTTTGCCCACTGAAATTAACTTAATGTCTCCCTCCAATAAATTTAATTTGCATTCATAGTTCACAGACAATTTTTCAATGATGTTTAAATAGGTTTTGTATTTCCAAAAAGAAAAGTCAAGAAAGACAACTTAATTTCTTTGCATGCTTCTTTGTACTTTTTTTGAGGTACTTTGCAATAAATCATATTAGGTTTCATTGCTAATGCAATGAAAGTAGAATTCATTAAATAATGTGAGCCAGTTCCAGATTTCGTCACTGAGGAAAGTGCATTAACACATCCTGGAAATCGAACAGCAAGAATCCTTTGGGGAAAATAAAAGATTCCATGGCATGTTAATGCACATTCCTCAGTGACAAAATGCATTTTGCTTTTCCCCTTCCTTCCACAGGCAAGTTCATTTTACCAGCTTGAGATATTTAGTGCATGAAGCAGTACAATAAATGAATTGTCTACTCCCAATGCCTCTCCATGACAGAACAAAACCCAAAACAATCAGCAAAACGGTCATTCTGTAGTTCTTGAATAAACCAAGAGCAATGGAAAGGCTTCAGTCAGGACATGGAAGGAGACATGAAAACTTGCCTGAATCTCCCACTCCCTTGATCAAAAAAAACCTCTGTAATAGGAGTCCAGCTTATAATAATGACTGTTATTAAAACTGCATTGAAATATATTTGCCTTTGTACAGTTAGGACATTCCCAAAGAATATTTTTAACTGTAAATGAGTATGATTTTTGCAATGGAAAAATGTAAAATCAGAGATCAATAATGTTAATATTGTGCTAAAATATATGGATTGTATTGGTGTTTTAGATGCTCATTTGTGCTTATGGCCCCTTCTAGTTTTCTGCTATGGAAGACTAATTCAAAAGGCAAATTTTGAGCATCTGCCTGTTAAACTTCTTTCTCGCTGGTTCCACCAAGCCAAGTTTTTCCTTCATCCTGAATACAATTTCATATTCAGTGATGTATATAAAAATTTAATGATCAACATCCTTTACTTTGTTTTCCCCTCTATCTTTCAGCATCTGCTTTTCAAGCCAGGTCAAATCATTAAAGAAGAAATGTCACTAAGTAAAATTTCTTCATATTATTTGTATTATGAAATGAAGAGCAACCTACATGTTATATTACAGCTGACTCCAATGGCTTCTGCTTGAAGGCCATTTACATTTAGGAGGGCATGGTAAGGGAGGGTTTTTCACCATTCGCAATGGTGGCTAGTGGCTTCCATGCTGGGGACCGTGAATCCATTCCAGGCTATAATAATAATAATAATAATAATAATAATAATAATAATAATAATAATAATAATAAACTTTATTTATACCCCGCCACCATCTCCCCAACGGGGACTCGGGGCGACTTACATGGGGCCATGCCCAGAACAATACAATATAACAAAATATAATAGAACAACAAATCATAGCACATTAAACAACACAATAAAAGAAAATATACACTACATTAAACAAGATCAAAGAACAATAAAACCAAGGGCGGGCCACATGAACACTAGATTAAAACTCGAGGTGAGAAAGGAAGTAGGAATAAAAACCACAGAGGACAGGATCATAAAGTGGCGGTGCGATCTGGAGGACAAATATTGAAGGAGAGCAGCAAAAGGGATGTATGTAGTGATTACTCTCCAAAGGCACAACGGAAGAGCCATGTTTTCAGGTCTTTCTTAAAGGCTGCTAGTGTGGGGGCTTGCCTAATCTCACCAGGCAGTGAGTTCCACAATCGGGGGGCCACAGCAGAGAAGGCCCTCTCCCTTGTTCCCACAAGGCGGGCCTGAGATATTGGCAGTGGTGACAGAAGAGCCTCCCCTGATGATCGAAGGGATCGGGCAGGTTTATAATAGGAAATATGGTCACAAAGGTAGGTGGGTCCCAAACCGTTTAGGGCTTTATAAATGATGGCCTGCACCTTGAATTGGGACCGGAAAATAAACGGCAGCCAGTGGAGCTCCTTGAACAAGGGAGTGGATCTCTCCCTGTAACTCGCCCCAGTTATTAGTCTGGCCGCCGACCGCTGGACTAGTTGTAATTTCCGGGCCGTCTTCAAGGGAAGCCCCACGTAGGGCGCATTACAGTAGTCCAGTCTAGAGGTAACTAAGGCATGCACCACTGTGGTCAAGTCAGACTTCACGAGGTATGGTCGCAGTTGGCGCACGAGTTTTAGTTGTGCGAAAGCCCTCCCGGCCACCGCCGACACCTGCGCCTCAAGAGTCAGCGCTGAGTCCAGGAGGACCCCCAAACTGCGGACCTGTGATTTCAGGGGGAGTGCAACCCCGTCCAGCACAGGCTGCCACCCAATACCCCGATCAGACGAGCGACTGAGCAGGAGGGCCTCTGTCTTGTCAGGATTGATCCTCAGTTTGTTCCTCCTCATCCAGTCCGCCACAGCGGCCAGGCACTGGTTCAGCATCCGAGGGGCTTCCTTGGAGTTAGATGGAAACGAGTAGTGGATTTGCGTGTCATCTGCGTAGAGATGGCAACGCCCTCCAAAACTCCGGATGACCTCTCCCAGCGGTTTCATGTAGATGTTGAATAGCATGGGGGATAGGATAGACCCTTGCGGGACCCCACAGGTCAATGGCCAGGGGTCCGAGCAGGTGTCCCCCAGCTTCACCATCTGGGAACGACCCTCCAGGAAGGACTGGAGCCACAGCAAAACCGTGCCACCAAGCCCCATCCCGGAGAGCCTCCCCAGAAGGATACCATGGTCGATGGTATCGAAAGCCGCTGAGATGTCCAAGAGAACCAGCAGGGTCACACTCCCCCTGTCCAGCTCCCTGCGGAGGTCATCCACCAAGGCGACCAAAGCCGTCTCAGTACTGTGCCCAGGCCTGAAGCCAGACTGCGAGCGGTCCAGAAAATCAGTGTCATCGAGGAATTCCTGGAGCTGCGTGACAACCACCCGCTCCAGAACCTTACCCAAAAACGGGAGGTTGGAGATTGGTCTGTAGTTGTTACATACAGATGGGTCCAGGGAGGTCTTTTTTAATAGCGGTTTTACTACCGCGTGCTTAAAGCAGGATGGAACTGTCCCCTGACCCAAGGAGGCATTTATAATAGCCACAAACTAATCCAACAACCCATCTTTGGCCAGCTTAACCATCCAAGAAGGACAAGGATCCAGAGCGCAAGTGGTCGCCCTCACACACCCAAGAATCCCCTCCACGTCATCTATAAGCTATCCAAGGTGCTGAACCTATTTTAGGAATTGGAAATACCATGAGTGGAGCCTTTGAAATCTAATTGGAGGGCTATCCACTGCTTCTGACTATTTCCCTATCTGTTCCTTTCCTTCAAAAGGCCCTCTCTTTCTCACCTATTTCAACACCTACATGTTTCCAGTTCTATTTTGAAGCCCTGAAGTCCAGAACATGGATGAAACCGAACATAGGTTGTCATAGGAGTTTAAGGAGAAAGCATCTGGTCAGGAATCATGATGTGATGAGCATACAAGACATAGTGGTAATCTGGCAAGACATAAATGTTTATGATGGCAGGGAGAGATTATCCTGAGGGTATTAAGACTGGTGTGGCATGCCTTTGAAGCATATCCATGAAAAGAATATGTGGAGCAGCTGTTTGCGCATGATGCCACTCATTTGTCTTGATTCTATCTGGTGGACTTAGAGGATAAATAATTGGTGAGGAAATTTTATAAAGAATCTCTTGGCCTCGTATCTGCAGACTGTCTGCCTCAAAGATTAGGTATGTTACTGTACTGGCTTACAAAAAGTTTGCTTGCACTAAATTCAACAAAAAAAAATTCAGCACCATGGAATCATAGAATAATAAAATTGGAAGAGACCAATAGGGTCTTCCAGTTCAACTCCCTGCTATAAATAATGATCATCAGCATCGTTTGGAAAAGTTACGCTTGAGGTGTTCAAAGAAAAGAGGCAAATGAAGAGCCTATGGAAAGCAAATAGAAGTGTACTACATGTGTATGTACCTTCAAGTCATTGTTGGCTTATGGTGACACTATGGATTTCAGAGTACTAGGTGTGATTAATATTATGTATCTCACAGTGCTATACATTTGGAGACTGAAGCAAAATTTCACTTGAACAGTTAGATTTCAATTTGGAGGTGCAATGCCATAATTCCCCCTCCATACCTTGAGAGTGCCTCAGGCATAGAAGCAACACATACATCTAGGTGAGGAGGAGATGAGGAAATGGAGAAAACACTGTACCCTGTGTTATTGAATACCTGTGTACCTACATTTAACTTTGGAGGTCTTTTTTTAAAAGCTTGTGACTCCCAGATGAGGTGAATCAGGTGACTACTGAGAAGAAGACTTACATTTTTGAAGTCTTCCTAATTCTACTAGTACTATACAATGTTTATTGAAAAATTATATTATACCTCAAGTGCTGTGTTGCTGTTAAATAGCTAATGGCTACTGTGTATTAGAGGTAACAGCCTTCACATGATTATGCAGATTGTTAGCTTTCGGACTTCCTGTTCATTACATTTTAATGGCAGGCACTCAGCTCATGAATCACTTTAACCCACATCCATTTTTCTTTCTCTTCTATCTCTCTCTTCCATAAAACCACATATTTGATTATGACTATGTTTGAGTAAGTAACATTATTTTATGTTTTCACAAAGAATAACCAAGTTTACTTCCTTCTGTGCTAGACACTGTTGGTAGGTGGGTGGGCATGGGACTGGTTCTTCTTCAGTTTCTGCCTTGAAAATTTAATTACACTGTCTGAGAGACCAGCAATTATCATGCATATTTCCCAAACTTGCTAGAGATCTAAGCATCCTCCAAGACCATGACTCATGGCTTTGTTAACATTCCTCCTCCCTCTATTATCCCAAGAAAACACTCATAGGAGCTTACTCTGCTTTAAAGTATCTGCCCAAGGTGCTGGGCCTTATTTCCTACCAGGATCAGCAGCTTGAACAGCTCCATTCAAGTTCTGACTAAAATTGAGAACAGATTTTCCATTCCACTGGCATGGAAGGCGCCAGTTGCCCCTGCTATCTGGAGATCAAAGAAAGCTGTGGGGAAATCTAATTGCATTTGAACGCAGGTGGAAAACGTCTGCTCTTATTGTCAACTCAGGCAATGCGTTATATTGAGAAATGACAGTCATTACAAAACTATGAAGAAAAAACAAACCAAGAAAGAAAGAGGAATAAAGAAACAGATGTGAGAGAGTTCCTCTCAAGACCATTTAAAGCCATAGACATGGAGGCAGTGATAATTCCAGCAGAATGCAGAGGTGGGTTTAAATAGGCATATCATTAACATACTTAGAACAAGGTAATTATGTTCATTAACTAATAGAAGCCCTTAAATTGCAGGGAAGACAAAATACCACAGGCCTTGAAATGCCATCTAGTTGTTTTGGTGGCATTTTCCAAAGTGTATTCAGAGATTGTTTTTATTATGTGTGTGTTTTGAAAGCAAAATAATTTCTCTGCATTCATTAAGCATTGTTGTGTCCAGCAAATTATCCTCTCTGAGTACTGAATACCTTCATCTATTCTGTGCCAAGATTGAAAGTGCTACAAAAGAAATCAGTGCAGAAAGTTAGAGGAGGGAAGACTTTGGACTCCCAGATGCTTATTGCAGGCAGAGACTGGAGGCATATGGAAGTTTCCAAAAAGCCCAGAAGACATGGTTTTTTCAAATTATTTTTACTGTATGCATTTTTTGATCTTGTTGGTATACTGAAGAACAACCCTGCTGCTCAGAAATGTCAGCCCAATTAAGCAATGTACCACAAACAAACAAAATATTCCTTTTAAAGTCATACTGGAAAACATTTTTTTCATACTATTAGGCTTTTCAGAGACTTTAGTTCAAAGGAAATATTGGCTGTCATACTTAGTGACTTTTATAGCTGTAAATCCAATGTATGCCTGAGTATGTTGTTTGCCTTTTGGGTTTTTGTTTTTGTCATTGCAGATTTTTATTTATTTATTTATTACAACATTTATATTCCGCCCTTCTCACCCGACAGGGGACTCAGGGCGGCTTACAATAAAACACACATATAAAAATTGTACAATACACTATAAATAAGATTAAAAATTATTAGCTTACATCAACATTCATAAACACATTCTAAAATGCAAATGGGCGTGTTCAAGAATTTTGGTATTCCCTCCTTCCTTCCACAGCTTCTAAACTCTTCTAAGAGTTGGGCACCCACTCTGATGATTCGTGACCTCACATATCCCAGTTTTCATCCGTGAAATTTTGGAGGGTTCATTGTGGAGTGAAATAGATTTGTGTATCGCTTTTTAATACATGGTTATGAAATGACAACACAAATAGCACCCCTTTTGGTCTTGCCGACTACTTGTGTCTTGTTCTTCCAGTTCCTCCCTTCTCTCACCATTTTGATTCTACTTTCTTTGGATGCCACACATACCTTTAAACATGCTCACATTTTGTAACTGCCCCCCCTACGCTAACCAAAGCAAGGCATACAATCTGCTTGAAGATTATGTAAACACTGCTATTGATTTTGGATTATCTTTCAAGGACATGAACAACACACCTTTTACAGTATGGTTTACTCAGTGAAAAATGAGAAAAGAACACCTGGAAATAATTTATAACATTCTTTTTTAATGCAAAGAGACAATGTCTAGAAATAGAACCCTTTCAAACTAAACAGTTATAGTGCTATGATTCCACATTATCTGCCATGACAACATCCTATGGAATCCTATGGGATTTGCAGTTGGGGGTTATTAGAATTCTCAACTACCACTCCCAGGTTTCCATAGGATGCAGCCATGGCTGTTAGTGTGGAATCACAGTGCTATACCAGTGCAGTGTGCAGGGGACCATAGTCTAAGGAGTTTCAGTTCACAAACAGCAATATGGGAAAAGGGAATTGTGATATATGTTGAACACTGAAGGAAAACCTATTGAACCATGGCCAAGAACAGATAAAATAGAATATTACTAGGGATGACCTTGGGACTGGACAAGCTAAATGTCAAGATGAAGGGGATGAAGGGAAGTTTAATAATTCATTTTTGGGGCATGAGGTTTGTTTTAACCCCTTCTCCCCAAAATAAGCAACCTAAGTAGAGGTGTGATCGATCAAAACCAAGGGCCAATCCAGCCTGGTATACCTTTCCCACAATAGCAAATACATTCATATGAGACTTCATACTATATAAGAACAATAATGCCCTCCCACCCATATACTTGATTTACTGAATATCCTGCCTTTGATAGAGGAGGAAATACGTAGCTATGATGACTGGTAGCAATAGAGAGAACCAGCATGGTATAGTTGTTTGAGCATTTAACTATGGCTCTGGAGATCAATTTGATTCCCAGCCCACTGGGTGACCCCAACATTCCCAGCCTCGGAAAACCTCATGATAGGGAGACCTTAGGGTCACCATAAGTTGGAATTGACTTGAAGGCACGCAACAAGAAAACATTCCAAATTGTAGATAATAGCCCATTAGTATATTTGTTTTGTCAACTATCAGCAAGATTATATTGTTGATCAGAGCATGACTGAATGCTGTTTCCATTAGATGGGGGCTGATCCAGAAGAAATCACTTAGCTAGGCATAAGCTAATACAGGATTCCAGCCATTGTTTTTAAAGTCAGAATTGGCAATCTCACCCTCTTCTCCCACATTCATCATGAGGACAGCCCTGTGTCAAAATGGATCCAGGAGATCCAAATTGGTGGTTGGCCTTCATGTTTGCAAACAAAAGGTAGAACTTGACATAGAACTGATTCCAAGAGAAAACATTCTTCCTTTGTTTACGTCGTGGCATCACAAGTCCAAATAGCATATGGAAATCATGAATGTCCTTGCTGAAATATCAGTCTAATGAGGGATTTTTTTGTGGCCAAAGTGGCTCTGCAACAAAAATGCAAATGTTATTCTTTGGGACTTCAGCTCCCAGAATTCCCAACCTGCATCTGAAGGATGGCCTCTGAAGGATTTTGGGAGTTGTTCTTTGGTTTTTTCCTGAGCTCTGCATACAGCTCTTGCCAGGTTTACAACATGCTGCTTGTTGAAAGATATAATTATACATTCCAAGAAGCAGCTCGGGAAATGCAGTACCTTTCAGCCATCTCAACTATTCATAACCTTTCTTTATCTATCTGTAACATCAGTATTATTATCAGTTTGACAGGTGTCACCTTGAACAGGTTTTCTAGATGAATGCAATTCAATTTTTTTATGAAGTCAATATTAAAAATAATAGAAACAAAGTACCTGGCTCCATTTCAAGCCTAGTGTATACACATGGGCACATCTGTCAAGTTAACATTACTAGGCGGCACCTTGCAAGTCTTCAAATACAGTTGAAATGTAGGGCTTAGTTCAATTGCTGTTTCTTAATGGGGCTCCCATTTGCAGTTCTACTTTGTCTACACTTGTTCTAGTAAAGTAACAGTAGATTTTCACATTCTCGTTTAGAAGATAAACAGAGGCAGCTCCAAATTTGTGATATGTTTATATTTTTAAGAAGATAATCATGAATACATCTTTACTGTATAATTGCAACATTTTAATTCCACTTTAATTGCCATGGCTCCAACCTATGTAATTTTGAAATTTGTGACCTGATGAGAGATTTCCCTACTGTACTTCCTTGAACTATAGCATTAAGACTTTCTAGCAAATAATTCTAAGGATCTCACTAAACTACAAATCCTAAGATTCCATAGGATGAAGCCATGAAAATTAAATAGTATGGAACTAATTTAATTGTGTAGTGTCGAAACAGCCCATGATTTACTATACTCCTTGTCTCTTTTTCACAGAAAGTGGACTCAAGCACCCTTAAAAGAATCATGTTGCATAAAAGGATAATTGGCCTTTATCTCACCAGTAATGCAAACCAACCATAAGTTGTTCTTTCTTACAGGCCGGTGGAAAAATTCCACATATAGGAATTCTAATTCCTTTTTAACAGAACCCTATCACCCACTAATTAGAGATACCAATTAGGAGAGATCATGCATAGTGGAGTCCACAGGTGACTGTACTTTATGAGCCACAAGTTATATATACAAATACAAACCTTGGTTACTACAACTCAAATTGGCTTGCAAAACTGCACAGTAACTTGGTGTGCATTTATATTTGAGAATTAATGCAGTTAATGAATCCTTCTGGACTTATGTCATTGTTTTGGTCAGACTTCTCCAATAGTTAAAAATAAAAAGAAGCTTGGGGCACTTTCACACTACATGGTGCTATGATTCACGTTAACTGCCATGGCTCAGTCCTATGAATTCCTAGGATTTGCAGTTTTGGGAGGAGCATTTAAGATTCTTGCTCAGAGAGCTCTAGTACTTCATCAAACTACAAACCTCAGGTCTGATGAGATGCAGCCATGGCAGTTAAAAATAGAAACACAGTGCTAGAATTGTGGCCCTTGATCATGTGACCCCCAGTTCATCTGAACCAGAGCAAAATGTGTTGCCAATTTCTTCTCTCAGCAAAACTGTCAGCTTCTTTTATTTAACTTTGGGATCCAACAATAACAATGACAACAAAGCAATGCTCATAAGAGACTTGGAAAAGGTAATAATCACAGTTGATCATGAAATATCCTTTCATCTTTCCTACCTACTTTTTATCGCATTGTGGGACAAGTTAGCCATTTACATTGTGGATTTAAATTGCTAGGTTTGACCCTAGAATCAAAGTGCCAACTGGACTTTGTACTTGCCCATGGTTCAGCCTTTATTCAGCCATTTTTAGAACGGTGGCAGGGAACATGGGGCAGAGGAACCTTTTATGATAACTTGCAACCATGAGGCATTACCCTTTTCGAGGTTGATAAGAGGGGAATGTTTGCTTATTTATCAGTTGCGTATCCTGCCCTTCATCCAAGGAGAGCTGAGCATGAATTGAACTGAGTCCCAGAGTAAGCTGGCTACATCCTTGCAACAACCCTAGAAAACACAGAAGCATAAGATTAGCCTTGTGAGATCATTCTGTTTTATCTAGCTTTGTACTACTCACAGTGGTCAGCATGTTGCCCTGAGAATGCTGAATATGGCAACAATAGTTCCCTCCCAAACCCATTCTTACTTGCCAACTGCTGGCTTTCTGTTGCATACTAGAGGTTGTACATTGGTCTACTAAAATTTTAGCTAATCCCCTTTGAAAGCTACCTACAGGTCAAATAGCATGTTATTTCTTGTTGTGTTCCTTCAAATCATTTCCAACATATGGCAATCCTAAGGTGAACATATCATTGTGTGTTCTGTTGCTGAGAGTGTACTACTCCTCTAAAGTAATCCAGTAGGCTTTCATAGCTGAGCAAGGAGTAGAAACCTGGTCTTTTGAGCTATAGTCCAACATCTGATCACTACACCGTGCTACTGACTTTTAAAAAAGCTCAATGATTTTAAGTGCGGGCACTTTCATTTTAAGTTTCTACACAAAATTGCGCTCCCCATTCTTTAGCTATTTGCCTTTGAAAGTGCCATTTGCAGTAAATAGAACCAATTTTTCAAGAGCAAATAAAAAAGGGGCATGTTTTGTTTTGTTTTGTTGACTAGAAACTTTCAACAAGGCTGTGATCCAGAACAGAAATTCAGTGCCAGATTGGAAGCTACGCAGAAACATTCCTTGCAAAATAGAAGTGGTGACACTAAGTATCCTTTTTGAAAACTGTGAATTATGTAATGTTGAGTCTGGCCCTAGGCCACCATTGTCCTCACATCCTCTAGCCAGAGAATTCTATAAATCAGTTGTGCATAACACAAAGAGCTCTGCAGCTTTGGCTGAGTATGCAGTTTACAAGACGTTGATGAATTCTGCAGAAAATGCAGATCAATAAGTTTCAGGGAAATTCTCAATCCTAGAGTTGGAAGGAACTGCAAAAAGCATCTATTCCAACTTCCCACCCTGCAGGAATACACTGCTAAAGCAGTCCTGAAAGCTGCGTGTCCAGTTTCAGTTTAAAGACCTTTGAGGCGATCTGTCCCACTGTCAAACAGCTCTTATAAAGAGTTCTTACTAATGTTTAGGTGGAATTTCTTTCCTTATAATTTGAATGAACTGATTTTTGATGTAATCTCTGAAGCAGCAGAAATCAAGCTGGGTTCATTTGCTACATGATATCCTTTTAAATATTTAAAGATGGCTATCATGTCACACTTCAATCTTCTATTCTCTGAGTTAAACACATCCTCAGCTCCCTAAGCATTTTTTCATAAGCCTGGTTTCCAGACCTTTGACACTTAGGTCACTCAGCTCCAGACACGTTCCAGCTTGTCAGTGTCCTTGAACAGTGGTGCCCAGAACTGGACCCAGTATTCCAGATGAGGTCTAAGCAAGGCTAAATCTCCACTGCCCTATATGCCAAGATATGATCCCAGATTATCTGCTTTGAACTGGATTATATGAGTCTACACTGTCAGATAATCTGGGATCAGATCCTGGGATATAGGGCAGTGGAGATCTAGCGCAAAGCTGGACCCATTCTGAAGGGACATAGGGAAACTTCATTGTTATGCTCAAACTAATCAGAATAAGTTTTGTAGAATGAGGGAGTGCATTCTATCAAGCCAATCTGAGCAAGCTTTAAGATCTCTAAAGGAAGCCCATCACTTGGTTCTCAAAAGCACAACTGATGGATAAGGTACCAATGGACCTTTCTTGTGTCTGCTTCCAGGCTATGTAACTCCTTGCATAGGGAGCATAAGATGGCTTCTTCCTTGTTGTCCTTCCTTCAGACAATGAAGACTACAGTTGGCCTTTCATATCCACAGATTCAGCCATCCACAACTTGAACACACACACACACACATATTCCCAAAAGCAAATCGTGATATTTCCATTTTATATAAAGGGCATCATTTAACTATGTCATTGTATATAAGAAAGCTTGAGAATCCATGAATTTTGTTATCCAGTAGGGGAGTGGTCCTGGAAACAAAACCCAGCTGTTACCAGAAATCCAATATATTCTATTCTGACAAACTTTTAGAAACTGATTGTAAAGACGTTTAAGAGTGTGCCATATTATTAATTCTTCTTGTCAAATAATTGATATTTTATTTAATTCTATTGATGGTTTAATTACATTTTAACAAAAAACATTTTAAATATTTTATGTAAAATATGTATGGGGTTATAATCTGTATTTGCTTTCATCTATACAAACTACTCTCAATGGTAGAGGCAAGGAGTGGGGGATCAAATAACAAAGTATGACTCACACCTCCTTATGACTAGCATCATTTATAATGTCTCAAAATGGTAGCTCTGATTCAGACATTGAACAACTCCTGTCATCCTTTGTCACTGGCAATGCTGATGCAAATTAAAATTTATTAACAATTCAAGGACCACAATTTGCCCACCTATGTTCTAGCCTATTGGCTTCAGACACAATGTAAATGAATAATTAATGCAACTGTATAACCACCTGGGCATCTGAGAAACTGGAGCCCCCAGTGGTGCAGACAGTGGGTTAAACCCTTGTATTGGCAGGACTGCCAACTGACAGGTTGGCAGTTCAAATCTAGAGAGTGTGGGTGAGCTCCCTCTGTCAGCTCTAGTTCCCCATGCAGAGACATGAGAGAAGCCTCCCTCAAGGATGATAAAACATCAAACATCTGGGCATCTCCTGGGCAACATCCTTGCAGATGGCCAATTATCTCACACCAGACGTGACCTGCAGTTTCTCAAGTCACTCCTGACATGGAAAAAAAATCTGGGAAACTGAGAACATGGAAACACACAGCTTACTATCCATGCTGGACTTTGTAGTCAACCTACTCTCTACTCTGCCAGTGTTACTCAACATGCTTTTTAAATAAAAGGCAATTCAGTGAAACAACTACTGCTTCTCACAATTACAGGATACTTCTGAGCATGTCTACTCTGAAGGAAGTCCTGCTAACTCAGTAGAGGTCTAACTCCAGGTAAGTGTCAGATTCCAACTTTAGTCTCATTTCTTTAAGATGGCAATTTGTCACATAAGCAAACAACAACAAAAAAAACCAGCCCCAAATCTTGTCATTGTTGCCTCTCCCCCTCCTTTAGGTTTGCCTACTTATGCAAGTACAAATTGCCGAGAGATCTGAGTCAGGGTTTAGGGCAGCAGACATCTGGCAAAGCTACTGTGAATAAATAAAGTTAAGCTCTCCTTACTGAAATACGGTAAAGCACAATGACACTTACATAAGGGATTACACTTCTCAAGCAAAAGGATAATGTACATCTTTAAACAAAAGATGATAAACACAGCATGCAGAGAGAGAAAGATCCAAAGTAACACAGAAACAATTGCAATTTCAAACATAGAACACTAAGAACACTAAGCAAGATTTCTTATTGATATAGATCTTCCACCCTATCTCAAGGTTCAATGTAGGTTATAGAATACAAAAGGCTTCTTGGTCTGAAATGCCGACTTGTTTCCTCCAAAAAATCCTGCTTGGTCAGGGGTCATGCAGATATGACAATTCACTGAAACCCAAGACAGAAAGGCTGTTCTCTTGAACACCGCCAGTGCTACCTAAAGTTTTTTTGTTTGCAGTCAGAGTTTCTTGGTTCCCAGTGTTCAGCTTCTTGGCTCTGGTTCCTTTCATCTCACATTTCGCAATACACCAATGATGTGTATCAACCATGTATGATTGCGACTTTCATTTCTATCATGTGGGTTTTTTATGTGCTTGGTGGTATTGTTAAGAGAAGCATTTACAAAAGACAGGTGAAACCAGAGATGCTATACGCAGCCACTTTTCATACCTGCTCATTATGTTTGTAATAGTTATAATTATGGAACAAACCAAAATGGCCTCCACCCTCCAACTTCCCGAAAAGTGCTTTTCAAGCAGCTGTTCCAACAAACATTCTGAACCTAACAATATTTTGTGAATATTTTGTGGTATGGAGAACCATCTCTCTTTGAATCCAATTTATATGGGTCAATGCCTTCTTACCCACATGACATTAGATTCTCTTAATATCTACTTGCTTGTCAGCTTCAGTTGCCTCATGATACTGAGGGAATCAGGATTTCAACTCAGAGGAGATTCCACCTCCACCAGAGTCCCCTTTACATAACAGAAGGGTCACTTTGTTATTGTTTATTCATTCAGTTGTTTCCGATGCTTAGTGACCTCATGGACTAGCCCACACCAGAGCTCCCTGTTGGCTGTCACCACCCCCAGCTCATTCAAGGTCAAGCCAGTCACTTCAAGGATACCACCCATCCATCTTGTCCTTGGCCAACCTCTCATTCTTTTTCCTCAGCATCATTATCTTCTCCAAGCTTTCCTATCTTCTCATTATGTGGCCAAAGTACTTCATCTTTACCTCTAACATCCTTCCCTCCAGTGAACAGTCGGGTTTTATTTCTTGGAGTATGGACTGGTTTGATCTCCCTATCTGAACTTTTCTACTATCCCTTCAGCTTTCTGTGTCACAAAATGAGAGGATCCTGTAAGAAATCAAGCTTATTAAAGGCACACCGAATTTATGTCCATAGTATATATTGTCAGGTCTGAAGGTGGCAAGAACTGATGTTCTACTTTATCTTTTCTACAGCAAGCCAGATAAATAGACTGTGGTTTGTTGTTGGGTCATTTATATAGTTTCTGGGCTAGAAAAACCATAACCCCTTTCTCTGGCTGGTCAGGAAAGAAACAAGTCAGGATACCAAACTCTGTCAGACTCAAATATTACAATAAACAGACTATGAATATATTATCCCTATCTTAACAATTCCCAATGAAAGTGGAAACAACTAGACAACATGTAACAGCCCGTTGTGTCATCACCTAGTCCCCAAGCCATAATTCTTTGACATTCAAGTTTGTCATGTCATCCAAATGTGCCCAGAATTGTCATATGGCTATTTTCAAACCTGAATTCACATGACATTTGCTTAGATTTTTCTTTTTCAATTGCTTTTCACCTCTGTCAGTTGTGTGACATGAATATAAAATGCTACAGTATTAAGAAGCAAGGTGAAGAACTTTTAAAAAATCTGGAGCCTTAAAAACATGTTTAGGAAGAATAGATCAACAGTAATAATATTTACTCAGAAGTACATACCATTGAAACCAACTTCCTAGTAACCAAGTTTACAGTTTACAATCTCATAGACTGATCATGTGTATGTTTACTTGGAAACAAATCACCCAGAGCTTAGTGATACTAACTGCAGCCAGGTTGCTAACTGAAACTGGCTACAAGGAACGGACAACCCCCCTGTGCTGCAGCTTCACTGGCTGCCAGTCTGTTTCTGGGCACAATTCAAAGTGCTGGTTTTGACCCTTAAATCCCTAGACAGTTCAGGTCCAGGGTATTTGGCTGACTGCATCCCCTTGTACAAACTTGCCCGAGCCCTGAGATCTTCAGGAGAGGCCCTTCTTTCGGTTCTACCTCCATCGCAATCTCTGTTGGCAGCAACGAGAAAGCAGGCCTTCTCAGTAGCTGCCCCTCGACTTTGGGAAGCCAGAATGGCCTCCCCTTCCTGTTGTTCTTCTGGTTGCAGGCTAAAACCTTTTTATTCAGACAAGCTTTTAAAGATAAAGGGTCTTAAGATCAAGTCAGGGGATGCTGTGGTTTTGTATGTCTTTATGGATTTAATCTGAATTGTTTTTAATCTAAGATCCAGTAAGGGGATGCTGTGGTGTTAACTTTGAATATGCATTGAATACATTTGTATGGTTTTTAACTGTGAACCTTTTAATACTGTTTATACTTAATGCTGTTTAAAGTTTGCGTATTTGTATATTTTAAACTGTGTGTTGATTCTTTTATGTTAAGCCACTTTGAGTCTCCTTCGGGGGAGATAAAGCCAGGTATAGGGTTGTTGTATGTCTTTCGGGCTGTGTGGCCATGTTCCAGAAGCATTCTCTCCTGACGTTTCGCCCACATCTATGGCAGGCATCCTCAGAGGTTGTGAGGTACCTCACAACCTCTGAGGATGCCTGCCATAGATGTGGGCGAAACGTCAGGAGAGAATGCTTCTGGAACATGGCCACACAGCCCGAAAGACATACAACAACCCTGTGATTCTGGCCATGAAAGCCTTCGACAACACACAAAGCCAGGTATAAATATATTAATAATACTAATGATGCTTAATACTGTTTTAATATTGTATATTTTAAATTGTATTGTAATGTTTTAAATGTTAGCCGCTTTGGGTCTTCTTATGGAGAGAAAAGGCGAGATATAAATAAATGTAATAATTATAACAACAACAACTCCTAGGAAAGAGTACATACCTCAGAAGTCTTAAAATCAAGACTGAAACTCTGTGGACATGAGTCGTCCTTTGACTTATGTCACTTCTTTTAGAAATGTACTAAGCAGGTTCCAGTGTTTTGCCACCTTTCTTTTCTCTCACTTGCAAAACTGTTTAATCCCCAAACCTGCTCTGGAAGATTTCCCAGACTTCTTTGGAAGGTTTTGTGGGCACACAGGGACAGGGGGATGGAGTAAGTCTGGCTCTGCTGTTTTTTTGATCCTCCTAACAATTTACAAACTACAATGACGGGTTGACTATTCCTTATCCGAAATATTTGGGACTCGGAGTGTTTGGAATTTTTGAATTTTTGGGAATTTGGAATAGTTCTATTTGCATATAGATACATAATATCTTGAAGTTAGGACTCGAGTGTAAACAAAAAGATCATTTATGTTTCATATACACCTTATATACATAGCTTGAAGATAAATTTTATACATTTTTAATAATTGTGTACATCAAACCTCTATCTCAGCTACCCATGCAGACAATTTCAGAGTACTTCAGAGTTTTGGATAAGAGAAGCTCAATGTATTACAAAACTGTATTAATATAATCCATCAAGTCAATCTCTAGTAGGAAGTTAAGAACAGCATGAATTGAAATGTGAGTGGAATTCTCTTGGTGGAAAACATCAGCACCTAAATGTGTTCTAGAGTTGTACAAGAGCGGTGAGATAAGCCAGACAATGGCCTGAATGCCATTGTTAGTCCCAAGAACAGTAGACCCATGGAATCAATGGGATTTCTCTATGTGTTGATTCGCCTCATTCATGGATTTTAATGGGTCTGCATTATCTAGGACCAAGCAATGGCAGAGGGTTGGGCTAGATGGCCCTTATGATCTCTTTAAACCCTAAGATTCACTGTATCTGCCAGCTTCCAACAGCCTGATTTCTCACCAATGTCTTTTTATTGTTGCTGCACTCATGTTTTTTCTTCCCACCACCATTGCCTCCGCCAGCATAGCATCAACAAGATCCCAGCCTCAGCAGTGATTCATGGAAATTAATGAAGCCCTTGGCTTGTATGAACTGAGTATAGTTAGTACTGACACCTGCACCATTCCAATGATTTATAAAAATGAAAGAACTGTCCCTTGAAAACTAATCCTGCAGCATTACTTCTCTGCTTTTGTTTGCATCTGATCTTTTAATCCATGATCTCTGAACTGTAGAACTGGCTGCCCACGTTAAGCTCTTTGCAGTAAACACAGGTTGTGCACTTTCAGCAAATATTCCTTGGTAAAAAATGATTCTGGACGCATTCCTCAACAGACTTACCTGGCACTAAATCCTCACAGATTTGATTTCAGACTAGCCTTATGCAGAATTGCTCTGTCATTTAGCTAAAATATATGGTGAGAATGTTTAGGTGGAATGGAGGAAAAATGATATATAATTATGTTCGTAGACAGTCTTATCAATGTGGCTAAAGGGCTTTTGAGGGATTGGGTAATAATCTATTAAAGTTTGTGCCAAAATAACTTGTTGGTGTCAAAGATTAAACTGGAGTAGACGAATGCAGCTATTCCATTGAAATTTGTCAGTATAGAAGTTTCTTCTAAACCTCAATCTGAAATGTACTTCAAAATAGAACAGCATGAGCTGTTCTCCTAACTATGGTGGCCTCAAGTGAACACTCAACCTAGTCCACAGCTACAACTGTTCGAGCCAGGCATCCTACTGCTTCAGAATAAGCAGAGTGGTCCACAGTATCTGTGTCAATCTCAAGGCCAACCCAAGATGTTTTGCTGCCTGAAGCAAAGGACAAAATAGTTGCCCTTTGAACATACAAAACTCATCTGGACTGGCAGCTGAAATTTATTTCTACACTGACAATGGCACAAAATACCAAAAAGCAGCAAGGTAATGTAGGGGTGCAGAACAGGCAGTTTGGCATACACAACTCTGTTCTTCATGAGAAAGAAAAACATTCTTCACCCATGGCTAGATAGATATCTCTCCCCCAAAGCAAAGCTTGATTTTGCTCTTTTATCTAAGGGACATCATTTTACTATACTATTGTATATAATGGTACTTCAAGCATTCGTGATTTTGGTATTTATGGGAGGGGGATGTTCTGGAACCAAACTCCAATGGATCCCAAGGACCCACTGAATTTTGAAGAAAAACACCTTTCTTAGAAGGTAAAGGTACTCATTTCAGTACTACAAAAGTAATATGGATATCAAATGGAGTTCCTCAGTCAGAAAATGCATCTGTTGCCATTCGGAATATAACAGTAAAACAGATTATGCTGGCACAATGGAACTGAGACACACACTGCCCATGGGCCTGGGTCACAAAACTTTTGTATGCCAAGTTTCAAAGAAATAAATTCAGGTACATTGCTGTTTTTGTCAAGGAGCAGTTACCTAAACTTTTTATGAAATGGAGAAATTTCAAGGTCAGCTTACAGTATGGTATGGGGACTGTTATTTGAAGCAAAGAGCTAAGAAGTCCTTGAACTTCTCTGAAGTATTTTGCTAATGACCACAGGCAGAGATGTTAGCATATTGCCATCATTTGCTGTTACTTTCTGCTGAGCCAAATTACATAGAGCTTTTTATAGCTATCTCATTGACTCTCATCAAAATTGGAATATAATGAAAGCTGTGCTATGCAGGAAATAGATTGGGGGGGGGGGTGGAGAACTTGCAAAGGCTTCTCGTTGGATTACTACTCCCCAGATTCTCTAGCCAGTATTAGTATTGGCCGTGACATGGTGATTCTGGGAGCTGGGGTTTTAAAATGTAGGTTGTCCAAGTTCAAGCACGGAGTTTAACCCTGTGCTGTGGACCTCATGAAAAGTACCCATATAAATGTAACATGTTCCATTAATTTACTCAATGCCATTATTTTTAAAGGATGGGGATTAAAAATCTGAAGGTCCTGAATGCCCTTCATACTCAGAATTATGGATTGCACCTACCTACCAAAACTTTAATACATTTTATCTCAGAAATATTAGCTGTTGGGGTACATTGCACTGCTATTGAAGCACACATCACTTGAGTTGGAACCATAAAAGTGTGAAACTAAGGCACTAAAGTGTGGCTTGGACAGAAGACATCCACATTTCTTCAGATGGATTAATGTGGCCTAGACAAATGACTGGCTGGATTTATAAATGATTTCCAATGAATGCAGATAGTACCAATGTCAGCCGGGCCATGACCTGCTGACACTGAAGGACTTGTCCAAGTGCTGATCCTTCTGAGTTGCTAGGATTCAGCACTTACAACAGTTCCCTTAAAATTCAAATCAAAACCTGGAGCAGATTCAAATCCCACTAACATCAGAACCACAGACTTCTACTTTTTGGATCAGAACCACAAACCATTACTGTTTCTGTATTTCTGGGCCAGAACTAAAAAGCTTCTCCAATTTCCAGATTTCTGGAGAAGAGCCACACTCCACTACTGCTTCCAGATTTCACCTTGCCAGAAGCAATAACTCACAACCCTTTATGTACCTGCTTGAATATAAGTTACATTGGGTTGCTGTGAGTTTTTCGGGCTGTATGGGCATGTTCCAAAAGCATTATCTCCTGACATTTTGCCCACACATCTATGGCAGGCATCTTCAGAGGTGTGAGGTCTGTTGGAAACTAGGAAAATAGGGTTTATATATTTGTGGAAAGTCCAGGTTGGGAGAAAGAACTCTTGCCTGTTTTAGTCAAGTGTGAATGGCCAGTTAACATCTCCCAACAAAGGATTCCCTCAGGCAAGAAGCAGTCAGGTTTTGAATCTGCAAGGCCATTAGATGCTAATCAAGGTGATCAATTGGAACACTCACACTTGCCTCAGAGTTCTTTCTTCCACCCTGGACTTTCCATAGATATAGAAACCCCACTTGCCTAGTTTCCAACAGACCTCACACTTCTGAGGACTATCTTAGATATCGGTGAAACATCAAGACAGAATGCTTATGGAACATGGCCTTACAGCCCAAAAAACTCCCAGAAACCCTGTGATTCCTGTCATGAAAGCCTTTGACAACACATAAGTTACATTATTTTCAAAATAAGTGCATGTCAGTATTGTGGTCTGATTTTCCAATGGCATTCCAATTTTTGTGCCAATTACTATAGATCTCAGGCATCTATCATAAATTTTCCAAGATTTTTGTTATTTATTGGACTTGGTCCAATTTTCATCTGCTTTTAATGGTCATTAGCATTTGAAACTTACTCCCCCAATTCTTATTACTCTCAAAGGCAAGTGTGCTTTCTAAGATACATACATGGAATCTATCTGAGCACGAATGGAATCTCTTCCAAAAATTTTAACAGGTAATCCCCCAGAATATTAACACTGTGTTTTCTGTGGTTTTGATTTCTTCTTGGAGGAGCGATCTCATTCTTTGGACTAAACAATTTTTTAGGCAAGTTTGCCTTTGCATGGGGGGGGGGGGGGGGGGAGACAGAGGCTGGAAGCAAGATGGTGCAAGTTTTGTTTCAGCCAGAGAACGAATTAAACAAACTCTAAAAAGGAACACATAGTGCCTTGAGTTTCTAAGGAGGAATTCAAGGATTAGAACTTCAAAAATAAAAGTCTATTGATGTGAAACAAAAGGGGATATAAGGAAACAGGGCATTCCAAAACGGAGTGAAATGCAAATGCTCTATCCCACCTTTAAAAAAAGTAGTAAACAAAGATCTGCTGGCTCACTTAAACATGTTTCAGTGTCAAAGCCACAATTAAGACCCAAAGTCTTGAAATGGCTACAACTCAGGCATGGACAAACTTGGGCCCTCCAGGTGTTTTGGACTTCAACTCCCACCAGCCTCAGGTTGAGGTGGAAACGGAAGGGGCCTGAGGCTGTTAGGAATGGTGGAGCTGAAGTCCAAAACACCTGGAGGGCCCAAGTTTGCCCATGTCTGCTATAACACAAGGTAATTTTGGTCCCCTGAAGATATTTCACTAGGAAACCCTGTGCCACTTTTGGAATCAGTGTGCCTATTTCTTGAAGTATATATGTATTTTAAACAACGAAATCCTTGTTTTATTTACGGGGAGAGGGAGGAGGGAGCAGCCCTTTTGCTAGGGGAGTATGTCTTCCAGGGAGAGGCATGTCTGTGGTGTCTTCCAGGGTACAGCAATCATAAATCCGCTGCCATTGATCCCAGCAAGGCTAATAGGTGGTTGTTTTGGAAGCAGGGAGGAAGCGGAGGAAGCAGAGGCAGTGCTTCCTCGTCCCAAGGTTTTTGCAGAATTGGCAGGAACTCCGGGATGTGTGTGTGGGGGGGTGGGGGGTGGCTATACGAGGGACTCGCAGACGGGCACCGAGTCCGAGTCCTGGCTGTGCATGGAGCTGAGGCCGGTGTCGGAGTCCTCGCCGTCGTCGTCGCGCTCCTCGGGGCCGGCTTTGCCGACGGTGCGGGCGCCCACCTGGCCCCACGCCTCGGGCGTCTCCGGCGAGGAGTCCTCCTCCTCCTCTTCCTCCCGCTCGTCCTCCTCCTCCTCGGCCAAGACTTGGGCCTCCAAGGCCTGGAGGGTGTCCGCCAGGGCCTGCGCCTCGCGCTCTTTCCGCTCCCAGGCGCGGCGCGTGGCCTCCAGCTGGCCCTTGACGGCGTCCAGGTCGGTGCTGAGGCGCAGCCCGATGTAGAGGCTGGTGCTGAGCTGAGTCCGGAGGCGCTCCTGCTCCACGGGCAGCTCCCCGCCGCCGCCTACCCCCGTCAGCTCGGTGGTCTCTCCGTCCGCCTCGCCCTCCTCGCCGTCGTCGTGGTCCTGGGGAAGGCTCCGCGCGGCCCGCAGCTCGTCCCTCCTCCGCCGCATCCAGCGCTGGTTGAGCTCCTCCTGGATCTCGAGGGCCAGGCGCTCCAGCAGCGCCTCCTGCCGCCCGCGCTGCTCCACCGCCGCCGCCACCTGCGCGCACCGACGCTCGTACAGCGCCAGCGCTTCTGCGTCTTCTCCTCCTTCTCCGTCTCTTTCCTCCCGCTCCTGGGCCTCGCCGCCCTCCAGGTAGGTCTCCTGCACGTAGTTGACGCCGTGGCGCTGCATGCGGTCCAAGTGGGTGCGCGCCTCGTAGCGGTCGATCTCGCGGTCCAGGTCGCGGAGGCGCTTGAGCTGCTGCCGGATGGTGTGGTCCTGCGAGAGGACCAGGTGCACCAGCGTCTCCATCCGCTCCGCCGGCGAGGAGGGGGCGGGGGGAGGGGGCAACTCGGGAGAAGCTCCTTCCTCCTCCTCCTCCTCGTCGTCTTCCCCTTCCTCTTCTCCCTCCTCGGGGGGCGGCGGGGCCCGGAGCGGCGGCGAGGAGGCGCCCCCCTTGCGCCGGTTGAGCTTGGCCAGCTTCCGGAAGGCCTTGCGGACCAGGCGCCGCTGCCGCTCGTGGCTCAAGGCCGGGCCGGGCCCGCGGGGGGCGGCGGAGGAGGAGGAGGCCGGGGCGGCGGGAGGCCGGGCGCGGAGCGAGGGCCGCTCCTTACTGGGCACCACCCGGGCCTGGGCGCTGCGGGGCCCGGCGGAGGGCAAGGAGGCCTCGCTCCGGAGCAGCACGAAGCGCACGTTCTCCTGCTCGGGGCCCCAGGCCGCCCACAGGCGCAGGATGCGCGTCTTGGCCGGCAGGATGCGCTCGAAGCCGCGCCACTTCTCCACCAGGCAGTACGCGGCCGGCGGACCCGAGAGGAGCAGGCCCCCGCCGCCCAGCTCCTGCGAGGAGGACGAGGACGACAGCGAGGACGAGGGCGGGCCCGGCTCCTGGCCCCGGGGCTCCTTTGGCGGCTGTGGCTGCTGCTGCGACGGGGCCCCGCGCTTGGCCCTCCGCCGCCCGCCCGCCGACGCCCGGCTGTCCTCCAGCAGCGCCCGCACCACATCCGCGCAAGTGGTGCGCTTCGAGAGGCCCGAGATCAGCTTCTCCTCCTGGCAGAGCCACACAGACAGCTTCGGCGCCTCCGGATCCATCGGGGCTGCTGTTCCTCTTCCTCCCTTCTCCGGCCCCTCCGCCGCCTGAAGCCGCCGCCGCCGCTGCCGGCCGGGTCCCCCATGGGAAGCCACTAAAGCGGCGGGGAGCCCAGCGGGGCCGTCATCGGACGCGGAGCCGCCCTCGCTCTCCTCCTCTCGGGGCTGCTCTACTCCACTCACCCGAAGCGGGAGCTCCCCATGAAGAAGAGCAAGAAGGAAGGAAGGACGGAAGCGCACGCCGCCCGGCGCCTACTCCTCCTCCTCCTCGAAGTGAGTCCTATTAGGAAGCGGCCAACTTCAGGAGCCGGGACGCCCTCACGCACACGCTCCTTGCTCCGCTCTCCGCCGCGTCTGTCTCTGGGCTCTCTCGGAGCGCCTTCGCCTGGCTGCCGCCTTTTCCTGGCCTGTCACGTGGGCCCCTCCTTCCCTCCCTCCCTCCCTCTTTCCTTCCTCTCATCCTTCCTTCCCTCTGCCTCTTGCTCAAGCTGAAGGGAAGCGCCAGCACTGGAGCCACAAATCCTCTCTGGGGACGGAGTGTCCCGCGCTTTTTCCTTCTCCTTCCATTTCATCCTGAGGGAGGGAGGAAAGAGGGCTGGCGTACTGCTTAGGGAAGAAAGTTGGATGCCGACCTTCAAAGGAAGCCACCCAAAGCCATGTTTGTTTCATTGCAGTGAAACTCTCCAGCTCTGTCATGAAGCACTTGGGAGAGTCAACGAACTGTGTAAAACAGGCATGGGCAAACTTTGGCTATCCAGGTGTTTTGGACTTCAACGCCCACCATTCCTGACAGCCTCAGGCCCTTTCCTTTTCCCCCTCAGCCGCTTAAGCCCAAGTTTGCCCATGCCTGGTGTAACACGAAAGAGGGAAGCAAGCCACCCTCTACCAGGGTTGTGAAAAGGTCAGATGGCTCCCAGGATTCAAGAGTTTGCTGTTTATTCCTTCAGTCTTCCTTCGGACTCTTCGTGACCTCATGGACCAGCCCACACCAGAGCTCCCCATTGGCCTTTGCCACCCTAGGCTCCTTCAAGGTCACGTCAGTCACTTCAAGGATACCATCCACCCATCTTGTTCATGATCTAAGAGAGAAAAGTCCCATTTGTTTCAAGAGAAGGAGAGGGTAAAGATGCCTTTTTATAAGGCAAGTGCAAAATGTGGGGCAAATCTCTATTAAACCCCAAACCAGCTTCTTGGCAAATACACTCAGAACTTCACTATTTTTCTTCATTTGTTCCTCCTGCTTTTTGTTACACACTGCTCATTTATATGATATTTTAGCATTGGGATTCCCCCCCCCCCCCCATAAAAAGGAAGGCGGTTAAAAATAGTAAAAAAGCACCCAAATCCCCATAGCAGTTAAATGTTTATGAACTATTAAAAATCACAGACACACAAAGCAGGAAAGCAATAACTCACAACCCTTTATGCACCTGCTTGAATATAAGTTACATTGGGTTGCTGTGAATTATTCAGGATGTATTGCCATGTACCAGAAGCATTCTTTTCTGACGTTTCGCCCACATCTTTGGCAGGTGTTCTCAGAGGTTGTGAGGTCTGTTGGAAATAGGCAAGTGGGGTTTATATATCTGGAAAGTCCAAGGTGGGAGAAAGAACTCTTGTCAGACCTCACAACCTCTGAGGATGCCTGCCATAGATGTGGACAAAACATTATGAGAGAGTGCTTCTGGGACAGAGCCATACAGCCCAGAAAACTCACAGCAACCCAACTCTTGTCTGTTTGAGGCAAGTGTGGGTGTTGCAAATGGCCAGCTTAACATTTAATGACCTTGCAGATTCATGGCTGCTACTTACCTGAGGAAATCCTTTGTTGGAAGGTGTTAGCTGACCCTGGTTGTTTCTTGTCTGGAATTCCCCTGTTTTCAGAGTGTTGTTCTTTATTTACTGTCCTAATTTTAAAATAAATTTAATACTGGTAGCCAGATTTTGTTCATTTTCATGGTTTCCTCCTTTCTTCCCTTAAGCAAGAAGCAGACAGGCTTTGAATCTGCAAGGCCATTAAATGCTAATCAAGCTGGCAATTTGTAACATTTACACTTGCCTCAAACAGACAAGAGTTTGTTTTCCCAACCTGAACTTTCTGCACTTATATAAGCTTCTCTTGCCTAGTTTCCAACAGACCTCACAGCCTCTGAGGATGCCTGCCATAGATGTGGATGAAACGTCAGGAGAGAATGGTTCTGGAACATGGTCATAGACCTTGGAAAACTCACAGTAACCCAGTGATTCCAGCCATGAAAGCCTTCGACAACAAACCAGGAAACGTTCACTTCCTATCTAATTGTATGATGTGGAGGAGTCCTCTGCCTTGAAAAAGACTAGGTTGGAAGCTTGCTGCATTACCTTTCCATGTTTGGATACTTCTGGTCTAAAAAAACAACCATTCCATGTTGGATGTATCACTTTGAGTTAGGCCAAGGGTGAAGCTGTTGCCTGTGATCCCAATTACAGTATTAGTGTTTCTATCTTAAGAAGGAGGGGCCGATGCCTTGGTGGCCTGGCAGGAAAGAACTAGCCTTTGGAACCTTGTTAAAGAGCTGGGTCCAAGAGAGCTTGCAAGGGAAGCACGTTGGGTGGGTTAATTAAGTGCTTTTCAGTAACGTTCAGGTGTTCAGGCTGCGTTGTTACAACTCCACGCGGCAATTGCTTTAGGCCCTATGCAGGCTTAGGCATATTTTATTAGTTTGGTTCTGCTACTTTTTACTTGGAAAAGTTTCTTCAAAAGCATAATGTGCATGTGCGTGCACACACATTGCTTTAAAGAAGAAAATATTAGAACCTGGGGAGTAGGTTTGTCACAGCGTGAATGGACTCTTGGCAAATATTATGGCATTCTGTTTCACTCCTATTTCCTTCCCTTATTTCAAAAGAGAAGATTGCCCTTTATTAATTGTGCTTATTTAGAATGCATGGGTACTTCTTTAAAATAAAGTTTGGAGCAATGGAATTTTGATACTCATTTCCCATCTTGCAAAATCTTCATCTTAGAAGACTAATAAAAAGCACAAGGAGGCAGATCATTATGTTTTTGCCAGGGTTTACATTTCAAGGTGTATGAACTATAATTTTCATGTCAGAATAGCTTCGTGAAACAATATGTCCCATTCTTGATCTCAGATTCTAACTGATTTGTAGCTCTTGGTCACCTTTTTGAGTAATAAAATGCTGGTAGGGGATTATGGGAACTCTTCTGACTTCTGGATATATTTTTGAGCATTGCAGGAAAAGAAATTCTACCTAAACTTTAGAAAGAACTTCCGGATGGGAATATGCTGCCTTAGAGTGTGGTGGAGTCTCCTTCTCTAGAGGTTTTAAAGCAGAGGCTGGATGGCCATTTGTCAGAATTATTTTGATTGTGTGTTCCTGCATGGCGTGGGGGTTGGACTGGATGGGCCTTGTATTTTCGTCCTACTCTATGATTTTGTGATTTTATCATTTGGCTTCAGTGTTTGCTTGCAGGACCTCCCAGGACCAGGCAGGTAAATTCTGTACATGCTGGCTATTTGTTTGACTTACTGGCAAGTTCCCCCCTTTTCTATTCCTTGTACATGTCACTTTTACATCCTAGCTCAGTTCAAAGTTCTGTAGCTCAGCTGAAAGTTCTTTAGACTGGTATCTTTAGACATCTTCCATTTCTCCTCCATGTTGGAACTGCTCAAAATTGTGCTTTCAATATAACACTTTTAAGAAATTCCCATCTCATGGTCATCCTTCACTTTTAGCATTCCTTACCATGAGATCGCATCCAGTATTTCCCCAGGCTACACTTAGCTTCCATTTTCTGCTGTATAATAAACTTCAGGAGAACATGATCATTCTCACCTAAGGATCCCTCCCATTTCCATACTATTAACCATGTCATCACTCTTAGAATCGGATCTAAAGCACCAAATTCTCTTGTTGATTCTTCCAACTTCTAGACAATGAAATTGTCTTCAAAGCAAGTTTGGATTTTTGGACCTTATATTCTTATTTGATTTCTAATATATATATCAAAATACAGTAGTTGAAATCTCCCATTATTATTACATTTCTTCCTTATGAATGTTTTGGTCATCTGTTCCAGGAAGGCTTTACCCAATCTCTGGATCTGTGGAAGATCTCCACAGTGACATCTCTGTTCTTTCCCTCACCCTTAACCTTTATCTAGATGCTTTTTACCTGGCTTCTAGAATTTAGGTTATGGATCTCTTATACATTGTTGATGTATAATGTTCTCCTGCTTTCCTGTTTGGCCTGTTTCTGTGAAATAGGTTATACCCCTCAATTACCACGTTCCCCTCATCCCACCAGGTTTCAGTGATGCCTATTATATCACATTGCTTTGCTGTGTTGAGAGTCCTTTACAATTGGAAACTGAGATCCAAAACATCTGAATGACTCAACATTTTCTATTGCTTCATTAGGCTTCTAAATCAGATGGGACACACTTGTGTCCTGGCCCTAACCTACTTGCTATTCTAAGTACTCTCCTTGTGTTGTAATCGGTGATCACTTGTGTCCGAGTATGATTGTCTTCCAAGTGTTGTGTCTTGGCAGTGGGTCTGTAGGTGACTCTAGAGACCTATTCTTGATCTACATGTTCTTCCACGGTGAGGACATCAATTTCAAGGTGGAAGGCAGTCCCGGTCAGGGTTGCCTTGATGCCTTCCTCTTGACATGTTCCTCCCTTTTGCCCTCAATTCATGCTTCTTTGAATTCCACAGCACTGTTGGTCACAGCTGGCCTCCAGTTAGAACATCCAAAGGCCAGAGCTTCCTAGTTCTCAATGTCTATGCCACAATTTTTAAAGTTGGATTTAAGCCCATCTTTACATTGCTTTTCCTGTCCACCAACATTCCATTTTCCATTCTTGAGTTGGGAGTATAGTAATTGCTTTGGGAGACAGTGATCGGGCATTTGGACAATATGGCCAATCCAGCAAAGTTGGTGGCAGAGGATCATCGCTTCAGTGTTAATGGTCTTTGTTCCTTACAGCATGCTGACATTTGTCTGCCTGTCTTCCCAAGAGATTTGCAGGATTTTTCGAAGGCAGCACTGATGGAATTGTTCCAGAAGTTGAATGTGACATCTGTAGTCAGTCCATGTTTCGCAGGCGTATAACAGCGTAGGGAGGACAATAGCTTTATAAACAAGCATCTTGGTCTCTTTACGAATGTCCTGATCCTCAAATACTCTCTGCTTCATTCAGAAGAATGCTGCACTTGCACAGCTCAGACGGTGTTGTATTTTCGTATCAATATTGACTTTTAGGAAGAGGTGGCTGCCAAGGTAGTGGAAATGGTCAGTATTTTCTAACATTATACCATTAAGCTCTATTTCTGGCATTACGGAAGGATTGGCTGGTGCCTGTGGGAAGAAGACTTTGGCTTTCTTGATGTTCAGTGAGAGACCAAGCTTTTCATATGCTTCTGCAAATGCTTTTGGAGTGTCTTGTAGGTCTTCTGAATGAGCACAGGTTACATTATCATCAGCTTATATGAGTTCTATAACATATGTTGTTGTTGTGACCTTGGTTTTGGCTTTCAGTCTGCTGAGGTTAAATAATTTGCCATCTGTACAATAGATAATTTCCATGTTGGTAAGAAGCTTCCCATCAACAAAGTGCAATATCATAGTAATGAAGATGGAGAAGAAGGTTAGGGCAATAACATATCCCTCTTTGACACCTGATTCCACCTTAAATGAGGCACTTTGGGAGCCAGTGCTGTTCAAGACTCAGAGAGCACTGTGATTCTCTGTGTCAAATGCCTTTGCAAGGTCAATGAATGCCATGTACAGAGGTTGATTTTGTTTCCTGCATTTTTTCTTGGAGCTGTTGTACATTGAAGATCAAATCCACTGTTTCTCTGGAGGGGTGGAAGCCATTCTGGGAGGGTGTCTTCTGAAATAGGTAGAAGGCAATTTGTAAGGATTCTTTTGAGGATTTTCCCGGCGGATGTTAGAAGGGAGATACCTCAATAATTTTCATAGTCTGTTCTTTCCCCCTTTTTTGAAAAGGGTGATGATGGTGGCATCTTTGAAGTCTGTTGGGATTTTCTTGGTCACCCACACTTTTTCAATGAGCTGGTGGAGTTGTTGTGTCAGCTCAAGTCCACCGTCTTTAAAGATTTCAAGTTTGCTGGCTTTGTTGTTATTTAGTTGCTTGATAGCTTTGCTGACTTCCTGCAAATTAGGCAGTGCTGCAAGCTCATCCTTGGTTTGTTGTTGTGGGATTTGCAATACAACCTCTTCAGCCACATTGGAGCTGTGGTTAAGGAGATTGTGGTAGTGCTCTTTCCAATGTAGTGCAATTTTTTTGGTTCCATCTAATGAGTGCAGAGAGTGAATGAATGAATGAATTGTTTATTGTACTAGCCATAGGCCATGACATCAATAATATAGAGAGTGTATGCTATGACTTCTTGGTCCATAGATGACTTTGTGGTGTTAAAAAATCCCCATGCATCATGGACATCTACAAAGTGTTGGTTTTCTTGAGCCTTTTTGTCCACCAGATGTTCTTGAGTTCTCTGATCCTTCTTTGCACTTCAGCTTTTGCACTAGCATAGGTCTTTTTCTTAGCAGCACAACAGGTGTCTCTCTGCCATGTTTGGAAGGCTTTCCTTTTGTTATCAATTAACTGTTGGACCTCTTTGTCATTTTCATCAAACCAATCTTGATGTTTCTTAGTTATCCAATGGTTTCTTCACAGGCTGTGATGAAGGAGATCTTCAATTTATTCCAATGTTTCTCAACATTTTAAGGGTGTTCTATGGTAGATGATCCTTGAATGTGGTTTGGAAAAGGGCCCATTTGGAGGGCTCTTGAAGGGCTTGGGTGTTTATTTTATGGCTTATCTTTCTTCCTTGGAGTTTGCATTTGGGGGCAATCTTGATAGCCATTGTGGATCGGATTAACCTGTTTTCTGTCCAGCAGTCATCAACAGCTGTCATGGCTCTTGTGAGGAGTATATTAAAGTGGGCTCTGGCATGTATAATTGCATAATCTAAGAGGTGCCAATGCTTTAACTGGAGGTGCTTTCATGATTTCTTAAGCTTGTTTTTCTGGTGGAAGAGTGTGTTTGTGATGACAAGGTTGTGTCCCACACATTTGGTCAGAAGCAGGATGCCATTCGGGTTGCTGTTTCCAACCACATCTTTTCCTATGATCCCTGGCCAAAGTCTTGTCCAACTCTCGCATTAAGGATGATTTTGTCCTCCTTAGGTATCTCCAACTGGATGTTATCCAGCTGAGAGTAAAAAATTTCCTTGATGGTTTCATCAGCATCTAGTTTTGGTGTGTAGGCACTTATGATAGTTGCCTGTTGGGTTTTATTGGCAAAGTTAATTCGGAGGATTGAGAGTCATTCGTTAATGCCGATGGATGCTTTGGACAGATGCTTCACCTTGTCGTTTCTGATAGCAAAGCTGATTTTGTGTATTCTTTGTCCTTCTTCAGGCAGTCCCTTCCAGAAGAAGGTGTAGCCTCCTTCAGTTGCCCCTCTCATGCTCTCCCTGAAGTGTTGCTATGTCGCAAAGTGTCCCAACTCCCTTGTAATAATAGCAGTCCTGCGTTCAGGGTATTCATTGTCTGTGTTTTCTAACAGTGTCCATGCATTCCATGTTCCAGAATTCATTTTTCTTTTTTGCTGACCCCTCTGGACACGGCAGTCCAGTCTTATTCCCTCCTGCGTTAATTATATTTTTTCTTCTCCCCACGTATCATGTTTAGCCGAATTCTTGCTCAAATAGAATAATAGAATTGGAAAGTATCCCAACCATCATCTATTCCAATTCCATCCATCTGAAAGTATCAATAGCTAAAGTATCTTGGATATTGGCACCCAACATCTACTCTGAAATTACTCTGGAATCGTACTACCTTCTAATATACAGTTCCCTCACTTATCGCGTGGGTTAGGTTCCAGGACCACCCGCAATAAGTGAAAGTAGGGACACTATATTTATTTTAATATTTATACATTTTTTTAGTAATAATTATACACTATTTTAAGTCTTTATCAACCAATCGTGTGTTGATAAATCACCTCCTTCTCCTCCTGTTGCCACTTGGGCTCCTTTTCTCTCCCTTAGGCTTCTCCTTCCTCCTTTCCTTAGGCTGTAAATTGTAATTTTTTGTGTTTTATAATAGTCTTTTAGAGTTTATTGAAAAACCGCAAAATAGCGAATCCGCAAAAAGTGAACCGCGAAGTAGTGAGAGAACACTGTAGTATGTTCCACTGTCAAACAGCATCAGGAAGTTCATATATAATCTCCCTTCTTTCCATTTTATTATATTGGTTTAGGTCATACCTTCTAGAGCAAGAGAAAACAAGCTTGCTCCACATTTCACATGGCTTTCCTTTAAAGATGACTGTCATTTCCCTTCTAATTCTTCTTTCTTCATATTAAACATACTAACTCCCTCAACTGTTCCTCATAGGGCTTGGATTCCAACCTGTTCACCCTTTTTGTTGCCCAACAATCTAAGATGAGCATTTTAGCTTGTTGAACTGGACACGTTGAACCTTATTTCATAGAACTGAATACAACACTCCAGTAAAATCTAATCAAAGCAGAAGACAGTGGCGCTATTACTTCCCTTGGTTTCTTGACCATTCACCATTTTAGTCACCAACCTTGGGACATGTCCTGGTTTGTCAATATCCTTTCTAAAGGACAAAAGATAGTAGGGCTATAGTACAGGACAGCAGAGCTAAGCTTTCTCATCTAGGTGTGGATGCAGCAGTGAGCCTTTCTAGTCTTTAAGGGATGCCAGACTACTTACACCTCACCTCCACCTGCTTCCTCTGCCCCTTGACCCAGCTTGCTTATAGCTGCCTTACAAAGTGTGAAGATTAGCTCTAGTGATGAAGCCTCAGGTCAAAGGAAGTGAAGCACCTGTGTCTATGTTAACTACTTGGGTGAGTTTAGCAACGCAGTAAGGAGGGTGGGGCACTCAGCTCTTCCTCAATTTCTGCAAGTTTCTTTTATATAAACAAACTGAATAATAATAATAGTAATAAAAAACCAGCTAGGCAGGTAGAAAATGAGCAGTACCGTAGGTGCTCCCCAATTTTATGGTACTTGCTGAGCCTCAGCTTCCTCTGCACTCAGAATGTATATATGGAGGCTGGAGGGATAGTGCTTCAAAAGGAGGACTTAAATGGCTGTCTCCTTGAGCTAGAAGCTAGAGAAGCCACAGAAAATCATTCCAGCAATTATGCCGTACTTTAGAAGGATAAATACCCCCTTTCCTCTTTCCTGACTATAAGCCAGAGGGGGAGCATGAGATTTGTGATGGTCACACTGTGTTTCTGAAGTAGTAGTAGAAGTGTCCACAAGGCAACTTTAGGGACATTCCTTGGAAAACATACAGCCTTTTCGTAGCTTGAAGCTGCCTCAGCTGTTCAATGCAGCAACGGAATCCATAAGTTGCACCCTGTACAGCATTTGAGGTTGAGCATTCAGAAATAAAGCCCCATGCTTTTATTTCTTTATAGGAAGAGAACTTCATATTTCAGAAGAAATATCAAAGGCATTGAAATGTGTGGAAACCCTGAAAAGCACTGACCAGAGTTTGGGGAGCGGGAATTGAAAGGAAAGAAGCTAGCAACACTATGATGAGATGAGAGTAGTTACAGCCAGTAACCAGGTAGATAATAACTTGACTCAAGGGAACAGAAGGACCAACCCCCATAATCTTATTTACTCATTAGGCTTGTCAACCTCCTCTTGTGCTTCCTCCCTCTCTCATGTGTCATTTTTTTTCCTTCAAGAAAAACAAGTCATTTGACTCACAGGAAACTTTTTCCAACAAGTAAGAACATTGCTCACATAGTAGACTTCCTCTGTGTCAAAAGGGAAGAATGGTGCATGCATGCCTGCCCTCCCTTTCTTAGGGATATAATTCTTCCTTCCAATAGGTGTTCAGGTGCACTCAAAAAGCAGAAGAATATCTGAAGGAATAATTAATCCTGGCAGCACCTGAGTTGAAAAGTTTCTGAGGCATTGCATGCAGATTGGATGCTAGGAAATGATGTCTTCAGCACTCTCCCATAGCCCAGGTGCCTTGGGAATAGCAGTTGCAGCAGGTCTTCAGCTCCCTGTTCCCAATGTTCCCTGCAACCCAGAGAGGGCTGCAGATGTCTCTACCTGCACCCCAATCTCCATCACTTCAGAAATGCTTCAGCAATAGCACTGCCAGGCTGTAAAGATAGAGTTCTAAGGGGAGGCACTGTCATAGCTGGGGATGGCTGTGTTTCAGAGTTTTGTTTACTTCCCCATATTGCAGGGAGCACTGCTGGCCTGAGCTCCTATACCCAACCAAAGAGGAGCCAGAACCAGAAGCTCTTTCCAAATTACCTTTGAAATACTAGGACTTGTGAGGTGTGTTTGATGTAAAAGAAGAAGACTAGTTGCCACTACACAGACCTTATGATTGTACTATAATGCTGGTGTCAGAGGTATCCCGAGTGGCTGCCTTTACTTACTTTCAGAGCTGGAACTACAGGCACTACAAGAGTTCCTGGATAAGAACCTCCACCAAGGGTTCATCTAGCCATCCAAATCACTTGGCAGAGTCCCAGTGTTATTCGTAAAGAAGAAATTAGGGAAGTTGTGTTTATGCAATGATTACAGGCTTTGGTTAATATGCCAGCTATGCCCCCTTCCTAGATTTGGAGAACCTTAAGATGGTAATACATGCGCTGGTAACCACAAGGTTGGTCTCCTGCAATGTGCTTTTCATTGTACCAAGTTTCAGAAACTCCAGTTGGTTCAAAATACGGCAGTCAGATTGGTTACAGGAACATCTAGGAGTGAGCATATTACATCTATTCTAAAGTCACTCCACTGGCTGTCAATTGTTTTCCAGGCAAAGTACAAAGTGTTGGTCCTGTGGGGGGGGGGGTCTGCTCCTGTCTTCCAGAACCCAACTGGCAACCACCACCCAGAGGAGCTTTTCATCAGCCGCCCCAAGACTATGGAATTACCTGTCAGAAGAGCCAAAAACCATTGGAAGACCTATCTCTTCCGCAGGCCTACCCACACAATTTTATTGATGAATTTTAAACTTGCATCATATTTTTAATCTTTGTTTTGTGTATTTTAATATATATTTTGTGGAAATACGTTTTAATATGTGTATTTTAAATAATGTTTTTAGCTGAATGTGTGTATTGCAATGTTGTAACTTCCCTTGAGCCGTGAGGAGAGGCAGGTAAGAAATGAACATTATTATAATTATTACTATTATTTTCTGCCTTAGAATAAATGCAAGAATAGATTGCCAATGAAAATCCTTTGTGTCCTCTATGTTTTATGAATTTCAGAATTGTGATTTAACATTACGCTTTGAAGGAGAAATGTGTAAAATTGTTTTCTGATTCCCACTGAAATTCAATCAGGCATAAACACATATAACTCTGAAATGTGCTGCACAATTGACTATCTCTTTTCATTAATTCAAAAAAAAATCTCATCTAAACGTTTTTGCAAATGTTGATCAATTTGGTAGCATAGAAGCAAGCGTATTTATTGTCTGTGATTCTCCCTCCCACCGCCACCCAGTTATCTGCAGAAAAGAAATGTTGGGAGTAGAGAAGCCAAGGTGAACTAAGCTGGGCTTCACTCCATAGTTTTGTTGTGAAGCTGCTCTTTGTTTTTTTTCCCAAACAGCCGTGCCATTTGTTCCATGTCCCTGGGTTCCTCTTAATCTTGTTTTATGAGGCTTTGCATTGGATGGTAGGGACTTGTTGCTTTTGTAAGTGGGAGACAAACGGTGGTGCATACCTGGGCCACAATAAGACCATTAATCAGATCTGTTTCAGGCTCTTTAAGAATCTGCCTGGGCTTTTGAGCTACATGAATAGGGAAGAGACTATTTGAGCATACATATCACTCTTTACCAGATGCTTTATTTCTTTCATACCTATTTGGTTCTTTGAAGAATACAAGGGAACAACCAACTTGTAGAAATCTGCCTCTTTTCCTTCTAATGTGTACCATGAAACTCAGACTTTCCCTCAGTCAAAAACTGTGGATGGGTCACACAGCTGAGATAATTCCATGCCCTGCTTTTGTACTATTTATTATTTGCAGCTGGGAAGCAGTTTCTTTCAAACAGCTTGGAAATGAAAATGTTAACCAGTACTGTAGCTAACTATTTACTGGTATGACAACATGGAGAAATCCTTTGTTGGTTAGATAATAACTGTAAAAATAAATCAAAGGCCTTTGAATCTGAACTGCCTCTTGCCCTAAGTGCTTCATAGTGTTTTGTATTAGTATAATGATTGTTACATTTAGACAAACTTTTGAGAAAATTGTTTCAAACTAATGTTTTAATGTGATTGTTTAATTGGTTTTTTAAACACATATAAAATGACATATATAATATGTCATTTTAACTGTAATTTATTTAACTTAGTGAGATTCTTTGTTTTAAGTTAGTGAGCAATTGCTACAGACGCCAGTATAGAACTGAAATAGCTTCCTTGGAATAAAGTAGAAAGGAGAGATTGAACTGGATATTATAAGCATACTGATAACACCTGACCCCCAAACTCTGGGCAGTCTCTCCCAGTAGCTTCATGCATATGTTAAATAGCACCTGTGATAAAACAGAGTCTTATGGAACTTCCCTGGCCAACGACATTCACCCTGCCTGGAAAGTACATAGTGCAGGGTCTTTAGTGGTTTTCCAGAGCATATCATCCATGTTGCTGGCATTTGCAGGCATGTATAGGCAAAGAGAACAATAAAGAATGTAAGATGTAAAATTAAATGTCAATTTACATCCATTGAACATTTTGAATATTTTTAGTTCACTGAAGACAAGCCAGCATATATTAATCCTGACTAAAGCTGCAGTACTGAACCTGCTTACAAGAAAGAAAATCTTATTCAGCTGTGGGATTCACTCGTAAGTAGTTAGGCCTCTAATTACACAGCACATCTATCCTCATTACTTTTTGCAGAGCTTAGTTGCAATTTAACTATTGCCTGTTCAGCGGAAACAACATGAATTCAATATGTTATGGTAAAGACTGAACAGCACACAGCAGTGACTATTGTCAGACTTCAGTGTTTATATAATTTTTAAAGTAGTGTTCAGAAGATTTGAATGGTCCTCAAATTACCATAATGCAGCAGTATGTTTAAGCAGTGGGAGCTGAGGTGTGCCCCATATCATGAGCAGCATCATTATTCACTTAATTTGATAGATCTGATCTGACCTCATTAGGCTTCTCAACTGAAATTAATGGGACTCCTGGTGTTCACATTGAAACTAAGAGCATGCAGCAGTAGATATTTGCTGAAAATAAACAGTGATTAGATTCCTGAATTGCCATTACATGCGACATAACTCTGTAACTACAGTGCTACATAGTGGATTTCAGCCAGACTCCAGTCCTTAATCTTATTTACTGGTAAGCAACCTTGGAATTGAGGGGGTTGTGAGTAATTTCTGGCAAAACAGACAGAAAAGGGACTGGAGATTGCTTGCATGCACCAGGTGATACGTATGGGAATATCAGGTAGCTACCTCTTGCATTAATAAACTTCCATCAATCCTAGTGCCCGCTTACCAGTAAGTAGGGTTTGGGGAACTTTCATATTCCTTGTGTTGTCCCTAAAGTAAGGACCATGTAGGGGACATGAATTTTTTAAAACCACAAGGATCATCTACAAACCAAGAAATCATGGCATACACCCTCTACGCTCATCAGATGGAATTAAACTTCTGAAGGACAAAAAAAAATCAATAGCATTATGTTGGAAAGAGCAGTACCTCAACCTCCTGAATTGCAGCTCCAATGTGGCTGAAGAGGTTCTCTCACAAAGTTTGCAAAAACAAACCAGGGATGAGCATGCAGCACTGCCTAGTTTGGAGGAAGTTAGTAATGCTATCAGCCAACAAAAAATAAGAAAGCCAGAAGACCTGATGAGATCCCTGCTGAAATCTTTAAAAAGGGTGGACCTGAGCTGACACAACAACTCCACCAGCTCATTGAAAAAAGTGTGGGTCATTGCAAAAAGGGGGAAAGAACAGACTGCGGAAACTATCGAGATATCTCCCTTCTAACCTCAGCTGGGAAAATCCTTGCAAGAATCCTTGAAAACTGCCTTCAACCTGTCTCAGAAGACACCCTCCCAGAATCCCAGAATGGCTTCTGCCCCTCCAGAGGAACAGTGAACAAGAGGCACAAAGGGAGAGCAAAAGGAAGAAACATGCCAAGAGGAAAGTGCATCAAGCCAACCCTGATCAGGATCACCTTCCACCTGGAAACCAATGTCTTCACTGTGAAAGAACATACGAAGGCTATCCAGAAAGTAGATTAAATTTTGGAATTTAAAATGTATAGGAGAAAACACTTACCATATGCAGTTGAAAGCCACACCTAAATACCACATCTCAACATAGTCGCCATTCAAATCTAGGCAGTTATCATAGCGATAAATGAGCTTGGAAACTTATCCACCAAAAAACTTTCCCGCTTGAATCCTTCCCGCAGCTGTGCAGCGTTGCCAAAACTGCATTGCCGCTTGGTTGAGGACACTACCATTAGCCCAGAAAGGCCACACCACTTCCCAAAAAGAGCTTGATTATTGGGGGCAGGGCTGAGATGAGAAGACGGGCGAAGCCCAGAAGAGGCCGAGGCCCTGCACCTTCAGAGGCTGATCCCCACATGGGGCCCCTCCCTCCAGGGCCTGCCACTCGCCTTACCAGTCCTGGCGCGGTCCAAGGGAGAAGAAGGTCCATTTGGTTGGGGCGATCCCTCCAGCCCCTCCGTCCTGTGTGGCTCCTCCATGCTGCCTGTTCTTTGTCACAGGAGCCACGCGCAGTGGTGGAAGGAGGCCGGGCGGCCGGGTCCATCCGAGGCAAAGAACAGGTGGCTTGGAGGAGGCGCGCGGTTGGGCAATTCCTCCCTCCCCTCTGTCCTGCATGCCTCCTCCACGTTTTTCTAAAAAGGGGCACAGACAGCAAAACAAACACCACAAGGATGTTATCCCTTCCCTATGCTATGCAAAGCTTCTATCTATCTATCTATCTATCTATCTATCTATCTATCTATCTATCTATCTATCATCTTTCTTTCTTTCTTTCTTTCTTTCTTTCTTTCTTTCTTTCTTTCTTTCTTTTTTGGCTGGAGTTACACTTTAAAAATGTACCTCTTCTGAGTTGTATACAACTTAAGAATAAGCTTACAGAACCTATCTTGTTTGTTACTTGGGGACTGCCTGTATACATATTTTTGAAATGTTTCAAAAGCTGAAAATCCATTGACCCAGCTGCAAACTATAGAGACCCTAGCAATAATTTGAATAAAATAGGAAAAATTAGAAAGAAAAATTGAGTCAAGCTAAATTCAAACTCGGATGCATGGAACCAGTAGATTGTGATACAGCTAACAGTGAAGATTTATTAAATTATAACCCAAAATAATGGTAATCAAAATATTTGCCAGAAGAACGAGTGAAGAGTTGAACAGACATAAAAGACCACCATGAAGCAAATGGATCAAAGAAGTGAAGCATAACTCTGCCTGAGGCCTTCCTGTTTATAGCACTGAAAGAGTTCAGAGAAAGGTTTGGAAGGTAATGATTGTTGCTTTCCAAATTGGAGAAAGAAGAACCAGAAAGGGTGAGGAAAAGGTACTGGCAGTTTCAAAGCCAGAGAGATTTCAAACCAGACCTGTCATTTGGAATTGGATGGTAATCAATAGAAAAATCAAGGTCAGGCAAATTACTAGAGTTCAGAATGATTTGGTTCTAATTAAATCAATGGAACGAGCACCCACTTCCTCAATATTTCAGCATTGCTTTAATCTGTTTACTTCAATGATCCAAAGCTGGAATCCTTTGTGACAAAACAATAGTAGTACACACTCCAGAAAAAAGTTCCTTCCATCCACCAAAGAAGGACCTTTCCTGCTTTTTGGCAAGGGGATGGACTGGATGGCCCACAAGGTCTCTTCTAACTCCATGATTCTATTACTTCTAAGGCAGGTTTTCAAGCCTGGTGTGCTCCAGATGTGTTGACTGCTATGAACATTGGCTGCAATCTAATATCCCCTCAGTGTCACATTTGGAGTTGTAAAATAATAATAATAGTAATAACAACAACAACAATAAGCAGAATTACATTTCACAACACATGTTGATCATTAGATGCTGTCAGACAAAGCACAACTATAAGGGACAATGTACAACTACAATTCATGATGTGGAACTGTGATGTGAAAGGCGCAATCACAATGTACAACTGTTTTGCACAAAATTCCTGTCACACAATGCTACATTTGCTACTATCAGTGGAATATTTCTGTTGTGCTATGGCAAATAATTCATCCTGCATGCACACCACAGTTTTTTCATGCATATATCACAAATGGGATGCCAGTCAGTATTCCCAATGTTCAATTGTTATTGTTGTTAAAGTATTTGAAATTAGAAGCTCTTGCCTGAGATCTAGCAGAAAATCCTAAATCGTCTTCTGCCCACCTTTGATGATTCTCTTCTCAGCTACAAGATCTAGATCCATACCTTCCATCCCAACCTGGGAAATACACGTTTTGTTATATAAGATAGAGGGGAAAGGGAAGAACACTAATGTTATGTTGCTGGCAGGTGTTGCCTGGAAAGCTACAGTAGTATGAAGAGGCAAATGGCTGTTGGGGGATTTAAAAAAGGAAAAGCATTTTAACAAGTAAAACGTCAAGAACAGCAGTTTTAGCAGAGCAAAAGCTTCTTGAGCATGGCAGAGTGAATAAGTGTAAGCAATTACAGGAGCAGAGTCAAGCTTTAAAAATCACAAAAGAATTTAGAACTACATTTCTATACACGAAAGTCAGGGTCGGTCTTTCTATTTACTTATTGACATCTTGTCTCTTTCCATAGTCATGGGAGATGAACATAGGAAAGACCCAGGAGCTTACCATGTGCTCAAGAAACTTTGAATAAAAAGGTGTTTTCCTAAAGAGGCATGAGTCTAACTCAGGGAATAGGAGGAGAGAATAGAAAGACAGACACAGGGAAATTGGGGAAGGGCTTTTCCCTGCAAGCTACCTATTTCCTTGATGAAGACTATCAGCTGGCTATCTCTTTCCTTGCTGAGGACTATAAGCTTGTAGAGAATGTGGCTGACTTCCAACAATGGCCCCCTTAACTGTGGCAACTCCATTGAGTCTGGGAGCTGCTTCCTCAGGAAGGGCTCATGTAGGACCATCAGACATACGCCTATCATCTAGTCAACAGGATACCTAGAAGTATTTGAAACAAAAGTTTGGATCCTCAAGAGAAAACCAAGGAAGAAAGACACCGCCAGAGTGAAGAAGTAAATATCTGTGTGCGGTAGAGCCAGGCATTTACTCTGTCTCCTATTAGCATTACTTAGCTTTTCTCTCTTTTCCTTCCCCTTTGGAAATTTTCTTTTGAAGGGAGACAATTTTATAAACTGCTGAATGCATGGTTTCCAGAGCCTCTGGCATTCAGCAAGAGAGACTTGCTTTTAATCTAGCTCTTCTGTTCCTATATTAAAGGATACATTTTCAAAGCAATGGGGGCATGTTGCTGGTACAAAGAAGTCCTGCCCACAAATAAGAGGATGTAGGTGTGTAGTTGCTTTGAAAATTTAACCTGAGGGAGAAGGCAGTAGAAATGTTTCCCTGTGACTTATAATGATATTGTAATAAAACAGAATGTGCTTCTTGTGTCAGTGTTGGTCTTCTGTTGTGCTGAAAGATTGAAATAAGTCTCTCTTGAATGGGGAAAACTGGTCTTGTATGCAGTCACGTGTCATCTGGTCAGCTGAGAGAACACCAGTTGAATCCGCAAGGAAGCTGTTTTTCAAGAGGAATGAGCCCAATAAAACCCTTCCTACATTACTCCACACGAAGTTGGCTGGCAGCCACAGTTGTATAAGTGAGCTATGGGGGACGAGATCTTATTTCAGGAAAGATATTGTAAGGTTTGCCCCGGCAGAACTATGATATATCTTCCCCTCCCCACCTCTCCCATGATGGCTCCCTTTCCTTCTGCAACCCTCTTTTTCTGTGACTTATGATTGTTAGAGAAGTATCTAAACATGTATCAATGAACAATGACAACATCATTCTTCAGATGTCAGGAGGACTTTCAAGATGTCTGGGCAGGTGTCCAGATATTCTTCTGATGGCCCCCAGTTACTAAATAGCAGTGGAGGACGGTCTCCAAAAGGAGGAAGATGAATCTTGTAGGAGGTTGGTCATTGTGTGAGGAGGTAGCGAATTCTTTTGACATTGACATTAATAAACACATGTCACTACCAAAATGCCTTTGAACATATTCCCATATATTTTTAAAGTGAACCAATCTAATCCTCACATTTCAGATTAATATATCAGTTGGAACCCAGTTATCTTTCAGATGTCTCCAAATGCTGTGCCAAAGCCTGAAAGTGAGTTTGCATGTGTTGAGAAGCGCTCCATGTCTCAACTGGCCTGAGGGAGCGAAGAGCAGCCAGCGTCTGCTGAACTAAATCCATTCCTTCACTATCATTTTTTCTTCCGTATGTGTTATGTCTTATTTAGATTGAAGGCCTAAGGGCAGGAAAGTTTTGTTTTCATGATTTGTAAGTTGCCCTGGGAGCCTTTTTTGGGTGAAGGGTATAGTAAAAATAATTTAAATGAAAGAAAATACATAAACGTGATAATACATACATTGGTATGTTGCATGCAAAATAACAAGGAGTTGTGTTTGAAAAAGGAAATCTATTAAGGAAAATTGCACACAAAAATGTGCATATTGTGAAGAGTTGCATACAAAGACAAATATACTGTACAATTAAAGATATACTGTGTGTGTGTGGGCGGGGGGTTATCTACATGATGAAAATCCATTCTTTTCACAGTTTGACAAGCTAAACAACTTGCATATAATTTCTTCAACCCTTTTTTGTTAGTTTAGTTTGCTTGTTTGCTAAGAATTTTGAAAGCATACAGATTCAGGTTAGGAAGGATAGGAATTCCCTTTGAGAAAACCTACAGGTGGTGATTTGCTGCCCTCTAGTGAGTTAAAGTGGATGGGAAAAAACAATTAGGAAAGAAATGTCTGAAGATAGGACTTCAGCGTGTTATACCTGCACATCACATCCTTCAAATGTACTGATTTTGCAACAACAATCCCGACTAATCCTCTGTCACCCCATTTGTCAGTCTCTTCTACTATTTTCCAGTGCTGAAAACAGTTTAACATGCAAAAGTACTATGCACTTAGTGAACTCTGCAGGGAGAAGAGGAGGTGTAGTCTTGGTTTTTTTCTGCGGACTCAGAAAAAAAACAACTGTGCAGCCTTTCCTAGCCTGTGTGCTTTTCTTCCTTAATAAGTTTTGCAATCTTGACCACATTCTGGCCTGGTTTGCCACATGTCCCAGTTTGATTTGTGAAATGTTAGAGGATATGATACTCACATACAAATTTCACCAAGACCACCTACCTATGTCACCAATATCTAATGAATATTTTTTCACTTTTAGTTTTTGAGAACAGATCAGGTGAAAGTTGCACACTGATAGGTGACAGAGCTATAGTTGCATAGATCCAATAATATCAAAGAGTTTCTTTAGTTTGAATTGTTCGAATTTACTGGATATAGGAACTTTCTGTTTGCTGCTCACTAAATAAATCCTGAATGTCTGCTGTGAAATAAATTCATAATAGATACATTTCCACAATGTTCCTTTAAAACCAACCAGCCCATCAATGTATGTGCCATTCCATGCCACTAATATATTCCTGCACCACCATCAATGACTGCATGAATCTCATCTGATCATTTCTCACATATATTTCAGAATTCACTACAATAGGGAAATTGTTTTTTTATTGGCATTGTCGATTCTGTCTTTGGATAATATTCAACTGCTGTTTATGTATGATACTTGAGAGATTTTATGAAGAAGTCATGCATGTCCTTTAATTCATCGATTTAAACATTTGGTGAGAGCATGTTAATTTATTGCCCAAAAGGTTTTCCTTTTGTTTTCCACCCAAAGTTATTTTAAAATGAAAGGAAAGAAAAACAAAGTTCATTTTCAGTTACAGAAATGGAAAGAGTTTATGTATCTTATTACAACCAGCAAGATTTAACATGGCTTACTATAGTCTCAAATGGGTGTGCAAAACATATTTGTGCAACAGAATGCGAAAGTCAATCCTTTTTCACCCAAATATTAATTTTCCTTATTATCAGCCATTGCTTTTGTGGTGCTTTGGCGTGTATTCGAAGGCAGTCAATGTCGTCATTGTTTTTGTTCTTTTCCATTTTAAAACGCCCCTCCTTAAAATCCCCAATCCATTGGAAGGTTAGGCATGTTTGACCTCCATGCAAATGGATTTTGAGCCTACCCTGTTCTACATAGCCATAATAGAGAAAGTCCTTCTGATATTCAGCTGACCCTGTATAAATATGAATCTTCTGGGGAACAACTGGACGTTCAAAGACAACAGTGAAAAAGCTCTTTGATGTTACATTCATACCCCAAAACACATCTTTGCTGGGAGGACACACATTGCCTGGCACATAATGTGAAAATGTAGGTATATTTGTGAAACATGAAGCAGCTGGGATGTCTCCAGAAGGTCCAGTGTCTTCCTCAAACTCTGGATCTTGAAGCTGAATTTCCATATTGTGAAATGAAGATAATCTACCTATGTGTTGGAAAAGTGAAGGGCGAAATAATATGGCATTTTCCTGGCCTTTTGACTTATAGAAATAATCTAGAAGCCAGTCTGCAGACAGTGAATCATAAAACATCAAGAGGAACCTGGCCAGTTTAATAAGATCAGAGCTATGATAGAGTTTCCCAATGTAGCCCAATCTTGAAAATGCAATCGTGGTCCAAGGTGTTGTTCTGTCCTTTACATAGTTTTGTATAATGGATACAAAATTGGCAGCACAGACAATATCATCTTCAAGCATCAAATAATACCAAGAGAGACCAGCACAGAAGTTAACTAAATAAGCATAGTCCACATTTTGTTTGGCTCTACACCCAATTCCCCATCTGTTATCCCACAGATTTGTTTTCTGGCTGCTTAAAGGTGGATAACTGGTAAGATAACTTTGTATAACAAGCAGTGTTCCCTTGTTGACATGCTCACTAAATCTAGCCTTAATTTCTTTGGTGCTGCGCTCATTGAGCTGAGAACTATTGTTAGCAAGGTATATAACCAGGATGATCATTTTTAGTTCTGCTGGAGAAGAGTGGCTTAAAATGGACTCAATTGTGTTCAGTAAGTGATGCTCCTTTTCTTTATAAACAGAAGAAATACCAATGGTCAAGAATCCTAGAAGAAGTGAAAACGATTACATTACATTTCATATGGCACTTGGTATGTGAAGCAATTCACATAAATATTCCAGTGTTCCTGAACAATGATATAAGTTAATATGTGAAACTAACAAAATGAAGTTCAACAGAGACAAATGCAAGATACTCCACTTAGGCAGAAAAAATGAAATGCAAAGATACAGAATGGGGGACGCCTGGCTCAACAGCAGTACGTGTGAAAAAGATCTTTGTGGACAACAAGTTAAACATGAGCCAACAGTGTGATGCGGTGGCAAAAAAAGCCAATGGGATTTAGTTTGCATAAATAGGAGTATAGTGTCTAGATCCAGGGAAGTCATGCTACCCCTCTATTCTGCCTTGGTCAGACCACATCTGGAATACTGTGTCCAATTCTGGGCACTGCAATTGAATGGAGATGTTGACAAGCTGGAATGTGTCCAGAGGAGGGTGACTGAAATGATCAAGGGTCTGGAGAACAAGCCCTATGAGGAGCGGCTTAAAGAACTGGGCATGTTTAGCCTGCAGAAGAGAAGGCTGAAAGGAGACATGATAGCCATGTTTAAATATGTGAGGGGAAGTCATAGGGAGAAGGGAGCAAGCTTGTTTTCTGCTGCCCTGGACACGGGCACAATGGTTTCAAACTACAAGAAATGAGATTCCACCTGAACATTAGGAAGACCTTCACTGTTAAAGCTGTTCAGCAGTGGAACTCTCTGCCCTGGAGTGTGGTGGAGGCTTCTTCTTTGGAGGTTTTTAAGCAGAGGCTGGATGGCCATCTGTTGGGGGTGCTTTGAATGTGATTTTCCTGCTTCCTAGCAGGGGGTTGGACTGGATGGCCTATGAGGTCTCTTCCAACTCTATTGATTCTATGATTCAAATTAGAATCAGAATACAAATTAAAATGATTTGCATAATTACAAAGAAATTGCTTGGATCTGAGAAGTATAGGAACCCTGTTTACATTTCACTCATTTCAAATAGAGTACCATTACTGCTGCTTCCGGGTCTGTATTTATTGTTGGTGTTGTCTAGACCTGGCTCCCTATCTGCAAGATGAAGATGCGGTGAGGCCAATGGGCTTGAACCAGAGAAGCAGGAGAACCAGAATTCCATTCTTGCAGCTAAAACCCCTTTCCTATCACAACATTTTTGGATCCAAGCCAGGGACTTTCCTAAAGCCACCCACAGAGTTCAGGGCAGAGGCTGCCAAGTGACACTTCAGTCTTTTTCTACCATTTGGCAACACAAAGCCTGTATATTTATTTAAGATTCTAAATAGTTCATCATTTCAGGCCCGGTTTACAAGTGTAACCTCCTACATAGAATTATAGAATAATGGAGCTGGAAGGGATTGCAAAGGCCATCTAGTCCAATTTCTCACCATGCAATACACAGCTACAGCACCCCCATCAGATGGTAACCCAACTTCTGTTTAACGATCCCCAAATTGCTGGTCTTAAAACAACAGATAGACATAGATAGCTTGTAATGGGATAAGTAAATCACATGTGTAGCTCTTTCTGACTTTAGTGATCTTCAAGTAGATCAGATTTTCCATGGTTAGCAAGTACTCCAAACCCAATTTAAAAAAAATGACAGAGAAATGGTTTCATAGTAATTATTGACTTAAACATTTGGTGAGACGTTTCAAATTAGGGTTGACCTGAAGTGGCTTGCTGTATACAATTTGGATCTCTCTCTTATACTATTTCCTTCTACATGTATCAAAACTGGTCATGACTATAATGTTCTATACTCACGCTTTTTAGTCGGAAGAGATCCCAAGAGATATGTATATTGTATGGGCAAAGGACCATGGGCACTCTCCATGACACTGAGATTTGAATTCTGGAGTTTCTGCTTTATGATATTCTCCAGGATGATGCTCTTCTTTCCATTTGTATCCTGAAACACCAAATAGAATCCTATTATTTCATTGCTATGGAGGTTTTTAAAATATAATTCTTGGTGCTATGTGTCTTGAAGTCAACTGCATCTTAGTGACCTTGTCACAGGGTTTCTCAGTGGGGTTTGTACATAGGAAGTCTTCCATTGCTTTCCTTTAAGACTGAGGGTGTGCCTTCAATGGAAGATGTAATTTGGTGAGGCCCAACACTCTTAGGCAAAGAAGGCTAAACCATAGCATTGAGACAAGTAGTGTCAAACTTCATTACTTCTACAGTGTAGCTGCACCCATAAAGAGTATGATTTGCCCAAGATCACCCAGTGGTATCAATAGCTGAGTAGATCTGCCAGAGTCCTAGCCCAACACACTAGACCATGTTGGTTCTGATTTAAGATTACCACTCATATCCTGTTTGGTTAAATTAGTATCATCTCTGTAACCAACAAGATGGGTATGTTCAGTTTTTGAGAACATGTCAAGAAAATGGTTCGAGCTACAAATCCAAAACCGAATAAGTACTTTTGGGCAATTTGGTTATTTTACTGGTTTGTGTTAATGCTATAATCATATGCAAATGTAGGCACACTTAAGCTGACTGATGTCAGCGACCAGATTGAATAAAACCAAGTGAAACCGCAATATGTTCTTTTCCTGCATTTTGTTGGCAATAGCTAACACTCGCTAGACATTGACATACCACAGAAGAGATGCTCTTTTCTTAAAAGAATGGATGTTAAAATGTGTGATAGTAACTGACAAAATGTCATCAATATATGTCCAAGAATAAATATGGGGGAGAGTGAAAGAATTGTCTCCTGTTTGCCTCCCCCCACTTTTTTTGTATATTTATGCTTTGTGTTCTCCAGTAAAATAATTTTAGTATAAAAAGTAGTTATATTCTTCATATTAGTGAATAGTGGCAGGTATCCACAGGTGGAACCATTATACACACAGTATTCTTCAAAGTTATTCATGATTAATGAGCCTCCTGGAGATCTTTAGAAGAACTGACAGTTGATTTTTTTTAATGAGTGGTATACAGGAAATTTGACTAGTATGTACTATTGGGCACTGGTTTTGGCATATCAAAAACCATGGAATCATAGAATTTGAAGGGATCATAGAACCATCTTAACTAATCCCTGCGGCTGTAGGAAGCCACAGTTAAAGATAAAGCATCCATGATAGATGGCCATCCAACACCTGCTTTTAAAGACCCTATGAAGGAAAATATACCACCTTCCAAGGTATATTCCACTATTTAGCTGGACTCTTCTTTTTTGTAGTTTGCATCCACTAGTTTGAAGTTCATCCTCTTTTTTTGTGTGTGTCAGGAGCGACTTGAGAGACTGCAAGTCGCTTCTGGTGTGAGAGAATTGGTCGTCTGCAAGGATGTTGCCCAGGTGATGCCCGGATGTTTTGATGTTTACCATCCTTGTGGAAGGCTTTTCTCATGTCCCCGCATGGAGCTGGAGCTGATAGAGGGAGCTCACCTGTCCTCTCTCCAGGTTGGATTTGAACCGGCAACCTTCAGGTCAGCAACCCAACCTTCAAGTCATCAGTCCTGCCGGCACAAAGGTTTAACCCACTGCACCACAGGAGGCTCCTAGTTTGTCCTCTGGAAGTGCTCATTCAAGACAACCACTTATTAATAACGTATTATGTATTTGGCATCCAGGTATGCATTTTCTAATGTGAATTATTAGAAATACTCATTGTTAGTGTTATAATTTTATGATTGCTATGTGGTACAAGTTTGAATGAATTGCTCAGGTTTTCTTACTGATTATATTTAGTTAATTAGTAAAGTATTTCTTTCCATTAATGTGATTTCATAATAAATAAAAATCTTACCTAATAAGTTGAATTAATTGATATTAATTGAAACTTCCCTTTTATAATATGGCTTATTTGTACAATAGTTCATTAATTAGTTATACCTTTTTTTGGAAAGTGATGTGCTAAAAACCTATTTGTGGCCTGAAGAGACTTTGCCTATTTTAATTTCGGCCCCCTACTAGTGCCAAGGTGTGTAAGCTCACTTTAGAAACACATATTGCTGATTTGTTCCAGGAGAGTGATACACACACACACACACACACACACACATACACCCACATATGTGTGTGTGTGTGTGTGTGTGTGTTGTGTGCACTTGCAGAGAACTTATGGGAAATCCTACCCACAAACCATTTCATTCCCTTACCATGAATGCAGATTCCTCCTGTTCTAGACGTTTACATTTCTCTTTGCTTTGCCTCCAAATAATAGCAAACAGTATGCTGAAGATTCCTAGGAGAAAACATAATCTAGAAATGTTCACCCAGCAGTGGGACAGTGACTTCTGTAGGCTCCTGGGTTTCATTGCTGCTTTCCACTTTGAGTCCTGAAAGAGACTGAAACAGTAGTTCTTAATGCTCTAGTAGTATGAGGTGAGAATGTAAACATTTCCAGAGATTATGCTTCAATTTATGTTTGCAAGTCCCACATAAATGTTTAGCCAAACCATTTCACAAAGTTATCACTTTTTACTCAAGTTCACTCATGAGAACTGATACAGTAGGCTAACTTTTCCCAACCTGGGATTTGTAATAAGACCAACGTAACTTGGACGACACAAGATTGAAGAAAAGTGACGTAGAAAATGATGAAATCAACTTGTCCAATGGGCACAAATCTTATTGAGGATACAAATCAGACAAGGGACTAATATAAACATTTTGCAATAGGAGTGCTATGGAGAGTCAAAAAGAGTGACCACACTGGATATATGAGAACAGAATGATTTCCTTAGCTTGGAGAATCAGGCTTGATCTAAACTGCCATATAAAATCCAGATTACCTGCTTTGAATATAATATATATACCTGCCATATAATACCTGCCTGGGTTATATGGCAGTGTAGATCCATCCTCAAAGTCCCTGTGCTCTACTTCTATGCAACATGGGTAGCACTTTTAACCCACACCGTCCAAGTGGTGTATTTATACTCCATATGCAGCCAGAAGAGATGGCTAAACATTATGCGAGGGGTGGAAATTATGAGATCAATATTCTCACATTTAGTGGAAGTTCTGAGCTTTGTGTGGCAATTTTGGACAAAAATTAAAAACCACAATTTTAAAAAGAAAGTTTCTTTATAGATCTGTTGTTTTGGGGGAGACTTTATGGCCTTTAGAATGGCTCTCAAATAATCTTATGCAGCCTGCAGACCATGATTTGCCCTGAGGTCTCCTCTGGTTTGGATTTTAATAGAAACTGGTGACAGTTTTTCCTCTTTCCTTCAAGATGGACATCCTACTGGCCTATCTCCAATATCAATGTTTCCCATATGCTATTCCCAAACTCTCCAACTGCCCCCATTTGGTAGGGACAGTCTTGATTAATCCTCTATCCATTTTCTCAGATGCTTTTGAAGTGTCTCAGTTTTAATCACCTTTCCAGATCCTTTTAAAGCATTCCTTCTTCTCTGTCTTCCTCCCGCTTTCCCCCTTTCCCCCCAGCTTATTTCAATAGCTGCAAACAGAAAGTGCAAAAGTAGTGCATTCAGGCAACTCAGCAAGGGGAGAGGAGAGGGTGAAATCTCACACTTCCCTGTGGCTCTGGCAAAAGCAAACTGTTGTGGCATCTCCTAGTTTGTGTGTTCTTTCGCACTTAATAACCTTTGCCATCTTAATCACCTCTGCTTTTGTGTTGTTGAAGGCTATCATGGCCAGAATCACTGGGCTGCTGTGAACTTTTTGGAACTGTATGGCCATGTTCGAGTAGCATTACCTCCTGACATTTTGCCTGCGTCTGTGGCTGGCATCTTAATCTGTGACTGGCTGTTGTTGTCTGAAGGCATGCTCTGTTTAGGAGGTGTTAACTAGCACTTTATTGTTTGTTGTCTGAAGTTTCCCTGTTTCTGAGTGGTGTCCTTATTTACTGTCTTGATTCTGGTGTTATTGTTTTTTAATACTGGTAACCAGGCAACAAAGCCCAGGCTACCTCTATGCAGATACCCTCACTGATTGACTTTGCAGCTTCATGGCTACTCAGTGCTATTCAAGCTTGTTAATTGCAACATTCACACTTGCTTTAAACAGACAAGGGTTCTTTCTCCCACCTGGACATTACACACACACACACACACACACACACACACACACACACACACACTCCACTTGTCTCACTTCCAACAGACCTCTGAAGATGCCTAAAACATCAGGTGATAATGCTACTGGAACATGGACATACAACCCAAAAAACTCACAGGAACCCATCTCTGCTTTTATATCACCACACATGGGATTTCATCTATAAAATGCTTGAAGGCATGAAGTTGCATAACATGCCTTGTTTGTTCTAGGCACCCTTCTCGTTCTCCTTTTACACTCATCAGTGTTTGTTCTTTTAATGAAACACAGCTGTTGGCTAAGTACTTGCCCGGGAAGACTTTACACTAGAAGAAGGGGAAGCTAATCAGTGGTTCTTCTAGTTGTGATGATTATGGGCCAACAGTGACACCCTTCATTGTTGAGTCCTTCTGCTACAGGACTATCCACTGCGTCTTTACCTGCTAGCTTCCAACTGCCATGGAACCGATATGCCAATCAACAGGAACAGAACCTTCTCCTTGGCTTCTTTCCATAACTACCTTTTGAGCATCAAGTAAACCTCACTATGAGAGCTTTGATATTTATACTTTTGGGGAACTACAAATCCTGGTGTCATGCTGGTTGGAGGATTTTGACATGTGCAATCCAAAAGCTAATGGTTTCAATCTCTGCTCCAGCACTGAATAGTAATGGCCACACACATATATCTTAAGTTTTTGGTGGGTCAATTTCAGATGAAAGATGGAGATCAGGGTTCCTCTAATTTTTTAAACAGAGGGCCAGTTCATGTTCCCTCTGACTGTTGGGCAGCCAGACTATAGTTTGAAAAAAAACATGAACAAATGCTATGAATATATCTCGTTTGTAGTGCAAAAAAAAAGGAAAGAAAGAAATAACAATACAATATTTAAAATGAAGAACCATTTTTACCAACATAAACTTAACAGTATTTCAGTGGGAAGTGCATGCCTGTATTTGGCTGATGAAATAGTCAATGTCTGGTTCCATATTTGTCACCGCCCATCGTAGCAAGTGATGTAAGTATGTCAATTTTTCTTTTCTAGGGATATAAAATGGCTATTACTTCTTTAAGAGGGGTACATATAGCTATCACATGTGCTGCTCTTGTGTTGCTACTAAGGTAGAGTAGGTAAAGGTAAAGGTTTCCCCTAACGTTAAGTCCAGTCATGTCTGACTCTGGGGGTTGGTGCTCATCTCCATTTCTAAGCCAAAGAGCTGGCGTTGTCCGTAGACACCTCCAAGGTCATGTGGCCGGAGCAGTACCTATTGATCTACTCACATTGGCATGTTTTCGAACTGCTAGGTTGGCAGAAGCTGGAGCTAACACGCCGCTCCCGGGGTTTGAACCTGGGACCTTTCGGTCTGCAAGTTCAGCAGCTCAGTGCTTTAACACACCTACCTCACAATGTTCCCATTGCTTTTTTTGTGGCTCTTTTCTTCCCTTCCTCCTTTTCCTTTCTTTCTTTCCTTATGGCAAGGGTTCTGATGACTGCAAGCAAAGGGGCAGGGGCTGTGAAAATTGCCCTGGGGGGCCAGATCTGGATCTCAGGCTTTAGTTAGGGGACCCCTGGTGTAGATATACCCTTCTTCTCAGAACACATACTTTTGCAACTTTTTTTTTGCATTGTGAAATTATTTCCACCACATAAAATAGTTTGGAATTAATAAGCACAATGAACACTTGAAAAACTAATCTCCAGATTTATCTAGAAATTAGGAATTATGGTGAAATATACGATCTAACAGGAAGGAATCAGAAGGGAAAATGCACTCAGATTATTATTATTATTATTATTATTATTATTATTATTATTATTATCCCGCTTATCTTTCCAAAATGGACTCAAAGTGGCTACAAAATTGTTACAAAACTGTTAGGGCCCATTAATTAATCCCCTAGTGTTCTCAAAAACCAGACCTCAAAAAGATTAACCCCCAAGTCCATGGCTCCATAGGTACTAATAGGGAACCTGCATTGACCCTTTCCCTAGTTTCAAGTCAGCCTTCATTGAACTTCTCTAGAATGCTACACAAGCACTATACACACCCCGGACCTCAGGGAATGACCATATATTCATTAACATAATTCCTTCACAATACCCTGAGAAGACACAGAACGCATAATGGAGTTTAGGAAAAGCCAAAGGGTTTTTTTTCTGACAGTATCTGATTTTATTCCTGGGAATGTTTTTTAACCTCTATTGCTAGATCCCTGGGGTTTCTATTACATTTGCCAACACCCTGAACACCCTTTTTCTACAGACTGGCGCCCATTGTATTGACTGAAACAGAAATATCAAAACCTATTTAAACCTATTATCTCTTGCACCACCACATTCCTTTCCACTTGCACTCTTCTCCCATTAACAGTACACAGACACAAGCCTTCAAATATACTAATAACATGTTATGAAATTTCTCTCCAAATCTGGAAAACGACAAACAATACATCCCATCCAAGCAGCCTGCAGATCCTAGCCTGTCACAACCTGGACCAATCAACACTCAGGACATCAGAAGTCCTTTGTTTCAAATTGCTGTCAAGGTCCTATAAATATTTAGGTATGTTTGCATTGAGGTATGTCTGTCTTTGAACCTCAGACTCAGCTGACATCTACTTTGACCAAGGTGAAACACCTCTGATTTTGCCTTCAACCCATCTGTGTTTCATTTGATCCTTTGGGAGCTGATTCACAGTGCCCTGAACTCACAGCTTTCCACCCCCTACAAAATCTTCCACTTCCCCCTCCCCCTATTACCCCCTTGCTAGATTTGGTTCCTGGGCCTCGGGGCCCTTAAATTGGGCTATACTATAGGCTTTTTTTAGTTCTGGCATGCATGACCTGACTTAAGTTCAGGCTAGATAGAAAGCTAGAAAATTTAACTGTACAGTGACTACAAACACCATAATTTAATATATATAAATGGTCATATATTACCTTTCAAGACAGCTCAGAATTGCTGCCTCAGTATCTTGTCTCCATCTACCTAATAGGAGGACTGGCTTTATGTGAATGTTATGTTGGAAAGTAAAGAAACTCAAGCTGCAGGGTCACAAACAGCTCTCTAACTACAGCAATTCACATTTCTGTAGTGCATACGGTGTGTACATCACATCCCTTCTGAGAAACACACCAAAGTTTGGAGAAGCAAAGAAAAGGTGAATTAGTGTTTGTCTACCTAGGCCACAGCGTATTTGTACTAACAAGTCTCCAGAGCAGCTTCTTTGTTGCACTGAAATGCTAAGTCAGGAAATCAAGCCTAATGGGAGTGTTTATGTAGCCCTTCCCATATTAGAAAAAGAGAAGAGGAAGTGTGAGGCCATTGCCCATTCCCCTAGTTCCAACGAAAGATCCTTGGTCTAAATGGTTGCCAGCTGATGACAGCTAATAAGCCAGACTCCAATGTTGAATGCTCAGGTTTACCACATGGCCCCTGCTGAGTTTGCAATCTGGAATTTGGCTTCGCTGCCTGTGGCTTTCAAGGATTTCAACAGATGCAGCACATTGATTTAATGTTTCAAAGGAACCCCCACTGTGGCTTCCACAGCTTGTTCCATTGCCTTGGGAGATAGGCAGTAACATACAAACAATGGCAGTGATGCCACTCAGCAATTTTGTGGTTATAAACAACATTCAGTGTTTGGGAACCTGGGATTCCAATCAAAAAAGCATTGGGAGTTTTGGCACTTCCACTTTCTCCCATCTGTAGCAGAGCCTGTTTGCTCTCCCACATGCATACACAACATTTTTTCCTCTCTCTCTTTATGCTGACTTCTATCCTGCAACAACCCCCCCTCCCCCGCCTCTATGTGTTTTCTCTATAATTTTATTGTATTTAGCATCTTCAATAGTCAAAAGAACTCTGCTTAGTTGAATTCTGTACAACTCCCATATCAATGTAGGATATGGATTTCGTGTGATAAAACCACAGATAATAGCAAACCCTATTATTTTCAATCAGCTGAATGACATATGTACCAAGAAGAGAGTTTAGCTTGTACAGGAGTCCCTACATGAGTAAGTGAACCCATGGATATGTGAAATCACATATTTCGGTTCTTTGAATACATGGTTTCATACTTCATACTTCATTAGAGAACTCTGCCACACAAACAAGCATTTACTGCAACAAAGTGAGGTTGGAACTAGCAAGGACAGAGCTGGATAGGATTTTTTTGCCTTACTAGATGAAATCTATCTTCCCCCCCCCCCCCCCCCCCCCGGTTGCTTGGCACTGCAAAAGTTATGTCTGACTTCCTGATTTCTTAGGCTGAGATCCTACATCACTTCAGCACAATGTAAAAATCAACTAGCAGAGTTGCATTACACAAGCCAACACTGAGTACTCACAAAATGCAACATATGTGGATCAATGCTCACTGTCCCTGACTGACAACCTGTTGTGCAATTGCAATGTACAATGCCCATGGGCAATTTACACATACACACTACCCTATGTAGTTAAAATAATACATGTATTGATTTATAATAATGTAATACAATTGAACAAGCAACACAATTGCAATGCCATATCATATCCAGACATATACAAATAGCTACATACAGGGCACAAAGTGAACAAATCAAGAATACACAAACAAAGAAACAGGAGGATTTCCTACCATTCTAAATCCAAGGCACCTTTCTTCTACATAAAGAATATAAACAAACCATTCTGTGTACTTTAACCTACTGCCACAAACACAATAGTCTCAAATGTAATTCTGCTAATGCCATGTTCAGCTGGCGACAGCAGTTGTTGTGATTTGGTGATTTACATCCCACTTTTCCCTAGGACTGGGATTCAAGGCAGCTTACATACTTAAAATATTACAATTCAAAAACATAGAAGACATTTTCAAAAAGGTTTTAGAAGTATAACAATGCAGTTTATAATTGTGTGTACTACAATGTATGCCAGTGTGTGCTATTTTATTTATCGTGTCAGAAGCGACTTCAGAACATACTGCAAGTTTTTTTTTTGTTTTTTTTTTTTTTCGTGTCAGGAGCAACTTGAGTTGCTTCTGGAGTGAGAGAATTGGCCGCCTGCAAGGATGTTGCCCAGGGGACGCCTGGATGTTTTTGATGTTTTACCATCTTTGTGGGAGGCTTTTCTCATGTCCCCGCATGGAGCTGGAGCTGATAGAGGGAGCTCATCTGCACTCTCCCCGGGTGGGATTCGAACCTGACAGCTTTCAGGTCAGCAACCCAACCTTCAAGTCACTTAGTCCACTACGCCATCTGGGGGCTCCTACCAGTGTGTGCTACTAACAGGTTTAAACCATCGTATATTTCTTCAGTTGTAACTTTCATTGTGGTCTGTGACACTGACTCATAAGTGAACATTGAGAAGATGGTACCTAGGGAATATTATTAATCTAGCCTAAAAATAAAATTTAAAAAAAATATATTAATCTAGCCTTTTCCCATCCAAAATTCATAGGGAATATAAAGGTTTAAAATACCACCTTATTGCATTGGGTGAATATTACCATTATCTGTAATAAACCCAAGACTTTGGCAAGTTACTTCCTTGAATCTTTTAGATATCTTCATTGACATCAATGTTAGATTACAGTTCTTTTAAATACAGCCCATTGGTGCAGCAAAAGAAGAATGAAATACTGTCCTCTTGTGGCATCAATATTCCCTGGGTGCTAGCATTACTTTCTTGGCAATGTTTTGGAAGTTTTGATCTTCAGAGATTTTCAGATTTTGCATGGTTCAAAAACTGAAGAGGCTTGTGCCTGCTCTTCAGTGCCAGTGACAACCCCTAGATGGCCCCATTGACATGTAGTTTCTTCATTCCTTCCTAAGCAGCAGGTCATCCATAGCTGACTCCTTATTTTAGCAGATGCAGTGTTCCATCCAAACTCATTAAATGTCTATGGGGACAATAACATCAGATCATAATATGACATATTGCCTTTTAGGACTAGCTTTTTATTACAGGGTATAATAAGATTGTATCTTTATATATAACTATTTTTCAGGGAGTAAGGACATTAATCACCAAGAGCTTTGCACTTTAACTCTACTGTATGTTTATGTATGTGTGAATTACACACACACACACACCCCTCTTCAGCACTGCAGGGAAATTGACAATACCATGGCCACAGTTTAAGAAACAGTTTAAGGCAGTGGTGGACAACATTTTAAAATTTGAAACTTGTATGTTCTCCTCCTGTGGACCCTGGAGGCAGTTCTCCCACCTCCACCAAGATCCTGGGCAGAGAGGAAACGTGTTCTTCAAGCATCCATTTAACTATTTCAAAAGTGTTTTTAGAAATAGGAAGCATCCAACAGTCAACATTTGTGGTAGAGGTAGAAGGGGCCATATAGGATGCTTAAACCCCATGGATTTAAAGTATTGAAGCTCCAAGTCTTTCTATCTAGCATTCCATTATGGAAGGATGTTCAGAATATGAAAATATCTCAGGCAGGTTAAGACACACTACTTTCCTTGTTGGCACAACTAACACTGTCTTAAATCCACCATTACACCTACAGTCATCCACCAGAGGAATGCGATGTTCTTTTCCTCCTCTCGACAGCCCTCTGAGCATGCTTAAAGGGTCCACAAACCATAGGGCCAGAGCTTGTATGAGAAAGGAGGAACTGCAGATGCACTGACAACAACCAACAGATTTGATAATTCACAGCTGAAGGTATTATTCTTCAGGGAAATGGATCAGAGATTTGGCTGCTCTGGCAGTGGTGTTTCCCTATGTGATAGTGATTTGTGCTGTGGTAGATGTGGTATTCATACGATCATCATGAATGTGTAAAATGTTCATTAGGAAAACTCTTGGATAAGTAGTTGCTACCCTATTGGTTAATTTCAGCTTGAATAGACCTGTAAAGTGATTAATCAATGAATTTAGTAACTCGTCAGTTTTAATAATGGCATGTAGGCTAGTGTCTGCAAGAGCTGTTTCCTTCACAAAGAAGAAGCTTTTGATTTTCTGTCTTTCCTATAACTTTAATTCATTAATTGATATTTTAGAGTAATATCAAACATTGACTTTGAGTTAGCAGATCCTAAAAGGTAAAATCTTACCTCAGCCATTCACATTTTAAATTCCACCAGATGCAACTGATGAGCCTATCCAATGATGTCCAAATACAGACTTCCAGATGTTGCTGGACATCCTCTTACAGAGTATCTGATCATTGACCATGGCGGTTGGGGAGGGAAAGAAACGCAGGTACTATTATGTCACTACAAATGTCTATTAGTTCCTTCTGTATTTGAGGACTAGTATATTGGTCATTCATAGCTGCAGTTTCGAGATGACTTTTCAGGTCAGACTCTCCTGATTTTGCATGAGATCTCAACAAGGCCCTGAAATTACCATCATTGTGCAAAGATTCTTCACAGGTAATAGGTCCTGAATCATTGCTCCATATTAAAGCCAGTTCTTATCTGCCACAAAGGACAATAGTTTCCACAATTGGCAGAAGTTTCTTTCTGCTTTCTTCTGCTTTCCTTTATCATGATGACAGGTTACATCAGGATGTTTTCCACTATGAATAACAAGAGGTGTTCAGTCAGGTACAAGTTGTTCTGATGGTACTCTGTTTTTTGGTGTCCATTGAAGACTTCTATTGCATTTTCCATTGCATAAATGGTTTAGCAACCAATGCACCAAGCTTCTGATGACCACCTTCATCCCTAAACCCTAACTCCTCCCCACCGCCGGGTACAGGCCTGCCGGGGCCATGTCATTTTGCTGGTAGTTGCTGGTGAAAGGGAAGGCATATGGGGCAGCTCATATGGTGGGGATGGGAAAAGATGCAGCAATGTCCAATTTTTAAACTGTTTCAAACTGTTGTAATCGCACTGTGTTTTGTTAAATTGTTTCATATACTCTTAAACTGTTTAAATTATTCCCAAGTGTTTAAATTTTAAAGTCTTTTAAATTATTTTAAACCAGGTTTATGTGTATGTTGCCCTAAGAAGAATGGAAAATATTTATTCAGCTAGCTATAGGTGGAAAAATTGCAGATAGAGAAACTGAGATTATATCTGGATACAGGATCAGTAGTGATACAAAGCCATTGTGTGTTGGCTTTTACACACACATCTACACCTGTTTTTTCACTGCAAGGAAGCTTAGGACAGTTGTGATTTGAAGACAAAATTAAGCAATTGAGGCTAGGCATTCATGCGATAAAAGCTTAATCTAAAACTGCTCTGAGTGTGTGTGCTTTGTCTAACACCAATGAATGAAATAATGGCAAAACAATTCAAAGTTGGACTTTCTGATTTGTAGCTTGGGTCTTTCATTTTTTGTGTGAGTGGCAGCACAAGCAGATGAGCACACGACTGAATTCCAAAACGGTTGATGTTCCAAAAGATCAATTGCAGAAGGGTGGTGTAACAAAAACAATTTCCTCCCTTGTAGAAAGTCAGCTTATTCTGAAACCGCATTTAGCCACGAGCCAAAGCTCACATTTGTGATCCAGAGGCACTGCTGTTTTGTACATTGCTGCAATTAAATGAAAAGAGCCCCACACATTTACAATATCAATTACAATATAACCTGTCGTTAACAATAGGCACTAGAATACACTTTTGTGAGCATTCCCGGGAGAGAAGGAAGCCTGGAGCAAGGAATTATCCCTCCGTGGTTACAGATGGCCTCTCCAGAATAGACTAATATATGGGCAGGTGCACCAAGGATGTTTATGACCTCAGCCTTCGTCTGCAACGAAAGAGAATGGTTGCTGGCTTTTGTATGCTGGTAAAGGCATTGTGGTTATTTAAATGGAAATAATAAACATTCTGCTGAAGGTTAGTTTAAGTTAAAGTAAGAAGCACAACTGTCCATCAAATAAGTTAACTTTGTTCTTCACTACAGATAGAAACTGATACAATGAGTGAATTTGTTGTTTTAAAAGAGTAACAAAGTTCATTCATTTAACATTATATTTAACCTATCTGCTTTTCGGAGCAAGTAATTTAGATAACTGGTTATTTTTAGGTAGCTAAAAGCAGCATGGTGTTCTATTAGTACATCAGCCAGACTGGCTTAGTGGGACAAATGTATGGATAAATGTGGGTAGGATCATGACATCATGATATGTAAGTAAGCCTTTTCAAGATATTGTCACCAGAAGGAGACATTGGTTAGCCGTCTGATGTAAAATCTGTTTTCATAAAAGAGCTATAAAGAAAACAATCAATGTGTAAAAGAAATTATACTCCTCAGTGCAGTAAGTATTCTAAATAACAAAAAAAAATTAGGAACACATAACCAGCCTAGCTAGTACTGAGAAGAAATTAAATCCATACATTCTTTTCAAAAAGAAGCTGAAGCTTTTGCCTCCCCATGGAGAGGAGGGGGGAATTCAATTTATTTTTCTATTAAGATTTGTCTAATACGTAAAATTTTCATAGTCAAGAGATAAGTTGCATTATGAAATGAAACAAAGAGAGTTTTGCAATCCAAACCAGCATACAGATCATGAACTTTAATCTTATTCATTTCGCTCATCCGTGAAACAGGAGAGAAAAGATGTACTGGATCATCATGAAACACTCTATCAAAACAAAAGCTTTCACATCTGTGACAGAAAAGTTACCAGCTGCCATATGTCGCTCCGATATGCATATGCTAACAGGGGCTCGGCCAATGGAGTGCCTACAAATTCTTCCGTGACCCTGTTGTCCCACATAATGAATGCTCCATTGTCAGCGGGGCTAATGCTATGCAATCTGTTTCCCCATATTGTAGCACATCACCCAGCTTTACACTGTGCAACACATTTTGCCACATAAGAGTAACGTGCCGGATGCCTTGCAATCTGTTGCTCGAGAAGAGGAGAAGCTCTGCTGTCACATTTGATGGAGCCTGTTGGACCACAAAGCAGGCACTTCATTGTTAGCCTTGTTAGATATTCTGTTTGGAGGTTCTTTGGAGAGCAGCTGTCTCCCTTTTAAACCGACAACACGCCAATGACTTTGACTGCTGTTTGAAACACGGAAGAATATACTTGGTGTGGTAGTGGTTGTTTTTAATTCCTTTATCCAATTGGTATGTGATTGTGCTAAGCAGTTTGAACCTTGTTTTGGCAATTTTCATAATACCAGCATACCAGATATTCTCTTACAGAGCTATAAATGCCCAGATTAATTACCATTGTGGTTGTAGTGCAGCTAAGGCGAACATATCGTGGGGTTTTCTTGGCACAATTCATTTAAGGATTTGCCTTCTCTCCCCCCTCCCCCTTGTGATGCATAAAGAATGTGACTTGCTCAAAGTCACCCAATGGGTTTTCACAACTAAGCAGGGATTCAACCCTTAATCTTCAAAGTCATTCAAACCACACTGGTTCATACTGTGACTTTTGCAATCCAAAAAACATTTTATTTAATAAAATGTGTCTATCATTATGAAGGAAACGGATAGGTAGGTAGGCAGGTAGACAAATGGTAGATAAGAAGTCTTACTTATATATTCTAGGAGCGGCTTAAAGAACCGGGTATGTTTAGCCTGCAGAAGAGAAGGCTGAGAGGAGACATGATAGCCATGTACAAATATGTGAGGGGAAGTTATAGGGAGGAGGGAGCAAGCTTGTTTTCTGCTGCCCTGCAGACTAGGACACGGAACAATGGCTTCAAACTACAGGAAAGAAGATTCCACCTGAACATCAGGAAGAACTTCCTCACTGTGAGGGCTGTTCGGCAGTGGAACTCTCTCCCCGGACAGTGGTGGAGGCTCCTTCATTGGAGGCTTTTAAGCAGAGGCTGGATGACAACCTGTCGAGGGTGCTTTGAATGAAATTTTCCTGTTTTATTGCTAGGCCAATCACTGGTTTCAAATGAAAAGTTCCAACTTTCTCACACAAAGTGGTCACTTTTGTTAAATGCATCTAACAGTCTCATTTTGTTTAAAACTTCCAAGGAGACATTTATACTAAGGTTATAAAACCTAGATGTAACTTTTTTTTTTTCAAAAAAAAACAAACAATAGATGGTAATTCAATATACAAAGGAGACAAAAAGTAGAGGATCCACAGAAAGGAAGAATCTTCTAAACTATGTCCCAGTGATATAACTCTAACAGTGTGTGTGTGTGGGGGGGGGGGGGGGGAGGTAAAGGTTTCCCCTGATGTTAAGTCTAGTCATGTCCGACTCTGGGGGTTGGTGCTCATCTTCATTTCTAAGCCGAAGAACCAGCGTTGTCCGTAGACACCTCCAAGGTCATGTGGTCGGCATGACTGCATGGAACGCCGTTACCTTCCTGCCGGAGCAGTACCTATTGATCTACTCACATTTGCATGTTTTCGAACTGCTAGGTTGGCAGAAGCTGGAGCTAACAGCGGGCACTCACTCCGCTCCCCAGGTTTGAACCTGGGACCTTTTGGTCTGCAAGTTCAGCAGCTCAGTGCTTTAACACACTGAGCCACCGGAGGCTCCAACAGTGGGAAAGGGTTTGCTAAATATGATCTGAAAAGGACTGCTTGGTCTCATCTAAAATACAAAAGAATCTATTGTTTAATAGTGAGTCCTACTTTCCTTGAGATTAACAACGAGATGCAGGACTATGCCTTCTTTCTTGCATTTCAATGCAATGGTGAAAGGGTTGATAAACTTATTTTCTAACCTCATCAGGTAATCCCAAGGCAAAACCCATTTATCTCCCTTTAAAGTCAGATTTGTTATACAAGCAAAGAGTTAATGTGAGGCTGCAGAGAGCTAATCCTCACCTCTGTTTTCAAATTGCAGTAGCTGATTCTGCAAATAGTGATACCATAGTATTTTGAAGCAGGGAGGGAACATGACATACAACAAACAGAGACCAGAACTCAAACTGGTGTAGGAGTAGGTGGCTGCAAGGCTGTTGAGTTGACAGACATACAAGAACAATAAAAAGAAGTCATGCTGGGTGATCTATTTAGATAAAGAATCATACACAACAAAGGTGTATGAGCTATTAAATATACATTTGTTTTCCACTATGCATTATAATTGTAGCTTTCATTCATCTGGTGTTCTATGTTGAAGTCTTAAGTACTGGGCTTTAATGTTTTTATGATATTGCTACCCATTTTGAGTGATTTTGCAGTGAAAGGAAGCATATACATTCCTAAAGAAGTGAAAAAACAAAAAGAATAATAGAAAGTTTAATTTCAACAGTCATGTATGGTATATAATTGTCTAAAATCAATGTAGACGGGTTAAACTGCTGAGCTGCTGAACTTGCTGATCAAAAGGTTGGCAGTTTGAATCCGGGGAGCGGGATGAGCCCCCGCTGTTAGCCCCAGCTTCTGTCAACCTAGCAGTTTGAAAACATGCAAATGTGAGTAGATCAATAGGTACCACTCAGAAGGGAAGGTAACTGCACTCCATGCTGGCTCTTTGGTTTAGAAATGGAGATGAGTCAGACACGACTAGACATAATGTCAGGGGAAAACCTTTACCTTTACTAAAATCAATGTAAAAGACTTTTCACCAATAAATAGTCGTTCCTTTCACTGAGAAATGTTTGGAGTGTGGGCAGCCATTTCTGACCAAAAACAACAACATTGCAACTCACGGGCAGTGAAATCTCTTACAATGGAAGAACATTAACTTATATGAAGGAGTTCGCCAACTGATTTATTTTTATAGCTCTTACATTATTGAGGGATTTTATCTGCAATTTATTCTAATGAAAATAAGCATTGTTATATCTTTAATGAGAATTATATATGGTAAATGGTAAAGATGGTAAATATATTCCTGTCAGCTCTAAGGATCAATAGAACTCCATGCATTTTGTGAAGGTCTATTTGTATATTAAATAAGTCAACAAAATGAGAGTTTGAGCAGTAGATGGGTGACTATATTTAGAATGCTTCCCTGTGTATGTACATTAAAAAAAACCTACTATCAAACTGGCCAGCATATAGAAAGTGAGCGGATTACAGAAACGTAATGTTGAGTTTCATTACTGTGTGCTAGTTGAGTTTATCTCTATATTCAGGGAAGACTTAATATTGGGTAATGTTCAGAAATATGCAGAGGATCAATTGTAGTACAATCCAAATTGCACATGTATGCATGTATGTGAATGTGCTGTGCTACCTTCAACAAAATTCCTAGAAATTATTTAATAAATATGGTATGAGCTACGAGCCCAATGTAGTTTTGAGATGGACACATCAGCAAACCATAGCACAGTGTGAAGTGCTTGGGAAGAACAGCAAGATCTTGCATCATTCTTGGCACTCTCCACCTTTGTCACGCTTCCTGCACATTGGCCATGCCACTGGTGGCTTCCACGATAGTGAGGCAATATTTCAGCCCACACTTTCATGGTGTGATCCAAGGTGCTGAATCTTCTACCTCACTTCAGTGAGGTTCATCACCTTGTAAACTTCTTTTGAAATTCAAACTCAAACTTGGAATAGATTCAGCATCTCAGTGATATCTGAGTTATCACTTGGCCAAACTCAAGGCTGAGTAATATAGCAAGACTTCAGATCTGTTTCTGTCTTTGTACAATGGCAACAGAGGTTACACTTCCTAGTATTTGCAATTGCAATGCACTGAAAAGATGAACACGGACATTTTCCTCAATGCTAATGAATATGTAATACTCAGAGGTGGTTCTGCCCATATCTCCTATATATCACAGCATCTAGTATTCACCAGCAGTCTCCCATTCAAGTACTAACCAGAGCTGACTCTACTTAGCTTCCAAGATCCAATGCAATATGGTTCCATTAAGGAATTTAGTACTTTCAGACAAAAACACTGAATTGCTCTTCTGTTTGGCTCTAAAGCACAGATGGGTGCAGCAGAAAAATCTGATCTAGAAAACTATTATTTATTCCTTTGTAACACCGTGCTTAAGATGTGCCAAGTCTTTCTGGAAAAGAAAAAAATTCCACAAAAGAAAACAAGAAAAAATATGCAAAACATACAAGTGAGTTTTGAATTAGTTTTCTCACATGTTGATTCAAGTACTATGATAGCTCCAAGATTGAATTGAAATATTGAAATGCAGAAATAAAACAGTTGTACTTAACCCTTAATTTCTAAATAATTGTCTATTTGACAACATTTCTCAATTTTTAATGTTCTCCCCTTCTCTGAAATAGCATTGGTTTCCAAGGTATTCAAACTGTTCTGCTGAAAGAATTTTGTTAGAAGTGCTGTGCAAAACATGAAGAAAAAGAATAAAAGAATCACAGATGATTTGAGGAGCTGCACAATGAACTTTTCAGTGATCCCAAAACAAAAAGGAAACGAAGAAAGCAACCTTTGGAATTGTGGTTGCGGAAAGGTGATGCAAGGGAAAATAAAATCCAGCAGCAAGAGTATGTGAAGAGAATATTAGGAGAATTAAGAGGAAAGTAACAAAAAGGGGTTGTAGGGATATATTAGTGGCAGAAGGAAAGACAACGAACCATCTGTCTGGCGGGAAAGGGAGAGCAATTACACAGAGATTCTGATGGATTGTCAGTTCCCAACTTGCTCAAAACCTGGCACAAGGAATTACATTTATAATAACTCTGTTTGTGTCCACTCTGAGGGGAGTTCCCTCAAGTTCAGTAGGAACTACAAATGGGAATAGGATGGCAGTCTCCACATTTTATCAAATGGTTATAAGATACTGCTTTCTGGAATGAATTTAATATTAGTTTAGTACTCTGCCTAAAGATGACAGAACACTACAAAAGTTTCTTATCAATATGGCGCTATTGGTTTTTCTACTCATTTCCCTTAATTCATTTTTTCATGTGTACAAGCTTGTCTTCTGTACAGCTGGGCCAGGATTAACCATACAATCACTAATCCACTTGCTCAACCTTTCTCACATGGTCTAGCAGCAGTCCCCATTAGGCTTCAGCATTTTCTCCCAAATGTCTTAGGGACTGATAAAATATTTCTTGCCACTGGCTACAATTATTTTTTTTCTTCATTCCTGGGCCCAGCAGCTAGTGGCTTGTACACTGGCCACAGTTCAGGTACCACCAGCTTGAGCAGCAGTGCATTACATACATTTTTAATAGTGGGGTGTAGTGTATTGGGCACTGAACTACAATTCCCAAGACCAGGGTTTAATCCTCACTTGGCCATGAAACTCACCAAGTCACCTTGGGCAGGTCACATTCTCCAGCCTCAGAGAAAGGCAATGGCAAACATATTCTGAACAAATCTTGCTGAGAAAACCCTGTGACAGGTTTGCCTTAGTGGCCTTTGATCAGAGATGACTCAAAATATACAAAACAACAACCAGGGTAGCTATTTTTTTTCTCCCTTTTCCCTTTGTGACTTTACTCCAAATGATGAAATGGCTGTCTTCAGTAGCTGAGTTTGCTATTTCACACCACCGCATCATGTTTCCTTATTATTTGCACTCTCCTCTAAAAACAAAGGCATTCATTAGGATTGTGATCCAAATTTTGCAATGAGTTCCATCTATCCATCCATCCATCCATCCTTTTATTTGCATCCCTTCTTTCTCCCAGGATGGAACTCAAGGTGGCATATAGTTAAAAATATGGAAAATCAATATTCAGTTTTAAATAACAATATAATTAAAATTAAAACCAATTAAAATGTTACTTTAAAATAGATTAAACATTAAAATATATTAAGAACAGGACAGCATCATGTAAGGTGGTCAAAATCAGTTTCCAAAAGCTTGCTGGAAAAGAAAGGTTTTAACTTGTCCCAAAACAACAATGGAATCATCCTAACTTGCCTAGAGAGTGACTTCTCAAGTGTGGGGACAGCCACAAAGAAGGCCTTCTCTGTTCCCACCAGCCATGGTTGGATAGAAAAAGCCTTTCCCCCCTTCCCGGCACCCTGCAGATCTGAAGAGCTGGGCAGGTTCATAGATCCTTTGAATTCACCATGGGTCTGAGCGTGCCTGAGGTCTGGCAATGGACTTTTATATTATGGTTTGGATCCAGATACTCCATGAGTGGAACTTTTTAAAGGAGAGCTTACTGCCAGTCTCCTGACATGGAGATTATTCTTGGAAGTGACACAGGAAGCTAGAGTGGAGGGAAGAAGAAAAAAAATCACCTGACTCACATGGAGGAACTGTCTCCAAATCCAAGGAGTTCCTCTGTTTACAGGAGAGCAAATAGAGATCAAATCAAATAATAAAAGCAAGGGTCCCCTGACATCCTTGTTTGGTATTGGACAATTTATACTTGGGGTGTCAACGCCTTGTACCATACTGGAGTAATACAGGAAGACACAAATCCCATCACTGTCCACAAGCAACATATATGTTTCCAGCAGACCAACCTCAGTTTTTTTTTAAAAAAAAATATTCAGAGCAGTCAGGATTTCCATACCAAATGTGTGTGTGTGTGTGTGGGGGGGGGGAGACGGGAGGGTGGAGGGAGAGAATTCATCTCCTGGGATTGCTTAGCCAGGCTGAAACAGAACAGCAGAGTAAAGTCCCCATTTTGTGCTGTCTTAAATGGTGGGTTGTTTTTTTTTTTTTTGGGGGGGGGGGGAGTTCCCACAAGATTTTATTACCTTAAGTGTGTGTGTGTGTGTGTGTAAATTTATAACACAAGAGTAATAGCCTGTTTTATGGCAAAAATGGAAACTCTCTCTGTAGACATGTTCATTTTATGCAAGAACGTCAAGGGGAAACACTGCTGGACACATAATGTCAACTGAATAATTTGCTGAGAATTTTTTTCACCAAACATACTAATAACAGTGTTCGAGGGGGAATGCTGAACAGGGCAATAGCAAGGCAGATTAAATAACACCTCCACCTCAGGTGAGAAATCTTGTAGCCTTCCAGATGCCACTGGATGACGATGCCCAGCTCTTTTCACCATTGCCTAGGGTTGATGGGAGTAACTGACAAACATGTAAGGGACAATACGATTCCCACCTCTAGTTTAGGTATATTTAAATCTGGCTTCATTGCCCTTTTCAGATCTTCTCGCCAAGCAGTGTCAATATGCATGTGGAAAAAGGTTTTCAGCAATTTGTCCAGTCAAGGATGGTCTGTGCCTCCTTTCACTTTGATGCCTACACATAATTACCAAGTAGAGGGCCCTCCACACAGACAGATGGCTTTCCATATGTATGGATTTATTTACGTATGTATGCCACCTGTGCAATGGCCTCTTCCTAACAGATGTCCATGCTTTGCATGTTGAGGGGCTAATCATTGTATACAAGGGGCTTAGACTGCCAGGTCTATAGCTTCACAGGCCCTGAGATTTCATAATGAAACCTGAGAACCTAGAGACAAACTCTTGCGAGGTCCTGGGCAGCAAGACCTAGTGAAGTCATTTGGTATCAGTCACAGTGTCGAAGAGTTGTCATTCAAGTAAAAAGAAACACATCTCAAAGATTAACAAATGAGACAAACAAGGCAGGAGGAGAGTTTTGGACACTACACAGTTTCTCCATAGCCGACTACAGCCGAGAGGGCCAGAAGAATACATGCATATACACCCATACAATGTTTCTTTTTAGAGCACTGCTCTCAATGTGAGGTTCCTTCTCTCTTCCTGGGCCCTGCAGAATAGGAGGCAGGCCCTGAGATCTGGGAATCAACAAGGGGCCAGTCATCAAGGCTTCCCATGCCTCAGTCCGACACATAAAGCAAATATTTGAAGAAGGCTAAAAACATTGTACATGCATGGGAAGATATTCATAAAACCTTTAAGCTTATCAATAACAAATACATAACTGTCACACATTTGAAACCTTCCCTTCAAGAAGCCCTTCTATTTCAAGTATATCACGCATTCTTATACTAATAGGATTTCTCAGGCCAGTTGGTAAAGGCATAGCCATTATAAATAAAATATAAAATGAAATGAAATGAATAGCTGTAAACACGTCAAGGGCACTTGGCATACCGCTCCAGTGATAACAGTAACACAGTTTTCTCTTTCTAGTGCCCAATAACAGACAATTTTCATGCAAATTAAAACAAAGGCAAGAACCATTTTATTTTCTTTATTTTCAATCGATACTGTATGAATACAAAGTTTCTAGAAAGCTACAAAAAATCTACCACTTTATCAAGAAGGCATCAAAATGTGTCACTTTGCAAAGACATGGAACACCTGCAGTAACCGACACAAAAATAGCATTTTTAGAGTGATGAAATAATTGCACTTAACTGTCATGGATATTAAAGTTATCACACATATGTACCGCGAAAGCTAGAATACATTTGTTTTTACAAAGCACTTTTATAAAAAAATTCTCTGCACACAAACCCTATAATTTTCATATTACTATCATACTAAAGATAAATTCACTTTAAAGCCAACACTTAAAACATTTTTTAAAAAACAAAAAGGTACCAGCACCTACACACAGACAACAACAAATACAAGAATACTGTACTGCCAAAAGGTTTGATTGAAACTCGTTTTGAAAACTTCAAAATATGTTAAGACAAGATTTGAAAAGTTTCATTGTATATATAAAAAGAGCTTTCCCTCTGTGTCAAAGCCAGAGGTACTTTGTCATCCAAAGGCAGATTCTACATCCCACCCCTCAAAAGAACCAGCAGCAGTACAATATTAAAGTAACCACTGACCATATATGAATATGCTTAAGTCACAAACCCAGTTTATACACATTACACAAATAAACAAAGTGAGAATTCCATTAAGTCATTTACAAATGTGAACAAAATGCATGTGGCAAATAAAAAAATCAAAAGTAAAACCATTTTACATAAAATGTACTGATATTAAAGAATTAAAGGCTATTCAGGTTTCAAAAACTGTTATAAAATTCTTTTGTCTTTTTCAGGCACATGTTGTAGGGTTTTCTTCTTCTGCAGTTGTGAGCCTGAAGTAAAGGCCCATTTAAAAGGAAAGAAGGAAATGAAACAAAATATAAAGGAAAGAGAAAGATTCTGTAAGGAGGTAACAGGGCATATCCTCTCGATGAACTGAGTGCATTTAAGAGTGAATTGACACTTAAAGAATATCTCTGAGTCAAACTATCTTGCTGGCCTAGAGATCAAGACTGCCAAACTTCTTTATATGTTCAATTAAGTTCTCAGGGGAAGAGGTGGGAGAAAGTAAAAGAAAAAACAGAATAAAGAAAATCAACCTGAGTATATGGATTGAAATAAGGACCAGTTTACACATTATGTGTAGCCTGTGGCAGCTGCCCCTAAACAGTTTCTGATGCTGGTGATCAATGAGGCAGGGAATGCTGTTTAAATGCTTTACCTGGTGCTGTTGCCCCCAAATCTGGAGCTGTCAATATTGTGCAAGCGCTGAAGGGATTTAATCCACCACCTGTGGCAAAGGCTATGGAGTGTCACTCCCGGCTAGACTGTCAGCATGTGGACAAATGTCTCAGCAGCATCACAGGCAATGTAGGCTATACATATTGATCCCAACAGAGCCATATATGTGTTGCATGAGGATGGTTGATGATATGGGCCATGTTGAAAGCCATAGCACTGCTATGTCACTGAATAATCCTAAATGCCTCAATGTAGAAAACATGGCAAGCCATTGTTTATGTTTACAGTAGTTATTACCTGTTTGAACCATGGTTGGAGTTTCTGAATGTGTAACAGGCAAACCATGGTTCTGAGCTACTTGTCTACTTGCATTCTATCTCTAGCATTCAGTATTATAAGTTCACTCCTACTGCCATGATGCAGTTGCTTCTACAGCAATGGCCACAACTATGATTTGTCTTATCATATACAAAGCATGAAAATAATAATAATATCAGACCATGGCTTCTGATTCTGGCTTAATAGCAGATTGTAAAACGTTGTCAGTTCAGGCAACATGCTAAACCACAGCTAGGTTACCTCTACCAACGGTTTGACAGGATGCCCAAACTGCCATATCAAAATAAATGTGCCCTAGTAATTAGAAAGAGGAATTAAAATGTACAGTTTTATCATTTCCCAATTGTTGTGACTTCTAATTGTCCGTTGCTTCCATTCAGTGTAATATTTCACTCTATTACGTAACGATGCCCGAAACAAAAAAGCTGAACTCACTGCAGTTGCTAAACTGTCGGGGCTCAAGCATTGATAGAAAGTGGGAAAAGAGATCTATGTTGCAACTTACACATCATAGTGGTACAGTACCTAAATAAACCAACCTAGAATTCAAGTAAGTACAAAATTACATTTGTAAAGCGAGCTATGCTTCAACTGCCATAAATTGTACCATTATTTCTTTTTAAAATTTTGTACATAAGACAATAAATAAAAACGATTCCTTTGCAATAAAATATACTCCAGCCACTTGTTTACCTATATCTGTCTCAGCAGATATAGTTAATAGTTGTAAATATATATAATGTACTTTTGAGGCCAAGCAATCTTTACTAATTTTGATTTGGGAAGAGACTAAGTGTGATTGGGATCTTTTGAGGACTAGAATGGGTATAAAGTTAGGTTACAATCCTAGGCACGCATATCAATGAGTAGGCCCAATTGAATTCACCTGACTTACTTCTAAGTAGAGATGCCTAGGACTGCAGTGTTGAAGAGAAAAGAAAGGGGGGGAAAACAAATATTCACTACTTTTTGTGCCACAAATTAATTTTAAATAAAACATATGTTACTATATTAAAAACAAAAATGTATTCACAGCTACAAATCCCCTCTTCCAACTTTTGGTTTTACTGCTATTACTTCTCAGTGATGATTTCTAACTATGTTATGTCCCTCTGAATCAATGTCAATGTTGTCAAAATCTTTTGAAATAAATGGCATTGCCTAAATTCACAGATGGAGTTAAAATGGCACAATTTTTTGAAGTTGCTATCTTTCCTGCAGTGATAACAGGAAAGTGTGGATGATGCCAGTCCAAAATATTTTCCAGTGATGTTTCTCATTCATTCCTAACAATTTGATGCTAGAAAGCACAGGTTAGATGACAGATACATTTTGATCCATACTTTCATTTTCAATTTTAGGCATCCAACCATTCAACTTTGTAAACAAAATAAGTGCAAATTTAAGAGAAAGAAAAAACCATATTCACAGATTTAGAACTAACTATATTGATAAAGTCATAGCTGTCCTTTGCCTGAAATTCTGATATTTACACAGACTTGTATTACTCAGATCCAAGACTGGATGGAGAAAGACATGGTAAAGGCTATGAAATACAGCACAACCCTTGTACCTGCAGGACCGTTATCCATGGTTTCATTTATCCACATCAACAAAATATATCCTCTCTAGGCATGTTTAGTTCCCCCACCATGACACTTGGGACAGAGTTCCTTCATTTCAATAGTGTTTGCTATTATCTGTGGTTTTGCACATTGACATGACATCTGGGAACACATCCCCCATGGATAGGAGGGGCCATATTGTACTGACTGCTTCCTATACTTGCAAATCAGCAATGCTGCAGGAACAGTGACAAACAGCTGAATAGCATGGAGAATAGTTTTTCAGCAATATGCACTCTTGAGATTTGCAAAAAGCATGCTACGATAAAAAGGTACTTTTTAATAGAATGAAGGCCTGTTAGTTTTGACGATTTCCAATAACCCAAAGGCATTATGGTGATTTCTAAACATTTTTGGTCTCTACAAATTGTAATTATTATGGCAGCACTTTTCTAAGCTGGAATTTTAAAACCAAAGGCACTTGCATGCAAGAGTGCAGAGTCACAAAGGTTTAAGTATTTGGTCATGAAAATTTAAGAAGGCAGCATTATTCATACAATTCGCTTTCTGCAGAAAATTCTGGAGCTGTTAACATTTCATTTTGGTATAAGTATTTCTACTATGTAGTAACAGGGACTGATTTATATAGAAAGCTGTCTAAGACCACATAGTCAAAAGGCTTCTCTCTAGATTTTTTATTATTTTGTTTAAGTAAACCAATTATTGGACTACATAAAATTGGCGTGATAGGGGAAAAGGTACTTCTAATATAGCACTAAGGCACTGCATATTGTAATGCTTTGGCAGCTCGGACTTAAGAAGTTCCTACGACAGCGTAACAGTAACAAGAGAGATGCTTCCAGCTTACAAAAGAGCTCACAGTTTACAGGCAGCCTTTTGGACTACACAATCCACATCGAACATCTGACAGACTTAAGGCTTTCCAGAAGAAACATGCACAGGGGATTGAATCATTTACATTCACATAAAGTTAATGACAAGGCAAACAGTTCCTCATAAGCTTGACAAAAAATGAACACCAAGAAACATTGTGACTCTTCCAACAGAATAGTTGTTAAACATGTGTTGCAGACTGTATTAACAGGGAGGGAAAGGGGAGAAGAAGTAGCATACCTGGTTTGCAAATTGACTATTTTATATACCTCAAGAAGTTTTCTTGAGATGTATAATTTTTAGCATTTAATTTTCTTCTTGGTTAAAATAAATTGATCAAAAGCCAATAAAAGTAGGATAACATCTTTGTAAAAATAATGTTAGGCTTATAACACCAAGTGCTTCAAATAAAGGGCTACTTTAGATGGGTAATATCCAATGGTTTTGTCAAATGCATTGTTAATGTTAATTAAGAGGCTCAGCTAGAAACACCCAGTTCCACAGTTTTCAGATTTAAAGTGAATGAGATCACAATTCTATGCAAATCTACCCAGAAAAATCGAATAGAATCTACTCCCAGGCAAATGTGCATAAGATTGTAGCTCTGGGAGGTCCATCTGTCTTAATATCTGTGGGTCCAAAGACACTGAACATGCAAAAGACTTCCAAGATTCACTATTATCCCTGGCTTAGAGTTATACTTGCCCACCTAAGGCATATAAGATAAAGTAGATAAGATAATCAACTACACTCACATTCTGCCTTTTCGGATAGTGCACGTGTTTTAGCAGAGATTGCCAGTTCAGAAGGGCCCAGTATGGTTATGACTGGAAGACGGCACACAAGACTGTACACATTGTGCAGCTCTCTAGATTAGAAGCTGAAATATCATAGCTAGCCCTTTTCTGACAATTTGCTACAATAACAGATTGAACTATGGAGTTTTATCCATTGGGTATTCCACTACCCTCACATTTGAGTTGAATAATTCTGAATGTTCACAGATTTCCATGAAGACATAATAACAAACAGCCTGCATATTTACATTACAAATACCAATCACACAAGGCAGCCTCCTGAAAATATTCATAAGCATGCATGAAGCAGCATTCCCTTGTGTATTAGCTGCCACTGCCACTAAGGTATCATCTCTTTCTAAATTTGGATGCTTCTGATATCTAGGGGCCGATTCAAGGTTCTAAAGGTCCACAAACACAGGCCTTGAAGGTTTACACATTTAGAATAGGGATTATGCTCCCAATTTATCAGACTCTCCCTTCTAAACTTTTGTGTGTATGTGCACATTCATGGGTAATAAATTAGATGTTTTACTTTCATCATTTGCACCAGATCCTGGGATGCAGCATCTCTTCTGACCAGAGAACTGAATTATAAACAAAACGACACACAAAAGACAGAAGGCAGGGGTCAACATGATAAAAGGTTCAGAAAAAGAGTACTTGTTTAGAATGTGAGAACTGCATAAAACATCTGTGTACTATTCACAGTTTAGGTAAAGGTAAAGGTTTTCCCCTGACATTAAGTCTAGTCATGTCCAACTCTGGGGGTTGGTGCTCATCTCCATTTCTAAGCTGAAGAGCCAGTGTTGTCCAAAGATACCTCCAAGGTCATGTGGCCGGTATGGCTGCATGGAGCATTGTTATCTTCCCACCGGAGCTGTACCTATTGATCTACTCATATGTGCATGTTTTCGAACTGCTAGGTTGACAGAAGCTGGGGCTAATAGCGGGAGCTCACTCCGCTCCCCAGATTCGAACTGCTGATCTTTCGGTCAGCAAGTTCAGCAGCTCAGTGGTTTAACCCGCTGCACCATCGGGCACAGTTTAACATTGACAAATATAAATGTGACTAATGCTGCAATCCTATACACCCTTACCTTGGGAGTAAGTCCCACTAATCTCAATGGACCTTACTTCTGAGTAGACATGTATAGGATTACATTGTAGGTATCTTTTCTTTTGGGAAGAACTCATCATTTACTCAAGATGCTTCTGAAGCAGAAATCGTTGCCTGATGAAGAAGCAATGAAGCTTTGAAAACTTGCATGTCTTTCACACATTTTAGTTGGCTTAATAAAGTATATCAATTTTAGTGGATTTTATCCTATAATGAAAGTTTATATAAAGCTAGAGGGAAAAGTGGCCTCTTCCCTAATTTTTTTTATTACTAGCAGCAAATTTTTGAGCAACAAGGAAAAGAAAGATGGGAATGGACCACATGAGCCAATGCCAAGTCTGAAGCCCCATAGTTTGTAGCCATATCGCATTAGACCCTTGATAACAGTGTCTTAAAGACACGCCTGTGAAATTTCTGCTTCACACATGCACATGGGCTTGGCAATGCTCTTGTTTAGAAAAATGGGATTTACTAGAACTGGGCTACAACTTGGTGTTAGAACAGTAATTTTACATAAAGAAGGTCTGAGACCTAGGAGAAAACTGCAATAAACAGATGGGCCATTAATCTGATTCAGTACAAAGTCAACATTGTATCTCCCTGAAACATCTGACAGACCAGCTAATGTGGTCACTAGGCTAATTTCAGATCAGTGGGTTACCTCAATTTGAAATTATCAGTGGGGATTCCTGGTTTAGTAGCACTCCAAACACATTAAAACAGATGAACCTTTTGCTTATATGCCATTGTTTTCTCAATCACTTTTTGGGGTGTTTTTTTCATTTGACAAAAGAATTTCAATTCAACACTTTAAAAACCCTTTACATTTGATCATTTTGGTGTTGCAATATCTTGGGTCATTGGGAAAATTGATACAAATCAAAGAATTTCTCATATAATATATAAGCACACCCATAATTGCATACAATATAAGTCTAATTTTTCAGTATTTAACAAGTTATTGCAAAACGAGCCATCTTGTAAATTAAATAATCAAATCTCCTTATTAGTACAATACTTTTTGTCTTTTTAATGCACTAGATTTAATTAGTAAAATGAATAAAATCTTCTCGCTTTGCAATACCTGATTGAAAGGTTTAATAAATTAGAAAATTAGTTTTAATACAGAGAAAAGAAAGAAAGCGGGGGGGGGGGGGGGGAGAGAATTGTCTACTTTTAGGATTTGTCTGCTCCCAACAGGCATTTCTTAAGGCTATGTTTGTCATTTGGCTTCAAACAGAAATTGAGTTGCACTTATAAAATAATTTAGTGAATTACATTCATATGTATCTTCCACAGTAATCACTTATGAAGATAATTCTAAAAAGAATTTGTGTGCTAATTTTATGCTTATAGTTAAAATTCATTTCAATTTCACCTCCATCTTAAAAACATGCTTTTATTAATTTAGACAAAATACCTCACAAACTCGTTTAATTGCTGTTAAGTTTTCCCATGGCAAATGTCCTCATATTCTTTTCACACAACAACAAAATTTCCAGAAAGGCTTTGAAATGTTTAAATACAGTCTCCCCAAAGAATGGTGTTTAATATAAATTTGAAGAACACTTGTTTTTGAAAGAATTTGTACAACTGTACCAGAAATTTCACAGCTACAATATATACTGACACACTAAAATGAGGTTTAGGAAAAAAAGTTGGGAAAAGCTCAGCCAAAGGAACTGTCACTTAGTGTTGAGGTTGACAGTCTGTGTTTTCAGAAGGAGTTATAATGTAATTTGTCTATAAATAACTATTCAGTCCTTTACAAGCCTGTAGATGTGATGCTGTGCACCATGTTCACTGTTTGAAACTTCAAATACACAAGCCATGCAAAGTAGGGTTTCTTGTGTGTCTCTGTTTGTTACAACCTGTGATGACATAAAAAGAAAGAGACAAAAAAGATAGCATATTAAAAGCCTAAAAGTCACTTTAGCTTCTCATATACTGTATATTTGTGTGTAAGTCTAGAAATTTTTAGTCAAAAACCAACTTTAAAAACTGGGTCAACTTATCCATTGTTGTTGTTGAGTGCCATCATGTAGTTTCTGACTTATAGCAACCTTAAGGAGAACTTATCAAAAGGTTTTCTGGAGCTAAGAGTGTGTGACATGCCATGGGTCACTCAGTGGCTTTTCACAGCTGAGCTCAGAATCAAAACCAGAATTGTTCTCCAAAATGCAAACCAGTACACCTCACTGTCTCTATCAAGGTAAATGCTGGAACTTAACACTTACGAAAAAAGGATAAGTAGAGTGGCAAAAAGCAAGCACTTAGTTCATGCCAGGAACCTCAAAGAAATACTAATCTCCACTACTCTCTCCACTACGGTCTCACTACTGGACTTTTTGGATGCCTGGATGATGAAATGATGGCAGCAGCATTGGCACTTTCCCCTCTCTGCAGAATAACAACTTATTTGATATGGGCCATATCAAAATCCATAATTTTGGCCTCAAACCTGCCCTTGACATACATGTGAGTTCAACTTATACATGAGTATACACATTGAAAAAATGGAAAAATATTTTACTTTCAGCCACTAATATTTTGATTAAATGCTTCCCTGTAATGTTGCTGAGGAATTTGTTCCCTCTTCTGCACCAGATGTATTCCTTATCTCAACCAGAAACCCTACAGGAGAGTGCCAATCTCCTGGCACACTGAACCAAATGGACTGTGACCTTACCTTGGCTCTCATGGCCCCAGTCCCTAGATTGGCCTCTCCTAGAACAAGTCCTGAGCTCACTGAGGGGGTGAGAAAAAGATGACTCCCCCTCTAGTATTGTAAGTTCACTTACTAACACAAGAATTGGTGCTTTTTAAGAAGTGGAAATTACCTCTTACCTCTGGCTGGAGTTGCTACAGCAATCCTTCATTCCCAGAGTTGTGTCCTATATCACATCAGTGACACATAAAACTGCCTAGCGTAGGAAGCTTCATTTACAAGTGGTGGGCCATTCCCTGCTCTCAAAGGACAGAGTTGTGTCAGCCACAAATTCCCTTCTGTTTTCCCAAAACTAGTTAGCCTATCCCATGGCTAATGTGGAATAAGATGTACTACCAGCCCCTGTGTGTAAATGGATGAATCCTTTCATTTGCTGCAGATTTCTTAAACAGCCCCTATTATCAATAAAGTAGAGTCTCACTTATCCAACATAAACAGGCCGTCAGAATGTTGGATAAGCGAATATGTTGGATAATAAGGAGGTATTAAGGAAAAGCCTATTAAACATCATATTAGGTTATGATTTTACAAATTAAGCACCAGAACATCATGTTATACAACAAATTTGACAGAAAAAGTAGTTCAATACACAGTAATGCTATGTAGTAATTACTGTATTTACGAATTTAGCACCAAAATATTATGATGTATTGAAAACATTGACTATAAAAATGGGTTGGATAATCCAGAATGTTGGATAAGCAAGTGTTGGATAAGTGAGACTCTACTGTATGTATATTCAATAAGCAAACCAGCCTAATGGACCATAGGTGGTCAGGAAAGATGAAATCCAGAGCCTTTCTTGCAAAAACTATGCTATTCAATTCAAAGTCATAACACTTCTAATTCAGGGACACTGAATAAAATTCAAATCTATCTGCTCCAAAGCTAGTGTACAAAGCAGTCAGCAAATAAAAACTGAACATTACCAACAAAATTGTAAAGTTTTCCAAGACGCTGTTCATCATATATTTCTCTGGTAAATGTTTGAGCTTGTGGATGAAATTGATCATATATTCACACATTGGAGAGCGGTTTATTCTGAATACAAACCGACCATTCTCAAACCGTGCATATTCAGTCTTGAGAAGAAAAGACAAAAACAAGGAAGAAAAAACAGAAAGTTACATAATCAAGCTAGATTTCTCAACAACTTAAAATCCATCCTCTTTTGCTTTCAAAGTGATCCACTGATTAATAACATAAAATAAATACTCCAATTATATGACATTTTAGGATACTCAAATATTTGATTCAATTTCATTAAACATATAATGTAGTTAAGAATGTGTTTCTTTTAAAAGGCATAGGGTGAATGTATTTTTAGAAAACAGCTTTGCCCTCCCCTCTGGTGAATTACAGTATATCCCAAATAAATGAGTATGAAGATGATTCCCAAAATCAAAAAGGGAATGGGGCAGTGTTGGCTTGCATGGCACTCTTGTTTATATGTTATAGCTCCAGGAAATTCAGGTGAAGTATATAGCTCAGAAACAGTTACTTCTTTGGACTAAAGCTTCCAGAATCCCTCAACCAGCATGGCTAAACTAACTCATAAATTCCAAAAGCTGCAGTCCAAAAAAGTAAAATTTTGAGGCCTGGGTCTAGGTTGTTTCTTAATTTAAAGTATATACTCAGGTAGCTGTCATGATTTAGCAAACATTATTTACCGTATATCATACAGAGGATTTCCCCCCTATAGCTTCCAGAGATGGCTGCAGACTCCCCTAAATGTGTGTGACATCATTTTACACACACATACATACCCATTATGAGTCCTGTAAGCCCCACTAATTATATCCTATCAAAATGGAACTGCAAGGTTTGGAAACTTTATCTGCAGTAGATTTTCCCAGGAAATATACAGATAGAACATCTACTTAGTTTCAGATGCATCTGGTAGATGTGTATTACAGAGTATCTTCAGGATTTTGCTGCACAACATATAAGCTGATGCCATACAGAATAGGGGTGTCACAAGTGCTTGAAAGAGCTGCATATGTTCTCAAGTAAGATTTCCTTTTCCATTGATACTGTGTTTCCCCGAAAATAAGACAGTGTCTTATATTAATTTTTGCTCCCAAAGATGCTCTAGGTCTTATTTTCAGGGGATGTCTTATTTTTCCATGAAGAAGAAATCACATTTATTGTTGAACAAAAAAAATGAACATTTATTATATACTGTACAATAGTTGTCATCACAAACCAGCATAACCAGACAAACTGTGAATCCTATCAAGAATTTCTTGTTACTACCATTATTTCCATGTACAACCATCTATAGTACGTACATTTACCGATCCTGCATGCTCTGGTGTTCTGTTTGGCGGACATGCTTCCAAACAAAAACTTTGCTAGGTCTTACTTTCGGGGGAGGCCTTATATTTAGCAATTCAGCAAAAACTCTACTAGGTCTTATTTTCTGGGGATGTCTTATTTTAGGGGAAACAGGGTAACATTTTCAAGACTGAACAATGGGGAGCTTCTTCTTTGTCCCACCCCTTCAGGAAAAGTTGACATCTGTGAGCTGAGTAGATACCATACCACATGGCATGATTCGTACTACTACCACCACTACACTGGGGAGGGGGGGGAACAACCTGGAGGGAGAAGAAACTAAAATAGTAAGATGACAACACAATCCAAGTAGCATTTTGAAAATCCTACCTCTACTTTTTCTACCACTTGCTTCCCAAATGAGCAGACTTTGGTGGAACATGTGATTGTCATGTTTTCTGAGCTCTCATACTGACTCGTTACGCCGTAGAATGCCCCGGTATCATCTTGTATGTTGCAATTTAAGTCCGCCTGTAGGAAAAGATCACAGCTGTTTCCTTAACTGCTTGTATTAGTGGAATAAGTGCTTATTAACCCTTTATTTGATATATTTTAACAGTTCATTTTATAAATAAAGGTATGAAAAATTGTAAGAATTCCCTCTGTGGGAGTAAAAGAGGTATTAGCTCATTTTGGAAGGCAGGACTGAGCTCACCTGCAGCTAAGAGAGTGCTTTTGATGGTTCAAACTGCCAATGCAAACAGCTGCAGTATTTCTCCAAGGTTTGGGTTCCTAGTTTCTAAATCATAAGCGGTTTTGACAATCTGCTTTCTAACTCAAACAAGGATCTAAAAATATGAAGATATATAGCAGAGAATACAGATTTCTCCTCTCTCAATCAGCCTAGAATTTGACTCAGATAGCTACTACACGAAACAACTGAGATCAATAAAAATAACTGATCACCTGAGACCTGAAATATTTACAAACATGTATTCTTCAGCCCCATATTTGACTGGGAATAAGCTCTTCAAATGAAGGATGTGCTTCCCTAGTCCTCCTCTGAGTAGTTCCTTTACATAACAAAGACTAAAAAACATATGTAAACATTATTCCTTGTGTGTCATGTTTTTAGAGGTATTATATAATAGTAGTTAGAAAGGAAAACATTTTGGCCACAGCCTAACATGGCGTTAAATCTCTCATGATTTGAATGGGTTAAGCATTATTAACTCTGTATTTGATACTGGCAAATGTGTTTCTACACACTATTTACAATAACTGTTACTATACCAGATGTTTTTTAAAAACTTCTGTACCACTCATTTCCCAGTTTTAGATATTTTACTGTTACTTATGTTTCCACTTCCCTGTTCTGCCTGAACACATCTGTTCGCACACCTGCATTTGTACCTGCATGGAAGGCAAATCAATCTTTAAGAATACATGACAAATCATATGTAATTTATCATTATTATTTCTATTGTAATTAGAATGACCATTTACAACAAATTGCAAGTAATCAGGATATTCCCAACAGCTCTCCTGGAACAAGCAAATTGATTTGTTACATAGGAAGCTATCTCTCATCATCAATTGAAATTAACTAGATCAGATGAAACTCATAAAAGCTGGTATAGAGTATTAAAAGGCTGAATTTAATGTTAGAAAGCCACAGTCCAAAGTTCAGTATCAAAATGGCCACTACTCTTAATTAAATTTACTTGACAGTAACAGCAGATGCACGGTATTTCAAGAGAACAGAAAAAGATTGGAAGAAGTGCAGTGACAAGGGTACAAGCTGTTTGAAAGCCCTTTCTGTTGTTGTCAGTTGGGCAAACTGGAAAAGATGGGAGAAAGAGAACTGACCGTCAGCTGCAGGACAAGGGCTATGTTAAAGACAATTGACTAGCCTATGTTTGGGAGAAAAGCCATGAGTTGCATGAAAATACTTCCACTCAAAATATTCACAAGGAATATCATTGGGGACTAATGTTAATAAGAAAGAACATTTTCCTGCTATAAGGTAAAATAGGTGCAAGGTTTCTTCCTATAATTGTCCCCCAACATTGTCACAGATATGCATGTGTGCACACACATTTGTATGAATTGGTTTTAGGTAAAACGTAGGCTCATTTTGCATTGATTTCCTCTCTAGTCAATTAATTCCAAGAGAGAGAGAAAGGCTGAGCTATTAGGAATCTAACAGAAAAAAGTAAGAGGAGGAAGCAAATAGGGCTATATAAAAGAGTGATGAGAGGAGCTGTATGGAAATGTTGAGAAAAGCATTATAAAGTGAACCCTGGAAAATGGTTACCGTGTTACTATGAGAATTATCTGTTGTTATGGGATGATGATGATTGAAAAATAAGGTATATCCTTCAGCCAAACAGATGATCAGTTACCTTGCTTGTGGACTAGAAAGATAAAGAAATGTCTCAGTTTGGACCTTAATCTATCTATATATATAAATTTAATGTGTATTTTATTATGGAGTAAACAATAAGACCACTGAACCAAATCACACCAAATTTGGCCACAAAAGACATAGTCATCCAAAATATGTATTTCAAACAAAAACAAAAAAACCCTAGAAAAATAAGGGCCAAATTAGAGGACCAGACAAAGCCGCCTCTGCCCCCCCCCCCCCAGCTGCCAGTTAGAAGGGTAGGCCCTGCCCACTTCATCTCCTAGCAACCTACTCAGCAACAATGGAGCTCAGGGCATCTTCACTCAGGTCTCTTCCACATTGCCTATAAAATGCACATTATCTGATTTGAACTGGGTTATATGGCAGTGTAGACTCAAGGCCCTTCCACACAGCTATAAAACCCAGAGTGCCAAGGCAGATAATCCACAGTATCTGCTTTGAACTGGATTATCTTGAGTCCACACTTCCATATAATCCAGTTCAGTGTGGATTTTATACAGCTGTGTAGAAGGGGCCTCATATAATCCAGTTCTAAGCAGATAATATAATATTAAAAATATAATATATTCTCCAGTTACCAAAAGCAGAGAATCCCTCTATGGATCCCTCTGTGTGCCTGAAGGTGGCCTCCATTGGGGATCTCCAAGTTGCGTCCTGCCCATGGCTCTCCGTCACATCCCACAAACAAGAAGGATATATTATAATTATATATTATATAATTATATATTATAATATATAATAATTACTGTGGTATAATAATACAGAACAATATAATCTCTAAAATCAGGACAGTAAATAAAGAGCAACACTCTGAAAATGGGAATTCCAGACAGGAAACAACCAGGGCCAGTTAACACCTCCCAACAAAGGATTCCCCCAGGCAGGAAGCAGCCAGGCTTTGAAGCTGCAAGGCTATTCAAAGCTGTTCACCCTGGCTAACCTAGATAGAAAACCCCCATATTTTGAAGCCATGAGGCTACTCCATCCCATTCAACCTGCCCAAGGAAGGATGCCCCTATATAGAAAGCGGCCAGGCTTTGAAGCAGCGAGGCTATTCAGTGCAATTCAAATTGGCCAAAAAACCATTCCTCCAGAACGCAAGTACCCAGCCTTCTAAGCAGCAAGCCTATTCCATTGTATTCAAGCTCACCAAACAAGGATTTGCATAAGAAGAACATGGCCAGGCTTTGAGGCTGCAAGGTTATTCACTGCTATTCCACCTGGTCAACAAATGATTCCCATAAGCCACAGCAACACATGGTTAGGCACAGCTAGTACATTATATATTTAATACTACTGAAAACAGTTTATTTGCTTATAGATTGGCAACATTTTTTCCATTCTTTTAATTGTTATTATTATTTGAGAAGAAGTTACAATTATATAAACATATTCTATACATTTCCCCCTCTTTTATTTACATTCAACCCTGTGCTCCCCTTCCCCAGAGCCATCTCTTCTTCTGTAGTCCCACCAAAAGTTCAATTCTTCATTTGGAGGTAAATTCCCATCTTCTTTTTCCAATAATTTTTCTAGAAATTTTCTCCAAATACTTTTAAAATCATTTTTTTCCATAATCCCTTCTTTACTTTTAAATTTGATGTTAGCGTGTCATTCAGTGCCATTCGCCAAACTTCTTTATACCATTCATTCATTTGTATTTTCACTTCTCCTTTCCAATATTTTGCAATAGTAATCTAGTTGCTGTTAATAGCATGTCTATTAAATTTTTCCCCTTATCTTTCTCATCCTCTTTTTTAATTAAAAGTAATATTTCCACTGGATTCCTTCTAATTTTTATATACATAATATTTTCTATTTCCCTTATGACCAATTCCCAAAAACCTTTTACATGTTTACAATCCCACCACATATGCATGTAGGTTCCAATTTCCTGGCACCCTCGCCAGCATTTTTCATTATTATTCTTATTCATAATATATAACCTTCTTGGTGTTAAATACCACTTCCAATTTAGTTTATAATAATTTTCTTTTATTCCAATTGACATGTTTTTTAATTGTCTTGTTTTCCATATCTCCTCCCATTCTTTTTCCATTATCTTTATTCCTAATTCCTCCTCCCATGATTCTCTTAATGTTAATCTTTTCTTTTTTTTCTATGTCTTTAATTAATATTTTATATATTTTACTTGTTGTTCCTTTTAATGGCTCACTATTTTCTCTTTTTAATGCTTTTATTATTAATTCCTCAAATTGCGTTATTTGTTTTCCAGTTTTATTTCGGGCCCACCAGTCTTCATTCCATTTTTCTAATTGAATCCAATGAATCCAAGAAATATTTATTCCTCTCAATTCTTCTCTCATTTTTACCTTTTCCATATTTTGTTCTATCCAATTTCCTACCCTTTTTAGTTCCCTTTTTTCTAGATTGGCAACATTTTTATCAAGAACGTGTAACTTATTTCAAGTGGGAATAATCTTGAAACTATATGACCTTAGTTTTCCCAATGTAATAAACTACATGTTGGTGAATGCTACATGACTTGGTCCTACAAGTGAAAGTTGAAAACTAAATTCCAACTGAATTCCATCCATGATTGATTAAGATGGTGTTCCTGACTGATATGCTTGTTTGTTCACAGTACATCAGGATGCTAAATGTGTATAAATGTTGTGTTTTACAAAACAGACATTGACGCAATCTTCCTGTTGTTTATTTGTTCTATCACTTTTGACTCTTTGTGACCTCATGGACCAGCCCACGCCAGAGCTTCCTGTCAGTCGTGGTCACTCCCAGCTCCTTCAAGGTCAAGCCAGTCACTTCAAGGATACCATCCATCCATCATGCCCTTGGTCAACCCCTCTTCTTTTTTCCTTCAATTTTCCCTGATATCATTCTCTTCTCTAAGCTTTCCTGTCTTCTCATGATGTGGACAAAGTATTTCATCTTTGCCTCTAATATTCTTCCCTTTAGTGAGCAGCCGGAGGGAAGACAACACAAAAACAACACATTATTACCAGGCTATGATCATCAATGTTGCTATTGTTAACTGCCATTAACTTGACTTTGACTTCTGGTGACACCATGAATGAGAGACCTCCAGATCACCCTCTTGCAGCTTCTTTGATTGAGTCTATCCATTGAGAATGCGGTCTTCCTCTTTTCCTACTGCCTACCTTGCCAAACAACACTGTCTTTTCTAGTGAGCCATGTCTTCTCATGATATGGCCAAACTACAACATTCTCGGTTTATCTTGGCTTCTAAGGGGAGTTCAGGCTTATTTTGCTCTAAGATTGATTTATTGGGTTTTTTTTAGTATTCCAAGGCATTGAGAGAACTCTTCTCTGGAATCATATTGATTGGTTTCATATTAGTTGGTTTTTTTCTGATCATTTTGTTACCTTGTTTAATTTATATGCACATGGAAAGCAGGAATGGAATAATAGAATCATAGAGTTGGAAGAGACCTCACGGGCCATCCAGTCCAACCTCCCGTCAAGAAGCAGGAAAATCACATTCAAAGCACTCCCGACAGATGACCATCCAGACTCTGCTTAAAAACCTCCAAAGAAGGTGCCTCTACCACAAGAGTTCCACTGCTGAACAGCTCTCACAAGTAGGAAGTTCTTCCTTATGTTTATGTGGAATCTCCTTTCCTGTAATTTGAAGTCGTTGTTCCACATCCTAGTCTCCAGGGCAGCAAAAAACAAGCTTGCTCCCTTCTCCCTATGACTTCCCCTCACATATTTATACATGCTATCATGTCTCCTCTCAGCCTTCTCTTCTGCAGGCTAAACATGCCCAGTTCTTTAAACCGCTCCTCATAAGGCTTGTTCTCCAGGCCTTTGATAATTTTAGTTGCCCTCCTCTGGACACATTCCAGCTTGTCAACATCTCCCTTCAATTGCAGTACTCAGAATTGGACACTGTATGTGGTCTGACTAAGGCAGAATAGAGGGGTAGCATGACTTCCCTGGATCTAGACTCTATACTCCTATTGATGCAGGCCAAAATCCCATTGGCTTTTTTAGCTGGCACAACACATTGTTGGCTCATGTTTAACTTGTTGTCCACGAGGACTCCAAGATATTTTTTCACACGTACTGTTGTTGAGCCAGGAGTCGCCCATTCTGTATCTTTGCATTTCATTTTTTCTGCCTAAGTGGAGTATTTAAAAGCTGGGAGGGGTATACACAACATCATAAGCTGTATTCAATAAAATTTTATTTGTTATTTACTACTTCTTCACCTATCATCTTGTCACTGTTACCAAAGTTATAATAAAGCAGAATGCCAAATCTCAGAAGAACAGTCATGTTTATTGTATGTGTATGATCCAGTATCAATTTAATAGAAATTCTTGGTACAGTATATCCTTGGAGTGAGGTAGGAGTGTGCTTGTATTGTCCCATGTACTGAACAACTAAGGAAATTATTCAAGATGTGATCATCATAATGTAAAGGTTTTCCCTGACATTAAGTCCAGTCATGTCTGACTCTGGGGATTGGTGCTCATCTCCATATCTAAGCCGAAGAGACAGCGTTGTCCATAGACACCTCCAAGGTCATGTGGCCGGCATGACTGCATGGAGCGCTGTTACATCATATGTGAAAATTAATAACAGCGTATTGTTTCCCAGTAAAGAATAACTGAGGAAGTGGTTTAAAACTATTGTATCCACAGAGAATTATAACTATTTATGCTGAAATAAAACTAGTCTTTCTCTTTTCTCAGTATCTTGTAAAAATGGTGACCATAAGGACAAATTATAGACTAAAGTGGGGAAATCACCAAAGTTTCAGTAATGTTTCCTTTTAGTATGAATCCTTGCTAAATTCCTAGGAAAGAATACTGGTGGATTCTACAGGTAATTGTTTTCTTTGTTTGGTGATTATAGCATAATACATATATTCATGCCCCAGTAAAATACAGCCTGTCAGTATAGAGCACTGAAAATTTTACATATCAAGACTATCAGCTACTTGACACGATGCATCAAAAAGGCCCCTGCTGAAGATCCCCAGCATGTGCTGAAATAGAGCTGGCAGCAAACAAGAAGAATACTCCACATGGATAAGTGTTCTCAGTCTTCAGAAAAGAGAGGAGGCAGTCTGCATGTGTTACAAGAGTCTTGGCTAAGCAGATTTTTTTTGTTTAAAAAAAAACCCCAGCAAATGCAGAAAGATTATTAAAGCCATTTCACAACAAAGAGCTGGAAAAAGTAGCAGTACAGAGAGCGAGAGATTTCCTGAGGGAGCAGCATAATTAAAATACAAATATTCAGTAGTTAAAATTGAACACGGAGGGTCACTTGTTAAACAGCATAGAGGCTTCCTTCAATTACCATTGCCTGCAATGAGGAGTCATTCACATGAATGTATTATGCTTCCCCTCCTTCTCAGTGAACAGTGATCAAAGGGCAGAGATTCCAAATTGTGAAGCGTTTTTTTTTTCCAACAGCAGCATCTGGATCTTTGGCAGACTTCGCTGCCAGTTGTGTGCTGCAGGCTTGGAATCGCTTTCAAGCCTGACACATGGCTAGGATTTTGATGGCCAGGCCAAGCTACTCCACTTTCCAGCTGCCCTCTGACTCATACAGAAGAACTAACACACTTGCACCAAATGGGATTTGCACCACTTCCATGAAGGTCATTGGGGAGAAGTATTCTTTCGGGAGTGGGGAGGGTGAGCAGAAAAATTGAGAGGAATCGTTTTCTTTCCCTAGAAATATGTTTTAAAGATGTTTAAGGAAAAGGGGCTCCACCTGACTCATCCACATTACCAAGCTCCTCTCTCAGCTACTGCTTGCTTGCCAAGTTGCATTCTGTTATGCAATAAAGTTCACATTGAAAGAGGGGAAACATCACAATAGCTTTTTTGTGAATGAAGGAGACAAAGATTCTACATGCCTCTAAAGACTGCAGCAAACACAAGAGGGATGTGGGAGGAGACCATGTGGCAGGGCTCTTTCTGAGCGCTAACTACACTGCATTCATTATTTGTTAACAGCGCCTAACAAAGAAACAGCATTATATTTTTCAGTTACAGCTATTTTACATAATAAGAATGGGAATAAACTTAACAACTCAACTCATGTTACTTTACCACTAATTATGCCATATATTTACATCCATAAAATAGGAGAGATTTTTGGACATGATTTAATGCCCTTTTATTGTGTGGATTCCTTTATTTCCATTTCGCATTTGAATTTCAAAAATGCTTTGGACTTCAAAGCATCTCTTTTAAAAGACTGCACTAATTACACTATGCATTATTGTCTAGAGTTGCTTGTTTGGTATTCATTAAAATACATTTATTAATATCACCCACACATCTTCAGGGAGATTTTCCCCCCATTGTACATGGGTGCTCAGAGAAACAGAGAGGGTTGCATTGTGTAAAGCAACACTGCATTTATAATTCTAACTGAAATTTTAAGCATATTTGTTCAGAAGGAAGGGCTACTATTTTGAATGGGAATTATTCTTTTGTAAATATGTGTATGATTTTAGTTTCTTATTAACATGTCCAAATACTAACACCAGTCCAGTGGTGTTATAAAATATTTCTTTGTATTTAGTAGGTTCTTCTATATTGTGTCATGGTTGAGAGATGAAAAGGGGTCTGAAATTGCAGACAATTTCAACTCAGAACAAGATGAGGAGCATAAAACTCTACTCACATCCATTAAAAATACATTGTAGATGAAGACAACTATACAGATCTATTTACACATTCCAAAAAATGTACTTCTAGTTATACAGCAGGGCAACGATGACCCATGCTTTATCTTATAATTTCAATTGATATACAGTACTCCCTCACTACTTCGTGGTTCACTTTTTGCTCCCTCGCTGTTTTGCGGGTTTTCAATTACAGTAGAGTCTCACTTATCCAAGCCTCGCTTATCCAAGCCTCTGGATAATCCAAGCCATTTTTGTAGTCCAATATATCGTGATATTTTGGTGCTAAATTCATAAATACAGCAATTACAACATAACATTACTGTGTGTTGAACTACTTTTTCTGTCAAATTTGTTGTATAACATGAAGTTTTGGTGCTTAATTTGTAAAATCATAACCTAATTTGATGTTTAATAGGCTTTTCCTTGATCAGTCCTTATAATCCAAGATATTCGCTTATCCAAGCTTCTGCCGGCCCGTTTAGCTTGGATAAGTGAGACTCTACTGTAATATTAATGTACACATTTATCGCGGTATTTTTGCTGTTTCACGGGTTTTGCGGTGTGCCAAGGGGTTTGGAAGAGGGGGGGGGGGGGTGGAGGAGAAGAGAAATAAAGGGGGGGGGGTAGGGAAGGGTTGGAAATAAAAAGGGTTATTTAGCTTCCATTCTTCTTCTCTGCTGGTGTACTGTATATCTGCTAAAATAAAGTACAGATTGCATTGTAGTAAGCGGTCTGCGGTTTGCTCTCCTCCACACATAGAATAAATATAGTGCCCCTACTTCATGGATTTTCACTTATTGCGGGTGGTCCTGGAACGTAACCCCCGCGATAAGTGAGGGAACACTGTAATATCTAAAAATACCAAACACACACACATGCCCACTCGTGTTCAAGCCATGTTGTGATAAGTGGAATACAGAGCAAGAAATTGTATATACAGGTTGAGTACCCCATGTCCAGAATTCTAAAATCTAATATGGTCCACATAGGTGAATTAGATAGTGATAGCTTTTGAGCACAACATTAAAATATTGTGTATAAAATTATTTTTAAGCAGTGTGCATGTGCTGCATATAAACATACATGAATTTCATGTTTAGACTTAAGTTCCATCTCCAAGATATCTCAAGTTATCAGAAAATCTGAAAATAATTGAAAATCCAAAAGGCATCTGGTCCCAAATATCTGGTCACAACCTGTATCAGCATACATATTTTATTCTCCAGATGTTACTCATTGCTTGAAAACTGGCATGGTCTCTGCCAGTTCAGAACTCAGAAAACTTTACCGCCTTTTAACACCTAAAAAGGTTTTCTTCAGCCAACACTAAGTGCCAAAACGTTTCCTCTTTTTTAACTATCCTCTTTGCTTAGTCCCTCCACCTATTCCCTCAAATCTTACCCACAAATAAGTGTGGCAAACCCATTCTGTATGGGAATACTTCCTCATTTCCACTCATTCATCTTCCTAAAAGAGTTTTTGATTTTTTTATATATTAAGTAAACATGATACTGGATATGTTATGCTATTAAAATATACAGTTAGGGCAACAAAACCTTTAGCACTCACATTTGTGTTTCAGTTTGGGTTAGTTATCCTTACTTGATTTGATGAAAACAATAAATTCCCAGAAGAATTCATGGCATTTTAACACCATATGGCTGGGATGGGAATTGTGTAGGCCTCCAGATCTCACAGCATCCCTCTCCACTGCCTTTGCTGACTTGAGCTATGGGAGATCAAGTCCCGCAATATCCCACCCTTGCAATAGGGAGGTCTTCTACAGATGTCCTAATGTAGTCACCTGCTACTCATCTGTACCACTAGGTGGCAGATGACAGTTTATAAATCAGTTCAACAATGAATTTGTAAAGTGAACAAAAATGCTGACAAGCAGCAGCATTTATGGTAGCATGGTCTTGTTAAACAAGATCTGCATTAATTTTTACATGGCTGAAATGCATAAATGATGCAATCATAAAATATTATGATAAAGCTGCCTATGAATTAGCCATGTGTTGGAGCGGGTTTGGTGAGATTACACACTTTCATGTTTCATTTGGAAATATGATTCTTCTAAAAGAAAAAGAAAAACAAATATGCTGGTAAAATTACTATTTTGAAATTACAGTAGAATCTCGCTTATCCAACATTCGCTTATCCAACATTCTGAATTATCCAACACAGTCTGCCTTTTAGTAGTCAGTGTTTTTGTAATCAATTGAGATGTTTTGGTGCTAAATTCGTTAATACAGTAATTACTACATAACGTTACTATGTATTGAACTGCTTTTTCTGTTGATTTGTTGTAAAACATGATGTTTTGGTGCTTAATTTGTAAAATCACTAGCTGTGCCTGGCCATGCGTTGCTGTGGCTTAGTCTGGTGGTGTTGGTCAGTCTACATTAGGTTGTATTTATGCTGTGACCTCCACCCTTCTTTATACTCACATTAGTAGTAGTATTTGAAGTCTGTTACCTTCTTCAATTTTTGTGTTGATTGATCATTGCTTGAGATCCCCGTTGTCTTTGGTTTGTTGTTAATCGTGATGTCCGATTCTGCTGAGTGTGGTTTATATTTTTATTGTGGTACAATAGTCTTTTTTTTTTTGCCTGTGTAGGTGTTTATTATTAGTGGGTGAGTGGATGGATAGATGAGTGGATGGATAGATAGAGTGGGTGCTCTCCTTGTTTCCTTTATTCCTATGCTGTTCCCTTTCTCTGCTCCGATCCTGAGCTCACTGATAAGAACACACTGGCCAGAAAGGAGGGTAAATATAACCAGATCAATGGTCTTTCTCTCCCTTTTGCTCTTGGCCTTCCGGGCAGAGAGAGAGGCCTCTTGTCCTTGGCGTTCCTTCGCTTCCCTTTCCTTCGTTCTATCCATCCCAGTCTTTCCTGCCTGCGGAGCCATGGAACTGGGTCAGTGGGTTGGATGGCGGGGAAAGGGAGAAGGAAAGGGCCCTAATTGAAATGCATGGACTCCATGCCATGGGGTGCTGGGATTTGTAGTTTGCATCCAGTCCAACCCCTTTCTTTCTTTTTGTCATGGAGGAAGACCCCACCCAAACCCCTCAGACAGATGGCCATCCAGTTTAGTTGTGTTGTTATAGTCACAATGCATTGTTGTGAGTTTTATGGGTCCAGATTGTGGTTTTGTGGTGTGGTTGTGTTGTTACAACTGGGAGGCAAGGCTTTTGCGTTGTGTTGTCAAGTTTTTATTTGTAGGGTGTTTAGTTGTGTGCCAAGTTTCGTATTTCTGGGGCATTAAGTTGTGTTGTTATAATCACGATGCGATGTTGTGAGTTTTTTGGGTCCGGATTTTGGTTTTGTGGTGTGGTTGTGTTGTTACAACCGAGAGGAAAGGCTTTTGCATTGTGTTGTCAAGTTTTGTATTTCTGGGGCGTTTAGTTGTGTTGTTATAGTCACGATGCATTGTTGTGAGTTTTGTGGGTCCGGATTGTGGTTTTGTGGTGTAGTTGTGTTGTTACAACCGGGAGAAAAGGCTTTTGTGTTGTGTTGTCAAGTTTTGTATTTCTGGGGCGTTTAGTTGTGTGCCAAGTTTTGTATTTCTGGGGCGTTTAGTTGTGTTGTTATAGTCACGATGCGTTGTTGTGAGTTTTATGGGTCCGGATTGTGGTTTTGTGGTGTGGTTGTGTTGTTACAACCTGGAGGGAAGACTTTTGCATTGTGTTGCCAAGTTTCGTATTTCTGGGGCGTTTAGTTGTGTTGTTATAGTCACAATGCGTTGTTGTGAGTTTTGTGGGTCCTGTGTGGTTTTGTGGTGTGGTTGTGTTGTTACAACTGGGAGGCAAGGCTTTTGCATTGTGTTGCCAAGTTTTGTATTTCCGGGGCGTTTAGTTGTGTTGTTATCGCATGATGCGTTGTTGTGAGTTTTGTGGGTCCGGATTGTGGTTTTGTGGTGTGGTTGTGTTGTTGTAACCTGGAGGCAAGCCTTTTGCATTGTGTTGCCAAATTTCGTATTTCTGGGATGTTTAGTTTTGTTGTTATAGTCACTGCGCAAACAACTTTATCATTTTATATATATAGATACTAGTTGTGCCCAGCCACGCGTTGCTGTGGCTTAGTCTGATGGTGTTGGTCAGTCTACATTAAGTTGTATTTATGCTGTGACCTCCACCTTCTTTATACTCACATTAGTAGTAGTATTTGAAGTCTGTTACCTTCTTCAATTTTTGTGTTGATTGATAATTGCTTGAGATCCCTGTTGTCTTTGGTTTGTTGTTAGTTGTAATGTCTGATTCTGCTGAGTTCGGTTTATATTTTTATTGTGGTACAATAGTCTTTTTTTGTTTTGCCTGTGTAGGTGTTTATTATTATTGTTGTTGTAGTGGTCATGAAGGTTGGATAAGTTACATGCTACTGTATTGTTTTTTGGAGGCCCAGTGTAGTATTGTATTTCTGGGGCGTTTAGTTGTGTGCCAAGTTTTGTATTTCTGGGGCGTTTAGTTGTGTTGTTATAGTCACAATGCGTTGTTGTGAGTTTTGTGGGTCCAGTGTGGTTTTGTGGTGTGGTTGTGTTGTTACAACTGGGAGGCAAGGCTTTTGCATTGTGTTGCCAAGTTTCGTATTTCTGGGACGTTTAGTTGTGTTGTTATAGTCATGATGCGTTGTTATGAGTTTTGTGGGTCCGGATTGTGGTTTTGTGTTGTGGTTGTGTTCTTACAACTGGGAGGCAAGGCTTTTGCGTTGTGTTGTCAAATTTTGTATTTCTGGGGCGTTTAGTTGTGTTATAGTCATGATGCGTTGTTGTGAGTTTTCTGGGTCCGGATTGTGGTTTTGTGGTGTGGTTGTGTTGTTACAACCGGGTGGCAAGGCTTTTGCGTTGTGTTGTCAAGTTTTATATTTCTGGGGCGTTTAGTTGTGTGCCAAGTTTCGTATTTCTGGGGCGTTTAGTTGTGTTGTTATAGTCACGATGCGTTGTTGTGAGTTTTGTGGGTCCGGATTGTGGTTTTGTGGTGTGGTTGTGTTGTTACAACCGGGAGGCAAGTCTTGTTTTGTATTTCTGGGATGTTTAGTTTTGTTGTTATAGTCACTGCGCAAACAATTTTATCATTTTATATATATAGACTAGCTGTGCCCGGCCACGCGTTGCTGTGGCTTAGTCTGGTGGTGTTGGTCAGTTTACATTAGGTTGTATTTATGCTGTGACCTCCACCTTCTTTATACTCACATTAGTAGTAGTATTTGAAGTCTGTTACCTTCTTCAATTTTTGTGTTGATTGATAATTGCTTGAGATCCCTGTTGTCTTTGGTTTGTTGTTAGTTGTAATGTCTGATTCTGCTGAGTGCGGTTTATATTTTTATTGTGGTACAATAGTCCTTTTTTTTGTTTTGCCTGTGTAGGTGTTTATTATTGTTGTTGTTGTTGTGGTCATGAAGGTTGGATAAGTTAGATGCGACTGTATTGTTTTTTGGAGGCCCAGTGTAGCACTGACTGGCCTCTCAGCCTCAGTGCCTGGCTGTTTCTTGCCTGTGATGGTGTTGATTCTTATTGTTGTTGTTGTCATTGTTATTATTGTAATTGTTTTTTTGGAGACCAAGTGTGAATGTAGGGATTGGGGAGGTGGATGAGTTGTGTTGTCAAATTTTGTATTTGTTATAGTCACAATGCGTTGTTGTGAGTTGTGAGGTTTTGTGGTGTAGTTGTGTTGTTACAACCGGGAGAAAAGGCTTTTGTGTTGTGTTGTCAAGTTTTGTATTTCTGGGGCGTTTAGTTGTGTGCCAAGTTTTGTATTTCTGGGGCGTTTAGTTGTGTTGTTATAGTCACGATGCGTTGTTGTGAGTTTTATGGGTCCGGATTGTGGTTTTGTGGTGTGGTTGTGTTGTTACAACCTGGAGGGAAGACTTTTGCATTGTGTTGCCAAGTTTCGTATTTCTGGGGCGTTTAGTTGTGTTGTTATAGTCACAATGCGTTGTTGTGAGTTTTGTGGGTCCTGTGTGGTTTTGTGGTGTGGTTGTGTTGTTACAACTGGGAGGCAAGGCTTTTGCATTGTGTTGCCAAGTTTTGTATTTCCGGGGCGTTTAGTTGTGTTGTTATCGCATGATGCGTTGTTGTGAGTTTTGTGGGTCCGGATTGTGGTTTTGTGGTGTGGTTGTGTTGTTGTAACCTGGAGGCAAGCCTTTTGCATTGTGTTGCCAAATTTCGTATTTCTGGGATGTTTAGTTTTGTTGTTATAGTCACTGCGCAAACAACTTTATCATTTTATATATATAGATACTAGTTGTGCCCAGCCACGCGTTGCTGTGGCTTAGTCTGATGGTGTTGGTCAGTCTACATTAAGTTGTATTTATGCTGTGACCTCCACCTTCTTTATACTCACATTAGTAGTAGTATTTGAAGTCTGTTACCTTCTTCAATTTTTGTGTTGATTGATAATTGCTTGAGATCCCTGTTGTCTTTGGTTTGTTGTTAGTTGTAATGTCTGATTCTGCTGAGTTCGGTTTATATTTTTATTGTGGTACAATAGTCTTTTTTTGTTTTGCCTGTGTAGGTGTTTATTATTATTGTTGTTGTAGTGGTCATGAAGGTTGGATAAGTTACATGCTACTGTATTGTTTTTTGGAGGCCCAGTGTAGTATTGTATTTCTGGGGCGTTTAGTTGTGTGCCAAGTTTTGTATTTCTGGGGCGTTTAGTTGTGTTGTTATAGTCACAATGCACTGTTGTGAGTTTTGTGGGTCCGGATTGTGGTTTTGTGGTGTGGTTGTGTTGTTACAATCGGGAGGGAATGCTTTTGTGTTGTGTTGCCAAGTTTCGTATTTCTGGGGCGTTTAGTTGTGTTGTTATAGTCATGATGCGTTGTTGTGAGTTTTGTGGGTCCAGTGTGGTTTTGTGGTGTGGTTGTGTTGTTACAACTGGGAGGCAAGGCTTTTGCATTGTTTTGCCAAGTTTTGTATTTCTGGGACGTTTAGTTGTGTTGTTATAGTCATGATGCGTTGTTATGAGTTTTGTGGGTCCGGATTGTGGTTTTGTGTTGTGGTTGTGTTCTTACAACTGGGAGGCAAGGCTTTTGCGTTGTGTTGTCAAATTTTGTATTTCTGGGGCGTTTAGTTGTGTTATAGTCATGATGCGTTGTTGTGAGTTTTCTGGGTCCGGATTGTGGTTTTGTGGTGTGGTTGTGTTGTTACAACCGGGTGGCAAGGCTTTTGCGTTGTGTTGTCAAGTTTTATATTTCTGGGGCGTTTAGTTGTGTGCCAAGTTTCGTATTTCTGGGGCGTTTAGTTGTGTTGTTATAGTCACGATGCGTTGTTGTGAGTTTTGTGGGTCCGGATTGTGGTTTTGTGGTGTGGTTGTGTTGTTACAACCGGGAGGCAAGTCTTGTTTTGTATTTCTGGGATGTTTAGTTTTGTTGTTATAGTCACTGCGCAAACAATTTTATCATTTTATATATATAGACTAGCTGTGCCCGGCCACGCGTTGCTGTGGCTTAGTCTGGTGGTGTTGGTCAGTTTACATTAGGTTGTATTTATGCTGTGACCTCCACCTTCTTTATACTCACATTAGTAGTAGTATTTGAAGTCTGTTACCTTCTTCAATTTTTGTGTTGATTGATAATTGCTTGGGATCCCTGTTGTCTTTGGTTTGTTGTTAGTTGTAATGTCTGATTCTGCTGAGTGCGGTTTATATTTTTATTGTGGTACAATAGTCCTTTTTTTTGTTTTGCCTGTGTAGGTGTTTATTATTGTTGTTGTTGTTGTGGTCATGAAGGTTGGATAAGTTAGATGCGACTGTATTGTTTTTTGGAGGCCCAGTGTAGCACTGACTGGCCTCTCAGCCTCAGTGCCTGGCTGTTTCTTGCCTGTGATGGTGTTGATTCTTATTGTTGTTGTTGTCATTGTTATTATTGTAATTGTTTTTTTGGAGACCAAGTGTGAATGTAGGGATTGGGGAGGTGGATGAGTTGTGTTGTCAAATTTTGTATTTGTTATAGTCACAATGCGTTGTTGTGAGTTGTGAGGTTTTGTGGTGTAGTTGTGTTGTTACAACCGGGAGAAAAGGCTTTTGTGTTGTGTTGTCAAGTTTTGTATTTCTGGGGCGTTTAGTTGTGTGCCAAGTTTTGTATTTCTGGGGCGTTTAGTTGTGTTGTTATAGTCATGATGCGTTGTTGTGAGTTTTATGGGTCCGGATTGTGGTTTTGTGGTGTGGTTGTGTTGTTACAACCTGGAGGGAAGGCTTTTGCGTTGTGTTGCCAAGTTTCGTATTTCTGGGGCGTTTAGTTGTGTTGTTATAGTCACAATGCGTTGTTGTGAGTTTTGTGGGTCCTGTGTGGTTTTGTGGTGTGGTTGTGTTGTTACAACTGGGAGGCAAGGCTTTTGCATTGTGTTGCCAAGTTTTGTATTTCCGGGGCGTTTAGTTGTGTTGTTATCGCATGATGCGTTGTTGTGAGTTTTGTGGGTCCGGATTGTGGTTTTGTGGTGTGGTTGTGTTGTTGTAACCTGGAGGCAAGCCTTTTGCATTGTGTTGCCAAATTTCGTATTTCTGGGATGTTTAGTTTTGTTGTTATAGTCACTGCGCAAACAACTTTATCATTTTATATATATAGACTAGCTGTGCCCGGCCACGCGTTGCTGTGGCTTAGTCTGGTGGTGTTGGTCAGTCTACATTAGGTTGTATTTATGCTGTGACCTCCACCTTCTTTATACTGACATTAGTAGTAGTATTTGAAGTCTGTTACCTTCTTCAATTTTTGTGTTGATTGATAATTGCTTGAGATCCCTGTTGTCTTTGGTTTGTTGTTAGTTGTAATGTCTGATTCTGCTGAGTGCGGTTTATATTTTTATTGTGGTACAATAGTCTTTTTTTTGTTTTGCCTGTGTAGGTGTTTATTATTATTGTTGTTGTAGTGGTCATGAAGGTTGGATAAGTTAGATGCTACTGTATTGTTTTTTGGAGGCCCAGTGTAGCACTGACTGGCCTCTCAGCCTCAGTGCCTGGCTGTTTCTTGCCTGTGATGGTGTTGATTCTTGTTGTTGTTGTTGTCATTGTTATTATTGTAATTGTTTTTTTGGAGGCCAAGTGTGAATGTAGGGATTGGGGAGGTGGATGAGTTGTGTTGTCAAATTTTGTATTTGTTATAGTCACAATGCGTTGTCAGTTTTGTGGGTCCGGATTGTGGTTTTGTGGTGTGGTTGTATTGTTACAACTGAGAGGCAAGGCTTTTGCATTGTTTTGCCAAGTTTTGTATTTCTGGGGCGTTTAGTTGTGTTGTTATAGTCATGATGCGTTGTTGTGAGTTTTGTGGGTCCGGATTGTGGTTTTGTGTTGTGGTTGTGTTCTTACAACTGGGAGGCAAGGCTTTTGCATTGTGTTGTCAAATTTTGTATTTCTGGGGCGTTTAGTTGTGTTATAGTCACAATGCATTATTGTGAGTTTTGTGGGTCCGGATTGTGGTTTTGTGGTGTGGTTGTGTTGTTACAACCGGGAGGGAAGACTTTTGCGTTGTGTTGTCAAGTTTTATATTTCTGGGGCATTTAGTTGTGTGCCCAGTTTCGTATTTCTGGGGCGTTTAGTTGTGTTATAGTCACAATGCATTGTTGTGAGTTTTGTGGGTCTGGATTGTGGTTTTGTGGTGTGGTTGTGTTGTTACAACCGGGAGGCAAGGTTTTTGCGTTGTGTTGTCAAGTTTTATATTTCTGGGGCATTTAGTTGTGTGCCAAGTTTCGTATTTCTGGGACATTTAGTTGTGTTGTTATAGTCACGATGCATTGTTGTGAGTTTTGTGGGTCCGGATTGTAGTTTTGTGGTGTGGTTGTGTTGTTACAACCGGGAGGCAAGGCTTTTGCATTGTGTTGTCAAGTTTTATATTTCTGGGGCGTTTAGTTGTGTGCCAAGTTTCGTATTTCTGGGGTGTTTAGTTGTGTTGTTATAGTCACGATGCGTTGTTGTGAGTTTTATGGGTCCGGATTGTGGTTTTGTGGTGTGGTTGTGTTGTTACAACCTGGAGGGAAGGCTTTTGCGTTGCGTTGCCAAGTTTCGTATTTCTGGGGCGTTTAGTTGTGTTGTTATAGTCACGATGCGTTGTTGTGAGTTTTGTGGGCCCTGTGTGGTTTTGTGGTGTGGTTGTGTTGTTGTAACCTGGAGGCAAGCCTTTTGCATTGTGTTGCCAAATTTCGTATTTCTGGGATGTTTAGTTTTGTTGTTATAGTCACTGCGCAAACAACTTTATCATTTTATATATATAGATATAGATAACGCAATTCAATGTTTAATAGGCTTTTCCTTAATCCCTCCTTATTTTCCAACATTCTGCCAGACGGTTTATGTTGGATAAATGAGACTCTACTGTACTTTAAAAAGGGTTTTTTTGTGGTTTAGTTATAACAGAAATCCAGTAACAGAGGTAAAGACTAGAAATAAATACACTTAATACGATGGATATTTGTATTTAGAGGCAAAACTATATATTTCTAGCCATGATTATTGGGTAAAGTAACCTGTAAAGTCCCAAAGAGTTGAGGGCCTGGTGGTTTAAAAATAAAATCTGACTGTACATTTACAGAGCTTTAATTGACAAGAGAGGCACTTCTGCGGATAATCCCAGAATATGCCACATGGTAATCTAATATTACTTTTGCTATCATTGCTCCATCCAAGGACTTGGAAAGATATCTTGGAGAACTCTAGCACTGTGGTTTGGGCATCGTTGGATTAGAACTCTTTAGCGTAGAATTCTAAGCACTTCATCAAACTTTTAACCAAATTCTATGTTATTGAACTATGTCTGCTACCTCCTTTAGAAACACTTGCAGCAGCCTGCCTGTCCCCCAGAGGTTTGGTTTGTATTTTTTATAGTTGTAGGAACAGCATCTGTTTGCATTTGCTCCAGGGTTGCTGCAGATTCCGCAGCAGTCTGATAGTTTAGCCTTTTTGCAAGTCTTTGCTGCTTGCAGCCTGCAAATGTATCATTTTGTTCTGGAGACCGCCCCTTTTCCTGGGGATAGAAGGCTCCATTTTGAGAAGCCTATTCTGCCTTCTAGACTAAAGGAGAAGCAACATAGATGTGCTTGTGTGGCCAAGCCAGGCCAACTCTGAAAAGGCCATCGTAAGTACAAACAATTGACCTGCCTTTAAAACCAGTGCCAAGCATAGATAGGAGAAAGACCAATTCTTTCTAATAGCTTTGGCACTGGGGCAGAGAACATCTTCGGATTTCTTTGCCACTGGAGGAAGCCCTACCAACTTCGCCTCAAAAACTAGCTTTGAGCTAAGATAGTTATAGATCTTTTGATAGCAGCTCAGAGCTAGGGTGAAGAGGATCTTAGGACCTCTTTGCCTTTGGTGGAAGTTAACCTAGCAACCAAAAGGGGGAAAGCAAGCAAGGAACATCTGCAAGGTTTTATAAGTGGACTGTTTTTATTTGCAACTTTAATTACATGTGCCAAGTCTGCCAAGGACTTTGTGAAATAAAATTTTGTTGGATTGTTCTACTTGAAGTGCCTTTGGTTACTGGGATTTCCAGAGCTTCTAAGTAAGGCCCCCGCAGTTCACCTGGGCAAAGGAAGAAGCACATCCTAAAGCTTAAAAAGGTGCCTGGGCGTGATGGCATAGTAATCTAATATTACTTTTGCTATCATTGCTCCATCCAAGGACTTGGAAAGATATCTTGGAGAACTCTAGCACTGTGGTTTGGGCATTGTTGGATTAGAACTCTTTCGCATAGAATTCTAAGCACTTCATCAAACTTTTAACCAAATTCTATGGTATTGAACTATGTCTGTTACCTCCTTTAGAAACACTTGCAGCAGCCTGCCTGTTTTGAACATAGGAAAAACCTTTCCTTATGTTTTCCCCCAAAATTTTGGAGGACCTCCCTTTTGAGCAGGGATGGACAACAATGGGGTAAAGAACTATGGCTGTCCACATGTTTTTGCACTAGTAATTCTACTAGCCTCCAGCCAGGACAGTCAATGTTTAAGACTTATGGACGCTGTACTCCAAAAACATCTGGAGGGCTACAGTTTTAATAATCTTGCCTTTTTTTTTGTATTGGCATAGTTACCTTCTGAAATGTTGTGAGCCACCCTGAGTTTCAGTTTTAAGAGAAAGGTAGAATAATGAATGGATGGATGGATGCAGTGAGTTTCCTAAAGGTGGCCAGCCAAATGCTTCCAGCTAGCCCACAAGCAGGGTTTCCACACCAAGTGGGAAATGAATGTCAACATGTGTTGTGGCTCAGCCATCATGGCCCAGGTTACATTGAGAGTTGGAGTCAGAAACAGATGAGGTGGCGGAATTCGAAGACATTCCTGCTCAGGACTCAGGCCCCATGGCCTTGCAGGTGCTGAATATCATGGATCCGCTAATTGGCAAACATTCCAAATTCTCTCCAGTGTTAACCACACCAGATGGTACAGACTTGGGGGAGAATGGAAGTTTTAATCAGAGAGATTTTGTTACCAAAGATAGAAGTAGAAAACAAGGACTGAGAAGAAGTCAAGGACTTGCTCTCAAACTAGATAATGATTAGTTTTCCCATGAGAACTTTCATGGGCCCTGTACTCCCTAATTCTTATAGACTTGGGATTCTGTTAAAAATACTCTGCACTGTATTTTCATTGCAAGTCAAGAAAAATACTTATTCACATATATAAAAGGAGAAACAGCAACAATATAAAGTATTAAATATCTTCAATATCTTACCCAAAATTTTACTAGAAAGAAGGCATTCTGAGGTCCTTTTCCAAACAACTCCTTCAAGCCACCTTTCTTTTCAGGAAATTTGTCATAAATCTGACGAATGTCCACCGATTCCAGCAATGGATCACTGTAAGAATGGTTGGCATGTCCAATATGTACGAAGAGGTGTTTATTATACTGCAAAGTAAAGAAATAAAAAGCAGTATAATTAACTGATGCAAAGAGAACACCTGTTTATTCTTGAAAAGACTTACAGTGCAGGAATGTTTTTGATAAATCAAGTTAAAGTAGCTAGATGTTGCAGCATCACTGTTGGAAGGCATCATTTTTGGTGACAGGTTGGAGATTCAGCATTTAAATGCTCTCACTGCACATATAAAATGAATATATTTGGGGGAGGTTTCTAGCCCAACTGCTTCCCCAAGAGGCTAGCTTTGAATGTTCAGTGTCCCTTTAGTGAGCAGATATTAAATTGTCCACTGGCAGTCTGAATGGCATGGTTTAGAGCAGTGATTCCCAAAGTGGGCGCTACTGCCCCCCGGTGGGTGCTGGAGCAATCCAGGGGGGCAGTGATGGCACCTATTAGGACACGGGGCGGGGCCAGAGGTGGGGTGGGGCCTCTTTCCAAGTGCCGGAGACAGGGCTGAGCACCTGAGGTGCCTGTTAGAACACACAGGGGGCGGAGCTAGAGGAGTGGGTGTGGCTTCTTCCCAAGAGCCCGAGACAGGGCTGAGAATCTATACCTCTCCTGAGGCACTTGTTGGTACACAGAGGGTGAAGCTAGGGAAGAAGGCGGGGCCTCCTTCCAAGAGCCTGACAGGGCTGAGCCTCTATACCTCTCCGGAGAGGCCTTTTAGGACTAAAGGGCGGGGCTAGGGGCAGGGGCGGGGCCTCTTCCCAAGAGCGCAAGACAGGGCTGAGCCTCTGTATACCTCCCCTGAGGCGCTTGTTAGAACATGGGGGCGGGGTATAGAGGTTCAGCCTCATCAGGCACTTAGGAAGAGGCCCCGCCCCCTCCTCTAGCCCCACCTCCTGTGTCCTGGCAGGTGCCACAGGACAGGGATAGAAGCTCAACCCTGCCTCAGAGCTCGTAACTCTGCCCATCCCAGTCCTGGCTGCCCATTTGTGGCCCCGCCCACCTCCCCTTGCAGCCCTGCATCTTGGGCTAGGGGAGAGGCTCAGCCCCGCCATCTTGAGCAGGAGCCACACCCCCTCTAAGCCACGCCCCCTTTCCAGGGGGCACTGAGTCATATTTTTTCTGGAAAGGAGGCGGCAGGCCAAATACGTTTGGGAATCACTGGTTTAGAGACAGGGCACTGCTTCATTTGTATTAAATTAAAAATTAATTCCCATTAGAACATACGATTTATTGATACCTAAATTAATTATTTGTATAAGTGTTCAAAGCATACAGTCGAAATACTACATAAGAGCAGTAAAAAAGGAATGGATGGATGCAAATTGACATTCTGTTGATATTTTCAGTGTACTGAACTGATGGTTTTCTTATATGAGGTCAGTAAAAGCTGAACCAAAGACGTTCTATATTCTACATAATGTTTCAGAACAAATATCCAAATAAGTCTGAAATAAGCATTGTACTTCTGCTACATCATGTAAAGAAACTGTTAATAAAAAAGCAAAGTAGAACAGCTTTGATGTGTCTCATACAGTTCTAATATAATAATAATGCTTTTAATAATGTAATAATAAAGCTTTATTTATATTCTGTCTCTTCTCCCCAAGGGGGCTCAGGGTGGCTTACAGCAGAAAACAATATACATAGTATCATCACATTTACTTCCAAAAAGTTAAATCAGAACAAACAAATCAAAAGGGAAAATCACAACACATAAAGAAAATAAATCCAATAAGACATGTTAATTATAAGTCATGACGTCATCCAGACTGTATATAAACGATTAAAACAGTTAGGACATATAGTGCCACTATAGCATCAAGAGATTTGCTCTCCTTGATAAAAACAATAAAACCCAATTAAAATTTTGATACTAAAAACCTCCATTTTTTGTTTACAATTGACAATTTTTAAATGCCTGCTTCCTAAGCTATGTTTTCAACTGCTTCCTGAAGACAGTTAAAGTGAAAGCCAGTTTAATCTCCTTGGGGAGGGCATTTCAGAGCCAGGGAGCCACCACTGAGAAGGCCCTCTCCCTTGTCCCTACCAGCCGCACTGGCGACGAAGGTGAGATTGTGAGGAAGACCTCCCCAGCAGAACTCAGAGCCGAGGCAGACTCCCAGGAGAAGATGTGGTCAGGCAAATAGGCTGAACCCAAGTCATGCAAGGCTTTATAGGTAACTAGCTGTACCCGACCACGCGTTGCTATGGCAAAGTGGTGGTGGTATTGGTTAAAAATTGTTGTGGAATGTTTATTTGATGTTATTTGTATTTTTAAATTAATGTTATTGTAACTTACGTTTTTTATGTATTATATTTTATTATTTTGTTGTATTATTTTTACTTATTTTGTGTTATTATAGTATTTTATTGTATTAATTTTTGAGTGTTTTTAATTTTTTAAGTGTTTTATTATTTTTATTGTATTATTTGTATTTATTTTATTTTTATTGTTTTATTATTATTTGTATTTTTATTCTTTTATTATTTTTATGTATTATATTTTATTATTTGATTATATTATTTTTATTTTTATTTTTAATTGTATTATTTTATTTTGGGGTTTTTAGTATTTATTTTATTATTTTTATTAGAAATAATATGACAGTATAGTGGTATAGTAGAATATAGTACATAATATGTAATGTTGATATTGTGCGTTGATAATAATATAATGTATTGTATGTATATATTATTTATAAGCCTCTGTGAGTCTACATCGGGGTGAGAAGGGCAGGATATAAATTTAGTAAATTAATATATAAATGTATGTCGTGCATTTGCATAGTGTGCATAGTTAATGAGATGTTTTGTGGATGGGCCCAGACGGAGGAGCGACATTCCAATATGTTTCCTTCGATAGAGAAAAATCTGAAATACTGATGTTCATAGATTTTGGGATTGACCTAGATTTGGATAAATATACCCTGTATTTGTATAATAGGGATATTTAATGAGATGTCTTGGAGACGGGGCCAAAGTGTAGACATGAAATTCCGTGTATGTTTGTTTAGATAGAAATGTGAGATATGGATAGTTACGGTTTAAATTTATAATAATAATACTCCTATAGGTGACATTGTGCACGTATTATTATTATTATTATTATTATTATTATTATTATTATTACTATTATTATTTAACTGTCAGTTTAACTGTCACTCCTGAGGATGTGTGGTTGGGTTATTATTATTGGATTATTTTTATTCTTATTATTATTGCTAACTGAGAGACCATGAAGGCCAGTCATATAGAAAAGGAGGGTGACTTTGTTTTTGCCGTCCTTTTTCCCTTGGCGCCTGGCCAATGGCCTTTTAACCGGTACCGTGGACTTCATCTCCCAGAATTCCTGGCCTTTGAACCATCCGCGAGGGTTTCTGGGAGTTGGAGTCCCGAACGCCATCCATTGGCATTGCTGGAAACCGCTTGGGTCTTCAACTCTCAGAATTCATCCAGAATGTTTTGCTGGCCGAGGTCGGAGCACAGTCACAGAGGGTGGTTTTCCTCTGTCGCCATCCTGCTGCCTTGGGCTTCCGAGCGGCTGCCCTTTGCAGGAGGGAAAGGTGGAGGAAGGGTTTGGCTGGGCCTGCTGCCTGAGAAGGGAGGCGAGGCCTAGCCAGGCGCCAAGCACTGGCTTCACATAGGACGCCACCCCAGGAAAGAAATGCCTTCCCGGGAAGGGGCGAGGAGGTAGCGGAGGAGGGCGGGTGTACATGGATATGGAGATGTGTGTGTGTGCGTGTGTATGTATGTCGGCTGTTGGGGAAGGGCGGAAATTGAGGCCTGGAGGTGCAGTGGCCGCCTGGAGCTTCCGCGGCCTTTCTGGCTGCCGGGGAAGGCGGCAAAGTGTATGGGTCCGTGGGGGGCACCTGGAGGCCCGCAGAGAGTAGCCACCTTTCGGGTGGGCCGAGAAGGCAGGAAGGTGAAGCAACAGGGTGAAGGGCGCGAGGGCAGTGGAGGTCGCGAGAGAGGGTGAGCGAGGGGTGTGTGTGTGCGTGCGGAAAGGGTTGGGAGGATTGTGGCGCATGCGTACATCGCCTGTTGCGGTTGTTGGTGTTGTGATTGTGTTTTTAGTATAATTGTGTTTTATCTTACTGAAGGCAGGGATGATTAATTGTGTTGCCAATTTTTGAGTTTGGGGGGTTTGGGGTTTTTCTGTTTTGTGCATCGCCGTGATGCCAAAAGCCTTTTATATATATAGATAGATAGATAGCTTTAACTCTGAATTGGGCCCGGAAACCCACAGGTAGCCAATGTAGTTGTTTTAACAGAGGAGTTAACTGCTCCCTGTAGTTGGCTCCTGTCATAAGTTTAGCCTCTGCTCTTTGCACTAATTGTAGTTTCCAAACCGTCTTCAGAGGCGTTGCAGTTATCCATCCAGGATGTAACCAAGGCATGAGCCACTGTGGTCAGATTTGGCTTTTCGAGGTAAAGGTGCAGCTGGCACACAAGTTTTACTTGTGCAAAGGCCTTCCCAGCAACCGCTAACATCTGGGCTTCCAGGGTCAGTGCTGAATCCAGGAGATCCCACAAGCTGCAGGCCTGCATTATTAGGACGAATGCTACCCAGCACAGGTTGCCAAGCTATACCCCGATCGGCCTCCTGACTGACAAGGAGGACCTTTGTCTTGTCTGGATTACACTTCAGTTTGTTAGCCCTCATCCATCCCATCACAGCAGCCAGGCACTGGTTCAGGACCAGGGAAGCTTCTTTGGCTTTAGATAGAAACAAGTAATAGCATTGTGTGTCATCTGCGTACAGATGGCACCAAACTCCAAAAATTCGGATGACCTCCCCCTGCGGTTTCATGTAGATGTTAAATAGCAAGGGGGATAAAATCAAGTCTTGTGGGACTCTACAAGGTAATGGCCAGGGGTCCGAGCAGGCATCCCCCAGAACCACCTTCTGGGTCTGGCCCTCCAGGAATGAGACACTGCAGAATGGTGCCCCCAAGTTCTATCTGGGGCAGTCGACCCAGAAGAGTACCATGGTCGATGATATTGAAAGCTGCAGAGAAGTCCAAGAGAACCAACACTGACACACTCCCCTGGTCTAGTTCTCTGTGGAGGTCATCCATCTACCAAAATGACCAAAGCTGTTTCTGTTCCATAGCCAGGCCTAACGCCAGACTGTGATAATCAGTTTCATCCAAGAATTCCTGTAGTTGAGTAACGACCACTTGTTACAGAACCTTCCCCAAAAAGGGAATATTGGCAATATATTATACTTCTATATATATTAGCTATACAATATTTAACAGATATGTATTATGAGTTTGGTGCAAGGCCAGTGTGATGTAGGAAAGCTGAATTGAAACATGGATCCCAAAGTTCAGCTGACTGTTTAGCTCTTAAGCTCTTGGCCTAAGCTGCTTCAGTGGGCTGGCATGGCAATAAACAAGCTAAGTGGAAAGCCATTTATACCTTGAAAAGTATTTGGCTGCCTGAGCCAAAGGGCATCTGAGGCCATTTTTTCCAGGCCCCTTTTCTTCAGTTGTTGCATACCAACGGCTCCTCCCCTTACTCAGACATACATGGGCCCTTTATACAGTAACATCATATTTACTCCAGGCTCAAAAACACCCTAACACATCCTAGGCAAGATTAATCAAGATAGTGGATATGAACTCAATAAACTACATGGTTAGGCACACCTTTCAAACCTGATATAGCTTTACCTAGCATATTCTTTTATTAGACATCCCTATCTTAAAGTTCTTAGAAAGTTATACAAACTGACTGCATGGCAGGGGATTTGACTGAATGGCTTCTTCCACACTATGATTCTATGACTGAAGACAAAGAAATATACAAGAAAAATGGACCAACTTCTGTCCTGAAAAGATTCAAAAAGTCAACTATCAACCAAAGAATGGGAGAGTAAAATCTGAAATTTGTCAATTGTTCACCAAACATTTAAAAAGAAGATTAGGAATGAGGAAATCAAGGGTAATTTGCTGAAGAGGGGCAGGGATAAGACTATCTTGGAAGTTGATAAACTCTTCTTCACTGACACTTTTGAAATAAAGACTGAATGGTCTCCTCTCAAGATCTAAACTCAATTCATGCAATTATGGGTCAGCTCCCTAGCTTTTTAATCAATCAGTAAGATTTCCTTACTTTTAACTACATTACCTTGAAGAATACGTGGGAAATTTCTCATTCTTACAGATCAGCCTTCATAAAAACATGTTTAATTCTTTTAAGAATGCACAAGATAGAAAAAATTACGAAATGAATGGAGGCAATGAATGCTTCAATGAGCAAACTAATGAATGACGAAACTCAGTCAATGAATGCTTATGAGTAAATGCCTTTCAAAGGACAGGCTTAACTTGCATACTGATCAGTTACACAAGAATTACGGTAATTATCATAGTATTCTGTAACAATAAGTAATTATCAAACAGCATCTGCACAATTGTTGGGCAAACTGCAAATGCAACAATCTTGTTATCCTTTAAAAATTCATTTTGAAACAATGTACGTGAAAGATTTCATATAAGCACCAAACTGTACCTTCTTGATACAATCTCAATTCAATTTCTAGACTTCAAATTACTTTCTTAATCACCTTTATTAAAATAGCAATGGGGATGCCAACTAAACTTCTTCTCAGGGCTTCTGCATTTATGATACTTTAAGTATTTGGGAATATGGGGCTATATTTTGACAGCATGAGATGGTCAAGTCAGGTGGAGATTGGAACGTTCCTAAGCTACAAATATCACCTGCATAATTTATAGCTTCACCAAAATTTAAAAACTTACTTCTGATTTATAGATGATATTATGCAGATAAGGTGGTGCCAATAAAATAATTTAAAAGGGGCATAACATTCTTCACTTACATTATCTCAAATATCTTTCCACAAATCTGCAAGGTTGGCCTACAATATTTATGTTCTACAGTGAGATCTCATCCTTCTACTGTGTAACATAATGTAACTCAAATAGATCCAGTTGACCTACAGCAAGGTTTTTGGATCATGTGCCTGAAATATAATGTTTCCCACATTGCAGATTGTGGGTAGAGACATAGACAAGCATGTCTAAAGACTAATGTCTAACGAGTCCATGGGTAAGATACAAGATACGAATCCATGATATCCTGGCTCATGGCTTTAATATAAAGGATAAACATGTTTTGAGAGCAATTACATTAAATCTATTTGCACTTATCTACTCCTTTGTTTAGCTTTTCTATGAAAGACAATTTAGAGGGGAAGATTCTGAAACATACATTTACTTTTTGTAGACTCTAATCAACCCCCACTAAAAGTCTAATGTGGCTTGCTGCCAAGTATGTGTGTACAAGACTGCAACCCAAGGGATGCATCTTCCAGTACATGACACACTAAAAAAACCATTGGTGAGCACCCTTTGGGTTCGGTCGCTTAACCTATTACAGATCCACCCAACAGTAGCCTAGCCCACATTTGACTAGTTTGCTTGCAAGAAGGTCATGGAGGACTGTGTCGAAGGCCTTACTGAAATCAAGATATGCCACATTCACAGCACTCCCTGCATCTACCAAGCTTGTAACTCTATAAAAAAAGAGATAAAATTAGTCTGGCATGACTTGTTTTTGAGAAATCCATGCTGACTTTTAGTAATCACAGCATTCCTTTCTAAGTGATTGCAGACTGCCTCCTTAATGATCTGCTCCAGAATCTTTCCTGGTATTGATGTCAGGCTGACTAGATGGTAAATTTTGGCTCCTCTTTTTCCCTTCTTGAAGATAGGGACAATATTTGCCTTCTTCCAGTCTGCTGGGACTTCTCGTGTTCTCCAAGAATTCCCAAAGATTATTGCCAGTTATTGTGAAATGATTTCTGCTAGTTTCTTCAGTACTCTATCCCTCTTCAGTTGGTTCTCGCAGAAGCAGAGGCAGCAGGAGGACATTTTTGCTCCCTGGCTTCAGGTAGGATTTGGCTAAGATTTGGCTAAGATTTTAAACTGAGTGTGGGCTTGGCTCCTGTGGTCAAAGTCTAACTGTTGTGTGACTGTTGTGTTGAAAGAGAGCCAGGTACTTAAGTTGATTGACAGCAGGCATTGTCCCCTGTTAATTGAGTTTCTGGGAAAGCTTTATTTGCCAGTGTGAGTTTCTGCCAGAGCCTGATCCCAGAAGGGCAGTTGGTTCTCGCAGAAGCAGAGGCAGCAGGAGGACATTTTTGCTCCCTGGCTTCAGGTAGGATTTGGCTAAGATTTGGCTAAGATTTTAAACTGAGTGTGGGCTTGGCTCCTGTGGTCAAAGTCTAACTGTTGTGTGACTGTTGTGTTGAAAGAGAGCCAGGTACTTAAGTTGATTGACAGCAGGCATTGTCCCCTGTTAATTGAGTTTCTGGGAAAGCTTTATTTGCCAGTGTCGCGCGCGCCGTTACTAAAGGCACCTTTACTAACTATCCTTTGCAGTACATACAGGGAACAAAGCAACATAAACAAATACACAAAGAGGTGGTTTGTTGCAGTCTGCACATAAAGTGCGTGCATATTACTTAACTGTACAAAGATCCCACTTGGCCACCACGCTCACCAAGAGATGCAATAAAAGCAAAACATTCCCATCACATGCACCAGCTGTGGCATGTTCCGCTTTTTCACACAAAAACTAGACAACTACAACTGCTCCAAATGTAAACAGATGACTCTGATGGAGCAGAGGATCCAACAGCTCGAGCACCGTATTAAGATCCTTAAGGACATTCAGGCACTCGAGCTCTTCTTGGACACTGCACAACACGCTGCTGTAGATTTGCAGCCTGCATAACACCAACACCACCAAGACCATGATCAGGAACCTTATGGGGAGATCAACTTAAAGGTAGACAACCCTCAGGCTTGGAAGGAGGTCACCCATAGAAGGAGACGCAGGACCAGGCAGCCTCCGCAGAACTCCTCTGCTCAGCTGCATTTACACAACAGATTTGAAATTCTTACATCATTAACATACAATCAGGAAACACATCTTGTGGAGGACCACAGTTTCTTAGATACCACTCAGTGGACCACCCTGGATCAATGCGCAGGGGATAGCCCTGACGGGGACAGTGCATCACCACAGTCACACTTATGTAATCATGCAAATGCTCCATCCCCAATCATAGACCAGGAGCAACAGGAACATCCTTGGGAGAGTAATGGGCTCTCGGATGTATCTCAATGGATTGTCATTGATGAATGCACTGGGGATGTTGAGGAGGAGGACAACACTTTACACCTACATGATTCACTTCAACAGGAACACTCTTCAGGGGACATACACACTGTCTTGCACAAAAGGGACCCTGTCAATCCTCAAAGGAAACAGGTCTTGGTAGTAGGTGACTCCCTCCTTAGAGGAACGGAAGCCATCATTTCCAGACCGGATGGGATGGCTCGAGAAACATGCTGCCTCCTGGGGGCAAAAATACACCATATCACTCAGAGGCTCAGCAGGCTCCTAAAGCCCCATCACCCTCCCCACCTTATGTTGATTCATGTAGGTACCAATGACACCGCTAGGCATACTTTTCAAAAGATCACAAATGATTTTCGAGCTCTGGGAACAAAGCTAAAACTGTATAATGTACATGTGATCTTTTCATCCCTCCTCCCTGTTGTAGGACACGGCTCTACAAGGGCCGGAAAAATAGTACAGGTCAATAACTGGCTCAGAAAATGGTGTCAAGAGGAGCATTTTGGCTTCCTTGACCATGGTCTACTCTTCCAAGAGGATGGACTACTGGCAAGCGATGGGGTGCATCTCACACAAGTAGGAAAACATCTTTTTGCACACAGACTCACAAACCTCATCAGGCGCACTTTAAACTAGATCCACTGGGGGAGGGGAACAACAGCCTGGCAAACACTATATTACCCACAACCACAGGGAACCGCCAAAAGGCTAAACGGAGGGCTGCACAAACACAGCAAGGACCAAGTACAGAGAGCACAATAATCCCAAATAAACAGTTCGAGGGGAGGTCACAGGGGCTTACATGTCTTTACACTAATGCTCAGAGCAAGACGAACTCCAACTCCTAGCACAGCACCACACATACGATGTCATAGGCATCACTGAAACCTGGTGGGATGACTCCCATCACTGGAATTTAACCATTGAGGGCTATAACCTCTTTTACAGAAATAGAACAAAGGGGAGAGGAGGGGGAGTAGCTTTATATGTCAAAAACAGTTACGTTGCAGAAGAAATGCAAGACTGTAATCCGGGAAACCAGCTTGAAAGCATCTGGATAAGAATCAAGGGAACCGGGACTCAAAAAGATCTTGTCGTGGGTGTCTACTACAGACCTCCGAGTCAGGATGAAGGACTTGATGAAGCCTTCTGTCAACAGCTGACCAAACAGGCACAAAGAAGAGATATAGTAGTCATGGGCGATTTCAATTATCCCGATATCTGCTGGAAAACAAACTCAGCCAAGAGTACAAAGTCCAACAAACTCCTCACTTGCCTTGCAGATAATTTTATGGTCCAGAAGGTAGAAGAGGCAACAAGGGGATCAGCAACTCTTGATCTAATCTTAACAAATGTGGAAGACCTGATCAATACAGTTGAAGTGGTTGGATCCTTAGGGGCAAGTGACCATGTGCTCCTGCAGTTTGCAATACAAAGGAATGCTGAAACTAAGACAAGTCAAACACGCATTCTGGACTTTAAGAGAGCTGACTTCCAAAAAATGAAGGAATTACTGAGCGGCATTCCATGGACGCCGATATTAAAAAACAAGGGAGTTAAGGATGGATGGGAGTTTTTCAAAAGTGAAATACTCAAGGCGCAAATGCAAACAGTGCCAACAAAGAAGAAAAATAAGACAAGTGCAAAGAAGCCAGAATGGATGTCCAAAGAACTTCTAACTGAGCTAAAGCTCAAAAGTGACATGCACAAGAAGTGGAAAAGGGGAGAAATCACCAAAGAAGAATTCAAACGTATAGCCAACACCTGTAGGGAAAAGGTTCGCAAGGCTAAAGCGCAAAATGAGCTCAGGCTTGCCAGGGACATAAAAAACAACAAAAAAGGCTTTTTTGCTTACGTTGGTAGAAAAAGGAAGAAAAAGGAGGCGATAGGGCCATTGCAAGGAGAAGATGGGGTGATGGCGACGGGACAGGGAAAAGGCAGAACTACTTAATGCCTTCTTTGCCTCGGTCTTCTCAGAAAAAGAAAGCCATCTTCAACCTCAGCAACACGGAATGGACGAAGGATTGGGGGAAATCCAACCCCAAATAGGGAAACAAGTTGTCCAGGAACACTTGGCCTCTCTAAACGAATTCAAGTCCCCAGGGCCAGATCAGCTACACCCAAGAGTACTGAAGGAACTAGCGGAAGTTATTTCAGAACCACTGGCAATTATCTTCGAGAGTTCTTGGAGAACGGGAGAAGTCCCAGCAGATTGGAGGAGGGCGAATGTAGTCCCTATCTTCAAGAAGGGAAAAAAGAACGACCCAAACAATTACCGTCCGGTCAGCCTCACATCAATACCAGGCAAAATTCTGGAAAAGATCATTAAGGAAGTGGTCTGCGAACACTTAGAAACAAATGCGGTCATTGCTAATAGTCAACACGGATTTACCAAAAACAAGTCATGCCAGACTAATCTGATCTCTTTTTTCGATAGAGTTACGAGTTGGGTCGATACAGGGAATGCTGTGGATGTAGCATACCTGGATTTCAGTAAGGCCTTCGACAAAGTCCCCCACGACCTTCTGGCAAACAAACTAGTAAAATGTGGGCTAGACAAAACTACGGTTAGGTGGATCTGTAATTGGCTAAGCGAACGAACCCAAAGGGTGCTCACCAATGCGTCGTCTTCATCATGGAAAGAAGTGAAAAGTGGAGTGCCGCAGGGCTCCGTCCTGGGCCCGGTTCTGTTCAACATCTTTATTAACGACTTAGACGAAGGGTTAGAAGGCACGATCATCAAGTTTGCAGACGACACAAAACTGGGAGGGATAGCTAACACTCCAGAAGACAGGAGCAGAATTCAAAACGATCTTGACAGACTAGAGAGATGGGCCAAAACTAACAAAATGAAGTTCAACAGGGACAAATGCAAGATACTTCACTTCGGCAGAAAAAATGGAAATCAAAGATACAGAATGGGGGACGCCTGGCTTGACAGCAGTGTGTGCGAAAAAGACCTTGGAGTCCTCGTGGACAACAAGTTAAACATGAGCCAACAATGTGATGCGGCTGCTAAAAAAGCCAATGGGATTCTGGCCTGCATCAATAGGGGAATAGCGTCTAGATCCAGGGAAGTTATGCTCCCCCTCTATTCTGCCTTGGTCAGACCACACCTGGAATACTGTGTCCAATTTTGGGCACCACAGTTGAAGGGAGATGTTGACAAGCTGGAAAGCGTCCAGAGGAGGGCGACTAAAATGATTAAGGGTCTGGAGAACAAGCCCTATGAGGAGCGGCTTAAAGAGCTGGGCATGTTTAGCCTGCAGAAGAGAAGGCTGAGAGGAGACATGATAGCCATGTACAAATATGTGAAGGGAAGTCATAGGGAAGAGGGAGCAAGCTTGTTTTCTGCTGCCCTGCAGACTAGGACACGGAACAATGGCTTCAAACTACAGGAAAGGAGATTCCACCTGAACATCAGGAAGAACTTCCTCACTGTGAGAGCTGTTCGACAGTGGAACTCTCTCCCCGGGGCCGTGGTGGAGGCTCCTTCCTTGGAGGCTTTTAAGCAGAGGCTGGATGGCCATCTGTCGGGGGTGCTTTGAATGCGATTTCCTGCTTCTTAGCAGGGGGTTGGACTAGATGGCCCATGTGGTCTCTTCCAACTCTACTATTCTATGATTCTATGATTCTATGATTCTTGGATGTAGTTCATCTGGCCTTGGAAACTTGAATTCATTTAGAGTAGCCAGGTATTCCTGGACTACTACTTTACTTATTTTGGGTTGCATCCAGTTCTTCTGTCTGGCTTGGAGGTCTCTAGTAGATCTTCACAACTACATCTTTCAGTCCTTGTGCCCTTAATTCTTATCCAGATGCTCTCAAACTGGTTTCTTCGAGTGTATCTCAAGAGTTTATGGAACAATAACTCCTGCTGTGCCCTAAGTTGTCACCAAATGTGTCCAAAATCAATTTGTCTCATATACGGCCCTCTGAACATGAAAGTAATTTCCTTGGAAGAACTCAGAGTGATGATCACACAGAATGGCTCTTCCTTTCAAGAGATTGGACTGTTAAGGTCGCAGAAGAGGCAGGAAAAGATGGGCATGGACTTCCCCTTCTCTCTGTCACCACATTAAGGAGGTGTGTGACCTTCATCTTTTGATTCATAAACATGTGGAAAAGACAACTAGTATAGTCCTTCTTCAAAAAACTTGCTTGCTTCAATCTCCATGTATATGCAGAGCTTTGGTGGCCTTCAAAACTGCACTCTATGTGTGTCTGGGTGATTTCCTAAGTCTATAAACAATTGCTTCCAAATCATTATGACTTCCCTTTAAAGCTACTCATTTAGAGCCTTTATTTTCATTGCCATCTTTGGAACTACGCTGTGAGTAAAAGAATTCGTCATCATTCTGTGTAGCATAGGAATTATGCAACATAAGGAGAAAATAATCACACATGTAATGTCAAAATAAACATTTTATGTCCTAAGAATATTGTCAGATGATGCCATGCCATCTGTCCTTCTGAAACACATTGGAATTTTTGCTGCTGCACCAACAGCATCTGGTACTTTTGGCAAGATCTGGCAACAGTAGTAGCTTTACAGCTGCCTTTTGCTATGCTTCCCACTTAGAGAACATACTGTCTTCTGTAACATGTCTTTTGCTTTCTAAATGATCATTTAGATCTTATTTCTATGAACTTGAAAGCAAAGAAGTCACAGAATGAGCAAGGGATAGAGACTGATGTATTCTGTTACATTCTTGGAACTTGATTCATCTCAATCCAGCTTTTCTCTCTATAACAGACTTTCAAAACTAATCATATCACAGAGCAATGGATTCAAATTGCAGAAAGGGGATTCCACCTAAAGAAAAACTTCCTGACTGTAAGAGCTGTTTGGCAATAGATTGGTGAAGTCTTCTTCTCTGTAGGTTTTTCAGTAGGGCTGGATGGCCATCAGTCATGGGTGCTTTGATTGTGTTTTCCTGAATGGCAGGCGGTTGGACTGGATGGCCCCTTGTGGTCTCTTCCAACTCGTATGATTATATGATTCAAGATAAACTGAGAACTGAAATCTAGTAATTATTAAGTTACCGTATTTTTAACAATTAATTTACCAAATACTTAGTCCCTTCTAAAATGGCACAGCTGCATTTTATTCCTTCAAAACTGAGATATAAAATACAGCTCATGAGGATTAAAACAACTACACACAACACTGAAATCTGATATTAATTGAAATTGTTAACTCTGAAATAGTTATGTTATTACAGACTAAATACACAAGCCTCATGTATTCTTAACACTCTGACTAGAGAACAGGGCTTTGTGTTGTTTTACATGGAATATAGCATGCACATCCAGAGAGGAAGCAACTTTTGCGAAAGAAACAAAGAAAATATTGTATAGATATCACTATTAGGAGTCTTATGCTTTTATGCTTGAGTCAGTGACTTGAAAGTTGTTCATTTGTAACCAGTGATCTGGATTAGATCTATGTCTTCCACTAAAGCCTAGACCTTAAGAGAAGGAATTCCACAATTCTGTGACAGCTGCTGAAGACAGCTTAATATGCATTTGATCTTGAAATTACAGTTCCTCTTCATTCTGGAAAGAAGTGGCTAGTGGAGTGCTGCAGGGTTTGGTCCTGGGCCCAGTACAGTTCAACATCTTTATTAATGACTTGGATAAAGGTTTAGAGGGCATGCTTATCAAGTTTGGAGATGACAGCAAATTAGGAGGGATAGCTAATACAGTGTTCCCTCACTTATTGCGGGGGTTACGTTCTAGGACCACCCGCAATAAGTGAAAATCCATGAAGTAGGGGCACTATATTTATTCTATGTGTGGAGGAGAGCAAACCACAGACCCCTTACTACAATACAGTCTGTACTTTATTTTAGCAGTTACAATATACAGTACACCGGCAGAGAAGAAGAATGGAAACTAAATAACCCTTTTTATTCCCAACCCTTCCTTACCCTCCCCCTCCCTTTATTTCTCTCCCCCCCTTCCAAACCCCTTGGCACACCGCAATACCATGATAAATGTGTATATTAATTTAATTAAAAACCCGCGAAACAGCGAGGGAGCAAAAAGTGAACTGCGAAGTAGCAAGGGAACACTGTACTCCAAAGCACAAGATCAGAATTTAAAGCAACCTTAACAAATTAGAGAGCTGGGCCAAAACTAACAAAATGAATTTCAACAAGAAAAGATGTAAGATACTACACTTAGCCAGAAAAAATGAAATGCAAAGATACAGCATGGGTGATGCCTGGGTCAACAACAGGCCATGTGAGAAAGATTTTGGAGTTTCCGTGGCCAAAAAGTTGAACATGGACCAACAGTGTGATCCAGCACCTAAAAACGCCAATGGGAGGTTTAGAGGGCTGCATCAAAAGGAGTATAGTGTCTAGATCGAGGGAAGTCATGGTGCCTTTGTATTCTGCTTTGATTAGACCTCACCTGGAATACTGTGTCCAATTCTGGGCACCACAGTTCAAAAGATATATTGACAAACTGAAAAGTGTCCAGTGGAGGGCGACTAAAATGAGCAAAGGTCTGGAGACAAGACCCTATGAGGAGCGGCTTAAAGAGCTATGTATGTTTAGCCTGCAGATGAGAAGGTTGAGAGGAGATATAATAACCATGTATAAATATGCAAAGGGGTATCATAAGGAAAAGGGAGCAGGTTTGTTCCTCTGAACATTAGGAATAAGAACAAAGGAAGCAGTTGAAAGCAACACCTTTTCGGTCTGGAATTGCCTTCCTGTCTAAAAAAAAGGAGGGTGGGGGTAAACTCTTATCATTCATTGTTCTCCTTTCTGTCTTAAATATTCCAGATTTACAAGCCTCAGTTTCTGATGAGAAATTTGTTCAGTGCAGAGATTGCAATTGTTTAGAATCTCAAATAATATATTTTTTTTGCATTTGAAAGTCCAAACAATTCTAACGTTACAACCATTGTTAAAGAAATACTACTGCTTCCAAGGGCACGAAAAATACAAAATAGTCAATAATGCAAAGTCATGAACTGTTTCAGTTGTCCAACTGAAAGTATCCTCTATAGCCTCGAGATGGTTGCCTCATATTTAAGTCTCTAGGAGCTGAAGAATGCAGTAAGGCCATGAAAAATGGCTCTTGTCAAATAATACCAAGAGGAAAAAATATAATCCATTTAGGAATTCAAAGGAACTGAGACAAATTGCTGTGTCATGGGACGCTAATATACAAGTTGTGGCAAAACAAAGACAAATCACCTACATTTGTTTTACTTGCTAACATATGATTATGCATATGGCTATACTGGGGATTTTTTTTCAAGTGAAATAAGCTATTGCAAAAAAGGGGGAGTAACAAGACAGAAACAGTACAGATGTTTTAATTACAGCTTTTAAAAATGTGTTCTAATTTTGGCACTCTAGTGCAAAATAAAGCACAAAAAAAACAATCAATGGGTGCAATCATGTGTAGTACAGTAGGTTTGGGCTAAGTGAAGAGCCACCCATGGTTATTCCATCCCTCATGGAGACCAGGCAGGACCACAGAAGCCAATCATATGGCTTTTGGAAGTGAGTAATCTGAAACCTTAGATGCCACCCTGGGCATAACATGATTCCTGTCCTGCACTTTACCCACCTCCTTCCATTTTATTTTTGGTGCTTGTTTTTCCTAGTTTTACCCTTATAGCTACGAAGTAGGTTGAAGTGGTGTAATCTTGGCCTATGTTCCTTGCTATTAGCCACACTTCACCCCTGGCTTTATGTTATTTTTATTACGTGAGCCCTACTCTAGCTCATATTGCCGTCTGGTCCAATTCAGAAATCATACCCATTGATTGTAGAATCACTCAATGGAGCAATCTGTAATTTGCTTTTTACATCAACAGTTTTTATATTGTTTTTAAAATGTTTAAAAAAAATTTTTTTAGTATGTTTAAGTTGCTGTTGTTACTATTGGCTCATTGTATCTTGTATGATGTATGTTGGTACTGAATGTTTACCATGTGTAAACTGCTCTGAGTCCCCATGGGAGATAGAGCAGTATATAAATAAAGTTTGTTGTTGTTGTTGTTGTATGTTGTGGTTGTTGTGTGCCTTCAAGTTGTTTCTTACTTACAGTAACACTATGATGAACCTATGGCTGGATATGAAGTTTGTTCAGAGGGGGTTTGCCTTTGTTTTTTTTTCTGAGGCTGAGTGTGTGGTTTGCCCAAGGTCACACAGTGGGTTTTGTGACTGAGTTGGGATTCAAATCCTAGTCTCCAGAGTTGTAATCTAACAGCCAAATCACTATGCCATGCTAACCTTGATCACTATATCTCACATGCTCCCACATTTCTTTAAGGGGCCTGAAATGTAGTTTGAATCTAGATGTGATATCTGTAGATGCAAATCAGCTTCCAGGGAAGAAGCCAGAGGTAAATAAATGAAATACTTCCTGTATTCTTCCAGGTGTGCCTCACAGGCTGGACTTTCAATCTTATGAGAGTGGTGCTTGATGGGGTGAAGCAGAAGGTTGAGAAAAGCTGCTGGAATTAGGCATATGATGCAACAGGCACCTAAGTTGGTACTATGCAGGTAATAAAAGCACTTAACTGTCTCCCAATGCCCCATATGGGCCAAAAATATGCCTGCATGACACCAGCTACACAGGTATACTTTTCTGTTTTCCTATGTCAATAGCAAATGGTGGCAAACTACCACTCCACCTCGCTGGCAAATTTGCATGTGAGGAAGAGAATGTATTGCATGAAGCAGGAAGAGGGATCACTATACAGTATTTATCAACATTATGCTTTTCCTTGCTTGACTTATAGAAATCCAATACTATTTTATATTCAAGTTGAAAACATTTTCTCATAGCGCTCACAGCTGCTTGAAATAAACCAGTCTTCTATATACACGATTAGTACAATTGACATGTTGAATTGCCACACATTTCTTTTTAAAAAGGAACAGAAGAAAGTACCAATTTTAACCTGCAGTTGTTGAAACTGCATCTTTCAAAGTATTTGTAAACAATTATGATGGAAATGATTCTGAGTTCATTTTACATTTGAAGTTTAATGTGTGTTCACAGACAATCCACTGAAAATACATTTGTTTAAATGCATGGTGTTCTCCAGAAGGCAAAGGCTACCAAGGAACTAAATTGGTTTACACATTTTGTAGCTGGCAGAAAATTCACCCACACACATACAGATGTATTCTATGTATAGAATCATAAAGTTAGGAAGAGACCACATGGCCTATCTAGTCCAACACCTGCCATGCAAGAATACCCAATTATAGCAATATAGAGGAATACATAAAGGAGGAACACCCAACTAAAGCACTGTGTAATATTGGTTATCATCCAGTACACATTTGGTCTACCGTGTCTCATGAAAGTACATCACATACTAAAAGCTGCTACAGGAATGAGACAGGAAGAATGATACCACCTTTTGACTTTATTAATCCAGTGATCTACAGATCAGCATTTTGCTTACAAATGCATGAATTGAAAATTCAGATTCTTAAATTCCAGAAATATAATTATAATCTCTTTGTCCTTGTTCACAGATGTATTTCATATGGAAGGTGAATGTATTTCCATCTTTCAAAGTGAACTGGTGGAGCCATTTATCTCTCCAAGAAATTCTTAATGAAAACTGCTGTATATGTATATATTAATCCTAGCTCATTCTGAGTATAACTGACACTACATTAACAGAAAGTACTATACTGAGTAGATGCAATGTTTAGATAACATTATTCATAGCCTTTTAGAGTAACATTAGTCCCACATATGATGGCCCACATTATTTTTTCTATATCAGAAAAAGAGTATGTTGAGGCTAAAATGCAGATCTGACTACTTCATTCTCCCAGCATTCCAAATGAATACTACCCACAGTTTCTTAGGCCTGACAGTCAGGTTTTATTATACACTGCCAAATGAAAACGTTAATCCCACTATTACATGTGATATTGGTCTTCGGTAAATTGCTTCAAGAAAAGAAAAAGACATCTACATTTTGCTTTAGTCTATCACATTTGGTCATGCTTGGGTGACCTTTCAGATCTTGGATGCTAATAATTAACACTGCATTTTCTTATTTTATTTTAATTTATAGATGGCACACACTTGCTCCAATTAGTCACCATCAGTTCACCACAAATGTGCCACATGATGATTGCCTACTTCTGGATCAGTCAAGTAACAGTGTGGAGGAATGTGGACTAAATACATATTTTCTGTAAGTATGTTTTCCTAACTCCTTGTGCCCTGTTCATAATCAATCCCAGAAGCATCTAAGTCCTGCTATGATAGAAATGGAGGAGGAGGAATGACCTAGCAGCAAGGATAACTTCTTCCCATTGAACTTTCCTAGAGAGAGGTAAAGGAACACAGTCACCATTCTTATGGCTCTTAATTTGCCTGGCAAACTGAAGGAGGAAAGGGACCACTCCTCAGTCACCTCCCTATTGACTTCACTTGTGGGACACTGAGGACCCTCACCACAGTAACCCCAATATATTGAGAAGCATTCTCTCAAGCATTGAGATCACAGGTCATCAAAAGCACTTTGAATCCAGACTGAAAACATATTGTCAACTAGTGCAATTCTTTTAAGAATGCTGTCTTTTACATGCTGTCTGCAATCAAGCTGTTCCAAACCAGACTAAATGCAACTTCCATGTATTCTTCAAAGGTAGCTCTGCACCATGATAGGGATATATCTAAGAGTATTTCTAAGCAACTACCAATAATAATTAAATATTAATTATAATTAAATATTATTGATAATTATTAATACTGAGTAATATTCCAGAATTAAAATAAACTTAAAATATATTCTATTCCCAACAAGGATCTTGGAAGAGTCCTAGACTACAGGACAAAGTCTTGCATTAAGCTGGACCTGATGAAGCCCTTATTTAATGCAGCTTTGATGACAAATTGCTCACTTCCATGATTAAATAACGCATTCACATAAACTAGAAGGCTTTGGAAAGTTTATAAACCTGGCTTCCAAGGAACACAAGGGGAAAGAGAAAGAACTGTGTGAGATATAAACCTATGTTACTTTTCACATTAATACATCTCAGGAACACACTACCATATACATTTTCATTATGCAATTAAAAGCCAATTCGTAGGAATTGAAGTCAGGATAACTACTGTAAAAATAACGTTTTTGAAGGGAGTTCTTACCATGTACATTTCTACCACACCAAAATTATATCAGATAATATTATTTTCAAAGAAGCAAGTCCTTATTAGTCAAAGTTTCAAACCCTTACAGTGTGTGTCAATGCACTGCAATATACTAACATCTGGACAACTTTTGTTTATAGGGTTGCATTTAACAAGATTTCAGCCTCCTCTATCTGAGTGAATGATATATGACTATGGGCAAATTGGTTCTGAAGAAGCTAAGTAAACATTCAGAGGAGCTTGGAATAGGGATGCATCCCTGTATCCCTATTCTAAGCCCCTCTTGGATTACACAAAATGATAAATATTAAGCCTGTGTGATCAACGAAAAAAATGTTTCAATACTCATTACAAAATTAGGGGGCGTTGGCAAGTCATTTCTAAAGTGTTTATGAAATATCGTGTCTGTTTCATTACTATAACGAGAATAACGAATTATTTGTTACTATTTCATTAAGTAATTGCCGGGGGGGGGGGGCTTCTGGGGCTCCTTTCTCACTTGTCTTTAGAGTTATTGGGGTGAATTTGCTACAATGGTAGAACATATTTAGCATTCTAACCCCTCCCCCCCCCACAAGTTTAAGCATGTTTTACTCATCTATTGAGTTTTGGGGGATTCTTTTAGATAACACAGCAGTAGTCCTAGAAAATGCTGCAAAGAAGGCCTGTGCCTGACTGAAACAACTTGTTGCATGCTTTTTGGTTCAATGCACATAGATAGCACAGCAGTAGCCCTAGAAAATGCTGCAAAGAAGGCCTGTGCCTGACTGAAACAACTTGTTGCATGCTTTTTGGTTCATTGCACACAGATAGCACAGCAGTAGCCCTAGAAAATGTGGCACAGAAGGCTTGCGGCTGACTTAAGCAACCTGTTGTGTGGTGGTTGTTGGTTTCCAAGGCACACAAATAGGTCAGCAGTGCACTACACTCAGCAGCTCAGTAGCCTTCAAAGATTTTTTTTAAATGCAGAAAAAAGACAAAAAATAGTCGTAAGGCAAAAGGCGCTACCCACCCCCAAAAAGATTAAGCAAAGCAATCAAGCAGTAAAGCAAGCTCCTGCCAGTGCCTAGCCTGCAATGTGCAAAGTTTCTCTCTTCTTTCTCCGGCGCAGACTCAAATCAGCCTCAGCTAAAACTAAGCTAAAATTTAGTAAGCTAGTCTCCTTCCCTTTCTCCCTCTCTGTTACGGCGCCTGCCTGCCTACCCTGCAAAGCTAAACTGAACTTGACACAGAGCTCCGTCCTTTCCTTTTCCCTGCCTGAGGAGGCTGAGGCATGGTGCTCGAGAATTTAAAGAGCAATGGCTCTACCTGATTGACTGAGAGGTATGGCAAAAAGTTTGGCTTTGCCTCCCGATAATGTTTAGTTGCTCTGTGAATTAAAAATGCATCACAGAGAATTACAACATTTACATAACTTACAAAAAAATACCAGATGAAAGTTTCCATTTTTGGCATGGGCAACACCCACACATTGGATATCATGTTGTATATGTGGATCTAACAAATTAGATCTGACTTACGACAATCAAAATTTTGCACAGCCCTAGTAAATATATGATTATTATGTAAAGGGAGTTTCTCTTGGTTATCATGTCCTTCTTCTCCTGTGGTAAAGGCTTCTACACTAACAGTAGATATAGGAATAATCTACACTTATACATTCTCATGCAGGTTTTATATTCTATGATGTGGCATCAAAATAGCTTAAATAGATTCCTACGTGAAATCCTGCAATAACATAGACCATCAGCAGAGAAGAACACTGTGGTCTGATTAGGAAGTGATGGTTTTTATTTTTAAAACTAGTCCCTTCTTTGGGTTGATTAAGGAAAAAAAGGCTGAAATGTTCAAGTGTGACATCTAAGACCTGAATCTCAAAGCTTTTAAGCAAGCAGACAATCACAGTAAACATCTGGCCCCGAGGGCTCGATTTCAATGGGATTACTCTCAGCAGTTGTATGTTATCTTCTAAGAGGCAAATCATCCTTGCTTGTAATGTTGAAACTTATTCAGCATTCTGAAGAGCATCATTGAAAAATGTACCATATTGTACACCTTAATATCTTTCTGTTGTGTTGCTTCTCACTCAGTTCTATTGTTATGAAGATTCCTCTGATGTAAGGTTACAGTACAATGTCTCTGATTTCCATTATTTAAGGAAAACATTCTCTTGATGCTGTCTCCTTCCAAAGATATATACATTCACTGGCTCGCAGAAAAGAATTATAAAAAGCATATGACGGCTTTACAGACTATTGCAATTTGCAAGCTGTTTAGAGAAAAGAAAGGCTGCTTACTCTATGTGTTCTTGAGTGTATTCCTTTCCAGAAAAAAAAATCTTCATGAAAAGGTAGGTTTAATAACATATTTTACCCACTGCAAAATAAAAGTAGCACTGTAATGTCTGATCTATGACAACAAACTAGATGGATGTCAATTGATGCTGGAAACATTTAATGGGTAAACATATGGACACAACAATAATTATTATTATACGCAAGCTTATTAAATGAAATGTAGTACTACAGTGACTACATCAGGCCTGTGTTAGATATTCCATCTTCCAAGCTGTGAAGTGAAAAATATAGTCTTAATCACACTCATGGCATTTAGGTTAACCAGGCCTATTTGGTTGTTTTTTTTTTTGTTCCTTAAAGCCACTAAAAGATATGCTGAATATTATGCTCTTTGGTTCAGAAAGTAAAAAAAAAAATGATTGCACTAAATTCAGATTAAACATTTGTTTAGGTGCATCTTTGTTGACTAGAGAATGCATATTTTCCAGTGCTAACATTTCTACTGAATAACACTAAGGGTATTCTAACACTAAGTATTCTTTACCCATTCTGTTCAAACCTTAACAAATTAGGAGAGATCTACTATGGAAACAGCAACATGCAGTGTCCAAAGTGAAAAACATTCAGAAGACGATTGCAAACAGTGTGTTTAAAAGGCACATTTACAAGGCATATTTCAGAGGAACACTTACAGAATCTGGATCTCTTTGTTGTTCAAGAAAAGCTGAAAATTCTACCAGTCGAAGTTTAGTTGTTCCAATGGAGCGACCCTGCCAAGCAGGGACTGAGGGTGCTGGGGCTGATGCAGGTTCAAACCCTAAAGTGGGAGGAATCAACGTTATGAAATTGCCTTTATTAAAGAAATCAGTAATTTCTCTGCCTTTTTGATATTAAATTGTTTTTATTTGGCATTTTTATTCTTCTCAATAAATCAACAGTTAAAGCATCGATGATACTGTTTCTCTAGCTTCTGCAGATCTTGCATTGTCTAAAGGTTCTGCTTTAAAATATTGCTGCTCCATATTGTCTAGCATGGCAAACAAAAATATTATCAAAATATAAATTACAGTGATCCTAGACTATACGCTCCACAATTAGTTTGAAAGATAAATACCTATGGCTATCTATATCTGTCCAGATAAGGGAGAGACAAATATTCATGAAACTGGTTATAAGATCAAACTAATTATCTGGCTTTATTTCTCATCAACAAGGCAAGTGAGTATGGTTTTATGTTAAACAAGTCAAGTGATAATGTGCCACCTTATCATTGATTCTCTCACAGTGAAGAATTCTGGAATACTTAATAGATTACTGCTGTGCTCAGAGGCAGGGGGTCCTATTACATGATCCCCATGCATATTCTATGACCTCTGATGAACCTGCAAATCATTGTGTACATAACCTCTCATCTATATAAATTAATTCATGATAGTAAAAGATAATACCCAATCCCCTTGTGCATTGTTAGACATGTTTAAAGGCTGTAAAGTGCACTAAGGCCGAAAGAATAGTAATTTTAAACATCCCCAAATAAATTAATAAATCTGTGAATATTACCTGAAATGGGGGTTGCGACTGTTGGCTGTATAGGATAGGCCTGCTGAACAAATGGCTTTATGCTGAAATAAACAATTGGGCAATGAGTTTAGATATTATTAAAAGATTTTTTTAAAAAAGAAAAACTTATCTTGGGTCCTGAGACAAATGCTGTCTAGAACATAAGCATTGCTTATTCTAAATGTACTTGAATAGCAAGGCTCCTTGTAGTCTTTGTATAAAACAGGACTGCTGGAAAATAATACTCATGGAATACATGAAAAGCTTGTGCGCTATTATTAGAAGACCGGGCTCAAAGCAAAGGAATACATTTCTTTGGGCCTCCACATTTGCAGATTTCACTTTTGTGGATTTGATTATTCACGGATTTGATTAATATGTGCTTTCTGGGAATCTTTATGTCCTCCAGTGTGATTCCATTGTCAACCTCTACTATAGAGATGTGCTAGAGGACCTAGAGATTCTTAGAGGGGACACATTTCTCCAGTGTGATTCAACCCCCAGAAAAAGTTGGCTGTAAAGTTGAGTGGGAGGATCTAGAGATTCCAAGAGAGGGGTTATCTCAGATGAAAAATGAGGATTTAAAAATTATTCATAGTTTTCCAATTTTGCGGGTGTCCTGAACCTTTAAAACAAGCAAATGTGGAGGAATGGCATGCAAACCCAAAGTGTTCAGAATACACATGCACACAAATCCAGAGTGTTTAAGCATTTCCATGTGTTAAAAATGTAAAGCAACAGGGATCTTCTCCTGTTGACTGGCAAATGCAGGCTGGAATACTGATCTAACCTAGAGTCACTGAAGGCTGTGACCTCAGTTCTCCTAACAGCTGCTCATACTGTACTAATGAGGATGGTCAAGTCAGTATCCAGGTCCATAGGTCAAATAAAGACATTGTACAAAACTGGGCTAGGAAATCCATACCATTCCACCAAGTGACCCTAGGGATGTTTGGTCATGACCTCCTGCCATCACCATAACATGCACTGTGGTTGGGGGCAGTCCTCAAGACGGCACACATATGCTCAACTTCTCTCATTACATTCATTTACTCATTTATTGGCTGTTTTTCTGTAATGTTCTAATACAGAGCTGCATATGGAGACAAAGCCCTTTAACTCTAAATATTAAACCTACCATAAGAGCAAAAAATATCCCAATTTCAATTACAACTAGTTTGGTCATGACCAAAAGAAATGCTAAATGCATACTGAGAAATATCTAGTTTTTATTCTTAAACTAGCAAGTGGAGTGGAATTATCTTTGTACTAGTGGGATCTAAGCTTACTCATTTAACCTCAAGTGCCTTCAAAAACTGCAGTTCTTCTAACTCCAGAAGGGAAGCAGTTCTCATTGAGATTAGATCACATACATATAAAAATTGGGGCAAATTCTGAAAAGCCTGATTTCACCCATTGAACAAAATGACCTTTGATCTCTGCATGGTCTACTGCAACCAACCATTGTGATTTCAAGGCAATGTGAGGTTGTAGAAGGGCAAGAAATGCCTTGTAATATCTCTATACAGGGTTGTATTTAAGGAACTTATTTTTATAGAGAGAAAAAACTGCTGTACAAAAGTCTAATTTATTTTGTTCCATTTGCTCATTACTTGCCTTCAGTTACAACCTCTGATACTGACTCCTGTTGGCGAACTGCATACTATTTTAGATATATGGGTATTTAAATAAGTACACCATTGTATATATACTGGTGCAAATATACAGCTTTGGAAACATAGTAGTATGTTTTTCCCCAGACTTACTCTTGTGAAGATCCAGGCTGTCCTGTTTGTATCATCCCTGGCCAAAACTAGATGGGGGAAAAAAGAAAAAGAAATGAAAAACACCAGTCCCCCATTGTTTTCTTTAAGAGCACATTTCCTCTGCTATTTTTCACCAAACAATTTTATAACAGGAAAGGAAAATACATTTTATGCATAAATTAATTGATCTAGACTTCATTTCCTGCCAATCATTGTTCTGAAATGTATTTTTTATTGCAGTCAATTAACTTACACCAGGTGCTCCAGGAAACGTAGGACGGGGAATTCCTGGCAGGCCCAACTTATTGTGAATCGCTGTTGCAGATACTATTTGAGCTGATGACATGGCTGCCATGTGTTGAAGTGCTTTGTCCTTTGCGGTCTGATCCTTTAATATGACAATTACAAAGTAATCATTAATGAACTGGACACAACAAATCACGCTGAGCAAGCGCAGCTAGAAAGCGCATGAGCTAAAATTAAAAAGGCTCAGGAAATGTGCAAAATAAAAGCATACCGTGCAGAAAAATGTAGTATGGGGGCTCATGTGCACTCAGATTGTGTGAAGGCAAAGTTCTCAATTATTGTGAATCAATTTCACTATGAATGCTATAGGTAAAGGTAAAGGTTTCCCCTGATGTTAAGTCCAGTCATGTCTGACTCTGGGGGTTGGTGCTCACCTCCATTTCTAAGCCGAAGAGCCGGCGTTGTCCGTAGACACCTCCAAGGTCATGTGGCCGGCATGACTGCATGGAGCACCATTACCAATTGATCTACTATGTTTTCGAACTGCTAGGTTGGCAGGAGCTGGAGCTAACAGCGGCCGCTCATGCCGCTCCCGGGATTTGAACCTGGGACCTTTCGGTCTCCAGCTCAGTGCTTTAATGCACTTCGCCACCGGGGCGCCTTATGCTATGTTCTATAGCAAAACAGTAGGAAGCCAACTGGATCTTAGTTGGAAACTAAAATGAAACTTTAGATTTTTCACAAGCAGAAAAGATCCTGAACCATTATTTCCTGAACTTCAATCCAAGCTGGAGAACAAGAACATCAGATCACTAATGATTGAACATAAGTAGTAATAAGAGCAAGAAGTAGGACTAATGACTCTGATGGTGAAATTGACACCATCCAGTCAAGTGAAGTACTGCAAAATCCTGTTGATTTAAGTGTGAGAGATTTAAATAGGTTCTTAACTCCTACATTGAAATCCATAGGAATTAGAAGTTCCATAAGATTTAGAAAACCAAAGGGAGATGCGGGTAATACATTTATTGTTGTTGTTGTCACAATCATCAGACTGGACAGTGTGCTAAATGGCCTAGCCTGCCACATGGGGACACCTGGAATAAATTGCCATATCTATTCAGTGATGGTTCTAATTTAGCAGTGGAGTATATTGGAATGTACGAGGAGAGAGCTAATTCAGTGAAGAATTCTTAAAGGCAGATTGAAGGAAATAGGATTCTCCCATTATAAATGTCAACAATACTGTGCCACTGCAAATACACATTTAAGGTATGTTTTCAAGATGTATTGTTCCTGAACTTTGGGCAGACTAAATTTCTGGAGGTAGACAACCATGTTCTTTTGAGCAGGGAAGGGCAGCCAACTACATCTTAAACAGGATAGATCCATCTAAAGGCAATGGGAGCAAACAACCCCCGAGAGTTCAACTAAGGGGGTCCAGATGGGGATTCTAGGAGTTTTAGTCCAAAAGGCTTTGTTCAACTATGGATTGGTTACAGCCTCAGACCAGTAAATCACAATAGAACAAAACAGAATACAACAGAACAAGGAAGTGACCTCGGCAATTGACACAATTGTTCCAAAACGTCCTTTACTTGAAAAAAAAGCATGAGTAAGGGTCCATTTTAGACTGTATTTTCAGTCCTTCTTTTAAATCAGCTTAATCTCATTGAGTGTAGCTGTTCTAGGAAAAGAGCTATTTCATTCTAGACCACAGACTGCTGAAGAGGAACCCTCAGAAAAGTGCCATCCGAAGTTTAGTAAACACTTTGCATAGAAAACTGCTCAGATTTGTTCTGATCTGGACCTCATATTGAAGTAGAACCTGGGAAAGTAATTGAGGCATTTAGTTGTCCAGGTTTGATGCATGCATTTCAGTTGGTTTAACGTGATGATGTGAACACATTGCTTGGATGACCACTCCCAGCAGCTTGTCTGTCAGACTTGTATCCACTCTAATTAAAGCTGCCAGGAGTAAACTGGCTAATTGGGTTGTGGAGGCTACTTTTAAAAAATGATGTTCCAACTTCTCTACAGAAGCAATTGTAAGAGCTTTGTTGTAAAAATCTTCATTGGACCCCACCTCCCAAGGTAAATGTTAGCCTGTTCCCAATCTCCCCTTTCCAAGTAAGTTCCAAGAGGAATGAATAGTAACACAACTCCAGGCTTTCTTGGATTAAATGGGGTACCTGGATCCTTTCCAATCTGTGTTCATGCCTGATATTGGAGAAGAAACAGCTTGGGTCACCTTGGAGAATGATCTGCGCCAGGAATTGGATGGGGGACAAATCTTTATTGGCCCTCCTAGGTCATTTGGCTGATGAGGGACTTGGGGACATTGCTTTGCAGTGGTTCCAGTTTTTCTTAAAGAACATTCTCAGGCCCATTCTACACTGTCCATTCAATGCAGTTTCAATATCGAACAAAGTAGTTTCACTGTGAAAATAATTATATAGGAAACAACACAAATTACAGAACACTGGCACACATTAAGGGTTTTCTTTCACATGCTCTTGTGAGAGTTTGTCTGGTGGTTTCCGGGTGAAGTTAGTTTCGAACTGCATTAAATGGTCAGTGTAGATGAGGCCCCAGAGAAGGGTGCTGGGGGAAGTGTGTTCATCCTTTTGGGCATTAGACTACAGAATCCTACAGGTGTCAGTACTGCTTTTCAATATTTCCATGAAGCTGCTGGGAGACGTCATCCAGAGCTTTGAGGTTTGGTGTCACTAGTATGCTGATAATATCAGATCTATGTCTTTTTTACGATGTATGCCAAAGAGTCCATGGCAGATCAATTGTTGTGGGATACAGTAAGGAGCTGGCTGTGGAAAAACAGATAAAGGCTTAATGCAGATAAAATGGAAGTGCTGCTGGTCAGTAGGAGAAGCTGAGATTGAAACCACAGCCTGTTCTGGATAGGGTTGCACTTCCTCTGGAACATCTGGTTCATAGCTTGGGTGTGGTTTTGGATCTAATGTGTTCTTGGAAAGCCAGATCATTGCACTGGCCATTAGTGCTTTTGCCCAGTTTGTATCAGCTGTTCCCTTTCTTGGGGAAAACAGATCTGGCCACTGTGGTTCATGCCTTATTACCTCCTGATTAGACTACTGTAATGTGCTCTATATAGGGCTGCTGCTAAAAAGTGTTTGGAAGCTATAGCTATAGGAAAAGGCAGTAACTAGACTGTAACTAGGTGTCAGGTGAATATTGTAGAATATATACCACCAGTCCTGAAAGAACTGCACTGGCTTCCATTTGCTTCTGAACTCAATTCAAGGTATTGATTTTGACCTACAAAGCACTAAACAACTTGGGGGCAAAATATCTGAAAGGCCACCTTCTCCCATATGAGCCCGCCAGAAAATTGAAATCTTCAGAGGAGGTCCTGTTGCATGTCCCAACACATCATGAAGCTAGGTTTGTGGGTACATGTAGCAGAATTTCCTCTGTAGCAGCCCCTTGACTGTAGAACCCCTCACCAAATAGGTTAGGCTGGCCTCATTCAGCTGGCAGACAAAACAGTGCCATTTCATGTGGCTTTTAGTGTTTAAAAAGGCTCTTTTAACTTTTTCAAAAATGGGTTCTATGATTGATTTTAGACTGCTTTAAAGGAGTTTTTAAAAAGAATTTATTGTTTCAAAATGTTTTTATCTTTGTAATGTCTTAATTGGGTTTTTAAATTTTTTTCAGTGCCTTGGAAAACCCTATGGGCTAGGAGGCCATACAAAATAAATACTGGCAAATTAACTGGCAAGCGGACAGCCTGAACTGAGAACATAGCATATTGCTAAAAGCTACAACAGCTCTCATCCTACTAGGGTCCTAATCCAGATCATCCCCTTTGGATTTATTTGAAGTAAAAAAAGTAGTTAAACAAGCAGGTTGTTTCTTAATTATAAATGAAGCCATATTACATTCTTCCAAATCTTTTAATAGAACTATCCTGTGGTTGCGGGCTATGGACAAAATTGAGGGAAGTGATGCAATTTAAGTGCCCATTTAACATCATGTACTTCCTCATTTGGAAAAACAATTGTTCATTACAGGAAATGCTAAACTTTGAGTGTAAGATGTAATATAAATAAAGAAACACAAGCACTAAGAGCAGATTCATTGCTACAAGCAAAGTTGCAAGCATGCTGGCCAGGAATTGCATGCCATCCAATATGGTAAATAAAGTCACACACATATTCCCTGAAAAGCCCATAACATAGTAATAAGAAGGTATGCAGCTCTTTCATTTGAACAGCTTATTTAGAAACAGCACAGGCTAACAATACAATTAAAGCTGGCTAAAACAAAAAGTAAAAGAAAGTATCTGCCAAGCACAGCTGAAGGACATAATGCTTGCTTTACTGAAAAATACTTACCATGCTTGTTACCTGGGTGTAACAATAAAGAGTTTGTTAAAAGGCTTCTATATGGGTGCAATTTATCAGAAAAATATGCTACAGCACAATTAAAAATGGAAGAGTTTCTTGCTAATTTAAGACGGGTTAGGAATTTTCACCAAGGAACTGATTCATCAAGATAATAAAAGAATGAAGTCTGACCATGTCTATCATGCTGATAAAATTAAATGTCTAATTTGGCAACTTTCAGTTTTCCACCTGCTTGGAAACCTGTGAAAATGTCTGTATTACATACTCAAGATCTTAGCTATTTGAAGTTGGATTACTGGGGGTCTGGCAGCAGAGGGAGCACCTGCTTCCAGTAGTGTTGTCTTCTCCACCTTGTGCAGAATGCAAGGCAGAAACCTGATCAGGTGTTAATGCTTACAGAAGCTACATTAACACCTGTGGAGCCATCTGCTCCTACAAAGTGGTCAGAGAACTGGCTGAGAGGAGCATGGCTGCTGAAGAAACTATACTTTTAGAAGAAGCAGCAGGGGTGAAAGAGACTAAGAAATCTACTTAGACAAAAGATTAACTTGTGCAACCTGATCTATTTTTGGTTTCTAAACCTTTGGATCTCATGTTATTATTCTGAATGATTAGGAAGGAATTTTGTTTGGGTAGGGGAGAGTATGTTCTTTCTAAGGCAAGTTTGAAATAAGAAGGTCATGGTATGGCTGTCATTCATCCCGATGATATCACAACCAGAGCCTACAAAGTACAGCATTTTGAGTGTCTGGGCTGAGCTAGATGCTTCCATGTCAACAACCAGGCTTGGAGTCAGAGCTGCTGCTTTGTAAGGAGACTGGTCAATAGAAGAAAAGCAAAGCCAGATATTCTGCGCCTGATGAGAGATTTGGGACATATGCAACAGTTCTAAGTATCTTCACCACGCTATGCCTCTATACACTATGGCACTGGGTTCAGTTACAGTGCTCTCTTCGTGAAGCCACTCTTCCTCCAGTTCAATTATTTTAGGCTCTCCTTCTGAGATCTAGGTTCTACCTGAAAACAGTGCTGTTCAGTTGGTTATTATTACTTTATTATTATTAGAAAGGTCAAAAATGGGTCTAGTGATCCCCCCCAATATGCTGTTCCTGCCCATTCAGTCCCTGACTTTGCAGGGTTGAGCAGCAAAGTATGAAGTGAGACTCCAATCAGGTTAACTTGAATGGGAGTAGATGCCTCAAGCAATTGCAATTGCTTGCCACTCACTTTGGGAAGGCTGGGCTCCGAAGAGGGCATATCAGCACATGAAGCCCCATGCTCTTTACCCCCTCTGGCATGCTCCTTTCAGGCTTAACAAATGAAGTACCTCACTCTCTTAAATAGGGATGTTAACCCAAAAATAGTTCCTGCGTTTAGAAATGTATCCACTTAGGAAGGATGTTTCATTAAGAAAAACTCCTTATTTTTGGAAATTGGCTGTCTAGCTTGTATTTCTAAACAATTTCTTGCCTGAAGTGACTTCTGCCAAAGTGTGCCTTGTTTCTTTCAGCACCCCTGATAATCCACTGTAATCTGGATTATACAGTGAATGTGCAAATGAGTTGATGCATAAAGGATCCTAACATATTGCTGAGAAAGGATGAGAACAGGTAGCATCCAGGTCTCCACTAGTCTATGGTCTTATTATCATTTCATCTCTACATAATGAAAAAATAGTTACTTCATCCTTATTCTCCTTCTCCATCCAATATGCAACTATTTCTGGAGTAACTCATAACAACTGATTAATCATGTATTAAAATGCTTCGTGACAGTTTGAACAGCAAGTGGAGAAGACTACATCCAATTAAAACTGGATGGGGAATTTAGGCAGGCAGATTAGCAGTAATTACCTAAACTGGAATTTGGCCAAGATACATGACTTAACACTCGTATTCTCCACCTCTGAGTACACTGGGATCTTTAATGAACGCAAGTGATCAAGACCTTGACTGCCTAAGAAAATAAGAGTCTCTTTCCACTGTCAGTTATGCTGCAGTAAATATGAAACAGCTTAATTGGAGTCAAATGAAATTATCCAATCAGTAGTGCAAATGTGAACAGAAATTCAGCTTACATGGATGTACTCTGAAAGAATACTGGTACCAGTACTGCTGTAGTGTTATTTCTTGTAGCTTAAAGTGTTCCTTGGTTGTCTGTCTTCTGGTAATGGTCTTTTGACCTAACTGTTTAGATTTTAAATTGTAGAATAAACCAGCATTTTCTCCTAACAAAGGTGTCAGAGCAATCCTTGAAAAAGACTAGTTTTTGCTCTTTAAATTCAGAGCTCAATAATGTTAATTTTTTAAAAAAATATGATCTGAATAGCATTTTTTATGTAGGGACTCACAGGTCAGTGAAATGGATGGCAAAATAGAGGGATTCGAGAAATTATATTTGGTTTATATGGTAGCCTAGCCATAGCCAAGCAAAATGGAGGAAGCAACAGGAAGGCCTATAAAGCCCCTGGTGTCTTGACTTCAAGCATACTGCCTCTGCGAAAGGAAAATAGCCACAGATGATAGCCATTGATAGATATTCCATGCATGTGTCTAATTTCTTTTGAAAGCCACCATAACACTCTATGGGAGTGAATTCCACATGAAAATGATACACTTTGTGATGAACTTGTTTTTTCTGTCGTATAATATTGTGTTGTGTGTCCTGAATCTGCTATAGCAATTTCATTGATTGATTTAGAATTATGAAACAAGAAGTATTTTTTCTCTATGCCAATGTCCATATGTTGTAATTTTATGAACCTCTTTTAGAGTTCTCTTTCACTATCATGTTTTACTAAACTTCACTCACAGCTCTGAACATTTTGATGCTTTACTCAAAGGAAATTTGTTGTGGAGGCCATTCAAGAATAGTAAGATTTATTACATTTAGGAAAACGTCATATAAATAAACATATATTTTAATGAATCAGACCTCTGGGGTTTGAATGTGTTTCCGAAACAATGAAATAATGTCCATAGTCAATGCAACTCATTCCGTTTTTTTAAAAATCAGAGACAAAACATGTTGAAATTTTATAGGCCAAGAAAAACAGGAAATTTGGTCACAATCTGTTAAAAACCATTTTACTTGGAAATATTTCAATAAGGTCAAGATTTTTCAAAAGTAAATTATTTTGCATCCCTGGGGTATTACATAAAAATATATCCTAAGTATAATTAAAAGAATATAACATGATTTTAAAGAATCGAAAATCATAGTATTATGCAATTTCATTAACATTAACACAGAAACCTATCAGAATATAACTTTTAAAATATAATGCAAAACCAGAGAAACTGCAATTTGCTGCTAAAATGGCTTTTTACAGTAAAGCACAAAAAGCAAAATAGTTTCCTAATATGTAATTCTGCAAAAACTATTTCTGGTCACATATTATATTGATTTGAATAACCTTTGAAATTATTTTCTGTATTTTTTTGTAAAAGATAAACAAACCATGGAAGCCTACGATTGTTCTGGACAAAAGACAGTTGAATAATTGTAGCCATGATCTCCAATTTGCTTATTATTAGAGAAGGCAGTAGTAAATACAAAAGCTGGCTATTTCAGCCAGGCAATAGCTAATGCTAAAAAGAGAATGCACATTCAAAGCTCTCCCAACTTGCTGCCTAATGAGGAGCAATTAATCCATCTTATTGTATTTCAAAATGGAGAAGACTCCATTCACATCAAAGGGAATTTTTTCAAGGCTTTTATCATTGTTCATTTTTTAAAAGAGAAGCCATACAGAGCTATCTTTGGCATCCTAACTGTCAACAGTATCTTCTTATTACATGCAGACTATGTGGAATGTACACTAATGGATTTTAAAGTATTGCACACATGTGAGTTGTAGACATTTTTTAATTTTTGGCTTCCCTTAATTAATTCTAAAACCATATGCTAATAAACACTGGGAAACAAATTTAAAGATTCAGTTATTTCTATGATAAAATTGCTCAGTTATCTGTACATCTGCTCCTATGTTTGGAGGGGGAACATGTGAGGGGTTTTGCCTTCAAAATATGAAACTGGTTCACAGTTTGGGAAAATAAAATGTTATGGCACACCAATGCAAAAAGAGAAGCTGCAGCATTTCCAAGAGAGAAGAAATAGCAAGAATAAAAAAATATTATTGGGAATGCTTAAGAACATTTAGAGAACATTTTCAAAGCTGAATCAGAAAGTATAAACCTTTCCATAGATAGATCTATATTTGGAATAATCAAGTGCTTCTACTATGCCATATGTCCAGCAGAGTTGTGACACCAATTTTTCAAAAATGGTCAGTTTGTATGTTCTTAATGGTTCAGTCAGACTACAGCCTTCATTAGCCAGATAACAAATCAGTTATCGTTTAATTACAACAAATAGCTTTGAACTTGCTAGGGGAGGCAAACCAGAATTACTCATTCACATGCCACCCTAAACATGGATGGAGGCTTGCGAGGTTACCCATCCACATTTGCTGGAGTTGGGGGCACAGAACTTCTGTGAAAGAGAAACAACACAAATAAAAAATGATTCCCAGAAAGAACATTTTAAATCAAATCCATAAATAATCAAATGCAAAACCAGCAAATGTGGAGGGATGACTAATTTGAAAATTGTGGGTAGCCTTTTACAGGTTTAGATATTGTATGTTATTATATATCATTTATATGTTATAGCTTGTTAGGCTAACATGGATTGCAAGCAAACAATTACAGTTTATTATATGGTATTTTTTATCAGAGTGACATGTTTCAGCTTCTACCTTCTTTACTTGCTGAACATAAAAAGTGAGCTGCATCCAAGGTGGCAGTTTAGAAAATTCTATTAGCAGATGAGAGGTTAGGGATTGAAGGGCTTTTAGAGACAAGAAGGGGCTTCAAGGGACACAAAAGTGAGATTGGGGGCTCTGTCAGTCCAGAGGCTGTACTTTCCCCATCCTTGTCCTATAGTGATTGGACAATGTACACAGTGAAGTTAAATAACAGGAACTATATTCAATGCATGGGATTCCTATTTGTAACATTTTAGTATGTATCTTCACTAGTGACAGCATTACTCATTTTTGTCACCATGCTGGGCAGCTGCTATATTATTTACCCAAAATGTCTTTCTTCTCACTTCTTCTGCTACAGACCATTCACTATACAGACCTCTCTGCATAAGTACCAGGCAAGAAAGGAAAGGGTGAAGTGATGTTGGCTGAAGCCCTTCATCCAGGGACTCACTAGTGCTGAGGGATATGGTTGTACTTCTCACATCATTTAGCCTGTTGAGGCTAGCAATGTAAGGACGGGATTGGGATCTGGCCTATTCTCCATCAGTTCTTTAGTAATCAAGTATCTGATTTTCAGTCACAAAAATACTGAGGAATGCATGTGTTGTTGTTTCAGGAGAGTGATTCCCATGTTATGCTTGTAGATAAGAAAACTACCATTTCTCACATGAAGAAACTAACAGTAATGGCACAAACACAATGCATGAAGAGAGAAGTCATCAAACTGAAGATAACCCCTTGACATAAATGCTTCATATTATTGTAACAGAAAATATTTCTAAATGGGGAGACATCCTTTGACAGCTACAATCTTCAAAATAAACCAAGTGATCTCCAAGTGCAAAGTCATAAGTCAAAAACCAGCTTATACAATTAATACAATAGTACAAGAGAGCAACTCAATGGCAAATGCTCTGGAGCAGGGAGATTACAGTTTGACGTTGTTTTTTCCTTAACCCTCAAATATAGACAACAAAATAAAACATTTTCTTTTATTGCCTCTTTGTTTTATGTTCTTTTTTCCATCATTTATTGGCCATCTCTGCTTTATCACCTTGACAAAGAAGGCAAATTTAGTTATGGAATTGCAGATTCACAGAAATTCCAGCAATATTTCATCTTTTGTTTTTAGGGTTACAAAATACTTACAACACTCTGCCAGAATCTTGGCTGGTATATCAAAAGATCTATTAGGGGATGCTCCCTAGAAGAATCAGTCTGTGAAGGAATATCTGTTTTCAGTACTCTGAGTAGCAGGTAGTTTCCTGTCTGACCTGCTCAATAAATTTATAACCATCACCAGTTTTGGGAAAGGCTAGGAACAATTACTTTATGTTTTTCTTGCCTATTCAAAGAGTAAGACTCTTTGTTGAATAAAATGATACTAAAAATGTAATAGCCACACAGACCACAGCCCAATCTAGTACAGAACCCTGCTTTCACAGTAGCTGAGTAGTTTATTTATTTATTTATTACATCACTTCTACCCCACCCTTCTCACCCATCAGGGGACTCAGGGCGGCTTACAATATAAACATATATACAGTAGAGTCTCACTTATCCAAGCTAAACGGGCCGGCAGAAGCTCGGATAAGCGAATATCTTGGATAATAAGGAGGGATTAAGGAAAAGTATCTTAAACATCAAATTAGGTTATGATTTTACAAATTAAGCATCAAAACATCATGTTATACAACAAATTTTGACAGAAAAAGTAGTTCAACACGCAGTAATTTTATGTTGTAATTACTGTATTTACGAATTTAGCACCAAAATATCATGATATATCGAAAACATTGACTACAAAAATAGCTTGGATAATCCAGAAGCTTGGATAAGCGAAGTTTGGATAAGTGAGACTCTACTGTATATATAAAATCCATCGAGATTAAAAATTACAATAAAATTAAGAATATACACTAAAATATACATAATTATACATTTAAATATACATTTAAGGCGCTTTCCATGTCCAGGTGGGGTCTGTCAGTAGGTCATATATTCATATCTCATTTTTGCTGCTACTCATGCTCAAATGCCTGGTCCCATAACCATGTTTTTGTTCTCTTTCGGAAAGAAAGGAGGGAGGGAGCCTGGCTGTGGGAGGCCTCTCAACAGGACATGAATGCAACAATATCCTCCATCTCATGCTCCCTGGCAACTGCCTCTAATATGGAAGTGATATATTACCATCTTAACAGATAGGCAACAATGGTCCTATCCTATGTGAATTTATTTAATCCCCTTTTGAAACAATCCAGGTTGGCAAACATCCCTTTAGCTTGTGGCAGTAAAATCCACTATTTGGTTATTTTCTTTTATCAGTCATGAATCTCGCACCACTGACTTTGGCAATGACTCTTTCCAGCAGGGTTGGGAACTATTTCCCTAAAAGGTTTGGAGGGCTGGCCCCTTCTCAAGAAGCTTATTTAATCTGAATTAAATTTCTGAAGTGGTTGTAAAGAGATTTTATAGGAAGAGGAGAACACTTCCCATTGCACTGGATCCCGATGTTGCATTAGCAGGTATCCATCACTGGAAACAATTTTTAGTTCGTACCCTACAGTATATACTCATGTAAAAATCTAGAAATTTTAGTAAAAAATCAGCCCCCAATAAACTAGGTCAACTTATCCATGGATCTATGTAAGGCTGTACTTAACTCTTATAAGCACAAAATGGAAGCTATATAAAAAAGAAACTCTACTCTTCTCTGAGTAGAGTCACAAAAATAAGAGTTAACTTTAGTCCATTCTGGGAGAACCTAAAAGAAACACTAACCCCTCTACTCTCTCTGTCGTGGTATTGCTGCTTGCCTTTTTGGATGCATGGATTGGGAAATGGCGTCTGGCCCCCTGAGGCTTTCCTCTCTTTGAGAAATGGCCCTTATCTATCCATGGGTCATTTCAAAATCCATATTTTTGGCTCCAAAACCTACCCTCAATTTATACATAAGGTTGACTTGTACATGAGTATAAGTGGCCATGCTTATTCTCTATCCTTGCTGATAAACCTCTTTAGATAGCTATTTCTTTACTGCTGTTTCAAAGAGAGCTAAGAAAAAGATTTATATTCAGGCACTAGTTTTCACTGGTGTCTTGCCACACAAAACAATTTTTATTGTTGCAGCTTGTCCTTTTTGCACTGGTGTAACACACTGAAATAGTGGCAATGATAGAAATTATTATTCAAAGATACGAGTTCAGAAATTGTTTAAAGCAAACTTTATAGAACTAGTACATTCAGCAAAAAGTATCACCAAATTTAATTCAGTTTAAGGAGGCAAAGAGACCGTGCTCATCAGGAGAGTGGACATGGTGTTTTGCTTGGCTACGTTATTATCATAAAAAGTGTGGCAGTAAGAAATAAACTTAGTCTTTAAAATCTGTACTTTAAATATTTTAGGTGTATGTAAGAGAAATATTGTCATGGTCTTCCCTTATACCAGAACTGTAATGCTGTTGTCCTCAGAATAGGTGACCCAAATACAATCCTGAGCAGGTAGTCCATGCTAAGTAATTGAATTTATTCCCCAAAGGAAGCTGCAGGTGCCCAGTATAAATTAAGGCATGCACAAAGTGTCAGTATACAGTTTAATTTTCTTAGCATGAGCTAAGGTGACTTAATTTGAGCCAGTAGGTTGAATAATTTCAGTCTGAAATGCTACTGCCTTCTGTATTGTTGCACCCTGGGTTAAAAAAGCAGTACATTGAAGTTATATCCTGGTTCTTTTTTTGCCAACGGTCAGCCAGTGCAACTCAAAAGCCAGCCACCAACAGCCATACAAGCTTGCCAGCATGCTGCCCACAGCGTATTGAAAACCAAAAGCTCCTGACAAGTAGGACACAGTTATAAAGCTAGCCTGTTATTTACATATTACTGTTCCAGAATTGTGGCAAATATCATCCACAGAGTTTACCACTTAGGCTAGTGCAATCACTCTCTAATATATATTGCTTTTAAATGAATTTTTAAAAACTACTTACTGTCATTTTGTTAAGTTTTTATCCATGGCAGTCAAGATACTACATTAAAGGTTACAACTTTATCCTATGTCTTTTCTATAATTCTAAACATTCAAAGAATTATTTCATGTAAAAAATTAATATGATTAAAATTTGAGAAAATTGAACATTTCCCCTGGTTTTTTTTTTGCCCTTGAAATAAAAAACAGGAAGGAAAAAGATCATTATATTAATTAATTAAAGGGAGTCGAGATGCATCTGTTATAAGATATATTATTTAAGGAATGATTGAAATGAAATCACTCAAATCAGCACAATGAATATTTATTCAAGTGTCCCACTGGTTTCAGCCAAGAGTATTCCCCAAAATGTGAGCACAGATTTTCAAATGGACATGATTTTGTCCTAGTATATAGCATTTCAGTTTGGCTGGATTCTGCCAAGACTAAACGTTTTAAAGCTGGAAGGGACAGTGATTTATAAAGGCTAAATCTGGCAAATTAGAAGTGCTGAAAAATCATAGTAAAAATGGAACAGAGCAATTTGGGAATGTAATGCCTATTGGGAAATATATTTTTAAAGCTTATTACCCGAGTCTCAAAACTCTAAGAAAATTATACTGTCTAAACTTCAGATACCACAATGCAAATTGTGTTTGCGTACAATTACAGCTTTTATTTAAGTGCAATGTTTTTGGTTTTTAAAATACAAACTCTGCTAATAAACTATTTTAAATGTGGAAAGAACCACACATTTTTTCTACAAAGTATGCATGCCCAGAGCAAGTCACATTTCCAAGGATGTTAAAAACAATTTAACAGGAGTGCTTAGTGCAGAAGTCAGAGAGAAGGGCAGAGATTAAACACAAAGAAATGTAAACAGCTACCACATGCAAGGAAACTAGGTTACAAGAATCACAGTGGCAGGCATTCACCGATCACCAGGGAAAACAGGAAGTGAAAGGCATAGCAACCACAAGCCCAAAAGCAGAAAAGCGCATACCTTCAGCTTGGAATGAAAATCACGAGATTTCCTTCTGGCAAGAACCTGAATGTGACTAGACACCTGCAGGGTAGGGGAAGGGAGGGAAACAAAGGAAAAGCCTGTAACCATGGAGATGAAAAGCCCCCTACAACTGGGCAAGCCAAACGTACCTTAATGGCGGCTTGGATTTCTCGAACTTTCTTCCTTGCTAAGACCTGTATGTGACTAGACACCTACATTGTTCAGAGTTATTACAGAAAGGGAGGGGGAAAGGGGAGGGGGAGGGAAGAAAACACAAAAGAAACATACACACAAAATCAAATCATGGTTTATCAAAAAAAAAAGGAAATTAAAAAAAGTTTGTTTGGGGGATGTTAATTGAACCTTCAGCAAGCATTGCTGTTAAGAAACCACCTTCCCAGCCATTCACCCCACTTTTTGCTGAGGTGCTCACCAAGCACAACATCATCACTTCAATGAAAAGGGGAACAAACTTTTAGAGTACTTTCCCCACTCTCACAGGGAAACAACCCGTAAGCCCTTTTCTGAAAATCTTCAAGAGTACATATGTTTTATGATATATATATTTTCAGAAGCAAAACAAAAAGTTTAATTAGCAGGGAACAGAATTTAAGCATTAAAAAAGATGGCAGGAACAAATACTTTTAATTCATTCATTATTTCTCTCTTGTTCCCTCACCCTCCTGCCCAGAAATGGGACTTGAGGCAGCTTGAAATTTAAAACACGGTATAAATAAAAACATAGGCAAGATTATTATTAAAATGTAATGAAGTTAGAAAGAGCATTGGAACAATTTAAAATGTGCATTGCCAGCCAAAATAAACAAAGTTAAAACACAATATAGCCCCTTATTAAAAGCCCTTTCTTTAACAATCAGGATTCCCACATCTCTAAGAACAATCTGCTGATCGTGGACATTCTAGCTTTCTTAATTAGGAAGGTCCCAAGTCTAGAAACACCAAGAAGGCCCTCATTTGCTTCTCCTGAAGGGCGTGGACAAGAGTGTGGACAAGTTCATATGGGAGAATACTACTGGTCAAAGAGTCAGGACACAAACCATTTAGATTTTATAGATGAAAACTAGCACTGTGGATTGTGCCTGAAGACAGAAGAATAGTCTCTGGAACTGTATAATATGAGTGTTGTGTGTAGCTCTTTCAACCAGCGGAGGTTTCTAAACACCATGTGGAGCCGACTAAAGTAATCCACATGAAAAGCAACTAAGGCACGCATGACTGTGACTACATATTTGAAATATGGTCAAAAGAGAAACAGAGTTGGCTGTCATCAGCAAAACAGTGACATTTGGATTTAGTTTAATGTATATGTTGAATACATAAAAGCAGTCCCTGGTTATGAGCTTCTGTAGGCTTGTTTTTAAGTTGAATTTGTATGTAACTCGGAATAGGTACATTTTAAAGTGTAATTCCAGAAGACATTTTTTTTAGTTTTGGATAGCATATGGAAGGGCTAACACCCCTTTAAGTCATATGTAAGTCAAGTGTTTCTAACTCAAGGACAGCCTGCACTTTACTGGTAACTCTATATTCTATTGCAATTAATGAAATGACATTAAACTTCATATAAACACTGCACATTAATATTTTAAACAGAGATAAACACTGTAGTAATTGCTATGAACAATCTTAGAAATTCTTAAGAGACAAAGTGTCTTTTTTAAGGATTTAAAAATAATTACTATTCCTTAATTGTGGTATTGCATAATAACCATTACATTGCAGGGTCAGTTAATGGTTAATATACATATATTCATTTGGCATTCTTATATTCCAGCCTCTGCCTTAAAAATCAGAGTAATATAGAGAGGAGACTATGTGAGACAGGCTAGTCTCCTAGATCATGATTATTGCATGATAACCTTCTGTTCATTGATTCTTTTTAAAGTGGCTTCCTTGGTCCATTTGGAGGACCAAGGAAAACTGCAAACTATACAACTAGAAGAGGCCTCTACAGTCATATTGGAAACACAAAAATACTATTATAATGAAATGCATTCAGGAAGGACAATCAAACAGTCATTTGCAGGTGTTACAGTTAAGTCCAATCAAACTGAAAAGTCTTTCTCTTTTTAACAGGTCCTATTTTCTCTTTTAGTGTCTACTATAACTGTGAAGAAAGCATCAGTCACATATGTATGTCTTGTTTAAAAAAACCCAGCAGGTATAACAACTCTGAAGTGGAGAAAGTGTATTATTATACATGAAACTTGCAGACCATTGACTTGAAAAATAGTATGAATGGAGTGACATGGAAGTAACTACAGGCAGTGCCGGAGTTACAAACATCTGATTTACAAACAGCTCATAGATAAGAAGGGGGGGGGGGGGTGTGAGACAACAGGAAGTGTGAGAAATCTACCCCTAGGAAGGGAAATTCACTCCTGAAAGAGTTATCATGAGAAAAAGGTGTCTCCACTGAAGCTTTATCACCAATCCTTGCCTTCCACAACAAGGCAAATCTTTCAAAATCCAAGTATCACAGGGACAGAAAGTGAGGTGAAATATTCTGAACAGGGGCACAGACAGCAAAACAAACACCACAGGAGTGTTAACCCTTTCCTATTCTATCCAATGCTAAAATTATTTATTTATTTCTTGCCCGCCTCTCCTCACGCTCAAGGCGAGTTACAACATTGCTAAAACACACATACATCTAAAAACATTATTTCAAATACAAGTATTAAAAAAACATTTCCACAAAATACATATTAAAATACACTAAGCAAAGATTGAACATAAGATGCCAGCATGTATACACACGCACGTGCGCACACACACATACATGGCTGGAGTTACACTTAAAATGTACCTGTTCCAACTTAAATATGAATTCAGCTTAAGAACAAACCTACAGAGCCTATCTTCTTTGTAAGTTGGGGACTGCCTGTATTGGAAAATAATTCTTCAGTGGAAGAAAGCGAATTGCCTTCCCCAGGAATTCCAGAAGAGATCGGAAGACCATGCTCATGAATTAGAATTCAACTTTATTGAAAGAAATGCATTTCTGTCCCACATTTCAAAAGATCAGAATCTGAACAGAATTGAGGCTCCTAAGTTCAGCACTCATGCACTTTAATATTCAGGGTACCAAGCCACTTTAAACTGTACATGTGTATAGTAACTTCTCATCCAAAAAACATTCCAGGTTGGATGTTTTCCCTGTCTTCCAATGGTAGGCTTTAAAACTGGCCTCCTAGAGAAGCCTTTAACTCTTCTATGCCAAAGAGGAAGAGAGAAGTAGTGTCAAGCTTGGTTTCGTTTTCTGAAAAGTCCATGAAACCACGGCACACAATTTTAAAGTGATATAAGGATTCTTCAAAGTCGTTATATTTGTATTTCTCTCATTCTTCTTCAGGTCACATGTAAAATACAGGCCATTAAAAGTTTTGTTTATCTACTTTATCCAAGCATTACATTGATTCTGTGGATTACTAGTACAATTATAGAGAATAAGCTGACTACTGTAAAGTTTGCATTTCTGCAATACATAGATTAGCAGTCACCGCATAATTCAAGTATATGACAAAATAATTCTTATTCTTTTACTTCTTTCTAGGCCTCTGAATCAAAGTTTCAAACGTGCATGAACAGCATTTCTACCTTGCAGGCTTTTCTATTGAATTTAATTTGAGGGGCAAACACATGCAAGCAATGTGCAAAGAGAACCTGAAACACTTTTGCTCAATGAAGTGGAGGGAAATGCACCATACAAAAGCAAAGCAAAATGTCTATTTAATATGCAGGGACACTTACTAAATGTGGAGAACAACCTTTAAGATGAAAGAGTGCTGAGTTACCTCTCAGAAGAAAATTACTTTAAAATATGAGCTATTTCAGTTATAGTTCTTAAAATAGTTTCATTTATTGCTTCCTTTGAATTAGAGACCCTGTGTAATTTCTTTTGGCAATAGCTCACAGCTCTGTGAAAAAGCACATGAGACCAATGGTTTGAATCACTTTAAGGTAGTTTCCTATATCCCTAACAGGAAAACTGAGCTGTGCATATGTTCATTTACATGGTTGAAGAAACTAATTCAATTTGGACAATTCACTAATCAAAACATATAGCTGAAGTTCTAAATATATAAAGAAACCATGTTCACAGCAGACATAGCAACAACTGTAAATAAGGTTTGTCAACTGAGATACCAGTTTATGCCATAGCTAGTAGGAGTCATGATTTGCACATCCACTTCATGTCAAACTTCCTTAACCATGGTTGAATTGATGTCTGAACCAAACAGAATAAAACAAATGCAGAATTTATTATACTTCCTCACACAAAAGACAAAAGGTATATTGTGCTAACACCACCTCTTTATGCCAAGGGTGTCAAACTCATTTTCACTGAGGGCCACATTAACCTTATGGTTGCCTTCAAATGGCCATCAAATCCATGGATGGAGAATCCATCGACACAGAGAGCAAACTATTTTTTTTTACATAAAGGTCAGTGTTCTTCAGTATTTACCCAATGATACTAAATGGCAACTCCCATCACTTTTGATTATCCGCCATAAGGACTGAGGATAATGGGAATTGCAACCCAACAGCACTTGTGGCTCTGAGGTTAGGGAAAGGTTAAAGGACATTTTAAAGTCACACATCATATCCACAAGTCTTGTATCTAAATTCAAACCCCATTATCCTGACTAAACTGAAAAAACTGCAGCCTTTTGGATGTTACTGTATCACAACTTCCATCAGCTTTATTCATGATGTCTAATGATGTCATGATGTCTAATACAGGAGTTGTAGTCCAGGATCTGGAAGGGCACAGGCTGGATTTGGAGTTTGACACACATGTCTTAGGCAAATGTAAATAATTTGTATGTCTAAATGGCAGAAAGAGGATTAGATATCTTTCTATCAATCTATATATAAGCTTTGGCTAGTGTAGGGAAGGGTTAACACACCTCTAATATTTGTTTTGCTGTCTTTGCCCCTGTTCAGAAGATTTCATCTCATTTTCTGTCTCTGTGATAGTTGGATTTTGAAAAAATTGGCTTGTTGTGAAAACAAGGATTGGTGATAAAGCTTCAGTGGAGACACCTTTTCTCCATGATAACCCTTTCAGGAATGAATTTTCCATCCTACATGAAGATTTCTCTCCTTCCTGTTGTCTCACCCCCATTCTTAACTATGAGTCTTTAGTAAATTGGATGTTTGAAATACAGGACTGCCTCTACTGAATTTGGGTTGTGATGTATCTCATGCTCAGCTTTCAAAAACCTTATCAATGAAAACATCCAAAAGTTCCCTGGGCTTTTCCAAAATTGTTGCCACTTTCAGAAATACTTTGGCATTAATAGCTACATGCAATAGTAAACATGAAAAGTGGTTCTTATTGTTTGTTTGTTTTAGATACAAAGCAATAAGAAAATTCAACCTTGTTGCTACTACGTGATCTTTCAGCAACATCTGACACCAGTGATCAGAATGTACTCCTAGATCCCAGTTATGGATGGGAATTAAAGAGTTGGAAGAGTTCACTAAAGTCATCCAATTGGACGAAATGTACTTCAGCATTTGCACTTCTACCTACAAAGACTTCAAAGAACAGCATGGGGAATTGTTTTCTTGGCCCCATGGCAACGGTCCTACAGGGCATTGCAGAGTACCATCTTGTCTTCAGTGCTGATTAATATCTGATTAAAGCCTCTAGAAGTTATCAGGAAGTCTGAAGAAATGTGCCACTGATATTTTCATGACTTCCAACTCTATTAGATATGAATTCGACATAGCCATACAAATGCTGGACATACTGGCTGACTGATAAACCACAGCTAAATGCAGACAAGGCATGGGCCTTGTGCAGTTTTCATGCCTGGAAGACAGGCAGACAGCTTGTTCTGGTTGATATAAAGCAGTGGTTCCCAACCTTTTTTTTGACCAGGGCCCACTTGACCAGGGAACACTTTGACCAGGGATCACTCTCCAACATTAGTTGAAATGGTTACGAATCAATTTTTGGTCAGCTTTTGATTTGGTTTGGTTATTTTGGGTGTTGATTCAGAAAATTGCATTGAATAGATCACATCAGCTTCAGTTTCTGATATAGAACATCAACATATGCCATTCAGTAGCTACCATCTGCTTGCCCGCAAAAAAACAAAAACATATTTAACAATCTAGAGATGATGTTGTCTATCCAATGCAATGGTCAGCTCTGCGGAAAGGAGTGGAAATAAAATAAATAAAATAAATAAATAAATAAAGAGGAAGGAGGTTCATGGACCGGATTTTGGTTCTTGCGGCCCACTGCTGGGCCATGGCCCACAGGCTGAGAACCACTGGCTAAAGCATTGTGTTCTTTGTAGATTTGCCTATTTTATACTTTATTGATATACACCACTTTGCAATTTATTTGCAAACATAACTATCTGCAAATAAATGTATATAGAAGAAACTCCTGTGGTGAAAAATGGAATGTGGTAGGTGGAAATTGTTGTTTTGTTTTCATTTTTTAACGTACCTTCCATTCCTAAAATCAAAGTCCTACATTTATTTCCAGCAAAGGTATAACAGGGGTAGCAAATCTTCTGTTGCCCAGATCTTGCCAGACTACAACTCCTACTATTCCCTGATCACTGGAGTTTAGAGTTCACAAATGTTTGGAGAACCACACCTGGTCTAGAATGTCCTGAGAAAAAGCAGATCATGAGCACTTGCTTCTATTTTGGTCCCAGTTTGGAGATTTATATAACAATGAAACACTTGTTTGGGCCAAAACAAAAATCATTTCTCCCTGCAGTTCTATAGCTGTTGGTTACAAAAAAGATGTCTACTTTTCAAACCCACATTTGGCACAACTGATTTGAACATTGCAAATTATGTTTCAATCTTGTTAAAAGTCTATTTAATGGTCTTTGAGAGTACATTTAATAATTCCGGCACAGTATTATTTTCATAATCAACAACTGTCCTCTAAAAATCTCCAAAACAGAGTAACTATGGGAAGAGAATATTTACTTTCATTTATTTATTTATTTATTTATTTATTCAAAACATGAATTCCTTATTTTTTAAAAAATGGGACCCAGCCATTATATCTATAGTAGAGGCTTGATGTGTGTCTAAAATCAAGAATTTGCCAATTTTAAATGGCTTTCAGCAGAATTTTGTAGATGTATATATTAAAACATAGCTAAGTGAGAGTTGAAGAAATCATCATAAGGATTTTTGATTTGTGAAATAAATGATAAATCACATTGAACAACATGCCCAGTCTCAGCCATAAACTAAACATTTATGCATATAAGACAACTAACAGCAATTTAACCCCTAACCCCCCAAGAACAATAAACAAACACTTTACATTTTTTAATATTATTGAATATGCGACAAATGTAGTCAAAGCTGGTCCAAGTCACACTTGTAAAATCCAATACCTCCATCTTTATGCATATCAACCTCAATTCTATACTGTTTTCAGTACATGTTTGTTTTGTTCAGTACATGCCCTTCCTGTGTTATAGAAGTATGAAACAGGTAATCAGATGTGAAGAAGGATAAAGTTGGCTCACCTATTGCCCTCTCTATTTAGCTTGCCTGAATACATTTTCAGTGTCAGAGATCATGCAGGAGGTACAAATAAGCACCTCTTGGCGGAATCTGGGTAGCTCCTTTGTCTGAAAATTTCCAGCTGCATTTTCTAGTTTCTGTTTGCCTCTGCCAGAAAAATCAGGTGGATGACCTTCTTTCAAATGGTTTGAACAAAAGAGGACTTTGGGAGAACATGTAACCTTGGGCTCTGCCTAGCCTAATAACTTTGCACTAGCAGTATAAATTACTTTACTGAGGGAAATATTCATTTCAATGCCTTTTTATAATGCTGTTAGTTTTCAAACACTAGATTCCCCCTTTTTTCCAAATGCCTTGCAGACTCTGATTTTCTTAAATGAAATCCAATTTACTCATGTCTCAAAGCCTCTTAGTCATTTCCGTTACTGGGGCCAGGTTAACAAGTTTGCTCATCAGATATTACTGGGATTCTTCTCAAGGAGATCTGTGCACTCCAATCAAAATAAAGAACGAGGCACATTTGTTTACTATAGTTCCCAAATCTATTGCTTAGAATGGTCTGACTTTTTTTGAAGTTGTACAAATGGTCTTGGAACAAAATAAGACCTTAAGAAGCAACAATTACATGTGCTTGGTCCATCACAGCTAATAATAATACATTTATTTTGAATTATCTTCTGATATTAATTGATTAATATTTCCAAGCTTTCCCCCAATATAACAGCTTAAAAATGCAAGTGTTCATTGTTTATAACAAAAAGTGAGGGAACCTCTGTCACTGAAGTGATGAACAGCACAAACAACAGGATTTTTGAAAGCTGATTCAAAACACTAAATAATAGGTAATATAATATCTAACCACTGCTGAAGCAAAGCAAGCCACCGCAGCCAAGACCATGACATTTTGTGATTTGCTGACATGCTCATTTTATGCTGATCGACCATCTTACCTGTTTCCTGGTCCGTGTCTTTCCCGTTCTAAGTTTGATATATCTGGCTATTAGTTCATTCCTACCTGAAAGAAATACAAATGTATAATGAAGACTAAAAGTAGCAATTCGGCATTGAATCAATGCCAAAATGCATGAAATAAAATATAAATTTGCAGTAAACACAACATCCAATAAAAATCATGTTTCAGGCATATATTTCAAGGAAAAGGTCAACATTGTGTGAACAGACATCTGCTTGTGCAACTGGATTTCCCTTCGCTTCTACCACTCCACGTTGTCCTTCCCTCCCTGAATTCAAATCTCCCAAATCTCTGGTTTTTAGAAAAGAGAATTTTTGTTCCATTAGTATGGGAATACAGTTGAATTTCATTCTCAAATTGTATTAATACCATCTAAATACCAAAGGACACTGGTATGTGCAATGAGATTCAAGAAGAAAATTAAAAATAGTGAAAAAAACTCAAATGATAATTCCAACTAATTATAGCAACTTGCAATACGTTTGCAATTGAATGCTAAATTTCTTCTAGACACAACGATAAATACCAAAATGTGTATCCTTCCTCCATCTCTCTTCTGTGAGAAAAGGATAACAAAATCCCAACATCCGAAAAAGGAACTATTTCCCAAAGATTTTGGAAATAATTATTTCAAACTCCACAAATTATTTCAAATGTATTGTTCATTTCTCAGACATCAGTGATGTGTTGCCCTGAAAGAATGTACACAACAAGAAAAGTAGTAAAATGGGTGTTCAGTCCATCTCAAAACTGTTCTTCCAACACAAAACTCAGCAATCTTCAAAGAGAGATGGGGCATACACATTTCACTTATTCCTTCTGTAGTGTGAAGAAAGCAGGAAAAGAAACCACAGGCCTGACAGTCCCAGTCTCTCCTCAGAGAGACAGGCAAAAGTATTGTTCAAACGGTGTCTTAATCCTTGACTGGAAGAGACATAGGAAAAGAGATACTTTGAAACAATGGATTTTATTTATTTATTTGAAAAACTTCTATGTCGCTTTTAAAACCAAAAGACATATCAAAGCAAACTGCAAAACAAATAAAATCCCATACAACAATAAAATTGCAAAATAATGTGAATAACAAATAAACAATTTATTATTATTATTGACACAAAGACATAGTATGGCACAGCAAATGAGAGATATCTGCTGGATTTTGTATCACAAAATCACAAGTTGAACACTTCCCAAGCGTTTAAGACTGTGTGATGTATTTTCGGATGATGCGCACAGATCCCATTAAGGTGGCCTTTTGCAATTGACAGATCATAATTTTGTCAATGTTTATTGTTTCCAAATGCTGACTGAGATCTTTTAGCACAGCACCCAGTGTGGTGATTACCACCGGGAGCACCTGTACTGGTTTATGCCAGAGCCTTTGCAGTTCAATTTTGAGGTCCTGATAATGGCTGAGTTTTTCCTGTTGTTTTTCGTCAATTCGAATGTCACCTGGTATGGCGACATCAATAATCCAAACTTTTTTCTTTTCCACAACCATGAGGTCTGGGGTGTTGTGTTCCATTATTATTATTATTATTATTATTATTATTATTATTATTATTATTATTGATACATTTAATGAATACCAGCAATAATAGCAAACAACTATTATCACACACTATTACAATTTATGATATTTGCAGTTAAAACCTAGGCCTAATTCCATAATATGCAATCAAGAAAAGGCCAAAGAAAAGAGAAGTCACATTACAGCCTAATGCCACCTCATCTCTTGGGACACTTGTATATAGCTATGTGTCCTGTCGCTTTTGAGTCCTCAATATGGTCTGTGTAGAAGGGATGAAGAAGGCACACTTTGTTTGGTAAATAGGTTATTTTCCTGTTTGTCACAGAACTTCATCCTCTGGGATGATATTCAGGATGTCTAGAATATCTTCCATTCCTATTTCAGCCTCTTCCATACAAGATCTTTTCTTTGAAAACCTGACAAGAGTTAGTAGTACCAGACATGGACTGCAGACAAGCAAGCTTTATGCTCAGTTGTGCTTCGGAGTGTCATACGCACAGGAAATACCAGGAGAAAAGGATAGCCAAGTAAAAATGCCATGTTCAGACTGCTCCTAGGTGAAGAAGACTGATACTCCACACTACAATAGTTATTCAAAACCAACTGTCCTCCATGATACTTATGGGTGAGAAGTAGAAACTGGAGAAGGGCTCATTCCAAACCTACTTATGAAACCAGCTAAGACTTCCATCATTTTGTATGGTTCTCTTCTACAGGGTTAAAGGAGTTAAATAATATCTATACATGGGACACTATTATTTATTTATTTTTTAAAGTTTGCTTGCGAGTTCAATATTTTAAATATACTATTTTTGCCCTCAACCTCTTCTCTTATTTTCACACACACACACACACACACACACACACACAATGGGTCCTTTTCTTTTGTAGTTTTATTTTTTAAACAAAAAAACCTTTTGATTTAACTGTTGTAAGCTACTTCAAGGATTTAGAAAAGAAAAATCAGGAAATTAATTTGAATAATTGAATGTAATGCAATACAAAGACAAGGGTAACTATAAAAATAGTAATGATCTAAAAACATGCATTTGAGTAGCCTCATTTGCTCTTGGAACACTTCAAACTTTGAAAATCAAAATTGCTGAAATGTGTCTTGGATGTCTGTAAAAGTTTCATTTTATATTGTGTAAATTACAAAGATACCAGACCACTTATAAATGGGATACCAAATAAGTCAATAAAGCAAGGTCTCACTTTGCCTGATGAAAAATATATTATCCTGTCTCATATATAGATATATATATATTTAAAATTGAGGTTGAAAAATCCAATCTCTAGAACACAACCCTATAGTTGTAACATCTCATTGGTAACTACACTAATTTATTCCAGCAAAAAACATCACATTTTGTGTCACTTTAAACTAACACAATTCCACTAAAAACATACAAATCATAACCTCTAGAAACAAATTCAATACCAATGTTACCAGAATTCAGAAAAGCTACTTTGTGGGATGACAACTCTCAGAATCCAGCAGTTTACAAGGCCATTGGCTATTTCAACCTAAAAGAGGTAATCCAAGAATTAGCTTTTCCATCTCAGAATTTTACTAAACCCTGACATGAAATTTATTCAGGAGAGTAGGAATGGCATAACTGTTGCTTGAAATCCTAGCTCGGAGCTTTTCAATGTTTTCATAGCTTTTTAAATACAAAATTCAGTGGCACTTGGAGCGGTGGTGTCCAAGGGCTTTCCCGCAGCAGCAGACTTTCAAAGGGCACTGGAAACTCATTTTGGTAAGGTCAGAACACCCTCACCTTGGGCCTTTAAAGATTTCAGCATCTTAAAGCCAAATAAGACCGAGCTTTCAGTGAATATGAGGGAAAACACCTCTTCAAGCATTTCTATGTGTGGGGGGCAGGGAGACGCTTTGAATCCAAATTAGCCAACAAGAAACCTCTTGTAGATAAAAGTCAACAACTGATTAAACAGTTTCAACCACTAAATAAGAGACCCGCTATTTAAAAGCTGGGGACCAAATCTATTTTTAAGCCCTTAAAAATATTACAGGCAGGTGCTAGGTCATCCCCATCATGGGTTTTGAGAAGAGGGCTTACGGGGAAAGGGGAGGGGGTGGGCTGGGCGACTGGGAGATGGCGCTTGCTTTCCAATGCAGGCAGCGTTTTGTTCAGACAAGCTTACTGCAGAAGGTCATGTGACATAGGCCAAATAAACAGCATCTGGGGATTTTCAATTACAGACCTTCACCCAGCATGCCTGCACTGTAATCTCTACCAGATGAGGCTCAGGCCTCACTATTTTCAATAATTCACACACTGTGTACACATAACATGACAATAAGGGCATTCATGCAACCGCCTGATTCGCACATCAAAGCTCCCAAATGGCCAGCTGTAAGCATGCTTACTGCTGAATAATTCATTCTTTTCACAGGCTTGAAAAAACGCTCAGCAGGACTTGGCAAGCTTGTGTTCTTTCCTGTGTGGTATGCTAAACTCAAATTTTGAAAGAGGTACAGCCTCACTTTTTAAAAAAAGAAGGAAAGAGAGAGAGAGAAAGAGGAGAAGAGCTAAGGATCCAACCATGTAAATGCACATTTGCAAGGATTCAAATAGTTAAAAAAAACTTAAACTGAATTAAAATAGTCAGTTAAATTCCAAATGAGGGGGAGAAAGTGCAAGCTGATACTAAACAATGATCATGCTTCCAAAGCAGGTGCTCCTAATAATTACAAAAAGAAAGACAACACCTTGCTACTGAAGGCTTCTCACCTACATAAATGACACATGCACACAACATTACCAGATACTAATTTTGCACCAAAATGTAATTTGCATACATCTCGTATTTTGTTCTAATATGCTTTTATTTATTTATTTAAAATCCTGGATAGTTCACTTTGGCTTCTGCCCCCCCCCCCCCCCCCCCACTGAGATTTTTACAGGTATTTAAAAATCATACAGCTCTAATTTTCATTGCAAGACAAGCACCCTACTAAATATATTTACAGTATTATGATGAATTTGCTTCCCCAACTCTACAAGGCATGTTCTTTCAAGGCAATCCCTGATTCATAATATCAAGTTTTCATATCTGTCAATCAACATGACAACCAGCAGGATCAACTAGTCCTGACCTCCCCGCATAGCAAACACATGCTGCTTACCAGCTGTGGGCTGTGTATTTTTACACCCTTTTCCCTATCATTCAGAGTGGTTTCCTCCTAATCACAATAATCCTTAAAGTGCTAAAACATATCAATCGTCCTCTAAGCCCTGCCTACAAAAGGCCAGCTATCCCTGTTTTTATGGGCATGTCCAGCAGCAGCTGATACTTCATTCAGCTGCAAATCCAATTTAGCAGCTACAAGAGGTTTAGCATCCCTGGAAAAATATTGGGTGTTGATCCTGCACAGTTAAGTCAGCAATATCCTTTTGCCATGTTGTGTTGTTTTTTTTTCTATCATATTTTCACTTCTGATGGATTTCCTTAGTCAAGATGACAGAATACCTGATTACTTCTAGACAGTTTTGTCTTGACAGCAATTTTTAACAAAGACCAAAAATCATTTTCAGGTATTACAATAACTTGAAAGCATTCTTAAGCTAAATATGACAATTGTAAATAAACTGAAAGCTATGAAACACCACTGTGTTATTTATACCAAGTAAAAGCCATACATGTATATAGAATTTTAAAAGAACACACTCAAAATGTAATTTGTACAAATTCGTTTGTTTCTATGACACAAATTATCTAGGATCCAAGATGACAAGAATAACATGTTTCACTGTTTTTGCCTTTACAGATTTGGGTTAAAAAGCACCTCAGATATATGCAGCTGAACAGTTTATGAAAAAGAACCAGCAGCTTTTTATAATCTTTGGTTTCAGACACTTTGTGGTATAATCCAACTGAGAGCATTTAAAAACAAAATAACGCAAACACACACACACACACACACACACACAAAGGAATCTACTACTGTTGCTCAATTTGTTGATTTTAGCACCCTTGTCTTACAATATGGTATGCCATTCATAAAGATGGTACAATGCACGTCTTCAGAATCTCTGAGTGACTGCAATCCAACACGGTGTGTTAGATGTACTTAAATCTATTGACTGAATGGGTTTTAACTTTGTATTGGATTGTGGCTTTTGCAAATCCATTTTTGCAAAGAAAGATCACTACTTCTCAGAATAAAAGGTTTCACTAAATAATGGCTTAGAAGCATCTCCACATCTATTACTGATTTAGATTTTCCCCCTAGTGCTATTAGCCTCAGCAATGAAATACTTAGAATTTACAACTATGTGATGTAATGCCATTCCAAAGTTTGGAAGTTAATTTTGCAATTATGTACTTTGCTATGCAATGTTATCCCATTATGAAATTAATGCAAAATTAATGTCCATTTAGTGACTTCTGAAAAGAGGAAAAATCAAAACACAAAATCTCCCAAACCACAAACTATGGTTTTGCAACTTTGTCATGCCCAAAGCAGACAAAACTATTGCAGAAATATAGAGTGCAAAAACATAATTGCTACCATTTTTATTGATAAGGTGGTAGGCCAATAAACTGGTTAAACCTAAATTTATATGTTGAGTTCACATTGTACTTTTCAAAAGTTCTTATTTACACAGAGTACTAAGTTCTTTTCTGCCAAGAATGAGTAGTGAGAAGTCCGAATTGGACAGAAATCTTTCAAAACTGATGACAATAGACTGGCTCATCTGTCATGCATGATGGGTGAGTTAAGGGGATTAAAATCACTATTTGCATCATAATAGAGAAAAATTAGCAAAATAGAATTTCTCAGTAGGTGGCTTGAGTTCTATATTCACCACTAAAAAAGGGGGTGCTTTTAAAAGAAGAATTACAGTTGGCTTACAATCTTCATTTGAAGAGGCTTCATTCTAAATACTGTGATTAACTTTCCCAGGAAAGAATGAAGAAAGGTTAACTTGGATAAGTTTGTCCTGTTAGTATAATATTGTATCAACCTTTTCCACTTTGGTACAGCCCAAACAAGTGGATCTAGCAATGCCATAATCCCCAGACTTGGTAGCCGATGACAATGGGACATGTCATCTACATGTCTACTACATGTGCTTCAGGATGCATATGTACTACTATGTTATATCTCTAGACAGTTTTTGTCAGTGTAGCATTACAGAGTATCTACAATTGTCCAACATCCCAACATTATTTTGGTGCATTTTTTCTTTTTCAGCATCTAACCTATCATTCAAACTACGCACTACCTGACCTGTCCCACAGCTTTTTGCATTTCTCATCAAAGGAAGCAATGCTGTCTCAAACAAACATTACAGTGCTATTTACAACTATGCCATAACCAATTCAGCACAACACCATTGTCTTCCAAATGCAAACGTCTTTCAGGAATAGCTTTAAAACCAGAAAGGACAATTATGTTTTGTTTGGACCCATGAGGGCTATAATGAGTTTTAGAAACCACGCAGTCCCCCCCCCCCTTTTACATACCTTCCCCATTTTTTTAAAAAAGCAGGACTCAAATGCTAGAATGAGATTCCGTTTTCTATGCCAAATATCATATTCTAGTAAGAAAGCCATTTATTTAACATTAGTTATTTGGGGCATATGCAAGTCTATCCACCAAATATACACTGTGAAAAAATATTTTGAATTAAGAGCAGGTGCACAGAGACATTTAAACTCATATTGTGTTATGCAAGAGGCCTGGAATCAGATTACACACGATAAGTTCAGACAGCTAACAAGAGCCAAGCAGAAAGCATTTAACCAATGTATGGACAATTTTTACATATTCAATGCTATCCTTGCTTCAAGAGCTGAGTGAGGCAAAGTTTATTTTGTCAGCACACATTTTCTAGGGCTGTTTTGTCCAGAAGTGTAGCTCAAATGAAAGTAGTAAAAAAAATTGCTCCTGTTTATGAACCCACAGTTTCACAGATAAACTCTTCAGAATGGAGGGAACTTAGCATTCTGTTATAATTTCAAGTACAGTAGAGTCTCACTTATCCAACATAAATGGGCAGAATGTTGGATAAGCGAATATGTTGGATAATAAGGAGGCATTAAGGAAAAGTCTATTAAACATCAAATTAAGTTATGATTTTACAAATTAAGCACCCAAACATCATGTTATACAACAAATTTGACAGAAAAAGTAGTTCAATATGCAGTAATGCTATGTAGTAATTACTGTATTTATGAATTTAGCACCAAAATATCACAATGTATTGAAAACATTGGACTAGAAAAATGCATTGGATAATCCAGAATGTTGGATAAGTGAGACTCTACTGTACATAAATACTTGGGGGGAGCAATAATTCTCTGCTTATGTATTTTTGACACCCACCATTCAAGACTCCCTTTTACCATCTGAGGAAAACAGTTTCAGCTGAGAAATTTAGAAATACTATTCTGAATGAACTGGATGAGTTTGATTCTTTACTCAACACTTGAGTACAAGCAGTGGATGGAACACAGACAGAAGAGGAAAGGAGTGGAAATGTAACATATTCGGTAGGAATATGATCACTGACAGACTACTTTTGTCTCGCTAGAAGAACAGCACCTGCCTTAATTTCAGACAGATAAAAAGCAGGGCTTCACTTCCAATCACAACACTTTGAAATAGCCACCAAGGAAAGAAAGTCATGCTGTTGTGATTCCTCTGAGACAGCAGCATGCAGGTGTTATCCTTTATTTTGTTTTGTTTTTAAGGCAAAGGAAGAAGACCAATTCCTACTTTGGGAGCAATGCATTTGCTACTTTCTCAAAGGCTCTGATATGTAGGATATTTCCTCTGAATCTGACTGCTTCTACTAGAACCATCTAAGGAACTCCCTCTAAGACATTTTTAGGATTCCACTGAGAGGAGTACCATGAGCAGGAGAACAAGAAAGCCCCAGTTTCATTGGTGCTGGATGAATAGTTGTCCAGTGGGCACAGTGAATCTTTTTCTAAGGGTCAAGGTAATGTGAAATAATGAGTGCAATGTTTTCAGAACGAAAACATTCTTTGGCATTTTGAAAGAAGCGACAATTGGTAGGCATCAGAGGAAAATGCTGCACAGTGCAACTGCTCCTATAGCATCATCCAAAGATGCTATAGGAGCTCAATAGCATCATCCAAAAATGCTATAGGAGCTCAACAGAATGAATGGGCAAGACAGATTAATTCTGCCATCCATATCACATAGCTCTCTTCCACTTACATTCTCCACAACATAGCTATCATAACATGATGGCTTCAGCTGACAGTGGCTTAAAATCTTGACAGCAGCAACTCATATTTCAAGATGGCAAGAGGATTCAATATCAGAGTTTAGAAACACAACATGATAGCAACAAGGGCAATGGTTCTTGGATGGGTCAGGAATTTGTGATCACATATTTGCCAGTCTCTCTCTCTCTCTCTCTCTCTCTCTCTCTCTCTCTCTCCCTCCCTCCCTCCCTCCCTCCCTCCCTCCCTCTCTCTCTCTCTCTCTATATATATATATATATGCTATAGAGTTATTTAGGATTTTTCATATTTACTTTCTTCACCTTTGCTTTCTTAGACCTAAATTATCTGCCTAATAGCATGACTATGCCACTTCTCTATAACTCCTGCAAAATGCCAATTCAAGATTACAACTTTACATTAAGCAAATTAACCTAACGAAAGAGCCTCTATATAACCTGTAAGAGTGTTTTAGTTTTTGTTATCATCTGAAGAGGAGTCAAGACACTTTATGCTAAGAAGTGAGGTGGTGTTCTGTTTTTTCCAATATGGTCATCTTGCTATGGTAAGATGGAGGACTGAGCCAGGGTCATAGCAGATGTTGTCTCTGGTGCCAAATACAGGAAGGCACTGAACACGAGATGGCAGGGAAGAGAAATAGAAAAAGAGGAAAATTAGTATTTGAAATTCTAAAGAGGGAGCACAGAAGGATAACAGGAGAGAAGGGAAAGTCTTCAATGCTCATGCCTCAGTGTGGGCAGCAGTCACAATGAGGCATAACCAGTATCTGCTGTGGAAATACTTTAGCTCTGTGGCAAACCTTCCTCTTGTCTTTAGTGATGGGAAGGGCTTGTCATCCTTAGCTTCTGGCTGAATCTTCCTCATCTCCTTGTTGCAGTGGGTAAGGTCTCTGTGTCTGCCATTATCTCTCTCCCCAACCCCCAAGCTCCATACCCTTTTATTCTGGGGTTCTTCTGCCAGCTCCTAGGCTTGGCTGGAAGCCCCTTCTCCTATTGCAATGGTTTAAAGGAAGATTCTCACCTCTCCAGTTCCAGCAGGCCATCCCTTCCTCCTGGCCAAGGCAAGAGAGAGAGAGACAGCTTTTGGATTACAGGGCAAAGGAGAAGAGACAAGTGGTGGGTTATCTCTCAAAGCAGTGTCTCCTTCAGATGTTTGACTCATGGGAGAAACAAATGCAAAATAAGAGGCTTCCCAATAAACATTCAGATAGGATTGCAGGGCAAACCAGCTGCTCCAATCCACTTTTTAAAAAAATGGTAAAATTGGGTGTGGGGGTAAAGAAAATAGGGTTTTAGACAATGGTTGATAGAGAATAGATGTCAAGACATAAAATACATCGGTGTACACACTGTGTCTGTACCTCATATGATTATGGAGATTTCAGCCTTGAAGGATTCCAAAAAGGTACAATCCATGGCATCTTAACCTTGATGAATTATTTTCATCATCTTTCTTTTGATGCCAATTCTATATGGATATACTGGGAAGCTGTGGACACAGGTATAAAGAGTGATATCTCTGGATATTTAGATGAAAAGAGCTGACTAGTAGGTGGTTGTCAAGAATGGTTGAGGGCACTAAGTGAACAGAAGGGAGGTGGTATTTAAAAACAACCAGTGACAGCAACATTTTCAGTTATGTTCAAAAATTCATGACACTGGTCTCTTTGTTTATGTACCAGAGTTGGTGGCTTCCGTGCCAGATGGACTATGAACAGATTTTGATCTGAACTTTAAAGGAGTTATTCAAAGTCTATGTTGTATTTTGCTGCATAGCAATTACAGTTACCACTCAATGCGTTTCCTGAAAATAATCTGAGACAGCATTTGCAAAATGCTAAAACTTAACTTCAGTTTCATGACATTAAAATAAAGAGCAAAATATATCCAACAATTTCTTTAAAAGGTTTAAAGCACATTGACATTGACATACTTTTATCCTTATCCTTGCAAACCATATTCACACCATTAAATTTCTGCATCAATGTTAAAATTCCAAAGAAGGTATTTTTCCAGTAATTTCCGCATCCAAATTAAAGCTGTAGTCCGTTCATCCACCTTGCATACGAAAATCATTTTTCACAGTCATTGACATTCATTACACCATAATTTTAGATTAAATAACTTTCCTAGAAATATGTCTACTAATGGATTATGTGTTTCTAAATCATCTGTCTGGTATATAAAACCACACATGCACACATACATCTATCTATCTACATATACACAGAGAGAGAGAGAGAGAGAGAGTTACACTGTATCCTTAAGTAAAATTGAATGTAACTTGGCAAGGGACATGCTCCAATGTTAGAAGGCATGCTTTGAATGTTTGTATTTTAACTTCATGTTCAACCACTAATATTTGACTGAAGCCTCTCAGGTAGCAGGTGGAAAAATTCTCTGGACTAGAGAAATCATTTATCTAAATAACTGCAAGGCAGGTTTTGTATGACATACAACACTGCACACGAGAATCTTTGCAGAAAGGTTTCTTTATTAAATCTCATCTATATTGTGCCATTGGCAACATGTAAGAGTGCATTTTAAAGAATCCGTTATGCTCATCCTAAATTTATTGCATGTAGCAGATACTTAAATTCCATTTATGAAATTAAGTTCCAAGACTGTTGTTCTTCCTAGCAAACCAAACACGTTTCAAAAAATACACTGGAGAGGAAGAACACACATTTTGAGAGAGAGCCTTTCTTTACTGGGGCAAAGATTGACTATCTAAAAGAAGAAATGTTGATCCAAAGGAAAGCATAGGATATATCCCCCGCTTTACTTCAGTTATTCTCAAATGTGAGTACAAGATGCTGTTGCATTTTCATCCAGCATGGCCAACCATCAAAAATTTTATAGCCAACAACTGAGGGAATCCAAATTTGGAAACTATAACTCTCGGTAAAGTCAGTATCAACTCAGAAGGTTTATAACAGGAAGTGCACCAAAAATACATAGGTAATGGAACAGATGGGAAAATTAAAATATTAGTGGATTAAATCTGCCCCACCAAGTATCATGATTACAATACTTTGTAAAAAAGAAAGAAATAAATAAATAAATAAAGAAAGAAAGAAAGAAAGAAAGAAAGAAAGAAAGAAAGAAAGAAAGACAGAAAGGAAGAAAGAAAGACAGAAAGAAAGAAAAAAGTACAGGCCAATCTTTAGGAGTTTTCTAAAAGAGTGGCATTATCTGATGCTTGTGTTTTTGAGAACAGAATAGGATTTCCAATTTTGTGCAGTTTAGGGTGCAAGAAAGTGGGAAAACCTGTTATTTTTATTTTACACTAGCTTGGGGACTCGGCGATGCCCGCGTTATTTGAAAAAGGCATTATTTGTCTTTGAATGTTATGTATTCACAGCAGGCTATGTTGAGTCTGTGTGCCAAGTTTGGTCCAGATCCGTCATTGGCTGGGTTCAGTGCTCTTTGGATGCAGGTGAACTACAACTCCCAAAATCAAGGCCCATTCCCACAAACCCCTGTAGTATGTTCAGTTGGTCATGAGGTTTCTCTGTGTAAAATTTGGTCCTGGTCCATTGTCAGTGGGGGTCACTGTTTCTCTGGATGCAGGTGAACTATAACTCCCTTTCCCCCAAACTTGTCCAATATGCTCTTTTGGTTATGGGAACTCTGTGTGCCAAATTTGGTCCTGGTCCATCATCGGTGGGGTTCGAAGTGCTCATTCATTGCAGGTGTACTATAAATCCCAGTACCTACTACTCCCAAATGTCCAGGCCAATTCCCCTCCAAACCCACCGGTATTCAAATCTGGGCATATCGGGGATGCATGGCAAGTTTGGCCCAGAGCGTTCATAGCGTTCTGAGTGTACGTGAACTACAACTCCTCTAAATTCCCCAGTAGGATTCACAGTGCTCTGACTTGATGCGGGGTGAACTACAACTTCCACCATGTGCAGTCAATCCCCAAACTCCTCCAGTAAGTTTAGTTCCTGCTGAGTTCTGCTCTGTTTGTTATGCAGACAGATTTGAAAGGGAAGGGCAGTGGGCGGAGTCATGCAAATTCCACAGCAATGGAGAACCCTGGGATGCCTGCCTGTGGTGCTAGGGCAGTGGGCAGGGTCATGCAAATTTCACAGCAATTGAGAACCCTGGAATGCTTGCCTGTGGTGGAAAAAACAAAATCTAAGATGAAATTGTCCCCAAATGAAAGCATTCTTTGGGTGGTGGGCCGTAGTGTTTGGGAAGGACATTGGCAGGGGTTGGGCTGCATGTTCATTGAGCTCGCTGTAATCGCAATGTCAGTGGAAAAGAGTGACTTGCTGGCTTCTCAGCACTGGGAACTGTAGCCTGTTTGTGGAGGCCGGAGGCTGTCTGTGTGAGTGGACACCCGTGCCACATATACTCATACGGGTTTTCGTTTTTATTATGGATTTAGATAGATTAGATTAAATTTAGATATATTTAGATTAGATTAGATATAGATGACATAACATCTCTCTAGGAATCTCTAGGTATATCTAAGCATATATATATATATATGCTGCCAATATACTGCCGGGCCCAATTCAAGGTGCAGGTTTTGACCTATAAAGCCCTATACGGCTCGGGCCCTACCTATCTCCGTGATCGCATCTCCTCCTATGAGCCAGTGCGGACCTTGAGATCATCCGGGAAGGCTCTTTTCGTGCTCCCACCACTGTCTCAAGTGCGGCTGGTGGGGACGAGGGAACGAGCCTTCTCGGCAGTGGCCCCCCAGCTCTGGAATGCACTGCGAAACGAGATCAGGCAATCCTCTACATTATCCAATTTCTGTAAGGAACTGAAGACCTGATGGTGTCGGCAGGTTTTTGAGTAATTACATTGGAATACCGCCAATTTCTGGGCCTGAATATATCGCACAAGATTTCTCTAGCCTAAAATGAGATATTTTAATATATTGGGTTTATGGTTCCCGTCCCCTTGCTCAGGTCATGTAAGTGTTATTTATTGCTATAATTGTATTATTTTACTTTGCTTAATAATGTGTTATTATGTTGCTATTTATGTTTGTTTTGTTTTTATTATTGGAAACCACCCTGAGTCCCATCCGGGAGATAGGGTGGTATATAAATAAAGTATTATTATTATTATTATTATTATTATTATTATTATTATTATTATTATAACTCTATAGTCACATTAAGGTAGAAGTGGACCATAGAATCACCCTGGATGGTTTAGAGACTCCTAAAAGAGCATCTTAATCAAATGAGCAAAAGTTAAATCTGAAAAGGTGGAAAGCCAACAGGACTGCACTGTATTCCAAACCCTATGCCTGAAGGTCAAGTGGATACAATAATTTTAAACAATTGCTCCATCTCTCTTCTTCTTCATTCGGTCAGTCGTTTCCGACCCTTCGTGACCTCATGGACCAGTCCACGCCAGAGCTCCCTGTCGGCTGTTGCCGCTCCCATTTCCTACAAGTTCATGCCAGTCACTTCAAGGATACCATCAATCCATCTTGCCCTTGGTTGGCCTCTTCCTTTTTCCTTCCATTTTCCCCAGCATTATGATCTTTTCCAAACTTTCTTGTCTTCTCATGATGTGGCCAAAATATTTCAACTTTGCCTCCAATATCCTTTCCTCCAGTGAGCAGTCGGGCATTATTTCCAGGAGGGTGGACTGATTGGATCTTCTTGCGGTCCAAGGCACTCTCAGGATTTTCCTCCAGCACCAGAGTTCAAAAGCGTCTATCTTCCTTCGCTCAGCCTTCCTTATGGTCCAGCTCTCACATCCATAAGTTATTATGGGGAATACCATTGCTTTGACTATGCGGACCTTCGTTGCCAGTGTGATGTCTTTGCTCTTCACTATTTTGTCAAGGTTGGCCATTGCTCTCCTCCCAAGAAGTAAATGTCTTCTGATTTCCTGGCTGCAGTCTGCATCTGCAGTGATCTTCACACCTAGAAATATAAAGTCTGTCACTGCCTCCATGTTTTCTCCCTCTATTTGCCAGTTATCAATCGGTGTGGTTGCCATGATCTTGGTTTTCTTGATGTTTAACTGCAGCCCGGCTTTTGAACTTTCTTCTTTCACCTTGGTGATAGGGCTCCTCAGCTCTTCCTCACTTTCAGCCATCAGAGTGGTATCGTCTACATACATAAGATTGTTAATGTTTCTTCCAGCAATTTTAACTCCGGCCTTGGATTCCTCAAGCCCTGCATGTCACATGTTCTGCGTACAAGTTGAATAAGGAGGGTGAAAGTATGCAGCCCTGCCGTACTCCTTTCCCAATCTTGAACCAGTCTGTTGTTCCGTGGTCTGTTCTTATTGTGGCTACTTGGTCTTTATACAGATTTCTCAGGAGACAGACAAGGTGACTTGGTATCCCCATACCACCAAGAACATGCCACAGTTTATTATGATCCACGCAGTCGAAGGCTTTGGAATAGTCAATAAAGCAGAAATAGATGTTTTTCTGAAACTCCCTAGCTTCCTCCATTATCCAGCGGATATTGGCGATTTGGTCTCTCGTTCCTCTGCCTTTTCTAAACCCAGCTTGGACATCTGGCAACTCTCTCTCCATGTATTGCTGGAGTCTTCCTTGAAGGATCTTGAGCATTACCTTGCTGGCATGGGAAATAAATGCCACTGTACGGAAGTTTGAGCATTTAGCATTTCCCTTTTGGGGTATGGGGATGTAAATTGTTTTTTCCAGTCTGATGGCCATTCTTGTGTTTTCCATATTTGCTGGCATATTGCATGCATTAGCTTGACAGCATCATCTTCCAAGATTTTAAACAACTCAGCTGGGATCCCGTCGTCTCCTGCTGCCTTGTTGTTAGCAATGCTTCTTAAGGCCCGTTCAACCTCACTCCTCAGGATGTCTGGTCCTACTTCACTCACACCATCAAAGCTATCCTCTATATTATTATCCTTCCTATACAGATCTACTGTATATTCTCGCCACCTTTTCTTGATCTCTTCAGCTTCTGTTAGGTTCCTGCCATATTTGTTTTTGATCATGCCCTTTTTTGCCTGAAATCTGCCTCCGATGTTTCTGATTTTCTGGAAGAGGTCTCTTGTCCTTCCTATTCTATTGTCTTCTTCCAGTTCCATGCATTGCTTGTTCAAAAATAGTTCCTTGTCTCTCCTGGCTAACCTCTGGAATTGTGCATTTAATTGTGCATATCTCCCCCTATTACTGTTTCCTTTCGCCTTTCTTCTTTCTTGGGCTACTTCCAGTGTCTCAGCAGACAACCATCTTGCCTTCTTGGTTTTCTTTTTCTTTGGGATGTACTTTTTATTTTATTTTATTTATCTATCATTCAGACTTATATGCCGCCACTCCCCTAGGACTCGGGGCGGCTTACAAGAGCAGGCTAATATCTAACCATTTAAAAACATCTTTAAAACATCTTAAAAACATCTTAAAAACACTCCCCCAGGGCTTGGAGTGGCTTACAAAACAAGCTAAAATCTAAGCAAGTTAAAAACTTTGTTGCCGCCTCCTGAACAATGCTGTGAACTTCTGTCCATAGTTCTTCGGAGATTCTATTTATTAAATCTAGTCCCTGAAATCTATTCTTCACCTCCACTGCATATTCACTAGGAATGTTTGTTAGGTCATATCTAATTGGTCTGTCTATTTTCCCCATTCTCTTTAGTCTGATTCTAAATTTTGCAATAAGAAGTTCGTGATCTGAGCTACAGTCAGCTCCAGGTCTTGTTTTCGCCAACTGGATGGATGTCCACCACCTTTGGCTGCAGAGGATGTAGTCAATTTGATTTCGGTGTTGACCATCTGGTGAAGTCCATGTATAAAGCCATCTTTTAGGTTGTTGGAAAAGGGTGTTTGTTATGCACAGTGAGTTTTCCTGGCAAAATTCTATCAGCCTACGTCCTGCTTCATTTTGTTGTCCCAGACCATGCTTGCCTGTGATCCTGGATGTCATTTGACTGCCCACCTTAGCATTCCAATCTCCTGTAATGAGAATAATGTCTCTTTTTGGTGTATTATCCAGTAGGTGCTGCAGATCCTCATAGGTAAAGGTTTCCCCTGACGTTAAGTCCAGTCATGTCTGACTCTGGGGGTTGGTGCTCATCTCCATTTCTAAGCTGAAGAGCCGGCGTTGTCCGTAGACACCTCCAAGGTCATGTGGCCAGCATGACTGCATGGAGCGCCGTTACCTTCCCGCCAGAGCGGTACCTATTGATCTACTCACATTGGCATGCTTCGAACTGCTAGGTTGGCAGGAGCTGGAGCTAACAGTGGCCGCTCACGCCGCTCCCGGGGTTTGAACCTGGGACCTTTCGGTCTGCAAGTTCAGCAGCTCAGTGCTTTAACATACTTTGCCACCGTGGCTCCTGCAGATCCTCATAGAACTGATTTAATTCTGCTTCTTCAGCAGCTGTGGTTGGGGCGTATATTTGAATCACTGTGATGTTAAACAGCTTGCCTTGAACTCGAATTGAGATCATTCTATCATTTTTTGGGTTGTATCCAATCACTGCTTTCGCAACCTTATTATTAACTATGAAGGCTACTCCAATTCTTCGGTGTTCCTCTTGTCCGCAGTAGTAGATCTGGTGGTCATCTTTTGTGAAGTGGCCCATTCTAGTCCATTTCAGTTCACTGACTCCCAGAATGTATATCTTTAATCTTGACATCTCACCAATAACCATGTCCAGTTTGCCCTGGCTCATAGATCTTACATTCCAGGTTCCTATAGTGTGTTGATCTTTAGAACATCGGATTTGTCGTTTACCTCCAGCACCGTCAGCCGATAGCCTTCTTTTCAGCTTTGAGTTAACTGCGTCATCACATCTGGGGCTACTTGGACTAGTCCTCTGTTCCTCCCCAGTAGCATTTTGACCATCTTCCGACCTGGGAGTCCTATCTTCCGATGGTATACCGACATTTCTCTGGTTGTACTGATCCATTTAGTTTTCTCTATTACCCTAGATTTCATCTGCATGGGAGGTTACCTTAGACAGCCATCCCCTCTTAGCAAGTCCTGCTACTTCAGGTCTACTGCCTATATGCATCCAACACCAGAGGCATTTCTACTGCACAATTCCAACTGCTCTGGAGGGTCTCCCTAATATACCAGCTTATTTCTAGGATTTCATACACTTTGAGCAGTTAGCTTTGTAGCTATAAACTTCTTTTAACACTCTTTTTTATTATGCATTATATTGCAGCAGCACCTGCCCCATCCAGTAATAGTAACTACACCTTCAGTTTAAGGTTGCTTACAGAGCACAAGTCAAAAGGAGTGAAGTGAAGCATTACAGGGCTGTTAAAAAGTTATATAAAGATATTAAAAGCAAGGGACTGGATGCATATTTGTTAGGTACAAAATGAAAGGTGGTTTCTGGTAACACATATAGCAATAGTGTGTTTTCTGTCTGGGAAAATTTACAGTCCTCTGTCAAGTTTGTGAATCACAAGGATTTCCAGGTGCCCTTGTCAGGCCTTTCACTTCCCCAACTAAACTAAAGTATATTATCACCCTAATGCAAGCAAGCTTTTAACATACATTTATCACTTGCACATGTGTGATCTGGTTGCTTGCACTTCTGAATAACTACTGTTTTCCACTTTTAAAAACTTCCAGAATTCAGTGTTTTTAAATAGCAAGGCTTCATTGTCTCTTCATGTTTTCACCCAGTAAAACTGTGAAGTGCTTGTGGAGAACATATTGTTCTATTTTGCATTGCATTACATTAATCTGCACTTCATCCTTCTAACCTATACTTAAAACCATCATCCTAGTTTTATAGAAAAATCACAAGCACGAACTGCAAAATATCAAAAGAATCAATTATCTTGAGAATAAACTGCAGAACTGCTCTTGGTTCTTGATCAGGTTTCTTAAACGACATTTATGATTTTATGATGGCCAATTTAAATACTTCCATTACCCAGACATTTGACCAAAATATGAGTAGCCTCATTGAATCTATAGAATTAGAAAAAGGATCAGCAGAAGGACAGGTTGCTCACCTGTAACCATGTTTCTTCGAGTGTACTCTGTGAATTCACACTAATGGAGAAGCTGCGCCTGCACAGGTTCCGACGGAAACTCTTCCAAGCTGAAGTTCAAATTTTGGCGGTAACCACGCCCCCCCCCCTTCCCAAGGGGCATATAAGGCAGCCCCAGGCGCCCGCTCTCCAGTTCCTACGCCGCCAAGGCAACGAGAAAGGGAGAGGTTTGCCAGAGGGGAAGGAAGGGCGGGTTTGTGTGAATTCACAGAGTACACTCGAAGAAACATGGTTACAGGTGAGCAACCTGTCCTTTTTCTTCGTGTACTCTGTGAATGCACACTAATGGAGACTGACACGCTAAGGTCCCGGATGGTGGGACAAGGCAAACTCGACAACCAGTGAATGTCCAAACATGTTTATTAGGACATATTGAGATAACAGTCCCAAGAGACCAGTGCAATAAATTGTCCGAAAGGACCAGTGCAATGCAAACATGAGCATAGTAGAAGAGGAAACATAACATAGAAATTATTCAATAAACATAATAGAAACACGCAATTGCGTATAGTGCATATAAACGCTCTCCCAGGGGGGAGAGGGGAAAGAACATCATGGCCTTTGACATATTCGCCAGGATCAATAAGGCGCTACAAAGCAACAGAGCAACTGCTCAACACAATCAGGGAAAAGCATATCCCTAGAGGTAGGTATGGGGAAAAAGACCGGCCCAAACTTGAAGGAGAGGTATAGAGAGTCACCTGCGGGTGAGTATAAGGAGAAAAGACGTTTGAGAGTCAGGAGAGGCAAGATGAGAGTACTGATCTTGCGAAGGCCGAGTCCTTTAAGGCTTTATTGTCCAGCCTGTAGTGAGAGACAAACGTAAGAGGGTTTGACCAGATAGCCGCTTTGCATATGGAGTCAAGCGGAATACCCCTAAGGAAGGCGGTCGAAGCCGAGAGGCCCCTAGTCGACCTCGGGCGGATGGATGGAGGAGGAGGTCGCTTGGCTAGTTCGTAGGCCAACTCAATGGCCTGAGCGATCCAGTGGGACAGTCTTTGGGAAGAGATGGGATTACCCAACTTGTCCTGGGCATAGGCGACAAAGAGTCTTTGTGTCTTACGGATGCCCTTGGTACGGTCCCTGTAGAAGAGAAGTGCCCTTCGAACGTCAAGAAGGTGCAGTTTTTGCTCGAGAGGAGAGGAGGGGTTAGAGAAGAAAGCTGGTAGGACAATGTCCTGGTTGAGGTGGAAAGCAGACACCACCTTAGGGAGAAAGGTAATGTCCGGGCGAAGAACAGCGCGGTCATGGTGAAAACGTAGATAAGGCTCGTCGACCCTGAGAGCAGCAAGCTCGGATGGCTGTCGTGCCGACGTGATCGCCACTAGAAAGGCCAACTTCCAGGAAAGCAGACGGAGATCGGTCGAGGCAAGCGGTTCGAAGGGAGCAGAAGTGAGTTGAGAAAGTACAAGTTCGAGGTTCCAGCCCGGCGTAGGTGGTAGCGACGGCGGGCAGATGTTATTGTAGCCTCGGAGAAAAGTTTTGATCAAGTGGTGAGAAAAGAGAGATGGCTGACCGTGGCGTTGAAAGGACCAGGAAAGAGCTGCGAGATAAGCCTTAATAGAAGCGAGAGAGAGTTTCTTCTCGACGAGGGTCATGAGGAAGTCGAGGACCACCGATACCGAGGTCGGAAAGGTGTCGACATTACGGGATCGAAGGAAGGCGTGAAAGCGAGAGAGTTTATAGGAATAAGCCTTGGTAGTAGACGGCTTATGGGCTGCCCGAAGGACATCTTGCAGGTTCTGCGGAAGGGAGGCTAGGTAAGAATCCTCCATGCAGTGAGATGAAGGGAAGGGAGGTCCGGGTGAAGAATTTTGCCGTCCTCCCTTGAGAGAAGGTGCGGCGAGGGAGGCAGAGGGCGAAACGTTCCTCTGGAGAGACGAAGAAGGGCTGGATACCACGGTTGGCGGGGCCAGGCCGGAGCTATGAGAATCGCTGTGACCGAGATCGAGAGAAGTCTTTCGAGAACTTTCGGTATGAGGGGAATCGGTGGAAAAAGATAAAGCATCTCCGCCGACCAGTCCAGTAGAAAGGCATCCCCTAGACAGCCGGGGAAGGAGTTCGGGGGAAGTCTCGCTCCGTAGCGGGGTAGCTGAGCGTTGTGGGGAGACGCGAAGAGATCCAGAGTAGGGCGTCCCCAGTGGAGGAACAGACCGTCGAGGATCTCGGGATCGAGCTTCCACTCGTGAGAGGAAGATGTCATCCTGCTGAGGGCATCTGCTAAGTCGTTTTGGGCACCCGGCAGGTGGATTGCAGAGACCTGTACGTCGTGGGCTATGCACCAAACCCAGAGACGGGAGGAGAGGAGCATCAATTTCCTCGAACCCGTACCGCCCTGTTTGTTGATGTAGAATACTGCTACGAGGTTGTCCGATTGAATGAGGATGGACTTGTGACGGATGAGGCGGGAGAAAGCTTTCAGGGCTTTGAGAATGGCGAGAAGCTCGAGGAAGTTTATGTGGTTGGCCCTCTCGGATGGGGACCAAAGATCTTGAACCGTTAGACCGCTCATGTGGGCTCCCCAAGCGTAGGTGGAGGAGTCCGTGGTTATGGTTAGCGACGGCGGGGCTGGATGAAATGGGAGGCCCCTGCACACGTTTTGGTGAGACGTCCACCATGAGAGGGACTGGCGGACGAACGACGGTACCGACAAGTACTTGGAGTTGTGGTGGTAGAACGGCTTGAAAGTGTCTATAAACCACCTTTGTAGGACCCGAAGGCACAGCCTGGCAAACGGGGTCGTGAGAACCGTGGAGGCCATGTGGCCCAGAAGGACTTGAATGGCACGGGCTCTGACCCTCCGGGCGGATCGACAAAGGGCGATGTGGTGGCGGAGAGCTAGGAATCTGTCGAACGGTAGTGAAACAGTCTCTGTGACGGAGTCGAAGAGGGCCCCGATGAACCGGATTCGGGTTGACGGGGAGAGATTTGACTTCTCGGAGTTGAGTTGGAGGCCGAGAGATTTTAGAAGACGCAGCGTGAAGGAGACGTGGTTTTCGAGAAGAACCGGATCGGGCCCGACGAGAAGCCAGTCGTCCAGATAAGGAAAGACCGTGATGCCATTAAGCCTGAGGTGGGCCGCTACGGCGGCGACGACCTTGGTAAAGACCCTTGGGGCCGTAACGAGACCGAAGGGTAAAACGGTAAATTGGTAGGTTTGGTCGAGAACTTTGAAACAGAGGAACCGTCTGTGCGCCTCCCGTATCGCCACGTGGAAGTAGGCGTCTCGTAAGTCTATGGAGGCAAAGTAGTCTCCCCGCTGCAGCATCGGGAGGATAGAGGCAATAGAGACCATCCTGAATTTGGAAGGGCGAATGAATATATTGAGGGCCCTTAGGTCCAGAATGGGGCGTAGCCCGCCCCCCCTCTTCGGGACTGTAAAGTATCTGGAGAAGAAACTTAAAGGGTCCAGTTCGGGAGGGGAGGGACGGATGGCGCCTTTGGCCAGTAATGCATCGACTTCGGCCAGTATCTCTGGAGAAGGAGTTGAGTAGAGAATGCGACCTGTAGGTGGGAGGTCCGTGAACTCTAAGGCGTAGCCGTCTTGGACAATGCGAAGAACCCATGCATCTGAAGTAATGGACTCCCATTGATTGTAAAAGGGGGCTAGGCGGTCGGCAAAGGCACAGGAGGGTCGAGGCAGCGTGGGCTCTACAGCGGTAGCGGGCGAGGAGCTTTGGCAGGGGTTGGCGTCAGGTACGCCGGTTAGCCTGCGGAGGAGCGGGGGTGGTTCGACCGCGTTGCTTTTGCGGATGAGGTCCCCGACGAGGTTGGTGATGGGTTTGATTATTCGAGCCCGAGGGCCGCCTGAAAGAGTGGTGTCTGAAAGATTGCGGCGGGAAGCGGCGGGAGCGGTGCGGGAACCAGCGGGTGCGCTGAGGTTGCGGTTGGTCGCCACATTTAGACGCAAGAATTTTAAAGTCATGATTAGACTTGAGTTTGTCATCGGTACCGGAGTTAAATAGTCTGAGCGCGTCAAAGGGAAGGTCCTCAATGACCTGTCTGGAAGATGAGGAGAGACCCGAAGACCTCAGCCAGGCGTGACGGCGGATGGATATCGCGTGGGCAATCATCTTGCCCGCAGTATCACCTGTATGTTTCGCCATTTGTATTTGGTGGTGAGCAAGCGAGTCTGCTTCCTGTTGGAGGGTAGTGAGGACGGAGCGGTCTTCGTCCGACATCTTAGCGAAGAAGGGCTGTGCCTTCTCCCAGATAATCTGCTGGTAGGCACCCATGCAGGCTCCATAGTTCGCCATGCGGCAAAGCAAAAGGGCTCCAGAGTAAAGTTTTCGACCCACGGCGTCGAAGCGCTTCCCTTCTCTGTCGGCCGGAGTGTTCGACTGACGACCTGAGGATTGAGAGGCCTTAACGACCAGGGAGTTGGGGTCGGGGTGGTGTTTGAGCCACTCCAAGGTATCATCGTCGGTACGGTACCAAGTCTCGATCCTCTTCGAGGTCGGAGGAATGGAGGAAGGGGTTTTCCAGGAGGCCTGGATAACGTCCAAGAGATAAGGCAGGAAAGGGAGTAGCGTGGCCGGCGGAGCTTGGGCCTGCACCCTTTTGAAAACTGGATCAGACACTGCTTTGGAAGTCTGCTTGATCTCCAAACCCAGGGCGTCGGCCATTCTGACCATTTGATCAGAGAAAGCACGAATATTGTCAGTAGGAGAAGGCGGGTCCGCCTCATACGCATCGTGGGGAGGAGAGAGGTCGAGACCGAGAGAGACCACCGAGGCCGAGAGGACAGAGTCTGGGCAGTCAATATCAACATCTTCCTCCTCAGCCCCTTGGGGGGACTGAGGGGGAGAAGAAAGCACAGTCTCGGGAGGAGGCATGGCCTCGCGGGAAGAGAGGGCCGGGAGCCGAGGATCCTTAGACGCTGAGGCCTGGGCTGCTCGAGCCAGGCGAGCCGTTTGTCTGCCACGCTCCGGTGTCGAGGTGGGAGGGAAGAGCTGTTGGCGCGACGAGTGAGGCGGCGCAAGGGGCTCCGGCACCGGCACCCTGACCACCGTTTGGGTAGAGTGGTGGGGTGAGTCCTGCAGCTCCCCGTCAGACAGGGGGTGCAATGGAGATTGAGAAACATCTCTAGGCCTCTGGGCTGGCACAATTGGAGAAGACCTTCTCGAGGAGGTTGCCGAGGAGGACGGCGGGTCTCTCCTTGAGGAGGCCGAGGAAGAGGAGCGCTGAGTCAGCCGTTTCTTTGTCGGCGGTTGCTTGGATGCAACCCTCAAGGACTTGCCAGGTGTGGGAGGAACCACAGCTGAGTCAGATTGCGCTCGACGAGACTCCTCGTGAGCCCTTTTAAAGGCTATTTTGATAGCAGAGGAGGACGGAGGGGAGCCGATACGAGAGCGGATCGAGGTCACCGAAGCCAGAGAGCTCGACGTCGAGGAAGGCCCCACCTTTCCGGAGCGGGTCGACACGGTAGCCGTCGTCACAGTACACGGTGGCTTGACCGGTTTAGCGGCCCTGGAGGTCCTGGACGCTCTGGACGAGACCGAGGAGGCTTTAGCTGTCGGAGGCTTAGCTGGTGGCGCCGACATAGCTCTCAGAGCTGAAGACGACGACGTACCCGACGTCGACGGAGTCGGTTCTGGCGCGAGAGATCTTTCGTAAAGCGCCGCTCTAAGCCTAGCGGCTCTGTTCTTTCTGGCCTGAGCTGTGAGAGCTAGGCAGAAACGGCAGGTACTGACCACATGAGCCTCGCCAAGACAGAAGAGGCACTTGGCGTGGCCGTCCGAGTCAGGAATTTTAGCAGCACACTGCGTGCAACGCTTGAAACGAGTAGTAGACATGCGAAGAGTCCGAAGTGAACCTTGCGGCGGAAAAAAAGGAACTGGAGAGCGGGCGCCTGGGGCTGCCTTATATGCCCCTTGGGAAGGGGGGGGCGTGGTTACCGCCAAAATTTGAACTTCAGCTTGGAAGAGTTTCCGTCGGAACCTGCGCAGGCGCAGCTTCTCCATTAGTGTGCATTCACAGAGTACACGAAGAAAAAAGGTAAATTATCTTCTGTCTTTCTAACCCAAACTAGGGCTTGGGATTGCATGACTGAATGTCTGGGTTTCTTCAATTTCGTGGCTTCTTCTTATTCTCTGCAGAATCTGCAAATTAGCCACTTGGGAGTTTTCAACTTCTAATTTCAACTACAGTACATTGTAGGCAGTCCCTGAGTTACAAATATCCAACTTAAAAATGACTCATAGTTTAGAATGGGGACAACAGAAAGTGAGAGAAATCTAACCCTCAGAAGGGAAATTCACTCCTGAAAAAATTATCATGGGGAGACGGTGTCTTCACTGAAGCTTTTATCACCAGTCCTTGTTTCCACAAGACAAATTTTTCATAATCAAATGATCACAGTGACATAAAGTGAGGTGAAATCTTCTGTAGTGTTAACCCTTCCCTATGCTATCCAAAACCATATTTTTTTCTGTTCTGACTTACATACAAATTCAACTTAAGAGCAAACATACAGAACCTATCTTGTTCATAACTTGAGGATTGCCTATATAATTAAACTAAAATAAATTATGACACAGCATAACAGAATCCTGTAGCATCTTTGAGCCTGAGAAATAGAAATCTCTAGCACATGTTTCATGGGTGTTGATCCACTTCATCATATGCATAATTTTAAGCCACTGTAGATGTTTGTACCAATGGGAGTACTGTAATAAGTCTTAATCAAGGTTTATAAAATTATCATTTCCTCAAACTATAGTGAAGACTGGCCACATATTGTGGATATACAGCTATTGCAAACACACACTTAATTGAAGACCAACCACAAAGTCTCTGATTTCCTCCTCAGCAGGAGCAGGAGCAAGAACAGGAGTAAGGGATTGCATGAACCCAAGACTTGTGAATGTAATTTGTTGTTACTATATGCCTTCAAGCTGATTCAAATTTACAGAGATCTTAAGGGGGGAAATCATGGTGTTTTCAAGAAAAGATTTCTTGAGAGTGGATTTGCCATTGTCCTTCTTTGTGACTGAGTGATTCTGACTTGGCAAAGTAATCTGACTTGGCAAAGTAAGAGATTTAAACACTGGTCTCCCAGAATCTCTTAGTCAAACACTCGAAGCATTACAGTGCACTGGTTCCTTTGCGCATGTGAACCACACTCACGAGGCACAATCATGGTTTCCTATACATAACTGGTTATTATCATTCAGGGTTCAGCAAATTGATGCAGTGCCATCAGATTTTTTTTCTGTTATAAATTATTGGCAGAGGAAGAGATTAGCAGGTTATGCAGAAGTGTTATTTTCAGGTGGCAGCTAGCCATCCTCCATTTTGGCTTGTCCTGTTTATTGACAACAAATCAGGCTTTACAATAGCAGAAGCAAACTTTTCTATTACACAGTTGTCATTATAAGTAGCTTGGCATATACAAAGTCATTTTGTTATATGATCAGACCTTTCATAACATAATTGGTTCTAAGGTATGAGGAAAGAGATGGGGAGGAGGTACTTTGACAGCAAATCTAGCTCCATCAAGGGTGATACAAATCTCACTGAGATAAGGCTTCACAGAAGAAAAATATAAATGGTGAAGGAATGTTGTTATTTATTTAACGAAAATATATCATGGCACAGCATAAACATAATAAATTCCTCTAATCCCCCAAATTCTCAAAAACTAAGTAAAGCAAAAGATTAAAACTAGAGTAGCTTTCCCAGTCCCTTCACAGGAATGTCAGCTGCATTGGTGAGGCTTTTGTTTTTCTGTGGTTAGCTGGACTAACATTAAAACACATCACACAAGGCACTTAATGACTTGTCCATAATGTCTTTCCTCATAGTCAAGATCCTTATACAATGTTTGCACATGTGTTTCAGTTCAACGGAGGGCCTTTCTAGTGCTGATTAAAAGATTCCCCCATGTCCATTTCCTTGCTTTCTATTCATTATTGCAGAGAGATTAAGTGCTGGAACAATCACTTTGTTGCTTCTTAAAAGTCCACTTTGGTTGTGTTCCCATACCAGGAGAGATGATATTAATTACTAGCTTCTTTGTCCATTTTTGTCTTCCAACGTTTTCCCCCCAGTAAAATGAACTATACTCCAAAGCAGAACCAAAACTGAATACTGGAGCAATTTAGAGACTAATCAACACTAAACCCTCAGACATGTCAAGAGTCATAAAAAGTGGGAGCAAAAGGAAGGCTTAAATTAAAAGCGTGGGGTGGATAGACCAGGTTTTAACCCAAAATGGGGTTTAATGCCTAGTCTAGTGTGCCTTTGAACATCATTTCCTGCCTTTGTACTTGGGTTTGGATTCAATTGTTTTGCTTCAGATATTATTATCCCTATTCTGTTTTGTACAATATATATTCACTACTTTGATCACCATCTATTGCTTTTCATCATCTTATATGTTGTCTCAATAAATCTTGAATTGGGGAAAAATTATGGGGGGCCCTGAAAAGACATCAGTTGTGTTTTGCTTGGAAATATTCTATGCCATATCGGCACCAGTCTAAAGAGGAGAAAAACTGGTGTGAAAGCAAATGAAGGACAGGTTGCTTACCTGTAACCATGTTTCTTCGAGTGTACTCTGTGAATTCACACTAATGGAGAAACTGCGCCTGCGCAGGTTCCGACGGAAACTCTTCCAAGCTGAAGTTCAAATTTTGGCGGTAACCACGCCCCCCTTCCCAAGGGGCATATAAGGCAGCCCCGGGCGTCCGCTCTCCAGTTCCTACGCCGCCAAGGCAACGAGAAAGGGAGAGGTTTGCCAGAGGGGAAGGAAGGGCGGGTTTGTGTGAATTCACAGAGTACACTCGAAGAAACATGGTTACAGGTAAGCAACCTGTCCTTTTTCTTCGTGTACTCTGTGAATGCACACTAATGGAGACTGACACGCTAAGGTCCCGGATGGTGGGACAAGGCAAACTCGACAACCAGTGAATGTCCAAACATAAGTTTATTAGGACACATTGAGATAACAGTCCCAAGAGACCAGTGCATCAGGACACATTGAGATAATAGTCCCAAGAGACCAGTGCAATAAGTTGTCCGAAAGGACCAGTGCAACGTCAGCATGAACATAACATAAGAAACAGAGCATATCAGGGAAAAACCGAATAAACGTAATAGAACACGAAAGTTGAGTACAGTGCATATGAACGCTCTCCCAGGGGAAGAGGGGAAAACATCATATAACTTGACACACCCATCAGGGTCAATAAAGTGTTACAGAGCAACGGCCCAACACAATCAGGGAAAAACATGTCCCCGGAGGTATAGGTATGGGGAGAAAACTGGCCCCATAGCTTGAAGGAGAGGTATAGAGAGTCACCTGCGGGTGAGTACAGGGGGAAGAAGGCCGTTTGAGAGTCAGGATAAGCAAGATGAGAGTACCGATCTTGCGAAGGCCGAGTCTTTTAGGGCTTTGTTGTCTAGCCTGTAGTGAGAAACAAACGTAAGTGGGTTCGACCAGATTGCCGCTTTGCAAATGGAGTCGAGCGGGATACCCCTGAGGAAGGCGGTCGAAGCCGAGAGGCCCCTCGTCGATCTCGGACGGATGGATGGAGGGGGAGGGCGCTTGGCCAGTTCGTAAGTCAACTCAATGGCCTGAGCAATCCAATGGGACAACCTTTGGGAGGAGATGGGATTACCCAACTTGTCCGGGGCATAGGCGACAAAGAGTCTCTGAGTCTTACGGATGCCCCTGGTACGGTCCTTGTAGAAGAGGAGCGCTCTGCGAATGTCGAGAAGGTGCAGTTTTCGCTCGAGAGGAGAGGAGGGATTAGAGAAAAAAGCTGGTAGGACAATGTCCTGATTGAGGTGGAAAGCTGACACCACCTTAGGGAGAAAGGTAATGTCCGGGCGAAGGACAGCACGGTCGTGGTGGAAACGTAGATATGGCTCATCGACCCTGAGAGCAGCAAGCTCGGATGGCCGTCGTGCCGAAGTGATCGCCACTAAGAAGGCTAGTTTCCACGAAAGCAAACGGAGATCAGTTGAGGCCAGTGGTTCGAAGGGAGCGGATGTGAGTTGAGAGAGCACAAGTTCGAGGTTCCAGCCCGGCGTAGGCGGCAGCGACGGTGGGCAGATGTTGTTGTAGCCTCGGAGAAAGGTTTTGATCAGGTGGTGAGAGAAAAGAGACGGTTGACCATGGCGTTGAAAAGACCAGGAAAGGGCTGCGAGGTAAGCCTTAATGGAAGCGAGAGAGAGTTTTCTCTCGACGAGAGTCATGAGGAAGTCGAGGACCACCGGTACCAAAGTTGGAAAGGAGTTGATATTACGGGATCGAAGGAAGGCGTGAAAGCGAGAAAGCTTGTAGGTATAAGCTTTGGTTGTAGCCGGCTTATGGGCTGCCCGAAGAACATCCTGGAGGTTTTGTGGAAGGGAGGTTAGGTAAGAATCTTCCATGCAGTGAGATGAAGAGAAGGAAGGTCCGGGTGAAGAATCTGACCGTCCTCTCTGGAGAAGGTGCGGCGAGGGAGGCAGAGGGTGAAACGTTCCTCTGGAGAGACGAAGAAGGGCTGGATACCACGGTTGGCAGGGCCAGGCCGGAGCTATGAGAATCGCTGTGACCGAGATCGAGAGGAGTCTTTCGAGGACTTTCGGTATGAGGGGAATAGGGGGAAAGAGATAAAGCATCTCTGCTGACCAGTCCAGCAGAAAGGCGTCCCCTAGGCAGCCTGGAAAGGAGTTCGGGGGGAGCCTCGCTCCGTAGCGGGGTAGTTGAGCGTTTTGGGGAGAGGCAAAAAGGTCCAGAGTAGCTCGCCCCCAGTCGAGGAACAGATTGAGGAGAATCTCGGAATCGAGCTTCCACTTGTGGGAGGAGGATGTCATCCTGCTGAGGGCATCCGCCAAGTTGTTTTGGGCACCCGGAAGGTGAAGCGCGGAGACTTGGACGTCGTGGGCTATGCACCAAAGCCAGAGGCGGGAGGAGAGGTGCATCAACTTTCTCAAACCCGTACCGCCCTGTTTGTTGATGTAGAAGACTGCTACTAGATTGTCCGATTGAATGAGGATGGATTTGTGGCAGATGAGGCGGGAGAAAGCTTTCAGGGCTTTGAAGATGGCGAGAAGCTCGAGAAAGTTTATGTGGTTGGTCCTCTCGGATGGGGACCAAAGATCTTGGACCGTCAGGCCGTTCATGTGGCCTCCCAAGCGTAGGTGGAGGAGTCCGTGGTTATGGTCATTGAAGGTAGGGTTGGATGAAATGGGAGACCCCTGCACACGTTCCAGTGAGACATCCACCATGAGAGGGATTGGCGAACGCTTGACGGTATCGACAGGTACTTTGAGTTGTGGTGGTAGAGCGGCTTGAAAGTATCTATAAACCACCTTTGCAGAACCCGAAGACACAGCCTGGCGAAGGGGGTCGTGAGAACCATGGAGGCCATGTGGCCTAAAAGGACTTGAACGGCACGGGCTCGGACCCTCCGGGCGGATCGACATAGGGCGATATGGTGGCGGAGAGCTAGGAATCTGTCGAGCGGTAACGAGACAGTCTGTGTGACGGAGTCGAAGAGAGCTCCGATGAATCGAATTTTGGTCGACGGGGAGAGAATTGACTTCTCGGCATTGAGTTGGAGGCCGAGAGAGTTGAGACGCAGCGTGAAGGAGACGTGGCTTTCGAGGAGTACAGGGTCGGGCCCGACCAGAAGCCAGTCGTCCAGATAAGGAAAGACCGTGATGCCATGTAGCCTGAGGTGGGCCGCTACGGCGGCGACAACTTTGGTAAAGACCCTTGGAGCCGTGACTAGGCCGAAGGGTAAAACGGTAAATTGATAAGTTTGGTCGAAGACTTTGAAACAGAGGAAACGTCTGTGAGCCTCCCTTATCGCTACGTGGAAGTAAGCGTCTCGTAAGTCTATGGAGGCAAAGTAGTCTCCCCGCTGCAGCATCGGGAGAATAGAGGCAATAGAGACCATTCTGAATTTGGAAGGGCGAATGAAGACATTGAGGGCCCTTAGGTCTAGAATGGGGCGTAGCCCGCCCCCCTCTTCGGGACCGTGAAGTACCTGGAGAAGAAGCTTTGCGGGTCCAGTTCGGGAGGAGAGGGACGGATGGCCCCTTTGGCCAGGAGGGCATCGATTTCGGCCAGTATTTCTGGAGAAGGAGTTGAAGAGAGAACGTGACCTGTGGGTGGGAGCTCTGTGAACTCTAAGGCGTAGCCCTCTTGGACAATGCGAAGAACCCAAGCATCTGAAGTGATGGACTCCCATTGGTTGTAAAAGGGGGCCAGGCGGTCGGCGAAGGCACAGGAGTGTCGAGGCAGTGTGGGTTCTACATCGGTAGCGGACGAGGAGCTTTGGCAAAAAAGGATGGCGTCAGGTACGCCAGTGAGCCTGTGGAGGAGCGGGGGTGGTTCGACCCCGTTGCTTTTGCGGATGAGGCCCCCGACGGGGTTGGTGATGGCTTTGATTGTTCGAGCCCGAGGGGCGTTTGAAAGATTGGTGCCGGAAGGATTGCGGCGGGAAGCGACGGAAGCGATGAGGGAACCAGCGGGTACGCTGTGGCTGTGGTTGGTCGCCACATTTGGACGCAAGAATTTTAAAGTCATGATTGGACTTGAGTTTATCATCGGTACCGGAATTAAATAGTCCAAGTGCATCAAAGAGAAGGTCCTCAATGACCTGCCTGGAGGATGAGGAGAGACCTGATGACCTCAGCCAGGTGTGGCGACGGATGGCAATCGCGTGGGCAATCATTTAGCCCGCCGTGTCCCTAGTATGTTTCGCCATCTGGATTTGGTGATGGGCGAGCGAGTCAGCCTCCTGTTGGAGGGTGGTAAGAACGGAGCGGTCTTCGTCCGACAGTTTAGTGAAGAAGGGTTGTGCCTTCTCCCAGATAATCTGCTGGTAGGCACCCATGCAGGCTCCGTAGTTCGCCATCCGGCAAAGTAAAAGGGCTCCGGAGGAAAGCTTTCGACCCACGGCGTCGAAGCGCTTCCCTTCTCTGTCGGCTGGAGTGTTCGACTGACGACCTGAGGATTGGGAGGCCTTGACGACCAGGGAGTTGGGGTCGGGGTGGTGTTTCAGCCACTCCAGGGTATCGTCGTCGGTACGGTACCAAGTCTCGATCCTCTTCGAGGTCGGGGGTATGGAGGAAGGGGTTTTCCAGGAGGCCTAGATAACGTCCAAGAGATAAGGCAGGAAAGGGAGTAGCGTGGCCGGCGGAGCTTGGGCCTGCACCCTTTTGAAAACTGGATCAGACACTGCTTTGGAGGTCTGCTTGATCTCCATACCCAGGGCGTCGGCCATTCTGACCATTTGATCAGAGAGAGCACGAATATTGTCAGTAGGAGAAGGCGGGTCCGCCTCATACGCATCGTGAGGAGGAGAGAGATCGAGGCCGAGAGAGACCACCGAGGCCGAGAGGACAGAGTCTGGGCGGTCAATGTCGACATCTTCCTCCTCAGCCCCTTGGGGGGACTGAGGGGGAGAAGAGAGTACAGTCTCGGGGGGAGGCATGGCCTCACGGGAAGAGACGGCCGGGAGCCGAGAGTCTTTAGAGGCTGAAGCCTGGGCTGCTCGAGCCAGGCGAGCCATTTGTCTGCCACGCTCCGGTGTCGAGGTCGGAGGGAAGAGCTGTTGGCGCGATGAACGAAGCGGTGCAAGAGGCTCCGGCAGTGGCACCCTGACCACCGTTTGGGTAGAGTGGTGGGGTGAGTCCTGCAGCTCCCCGTCAGAGAGGGGGTGCAAAGGGGATTGAGAGACATCTCCAGGCCTCTGGGCCGGCACAATCGGAGAAGACCTTCTCGAGGAGGTTGCCGAGGAGGACGGCGGGTCCCTCTTTGAGGAAGCCGAAGAAGAGGAGCGCTGAGTCAGCCGTTTTTTTGTCGGCGGTTGCTTAGACGCAACCCTCAAGGATTTGCCTGGTGTTGGAGGAACCACAGCTGAGGCAGATTGCGCTCGACGAGACTCCTCGTGAGCCCTCTTAAAGGCTATTTTGATAGCAGAGGAGGACGGAGGGGAGCCGATACGAGAGCGGATCGAGGTCACCGAAGCCAGAGAGCTCGACGTCGAGGAAGGCCCCACCTTTCCGGAGCGGGTCGACACGGTAGCCGTCGTCACAGTACATGGTGGCTTGACAGGCTTAGCGGCCCTGGAGGTCTTAGACGCCCTGGACGAGACCGAGGAGGCTTTGGCTGTCGGAGCCTTAGCTGTTGGCGCCAACATTGCTCTCAGAGCTGAAGACGACGACGCACCCGACGTCGACGGAGTCGGTTCTGGCGCGAGAGATCTTTCGTAGAGCGCCGCTCTGAGCCTAGCGGCTCTGTTCTTTCTGGCCTGAGCCGTGAGAGCTAGGCAGAAGCGGTAGGTACCGACCACATGAGCCTCGCCAAGACAGAAGAGACACTTGGCGTGGCCGTCGGAATCAGGAATTTTAGCAGCACACTGCGTGCAGCGTTTGAAACGAGTAGTAGACATGCGAAGAGTCCGAAGTGAACCTTGCGGCGGAAAAAAAGGAACTGGAGAGCGGACGCCCGGGGCTGCCTTATATGCCCCTTGGGAAGGGGGGCGTGGTTACCGCCAAAATTTGAACTTCAGCTTGGAAGAGTTTCCGTCGGAACCTGCGCAGGCGCAGTTTCTCCATTAGTGTGCATTCACAGAGTACACGAAGAAAAACTAAAATTACCCACCACAAGGTACAGGATCAGAAGCAGGAATTGGAAATTAAAACTTGTAAATAAAGAAGATTTAAAAAAGCACCTGAAAGCCAGCCATGAATGACACAAACTGATGACTTCTTTGTCAATGAAACAGTGAACATGCTGTGGCCTTAGCTTGAAAAGAACTATTCAACATGTTGAACCTAGAGGGTTTAGCATCTTGGATACCTCATTTAAAGTTGGGATGCAAACCCGGAGTGAAAGCCACCATCAACGATGACTATTAAGCTCTGATAGTCTGATCACCAAAATAACAGAAAAGGGCACACAGTTCTTTGATGTATATATGTCACCAAGAGGTATGTTTGCTCTCCGCCTTGTGGTGCAAAAAAGACAAGCACAAACCAAGTCAGTGAAAAATTCACACCTCTCTATAGTGAGCCTGCCTCATTTTTTGTAGATAGGGTAATAATTTGCATGCCACCCAGAGTGTCTTTCTCCTATAGCACTAACAGTCCATACTGATAACTAATTGTACCAGTCAATAAAAACTTTGAAATAAGGCATACCTTTGGTTGTGTCAGTGCTATTCAACAAGTCCCATTTTACAATGTTTGATTAAAAATAAACCTTAAAAAATGAGCATATGGCATAAATTAGGATGACATGTTTTTGAGCCTATCCATTCAGTTCAGATGCACTGCCACTGCAAACTTGCAAAATTAATACTTTAGACAAGGATTCCCAGAATCTCCCAACCAGCAAATTTCAAAATGGCAGTCTGAAAGTTGTAGTTCAAAGATGTGATTTTCCAAGCTCTGTCCTAGATATATGGAACTGTTATGGAATAAGCTCTTGCCAGATCTACCTTCTTATAGAATAAAATAATGGGGTTTTTTTTACATTCAGCAACAACAGCTTTTTAAACAGCCTAAATCTGGTTAGACCTTTCACCTACTTTAAACTTTTTGTTGGTTTCATTTTCATTTCACACTAGGATGAAAGGGGGCTTAAAGGGAAATGGGAGCAATGTTTTTCATCCTTTGGATACAATATTAATAGAATTCATTGTTGCTTCAAAGATAATATTTATTACTTTTATTCTCTATTCCTGGTATCCATACCTTTCTCTGTGTTAAAAACAGCTATGTAAAATCCTTTGGCATTAATATGTATATTTTTAAATTTCATATTTTTGTATTTGCTTGAAGGACGTTATCTTCAACCCAGTTATCCAAATCTAAGAGGCTGACTCAGACTCTAAAATCTATTTTAATAAGATTTGTATCATTAAAGTGATACAGCTGCATGTTGGTTGTCTGTAAATAGTCTGTACAACAGCTAAAACCTCCAAGTGTCTTCCAGCCTTTGCAACATTACATATTAGACCATCAGCAACAAACTCCATTAAGAGAACTCAGCACCATTTGCACCTTGTGTTAACTGAAGAGGAGGGGGGAAATGGAGACATGTATGTATTTCCATTATTTAAAGCTGACTAATGCAGCTACAATCATAGTTTGTAAATGTTTCATTTAAAATATAGCCATTTTATCATTTGCACCACATTTACCTCATCTTGCCACTATTCTGGCTGGATGAGAGTCTAATGTAGTCTACACTGTCTGGTCAATTATTACATGGACGCTGGGGACCAATTAATGCCATCCATAAAAGCCTGAATCATTCTGTCAATTAACTAGAACTAACTATGTCATCAGATATATTACTGGTGTGCAAGTCTATTTGGTTGCAATATGTCTTGAAGGAGAGCAGTATCAAATGAATCACAATTGACTTGGACAACTGCTAGCATAATTTCAGAAGATGAAAAGACAAATGTGGTAGTTATTAGTGGTCCCCTGAGGAATTACAGCTAAGCAATTGTAATGTGCTAAGACTGCACTAGCAGGTGCCCACAGCACAAATCAGGAAGAGGGTTAAATCAATATTTTCAATTTCTTTGGATCAATTCAGTGTTTGAACAAGATGGAAACTTGTTAGCAATTGGCAGAATGTGTAAATGAAAAGTCAAACTTCTTATTATTTGTTAAAAGGGAATGGGTGCACTGCATCATGCCCTTGGCACAAAGTAGCGCTTTCATGATCCAGTTGCTTGGGCATTCACTGAGAATCAAGCAGTTCTTAAATTTTAATAGAGTGCAAAAGGTTAGTTGTATACACGTTGACAATTCAAGAGCTTTAAAAATGATTGAAGTGTCAATAGGAATGTTTTTGAGGTGTGACAACAGTACAGTTATTAATGATTAGTGCAAGAACCAGCAAGAAAAGGAAATAGTTGCCTCCTTTAAAGCAAAAGAGTCCTACTAAGGACGTGGTGTAAGATCTTGCTACTACTTTGCCTAAGTTCTTTTCCACAAAAAGTAGAAGTTTTTTGCTCTCGTAACTCACTACCCATTCTAGACAAGCTACTTGCAATTCACACAACTTGCACAATGATTCCATTATACTGTACACTACTGGGTTTATACAGTTAAGTTTCCTAATAGTAAAATATTATGAATGGAAAATTAATTTTCCCATCAGGAAGCACACCTGAAATATATGTGCTACTAGATATGAATGTCATCACAATCAGATTTTGTAAAAAGAACAGCCAAGGAACAGAGTCCTTGATGAGATTACCAGAGAGTAAGCCTCACTGAGTTCAATGGAGCTTACTTTCTGATAAACAAATACAAGGTTATAGCCTCAATTCCTAACTTCATAATATGCCCAAGGAAACATTCTGGGATATCATCTGATATTGGGTGATATTGAGTGGTGCCAATTGGGTGACAAGTAACAATATATTGACCACATAAAATTTTAACGAACATCACTAGTTTTTTTCCTGAATCCTCAAGATATTGTTTATTACATTTCTTGGGGTGGGGGAGTGTTAGAACAGTCAGAACTATGTCAATATTTTATATCATGGATAAAAATCAGGGTCATTTTAATTGAAAATTCTGACAAAAATAAGACAAAATCTTATACAATTAAAAAATTCAGGATCATACACTTTATAATAAATCTGTGCTCTTACTCCACCAGCTTAGGATTCCTCTAGGGGTGCATCTACACTGTAGATTTAATGCAGTTCGACATCCTGCTCATTGCTATGGCTCAATGCTATAGATCAGTGGTTCTTAACCTGTGGGTCCCCAGATGTTTTGACCTTAAGCTCCCAGAAATCCTCACAGCTGGTAAAATGGCTGGGATTTCTGGGAGTTGTAGGTCAAAACACCTGGGAACCCACAGGCTGAGAACCACTGGTCTACATGGTCTTTAGCCTTCTTTGCCAAAGAATGCTAGGGCATCATCAAACTACAATTCCCATGATTTGATAGCATTGAGTTATGTTAGTTCCACACACACAGCCTTTATTGGCATACAGCAACAAAATTGGCATACAACACAGGACCTGGCTGAAGCTTTAACCTGAACAGATTATGAGCAGCTGGATCTTTTGGCTAAGTGGCACTGAGGGCTGAGTGGCACTCTACCTGAGGCCGCGGTGTGAGGTTGGCCTCGCAAATCTGGCAAGAGTGCGTACCTGTGGCAGTGGCTCCTCCTTTTCTTTCTTCCCAGGCAGCCTCCATCTCTTCCCGAAGGCCTCTCCCCCAACGGAGTGCCTGCTTGAAGTAAATAAGGCCAGAATGGGAGAGAGAGAGAAGGGCAGGAAAGGTTTCCTAGGTTTCTCCTCCAGAGAGGGCCCTGCTGGGAACTCGCTTTCCCAGCAGCACTTTGAGTGGTGCGGGCATTGAAGGAGCCTCTGCACTCCCTCCCAGGGCATGATCAGAGTTGAGGTTTTTCTATCTTTCTCTATTTCTCATGTTTCTTTCTCAGTCAATCAGAGGCTTGGTTGACTGTGTCCATTCTCCTCCTCTCTTGTGGTGCACGCTGGTTGGAACTTAGATTCCTAGAAGCCCCTCTTGTGGATTTTTAAAAAATGTTATAGTAAAAACTTAAAAGATTTCCCCAAACTCAATGGATTGGTGAAACGTTCAGAAGCTTGGCAGGCCTGCAGCTGTAAATGTGCCCTACAAGTGAGGAAAGTTTAATCTTGATATATCTAAAAATCATAGAGAAATAAGGATCCGAAGTTTCCCCATTGGTGCCAATGGAACAAATCTTACTGGAATGAAAACGGCACCCCCTCACAATTTTGGGAATTTCCAGGAAAACGGAATTCGGGGGGGGGGGGGGGGGAGATGAAAACAGAAATGAAAACGGTACAGTTTTTGGGCATTGTGCACACCCCTACTTACAATTCAACAACTGATTAAATGGGTCTTCTCCAGTTGGGACTAGAAACTGGATTTAAGTCTGTGTTGGCCAATGTGATGACTGTGTTGGGCAATGTAAATTTTAAGCTATACAAACTAGCATGGATTGACAAATGGAGTGATTGGAGTGTTGGCTTGGAACTCCAATACACCAGTGTTTGAATCCCTACTTGGCCACAGAAACCTATTGGATGATTTTGGACAAGTTATACCTCAAGTTATATATCTTTGAGTTATCATAAATTGGAAATGACTTGAAAGCGTGCACACACACAAAAAGAAGACAACATTCATCTTAGTCTTGCAAACAGTCCCATTAAAACCTTTGGGCATCTGTTGGACCCAAGTACATTAGGCAAAAGAAGCAATTCCTATATTTTTTCCATACTAAGAGTAAATGTCTAGAAATTAACATAGCAGTGATAGTTTATCATTCCTAAAGCCACAAAATCAATTAATGATTCTACAGTTATAAACCAAGAAACTATAGTTCTAGTTACATACAGGAAGTTCTTGCTTCATAAAATATGATTACAGTGTTATTCAATTATTCATAAATCATATAAAATGTTTACATAGAAATTTGGCACAAAAGGCTAGCTATGCTTAAATAGCACTTACAGAGAATAGTAAGGGCTGCATTTTTATATTTGTCTAAGTTTCTATTTTTAAATTGTCTAACTTTGGTTTCCACCCCAAAATTAGCCCTCTTCCCTTTAAAAATTGTCAACTACCGAGCTCAACTATTCCAAAGTAAGATTTCGGGAAAAGCAAGTCAACTGGGGAGGGGAAGATGGGATAACGAAATCTAAAACCAGCCCACATGTGGTTTAAGAAAAATCAACAACTTATGCCTCCTCTTCTGCTCAAGCACACCCCAATTTCTGTTCTAGAAAAGAGCATATTCTATTTGTCAGCCACAAAGCTACTTGACTCAATTTTCTACTGCATAAGAAGCTATAAAACAACGGCACAGAAAACAATATGAACATGCAAGCCTTTTAGTGCATTACAAGAGTTTACTGTTTAACAATGGTACTGATCAAGGAACAAATGGTGTAATTGTTGCATCCAGTTGAAAAATGAATCCAGCATATGAAGAATGCATAATTTAACTGAGAACTGTATGTCCAGTCATAAAATGCATCTTCTGTGGAATGATAAACTAGCTTAATGCTCAGCTTTCATATGATTTCCATAAAACATTAAATCTTTTCAAAATTATTTTTAAGGCTTACCATTTAATATATATAGAATATATTTTAGAATATGTGTGTGTGTGTGTGTGTGTGTGTGTGTATAGAGAGAGAGGGGAGGAGGGGGGAGAGAAGAAATAATCCTTCTTTCTCTCTGGAAAATGATTCTGCTATTTGTAACTTTGATGTAACTTTAATCATTGGGATCTACATGCACTTCAAATATAGTTCCTATCATAGTCTTCATTTGTTCACCCACTAGTTTAAAACATCATTAAAATTATACGTAGGAAATTTAAAAAGACAAAACCAAACATACACCATACACATAAAACTTTAATCTAAATTTTACAATAACATTTTCTTTACAAAACAAACAAACTAGTGTCCTGTTACACAAATCTGAAATAATAGGGATCTAGAATCCAGTGTCTTTTCAAAGACAAGGTAAAAAAATAATCTCTATCTGGGCATACAAGGTATTCCAATCTCCCAACACTATGTTTTGTTGCATAATTCAAACAGAACTAGATCTGAAAGGTAGGCATTTTATGATATTGCCACCTGAGGAGTTGTAAACAATATCTCTTAAATTTTAGCCACTTGAAATATACATGGTTTTTTAAATAGACAACAATGGCTGAGGGAAAATAGGCTCAGCAAATCTACTGCATTTATGTTGGCTGCATTTTTGTAAGCTGGCAAAGCTGACAGGCACTCAAAACAAGCCTTCTACCTCGGGGAACATGTGCTTCATGTCTCTGGATGTTTGAGTGTTGTGGAATACCTTTGGCCTACAATACAGTGTAAATGTCATCAAAATACTCCAGATAAAGGCACACAAGGGAAGTTTTAAAAGACTTAAATATTTTGTTTGTTTTAAAATTCTTTTATCTTCATTTAACTTAATGCAAAGAAAGAAAACCCATACATGTTCCTGTCCACATAGGGAATATATGCACATACACATCTAAACAGCTTTCCAGTTTAAAAGTCTGGATTACACTGACAAAGCTGAGACTGAGAGGAAAGCAACTGCATTCAGCTTCCACTGCCTGTTCCTTCCTTGTCAACAGATGGTCAGGAATGCAGGTTTTAGAAAAAGACTCTGTCCACACATCTTGGGCTCAAACATTTGAAGGCATTTGATTGTGAATGACTGAATCCTCTGTATAGTTAGTTCATTTGTGAATAAGTCCTATTTCACTTAATTGGCCTAATTTATGTGTTAATGTACATATAATTACCTAGTCAGAAACCAATATATTGCAACAACATCAAGACAAAGATCCTTTTGTCTTCACTAGAACTGAGAGAAGAATATGCCAGCACCAATTCAATAGTATTTCATACGTACTTCCCAGAATGTAGCAACAATCCTATGTTAGACCCTTCGTGAGTCCATGAAGTAATACAATGCCAGAAATTCTATTCATCAATTTCCTTGACTTTGGTTTGTTACAGAATTGCCTTATACAGCTTAATCATTCTGTCCTCCTGCAACAGCTTTCATGGAAAATGGTAAATTCAGATTGTAAATTATGGGTTGTTATTAATATTATGAAACTGGAATTCAAAGCAGCTCACAAATTAAAATATTCAAAAGATCAATATTAATCAAACTACAAATAATGAAGTATAGTTAACAACATTTTAGCTTTTACAAAACAGTACCATCTTCAAAGTCCATTTTTCAAAAAATCTGGTTCTCAAAAGGCTACAGATGTACAGCAAGGAGATGGGCCATCTTGAGCCCAGGGGAAGTCATTGAGAAGGCCCTATGTCATGTTCCCACCATGTGTCTATAAAAATGGTAGGACTGAGAATCGGTTCAGTAGTTATCATGTTACAACAATAACTCAAGGAAACTTCCCAGCCCAGTTGTTTAGGGTGCTATACCCACAAGTGAATCAAGCTAATGAAGGCCCTATTTTCAGCTTCTATCATACTGTTGGCATCCTGTTTCCCCAAAACTAAACTTAATCTCAAATAAAATAACACCAAGAGTAGATATAGCTAAACTCTAGGAAACTCTTACTTTGCAACTAAATGTATTTTAAAATTCAGCTAGGAGAGGGGAAAACATCTGGCAAAACCCTTTCAGCTGAACAGGTTTTCTATTTCTTGGAAAGATTTCCATCATTTGATCTTGCCAATGGGGTTTAAACACTGTTGCTTCCTAGTAATTACTAAATGCTCTGACACGCACAGACTAATGTAAGAACACGGGGGAATATCTTTTTTGCCTGTAGGGCAATATCTACATCAGAGCTTATTTGCTTAAAGTAGTGATAAAATAACCACAAAACAGAATGGTTCAATAGAACTGACATTATAGGGAATGTAAATATCATTTCAAGAGCTCAAGCTAAACTAGTACAAAATATTCTGAAAACCATGGTGATTATCCATGCCTTATATAAAAGATAAATTGATAGAGAGATAAACAGGTAATAATGTAAGAAACAACCAAAACATTCTGGAAATAATAAAAAATAAGTGTGAGTGTATGCATGAATATGCAGTAACTCAGCTAAACTAAATCAAGTCAGATCATTTTGAAATCCAAAAAAGGTTTGGCTAAATGGCTTTCAGAGTTTGAGAGGTAGATGCAAGACTAACAATTTGCAAGTTACAAAGATGTGCACCTTCTGGTCACTTCTCAACATATCTTGCTTTGAAGTTCATGTGTGATTCATTTAAACTGGAAATCAATGTTTCTGTGTAAGATTTCTATGAGGATTACCCTCAGGGAAGGTATACACACCATGGAGAGAAAGTAACTCAAGGAAATTTAATTAGAAGCCTTAAATGTACAGCATGTATACTTAGCTAATCAGATCAATTGCAGCCCACTAGCAAAGCATATTCTAATTATCAAGACAGATGAAATTTTGCCACCTCACAGCAGTTGTGCGAGCCGTCTTCAGGAGAATAAGATAAGGCTGGCAAGGATCTCTCATACTCTGCACAACACTGAGGTTTTTTTTCACCTCGCATTTTGCAAAGAAACCCCCTGTGGACTTTTGATTTGTTAAAGGTGGTTTTATCACATTGATTGACTACTGAAAGACATCTACCATTTTGCAGAGCCAGATCTTTTGCAAAACAGAAAATTTCTACCTATCAAGTAAAAAAAAAATCAAATATCTCAAAGCCCAAGGTGTTCCTAGCTGTTTTAAACTTTAAAATGGTGAGAGCAGCATTAAGGAACACATTTTTGTCAACCTCCCATATCAATTAATATTATTTAATTATAAATAATTCCAGAGATAGCTATAGACTGACATGCAAAAAAACTCAAAAAACTCCAACCCTTTAAAAACATCAAAAGTGAACCTAAAACTGAAAACTCTGGTTTGCTTTCTACACATATGTTCATCATTCAATAACTGTAGCATAAAGTCGAATTGTGCATTTTTGAATGAGCCATTGTCAAAAAGGAAACACAAGCAGAAGGTTTCTCAGTATAACTGAATATGCAAGACCTGCAAATAAATGATGTTGAAAACAGATGTGTGTGCAAGCAAGTATGAGCAAGGTCATGATGTCCATGAATAGAGGAAAACAGCTTCAATATACCTTGATGTCCTTGGCTAGGTGCCTTCAAGTCAAGTCTGACTTATGGTAATCCTAACACAAACCTATCATGATATTCCATTGTTAGAATGTGTGCAAAGGAGGTTTGTCCTTGACCTTCCTTGAGGTTGAAAGCATGTGACTTGCCTAAAGTAAACGAATATGGGCTTAATCATAGAATCAGATAATCATAGAGTTGGAAGAGACCTCATGGATCATACAGTCTGACCCACTGCCAAGAAGCAGGAAAATTTTATTCAAAGCACCCCTGACAGATGGCCATCCAGTCTCCATTTAAAAGCCTCCAAAGGGGCCTCCTCACACTCCAGGCCAGAGAGTTCCACTGCTGAACAGCTCTCACAGTTAGGAAGTTCTTCCTAATATTCAGATGGAATCTCCTTTCCTGTAGCCGCATCCTAGTCTCCCCGGGCAGCAGAAAACAAGCTTGCTCCCTTCCTCCCTATGACTTCCCCTCACATATTTATACATGGCCCTCATCATGCTTCCTTTCAGCCTTCTCTTCCGCAGCCTTTTGGTGGTTCATAGAATCATAGAATAGTAGAGTTGGAAGAGACCTCATGGGCCATCTAGTCCAACCCCCTGCCAAGAAGCAGGAAATCGCATTCAAAGCACCCCGACAGATGGCCATCCAGTCTCTGCTTAAAAGCCTCCAAAGAAGGAGCCTTCACCACAGTTCGGGGCAGAGAGTTCCACTGCCAAACAGCTCTCACAGTGAGGAAGTTCTTCCTGATGTTCAGGTGGAATCTCCTTTCCTGTAGTTTGAAGCCATTGTTCCGCGTCCTAGTCTCCAGGGAAGCAGAAAACAAGCTTGCTCCCTCCTCCCTATGACTTCCTCTCACATATTTGTATATGGCTATCATGTCTCCTCTTAGCCTTCTCTTCTGCAGGCTAAACATGCTCAGTTCTTTAAGCCGCTCCTCATAGGACTTGTTCTCCAGACCTTTTATCATTTTAGTTGCCCTCCTCTGGATGCTTTCCAGCTTGTCGACATCTCCCTTCAACTGTGGTGCCCAGAATTGGACACAGTATTCCAGGTGTGGTCTGACCAAGGCAGGGTAGAGGGGGAGCATGACTTCCCTGGATCTAGATGCTATACCCCTATTGATGCAGGCCAAAATCCCGTTGGCTTTCTTAGCAGCTGCATCACATTGCTGGCTCATGTTTAACTTGTTGTCCACAAGGACAACATGTACTGCTTTCTAGCCAGGCGTCTCCCATTCTGTATCTTTGCATTCCATTTTTTCTGCCGAAGTCAAGTATCTTGCATTTGTCCCTGTTGAACTTCATTTTGTTAGTTTCGGCCCATCTCTCTAGTCTGTTAAGATCATTTTGAATTCTGCTCCTGTCTTCTGGAGTGTTAGCTATCCCTCCCAGTTTGGTGTCTTCTGCAAACTTGATGATCATGCCTTCTAACCCTTCGTCTAAGTCGTTAATAAAGATGTTAAACAGAACTGGGCCCAGGACGGAACCCTGTGGCACTCCACTCGTGACTTCTTTCCAAGATGAAGATGATGCATTGGTGAACACCATTTGGGTTCGTTTGCTTAGCCAAGTACAGATCCACCTAACCGTAGTTTTGTCTAGCCCACATTTTACTCAGTCAGTCAGTCAGTAAGTAGCCTTTATTTCGGTCAACAAACCATTGTCTAGAATCAAGTTACAGTACAATGATGGAGTACAATATTTGAGTAATTTATGACATTGCCTTTAGCTTATGGTTAATAACAAGTGTCTCCATTCTCTATTGGTTATTTGGCTATCTTTATAATCTAAAACAAACTGATTACCGAATTAGTAAAACGTCCCCTAGATACTCTTTGTTACATTCTCAACACTTACAGGTTTTTCATGAAGCACTTATGGCTTTTTGCCGCTGAAAAGAGAAATTTGGCCACCTGCTCTGTTACCCTTTTGTCAAGATCAGACAATAAATAACTGCAGTACCATTTTAGGGTTCTCCCTGGCCATTTAGTGAGTAGAGGGGATATTAACCTCTTTGTAAATTGTACAAATAAAAAGTACATGTATTACAGTTTCAACATTACCCTCCCCGCAAGGGCATGCTCTGTTTTCATATTCAGTGCCTTTGTATCTACCCTCTAGTATGGCTGATTTGAGTGCATTAAATCTGGCCCAGCTAAAAGCAAGCCGAAATTTTGGTATATTTAATTTTTCTAGATATTTAGCACCTCCCATAGAATTAAATGTTAGGCCTAGAGTCAATGGGGAGCATGTAGAGCACGCCTGAGTAATTGAGGTCTGTTTGTCTATGTCACTAATTCGTTCTGCTAAGATCTTCACAGTCTTTTTATACTCAGAACCCCTCAGGTTGTGAGGGACTTTGTCGAAGGCCTTACTGAAATCTAGGTACGCTACATCCACGGCGTTCCCTGTATCGACCCAACTTGTATCGAAAAAAGAGGTCAGATTAGTCTGGCATGACTTGTTTTTGGTAAATCCGTGTTGACTATTAGCAATGACTGCATTTGTTTCTAAATGTTTTCAGACCACTTCCTTAATTATCTTTTCCAGAATCTTGCCTGGTATCGACGTGAGGCTGACCGGACGGTAATTGTTTGAGTCGTTCTTTTTTCCCTTCTTGAAGATAGGGACCACATTTGCCCTCCTCCAATCTTCTGGGACTTCTCCCATTCTCCCTGCAGTTGTGGATAAAGTACTGTTCACAAGGCTGTTGCTCCCCTCCCCCGGTGAACCTAGTTTAAAGTGTGCCTGATGAGGTTGCAAGTCTGTAGGAAAAATGTGTTTTTCTACTTGTGTGAGATGCACGCTATCAATTGCCTGTAGGCCATCCTCCTGAAGAAGCAGACCATGGTCGAGGAAGTCAAAGCATTCCTCCTGACACCATTTTCTGAGCCAGCTATTGTCCTGTACTGTTTCTCTGGTTCTTGTAGGGCCACGTCTTACAACAAAGAGGAGGGATGAAAAGATTACTTGTACATTACACTGTTTTAGCTTTGTTCTGAAAATAGTTTGCGATCTTTTGAAAAGTATGCCTAGCAGTATCATTTGTTCCTACATGAATCAACATGAGGGGAAAGGGGCTTGAGGAGCCTGATGAGCCTCTGAGTGACATGGTGTATTTTTGTCCCTGGGAGGCAACGTATTTCTTGAACCATCCCATCCGGTCTGAAAATGACAGCTTCTGTTCCTCTAAGAAGGGAGTCGCCTACTACCAAGACCTGTTTCCTTTGAGGATGGACAGGGACCCTTTTGTGCAAGGTAGTGTGTAGGTCCCTTGAAATGTGTCCCTGTTGAAGTGGATTGTGTAGGAGTAAAATATTGTTGTCCTCCTCCTCAACATCCCCAGTGCAGTCATCAAGGACATTCCATTGACATGCACCCAAGAGCCTGTCATTCTCCCAAGTGTGTTCCTGTTCTACCTTGTCTATGAGTGGGGTCAGAGCAACTGGGTGATTGTGTAAGTGCTTTGGATGTGCTGTTAAGGAAAAAAAATATTCAGATGCCTCAAGCATTATTTGACTATGGATCATCATTACCCTTGTTATTGATTTAAATAAACTTGCCATTACTTCTTTAGACATATCTCTTAACAGATTTACAAAATAAACTCCTTTCAAAATGAACATATAGGAAACTAGAACAAAATATATGGTAGTAAAATGCACTGATTTGTAGTAAATATACTGTATTTCAAGATAACTATAAAAAGTCTAAATGTATTTTGACAATCATTTCATATTCAATATAAATTACGTATATGATGACTCAAGATTCTCTTCTAAATCGGCATCTAATGAAAAAGTCACTTACACGTTCATACTAGAGCGAATTTCATAGCTTCCTGAATCTCAGTTCAGGTATCAAAAGCACATAGGCATGAATTATAATAGCCAACTTCACAGTGAATAAAAGCCTATATAACATAAGATGGTGTTATGCTTTTAGGAGCCATAGAAACCAGAAATTTACTGGATTGGTGTCAGGGCTTCTCTCTCCACATCCCATTGTTTTCAACACAGATATGCCAGAGGTAGCCAGTCATTACTCTCTTCCATCCATGACCACCTCAGGGACAGAAGCAAAGAAGTAAAGCTAACCCTGGTGTGCTGCAGTGGGCAAACTAGGAAGAAACATCTTCACTGTGAATAGCAAAACTATACAGAATGAATTTCTTGAACTCACACTTGATCCCTTACCAAGCCACTTATCTACTAGCAAAAAAGAATATAACTTGGAGAATATAATTAAAAGATGCATATATATTTTAACTTCTTGTGAGATAGATTCGTTATTGTTGAAAACAGTATAGATATTCTGCTTGGCCATGAAATATCTAATGCACCCATTGGATCCCATCTCTTGCATTCGTTTCCATTTCAGATGAATTACGTATCAATGTGAATGAAGGAGAAGAGGGAAGTTTGTAGATTTGGCATGTTTCCCTGAACCCCAAGGAAGGCTTCATGCCCTGTTTCCCCTAAAATAAGACATCCCCAGAAAATAAGACCTAGTAGAGGTTTAGCTGAATTGCTAAAAATAAGGCCTCCCCCGAAAGAAAGACCTAGCAAAGTTTTTGTTTGGAAGCATGCCCAAGGAACAGAACACCAGAGCATGTAGGATCGGTAAATATACGTACCATAGAGTGTTGTACATGGAAATATTAGTAGTAACAAGAAATTCTTGATAGGATTCACAGTTTGTCTGGTTATGCTGGTTTGTGATGACAACTACTGTACATATATAATAAATGTTCATTTTTTGTTCAACAATAAATGTGAATTCTTCTTCATGGAAAAATAAGACATCCCCTGAAAACAAGACCTAGTGCATCTGTGGGAGCAAAAATGAATATAAGACACTGTCTTATTTTCGGGGAAACACGGTAGTGGTGACAATACAGATGCTACCATGCTAAGCTTGAACATTAAACTGAAATTTGATTTATGTGTCATTGGTGTGGTATGGTGGTAGATGCTTCTAAGTTACTGAATCCCACCAGTCAGATTAACATAATCATTTAAAATGACTTTGAACGCTACTCCTGGAAGAACGAAAGCCCTGAGAGAGGAGTTTATATTGAAGGAAAACAGCAACTCTGAAAATTTATGGTGTTGTGTTTAGTCAGCAGAGGGGAAATATTCAAATGAGAGTACACTGGAGTAAGTAAAAGCTTGTATATTTGATGAGTAATGCTTATGAAGATTTCACCTTTCATATTTGTACAGTTTATGTCTTTCTGTCTACAAATGCTTGAATGGTTTTGAGTAGCTTTTATTACAAGATCAAATATCTGAAAGTGTGTGTGACTTCAAGGCAGCGGGAAAAATGATGTTGGTACTTTCAGCAAAAACTGAACCACAGTGCCCTACCACTGGACGATTTTCTCTGACACTATCATTTTGAGGTTATAGCATTCTGATGTATGGAGTTTTTAAGAGATTTTTTTAAGTTGCGAAAATTGAGGGCGAAGGATTCATCCTTTGTGGAACAAATGATAATGTGGAATTGCTCCAGTTTAAAACAATGAGCATCTGTCTGTTTCCTCCGCTTTCTCTTGTTGCCAATTCATGGATTTATTTGATATATATACCATCATATGGCTAAATGACTTCATCACTCACTTCTTGCTACCTGTTTACCAAGAAGAGAAAGAACAGCTTTTTCACATTATTTAATTTGGTTTTGAGGTATCACTGAGTAGATGAAAAACAGTAATAATCTGAGGAGATGGTGGGTTGGAGAATATTTTGAACCCACCTCTAAAAGCAGTACTTGTGTATTTAAAATCACGTTAGATGACCAAATGCTTCGGGCTTAACTGGTGCTTTATGAATCTAGTTCAATAACTATATTAAAGAGACCAGTTCTGACTGCAGTCTAAATATTGGAAGGGTTGGAGAAATTACTATAATAAAGCGGACAAATTAGGCCTGAAGTATTTTATTTGTAACTGCCATCATCTTCTCTAGTGGTGCATGCTATAATGTGTAGGCATGTCAATAAGGATTAGCATAAACAGTAATCATTTGGCTTCTGTTCTATGAATTGTAAATAACATTCTGGGTTTTTGGGTTTTTTTAAAAAAAGATAACCCCACAGATTGCTCAGCAGTAACACCAAAAAGCCTCTCCAGGGTATAATATCTATGCAGTTTGCACAGCATATAATCACTGTGTGCACTGAGGATTTCGCAAACATTCTTGTTAAAGGCACACATTAAATGGTGCCATACAATAATGACACGGTTATCTTTGCCCTCTAAAACACAGGGCTACTAATACTTACATTGATTTAAACATGTAGTCTGGCAAGCACACAACACCTACAAATCTCTGGCAATGAAGGCCATTCTTGAGTACTTTTAGTGGCTGGCAAGTGCAGACAATGTTCCCTCAGGGTGTGCTTCCCTCAATGTAAGCTTTATGTGCTGACATTCCTTACAGCACAAGCCTTGTAACTAAACTTCCTTTTTAGCTAAAATACTCTGGAGTGTTGATGGCCATTGGTACTGGAAGTACTCCAGAAATGAGGGGGTGCTACCAAGCTAAGCATTTAATATCCTAACCTCTGGAAACCTTACTCACTTGGCATAGCCTCCTTTGAGTCGTATTTCAAGGAGATGGTGACAATACCTTCCGTCCTTCTGCTGCTTGGGCTTTATCCCACAGAAAGGAATCTACTGATGTATATTGTCACAGTCTTGTCAGTGATTGTAGGTGGAAAAAAAAGAAGGCAGGAAGTCTTCAGAGGGCACTGGGAGGGAAAAATGCTGCCTATGAGCACCCTATTTCTACACTATCTAGGCTCCAATGGTCTTCAAAGCCAAGTTGTTCTGGGAAGGTAGTTTTGGAAAATTAACTATTCCAAGGCCTGTGCAATTTTTCAGTATCCTTGGGCTTGGAAGACCCTCGTTACAGATGTTAGGTATAGACTGCTTGGAGCCAGCACCTGATGTCTCCTGATACCAAAGACCTGAAAGATGTTCACTATATTGGAGTAAAAGGCTATTAGTGTACCAAGAGAATTTCAGCTTGGGTTGAAAGAAAGGATAATGCAAAATGACACTATAGATTCACTTAAAAAAGAAGTGGTAGTAGTGAATAGACAAAAAAATGTTGAATCTTCCATAGGCCACTTCAAAGGCTCTTTCAAAATACATCCCGGAATTTTTTTTTTCTTTCACCAGTATCAATTTACGTAATAATTTCCATTCTGGTGGCCAAATTTATTGATATGCGTTATTTTTAACATGCTGCAATTGGGGGAGAGCTGGTGGGGATGATCTACTCTACCCTTTTCTCTCCGTTTTGCTATTACAGTAGAGTCTCACTTATCCAATGTAAATGGGCCGGCAGAACGTTGGATAAGCAAATATGTTGGATAATAAGGAGAGATTAAGGAAAAGCCTATTAAACATCAAATTAGGTTATGATTTTACAAATTAAGCACCAAAACATCATGTTATACAACAAATTTGACAGAAAAAGTAGTTCGATACACAATAATGCTATGTAATAATTACTGTATTTACGAATTTAGCACCAAAATATCACAATGTATTAAAAACACTGACTACAAAAATGCGTTGGATAATCCAGAACATTGGATAAGCGAGTGTTGGATAAGTGAGACTCTACTGTACTATTACCAGTTACTATTACCTTGCCATTTATAGGCACATGTGGCTATAGCTGGAGTAAAATCTTGCTCCTTCCCCTCACAAGCTTTATTTCATTATTTACTAGAGAGACATACTTTTGCTATCCAGCACCAAAGGTTTATATTACTCCTGCCTGTAGATTTTCCTCTAGCCTTGTGTTACTCCAACCTTTACAATTTGTAGATTTATAATTTGTAGTAATTGTGGCATTTTCAAAAATATCACTATAAGGAAAACTTTTGAAAATATAGCAAGAAACAGAAAATTATTGTTACTGACATTTGAAATGTTTACCCAGCCTAATTAGCATGCTATTGTCAGCTCAGATTGACCGAAGACGATTGTGGCATAAACTCAAATTAGGTATACCACCTGAAGTTCCCAGTGAGTCACAATCCAGGTAAGATTTAACTAAACAGTCCCATGAGTGCAATTAAACAACAGGTGATCTCCGTAGTTTAATTAAAAATGCATCACTGATTTCAGATAGTCTAAATAAAACATCCCATACACAAACAGCTTAAGAGGGCAATAACAAATGGTAAATATTTAAATATACGCCATACAGTTTATTCCTTATTCCTTAAGGGGAGATGTTGAAAAAGGGTTAATTTAGTACAGCTGGTGTTTGAAATATGCCATTGACCGGGATGGGGAGGGAGGTGTGAGTGTGTGTAAAATTGGCTCCAGAATTCGTACAGCTATTGCATTTCACCACCTATTGCCCCTCTTCTATCACTAACATTTTCATTAAGATGACAGGTATACATTATGTCACTGCAACAAATGACAGCATTGTTGGCTGTTAATAACTATGCTGAGTGGGTATGAAACAGCGACAGAAAAAAGTCCCTGGGGACAAAGCCTCATTGTGATCATTAAACAATTATTGCAACATGAAATTAGACAGCGTTGTCATGCAATAGCTCTGTTTTACTGTGAGGGAAACGAGGGCAGCTCTTTTCAAACATATGGAACAACTCCAAGTAGACTGTGATTTCTTTAAATCTATGGCCGTCTGCAGAAACTAGGTTATCGCAGAGGAACAATGCTATGCAGAATGCTTGCAAATAAAACACCTTAAAGAATAAGATAATTAAGAGTTTTTTCCTGTTAAGCAGGGTTTTTTCCCCAAAATGATAAGTGGACATTCTGTAACTGCATTTCCCCCTTTTATGTTGTTCATAAGAACTGGTGTACTTGAATCAGGGAACTTCAGCAGATTTTTTTTTTCAGTAGTACAAAAGAACTTTTGAAAATAACCAACAACATAATGTTTATATTTGTTTATTTTACATAATTGTGTTTTGAGTATGTATTGGAGCACTTCTATAGAAAAGAAACATAATGTGTAAATCAGAAGCATAAATTTCAGGAAGGCATATTTTAAAATAATAATTTAATAATCAAATAGAATATGTAATTTTCCTTCAGTTAAATCCATTATCAACTTTTTACCCCTTTTTTTGCTAAAAGGCAAATGAATCCACAGCATTATGGAGCAGTGGAATTATGAAACAGCAGAACTGTCCTATTTCTCAGACAAACAAATCTGTTACGGAAGATTGCTTCATATTATTGTTTGCTCTATATACTGCCTTTCTGCATTCACTGATTGGATTAGCTTGGAATGATGGAAATTGAAGTCCAACATATCTGCAGATCATCTGCCACAGATTTAACTAACCAGATAAAATGAGCATGCAACTATGGTGTCATTTCAGACTTTGAGATACTTATAAGAGGGAAAAAAACTAATAAAATCTATGGGCAGGTTGGTCATGATTTACTTACAGCTCATTAATTTCAATGGATATACTCTAAACTTAACAAACCTAGATTCAAGCCCACACCTCCTTCATTAAACTTTTGTAAAATGCAGGTTCAAGTCCTGAACACTAAGGCCCCTTCTACACAGCTGTACAAAATCCAGATTATCTGCTTTGAACTGGATTATATGGCAGTGTGAAAGGGCCCTGATATAAGAGAAAGGACAGTTAGTAAAGATGTGCTACTATCTGATATTTGAACTAAAAAATATGCCGCTACCAACTTGCCCCAGAAAGGTAAAAAGGTAAAGGTTTTCCACTGAGATTAAATCTAGTTGTGTCCCGACTCTGGATGTTGGTGCTCATCTCCATTTCTAAGCCGAAGAGCCGGCATTGCCTGTAGACAGCTCCAATATCATGTGGCTGGCATGACTGCATGGAGCGTCATTACCTTCCCGCTAGAGTGGTACCTATTGATCTACACACATCTGCATGTTTTCAAACGGCTAGGTCGGCAGAAGCTGGGGCTAACAGTGGGAGCTCACCCTACTCCCTGGATTTGAACCGCCAACTTTCGATCAGCAAGTTCAGTAGCTCAGTGGTTTAACCTGCTGCACCACCAGTGGCTCCTTGCCCCAGAAAAGGGGTCAAAAACTTTCCAAAATATAGAAGAAGATGGAAAGATGATACAGAGAATTGGGGGTGTATCACTCCTTCCATGTCTTTCCTCTTATCAGCTTCTTTTACCCCCTCTCCATCTGTTCTATACAGGCCTTCCTTTCTTTCCCATGCCTCTGCATCAAAAGGTAGTGTGCCACATACTTCATCGTCTTGCTCCTCCCTCCCTGCTTTTAAGGTTTAATGGAACTGCATTACTTCACAAAACTCTCAAATCTTGGTAGCAAAGTAGTTGTGAGTTGGAAACACTCTAAGGAACTAAAGCTGTCTTCTGTCATCTGTAGGCAAGAGTTGAGGGTTATGTGGCCCTCCAGCAATTGTTGGGCTATAACTCCCATCAGCATCAACTATGGAACCCAATGGGCTGTACTTCCCATCGTTTGGAGGGTCACTGCAAGTGTTCATGACCCTTAGACCAGTGTTTCTCAACCTCTGCTCCTCCAGGTGTTTTGGACTTCAGCTCCCACAGTTCCAAACAGCTGGTAAGCTGGCTGGGATTTCTGGGAGCTGAAGTTCAAAACTCCTGGAGGAGAAGAGTTTGAGAAAAACTGCATTAAACATAAGGCCCTTTCATACTACCCAATTGTACTTTAATTACAAAGGTTCCATCCTATGGCATCATGGGATTTATTGAGACATTTGAGCTCTCTGGGTGAAAAAATTAGTCATGAACCAATCTACTGATTTTTAAAGAAACAGCTTCTTTTTTAAAGAAATAATTGTTTATCAGTTCCTACCTTTTTGTCTATAAGCCACCTTGGATCCTGTATAAATTATAAAGCTGGGGTATAAATTAAATAATTAATGTTTGAGTCCTTAACAAATTGCTTAATTTCTGTTATTAGATCTGAAGTGTTTCACAATACTGGTACAGTAGTCTCACTTATCCAACATAAACGGGCCGGCAGAAATGTTGGATAATAAGGAGGGATTAAGGAAATGCATATTAAACATAAAATTATGTTATGGTTTTACAAATTAAGCACCAAAACATCATGTGTTACAACAAATCGACAGAAAAAGCAGTTCAATACACAGTAACACAGTAACAAAGCAGTTCAATACACAGTAACGTTGAATTGCTTTTTCTGTATTTACTGTACAGTATTTACGAATTTAGCACCAAAATATTGCAATGTATTGAAAACATTGACTACAAAAACATTGACTACTAAAAATTGATTACAAATAAAGATAGAATTGCTGCCTAGAGAAACAGCTGTGGATCCGGGCAGGAGGTAGACTGCGTTGTATAATACAGAAGATTGGATAAGCGAAGGTTGGATAAGGGAAACACTACTGTATATTTAACAAAAGGAGGAGGAGGAGGAGAGGCAGCCTCACTTTCTAAGACAGGGTTTAAATCCTTTATAATCCTCCAAGACAGCTGCTCACTGCAACCCCAGGTAGCATAGCCAATGGTAAGGAATGCTGGGAGTTGCAATACAACTACATCTGGAGAGCCACACAAATTCCACTCTGTTCTAAAAGGAAAAGTTAAGTCAGAAAACCTGTGTGGCCCAACATATTGACAGGCCCTTATAACAGTTCCTACTTGCATAAATATCCCAAATACAGTAGAGTCTCACTTATCCAACATTCACTTATCCAACGTTCTGGATTATCCAATGCATTTTTGTAGTCAATGTTTTCAATACATCATGATATTTTTGTGCTAAATTCGTAAATACAGTAATTACTACTTGCATCACTGCATATTGAACTACTTTTTCTGTCAAATTTGTTGTATAATATGATGTTTTGGTGGTTAATTTATAAAATCATAACCTAATTTGATGTTTAATAGGCTTCTCCTTAATCTCTCCTTATTATCCAACATATTCACTTATCCAACGTTCTGCCGGCCCGTTTATGTTGGATAAGTGAGACTCTACTGTATAACTATTTTGCTTTTGGTGTATTTGAATTTCAATTCACTTGTTATTTTATGCAATTATATTTAAAATTAATAGTAAAGACACAATGACTTGAAGGAGTATTGGTCCCCTAGACATTGTTGGATTCCAGCTTTTATCTTCCTGAACAAATGGGCAGAGATGATGGGAGCCACACTTCACTAATATTAAAAGAGCTGCAGGTTCCACACCACTCCTTAAGGGAAATGATCTAGGAAAGCAGAATGAATCTTTGTAAGAAAAACATTATTCTGGAGTTTTGTTTGGGTTTAATTACATTATTTTGTTTGAGACAGCGTAACCTCGTAGCAATGAAATGGCTCTGCCCCAAAATAGAAAAAAAAAGGCACGAGGGAGGGAGAGATCTTACAATGTTGTGGCTGGAACTGGCTTGATGTAAACTCTGAAAATTACCATTCAGCTACTAATTAACCTGGTACAAATCCATTCTTTACATACAAAGTGTTGCATTATCAAGACATGCTGTGAAATTCTTCAGATTTTTGCTCATGTGGTGTTTGTAATGTATTTCAAATTTGTACTACAATTGTACATCTGTTAAATAATCTCAAGAATTGCTCTCTAACTTAATTTGCGAATAGATTCTCACCCATATATTAAAAAGTCTACCTATCTCTTCTTCCTTTTCTAATTTTGTGTTTGGTCATCAAGTTAGATTTGTTTTCATACTTTTCAGAAACAATTGTAATGAATTGGTGGCAGTTGCCTGGGTAGTGTAGAATGGATAGGAGGGCTTGCAAAATTAGAATATGCCAAAACATCTCTTTCCTCTGATTAGCCTGTTGAAGTCTTTGTTAAACCCCTGTCTAATTAAATAAAAATATTAATGGCATCAATGAAATAAACATTTTTAGATAGAGTGGAAAATTATATATTCATGATCTGCAGGTGCATATAAGGTTACAGAAGCAAACAGAAGCTGCTCACCTCTACCTCTTCAAATAACATTGGCTCCTTAATCCTAATGAACTTAGCAACATCTCCCCAATACTGCAAAAAACCACAAATTCAGAATGTGCCAAGAGAAAATAATTCACATTCAACAGTTTTCTTGCACAAATGTCAACTATTTTCAATAGCACCTATTAAGAAATACAAATAATATATATAAATGGAAGCCCACAGAAAAAAGAGCTTCTAAAACACACTGAAGCATGAACAAAGTATGTTTCCTTAACTGCTAAACAACAAGTCACACCCATCCACCCCAACACTAACAAGATTTCTGGCTGACCCTGTTGTTTTTCACAAATATAGCCAGAAAGCTTGGGCTTAAGGGGAATCTGAAAGTTTTGCCCTAAGGAATCCTGGGATTTATAGTTTGGTGAGGTATTTAACATTTGTTGCTATTAAATTCAAGTCCACATTCTCAAATTCTCTGTCAAACCAAAAGTAAATGAGGAACGTAATTTTTGAAAGAACACATGGCAGTCAAACCTTCTTAATGCCAAATAAATTGGTTTTTGAAATGTCGGGGTTCTTAAAGAAAGTCCTTTTGTTCCAGTTTCTGTTTTTGTTGTTCAGCATATGGAAGATGCTCTAATTGTAGAGAACCAAGACTCAGAGATTACCCACTTTTAAACAAGGAAACTTTCAGTAGGTGAGACTTAAGTCTGCACACAGGAAAAGAAGAATAAGGGTCCTTCTATTAAAAATAAAGCATAATTCTGGCAGAGATAATGACTTAAGGCTTAATGTAAATCATTGCAGAACTCCAACTTCTGTTTTCATAGGGCTTCCTTTCAAAATGTTGCTGGTTTCGCATGCACCGCAGACCCCTGTTCAGCATCTCGCTGCCATGGCGTTTTTCTGCCTTGACAATTCACTTCCGCGAACAGGCATGCAGCCAACTCAAATGAGACCCAGCGCGGTGAAAAGCCCTTCAGGTAAACAGTGTGATAAGCTAAACTGCAAAAACTAGGCAATGTTTTTGGACTATGAGGCAGTTGCTATGGAGACAGTTGCTAATTAACTGCATTCAGCCAAGAGAACAAAGGGGTTTAAGGGCAGACAGGACTTGGTATCTTAGAGGGAGCAATGTATAATATCTTATGCAATCTGCACATCTCTCATATGTGAAATACCTGAGCCTCTGCTTCAGAGGCCAAAATACCTCGAGGAACACTTGAAGACTTCCTTCAAGTTCTGCCAGATGTGCCTCATGGGCAGCAGTTACCCATCAAAATATTGTAAGCCTCAAACAAAAATGCATTTAGGTCAGGAGTGTTTGAGACATTATTTAGGTTCATTTCAAAGCAAGATCTTGCTCTTTCACAAAAACTGATGAAAATGTTTCCTCTGGGACCAATAAAGTAGTAATCCCAAAAGTCATTAATGTAAAATCCCAGTTATAAAAAATTATAGTACTGTCTTTGATGAGGCTTTCACTTATATTTTGGGGATGGAAACTGTTAGCCTTGAACAGAAGACAGAAATATTTAAAGGTCAAAAATAATATTGATAGTAATTTGTATTTGCCCATAGGAAACCAAGACTCAAATCTGTGTTCATCCATGATGTGTCAGAGGGTCAATGGGCCCTTACAACACAACACAACACAAACATAGCAGTATGATTCAAGCTTAACTGTGAAATTACCTTTAGACATGAGAGTTGGGGAAAAAGCAGTGATATTTGGTGGTTTGTATTCCATGCGGCAGTGAATACACTCTACATTTTATTTTTAACTTTAAAAGAGATATACAAAGTGTTGAACTTATTTTGGAGACAGGGTTAGAAAGGTGGGCTCTCACTTTTAAAGGGACCAAAATGTAATGTGGATTCAGCATGTCATGGACAGCCACCATTACAAGATAATGGATGATGAAGCGACTTTGAAACTTGAAGCATTTTGATCTGTTTGCTTGCCGGGTTTTGGAAAAACACCAAACTATGAGGACACAAGACAAGAACTCTCTATCTAATCCAATGGTTCTCAACCTGTGGGTCCCCAGGTGTTTTGGCCTACAACTTCCGGAAATACCAGCCAGTTTACCATCTGTTAGAATTTTGAGAGTTGAAGGTCAAAACATCTGGGGACCCATAATTTGAGAACTACTGATCTAATCAGTAGCACTCCTTGTGTTCTTCAGGAATGGTTGGAGACTTAAAAATGTGGATGGTGGTGTATACCACTCTGCTTAACTATTTTCAACACTGCCAGTATTTGGCTCCACTCATTTAAAGTACCTCCTATCAGTTCATTAGTGGAACCTACTCTTCTTAGTAAGAGAGCCAAGTGGAACCAACGGAGTCAGAAGCAATCTACCTCTAACAAATGATTCTAGAGAACACATCAAAGGTCTTCAATTTTATTTCTCCTGTATATCTCTAGAAGCTCTTACTGCTGAAGAGGATGATTCATGATAAACCTTTCCTTGATTTAGCAGGGATCGTCTAACTTGTAATGCAACCATCTACTCACATTGCTATTTTCGATCTGTTAGTTGGGCGGCGTGCTGGGCTGAAATTCAGGAGCTCACCCTGACCCGGCTTTACCACTGCTGGTTAATCACCAGCACCAGCTGCAGTAAATCTTGCCAACCAAACGGTTGACAGTTCAAAGCTGGGTCAGGCTAAGCTCCTGACCTTCAGCCGAGCTTCGCCCGTCAACCTAGCAGATCAAAAACAGCAATGTGAGTAGATGAATAGGAACTGCATTAAGCGGGGAGTTATCTTAGGCATGGCATTTCGAAGGAAAGTTTACGAACAAAGAAAGCTCTTCGGCAAGGAGATGGAGCAACAGCACCCCCATCGCCGGAATCGAGCACAGCCTCCAAAGATGCTGAAGGATGAGAAAAAGCCTATATTTATTTTCCTCTATCTGTTGTCTGTCTTGTCACTGTATAATAGGCACTGAATGTTTACCATATATGTGTTCTGTGATCTGCCCTGAGTCTCCTTTGGGGCGAGAAAGGCAGAATATAAATACTGTAAATAAATAAACTATCCAACCTCAAATTACCACTCATATGCCCCAAATGTACTAAAATATCTCTTTTAAAAAATATTACCACAGCTCTGTGTCTTTGGGTTTCTCTGTTTAGCAAAAATGGAAAAGTTACTGCAGTTCTCAGAATCACTCAGGCAACATGGCCAGTGCTCAAGATTGATGGGAATTTGAGGAGTCACAATCCAAAAATGTAACTTTTCTATGTTCTGGGAGGGGAAAAGGGAATCTGAGACATGGTGAGACCAGACATTGCCAATCCAGCCTACCTCTTCATAAAATCTAATTTACCTTGTTTATCACTAAAATAAATCCATAGACAGCTGTAGTTCCATCAGTAGACAATATGACTTCCTTCTGACCCTATCCATAGCCAGAAAAAGAGGGGCTGTGGGAAGGTTGAAACAATGAAAACAGTCAGATTTCGTGTCCCATTGTGCTTATGTTTGTTTTCAAATGTTTCAGAGTTGAAAACGACCTTTCATTTGTAGCTCTTGGCACTGGCGATGTTACAGAAATCTGAAGAAATTTTTTCACAGACAAGTTTGCTTCCAGTGCAGTTGATGGTTTTTCTGCAGTGTGACTAAATTAACAAAATTTAGTTGAGAAAGTGATGAAGTTCTGGAGGAACTCTAATTTTTGCTTCTCATAGACTTAGTATGGGGATTTGGTTAATCAGTTAAAATTCATAAGTAAACCAGTTTTTTTTGTTTAACCTGAACCCGTAAACACCCCCACCCCCACCCCCTTGGCTATGGGCTTGGCCAGAGCTGCGCAAAAGACTTTCCCTTCTTCTTCTTCTACATTTGTTCAGTCGTTTCCAACTCTTTGTGACCTCATGGACCAGTCTATGCCAGAGCTCCCTGTCAGCCATCGCTTCTCCCAGTTCCTTCAAGTTCGAGCCAGTCACTTTAAGGATACCATCCATCCTCTTGCCCTTGGTCGGCCTCTCTTCCTTTTTCCTTCCATTTTCCCCAGCATCATGATCTTTTCCAAGCTTTCCTGTCTTCTCATGATGTGGCCAAAATACTTCAACTTTGCCTCCAATACCTTTCCCTCCAGTGAGCAGTCAGGCAATATTTCCTGGAGGATGGACTGGTTGGATCTTCTTGCGGCCCAAGGCAGTCTCAGGATTTTCCTCCAGCACCAACGTTCAAAGGCATCTATCTTCCTGCGTGGGAGGCGGGGCCAGGGCACGCTGGGTGGAAGGCGGGGCCAGGGTTGGCCCCGCCTCCCATGCTATTCGCCCTGGCCCCGCCTCCCACACAGCGTGGGAGGCGCGGCCAGGGTTGGAAAGAGGGAGGCTTCGCCGCCCGGGGAGGGGAGGAGGGGATGCCTCCTCCCCTCCCCGGGCGGCGAAAGAAACAGGCTTCGCCGCCCGGGGAGGGAAGGAGGGGATGCCTCCTCCTCCCCTCCCCGGGCGGCGAAAAAAGCAGGCTTCGCCGCCCGGGGAGGGAAGGAGGGGATGCCTCCTCCTCCCCTCCCCGGGCGGCAAAAGAAGCAGGCTTCGCTGCCCGGGGAGGGAAGGAGGGGATGCCTCCTCCTCCCCTCCCCGGGCGGCAAAAGAAGCAGGCTTCGCCGCCCGGGGAGGGAAGGAGGGGATGCCTCCTCCCCTCCCCGGGCGGCGAAAGAAGCAGGCTTCGCCGCCCGGGGAGGGGAGGAGGGGATCCCTCCTCCCCTTCCCGGGCGGCGAAAGAGGGAGCCACAAGGCCAGGGCGCACTGGTCGGGCGGCGGGGCACCGTCAGAGCGGTGCCCCGCCTCCCTCCCAGCCTGACGGCGCCCCCCGGGACCTGCGCCCGAGGCGGCGGCGTCACGTGGCCTCTATGGTGGGGCCGGCCCTGATAGGTTACTATGGGGAATACAACTGCTTTGACTATGTGGACCTTCCTTGCTTTGCAGACTATGCGGGCATTCCCTATTGTCAGAACCCTGCTACTAGAGCCTGGATGTGGCTCTGAGTTTCAGGGTCACTGACATTGATAAGACACCTGCGTCCCAGGACTCGGAGGAGAAACGGCTGATGGACTTGGCGGGGAATTTGCGCGGGGTTTTACTGAGCGGGAAGAGACTGTTCAAATGAGGGGGAGGGTATATAAAGGAGGGTTGGCCGGAGCCTCCCATTCTTGGCTTTTCTGATGTTCATGTTTCCTACAGTAAAAGTTCCTGGTGATACCACAAAGAGTCTCGTGTGTTCATTCAGGAGCGGCTGTGGTGAGCTGACACTAAGCCAAGAATACGGACACCATCCCGCTGTAGCGGTGAGGTGTAACATGCAAGTGGAGGATGAAGAGCTCTTGGGCGCCGGAGGAGGAAGGTCGGAAAGGGCCACTCCCGAGACGGACGCTGAGTTCCACCAGCTGGCGGCCCTGGCGTCATCCACCGCTTATGCCCAGCCAAATGGTGTAACCCAGAGGCGCGGAGTGGTGCGGGGAGATAGCACCGGAGGAGAGGAAGGTTCACCTTCCCCAGGCCCGCAAAAGATGGTGTTTCTGGAGGAGAGGATGTCGGCGATGGAGACCACCCTGGCAGTGATGTCGAGGGCGATGGAGCGCCTGGCGGTTTTGGCGGAGCCGGAGCGAGGAAGGGAACTCCGGGCTAGCTCAATGTGGGACGTGAGCATGGGAAGCAGCCAGGGCTTTGCAGACCTCCCAGCACCGAAGGGAAGGGAAATGCGAAAGGAGCCCGGTGCCCGGCCCAAGATCCAAACGAGCCTGACGCGGGTGGAGGAGAGTGACGACGAAGGGGAAAAGCCTCCGAGAATCCCGGCTACGCTCCCAACTGAGACCCTGGTGCCCCTGGCGAATGCCGGGCGTGGCACAGGACAAAGGGAAGCAGCAGCGGGGCCCACTGGCCCGCAAGGGGGCTTGCGACGGGCGGAGGATTGGGGATTGCCACCACAAGGACCCCTACCGAGACGAGAGGAACTAAGGATCGAGTTTGGGGGAGAGTCCTCTGAACTGGATTTTTTCCTGACCACGGTGAGGGGCTATATGGAGGACAATGCCCACACTTTTAGAACGGAATCCAGCCGAGTACGGGCCATTGGTGCAGTGTTGAAGAGGGGAGCGGCCAGCTGGTACGTTCAACTACATGCGCGGCGCGACCCATGTCTGGGGTCACTCCGACGCTTTATGGGGGCCCTGGAGACCCGTTTCCGAGATCCACTGGAGCAGATCCGGGCGAGGGAGGAGTTGAAGACCGTCTCCCAGGGGCAGAGGTCGGTATCTGAGTATGCGGAGGAGTTCCAATGCCTCGCTGAAAAGGTGCCGGAATGGTCTGCAGTGACAAAGATAGAACTCTTCAAAGAGGGGCTCAGGCGGGAGATCCTCTCCTGGGCGGTGCACCGTGATGAGCCTGACACACTGCGCGGATGGATTCAGCTGGCGGGGCGCATCGAGACATCGCTGGCCCAGGCGAGGAGGCACCGAGGAGGGCTACAGCAGCGGCCGCAGATGAAAGAGGGGAGCCGGAAGGAGGGATCAACCCCAGCCGGGAGGAGAACGGAGCCGACAGGGAACGTGAGCACCAGCAGGAGGGGCTGCTTCGTGTGCGGCCGTTTGGGCCACAGGGCTGCCGAGTGCTGGCAGAGAAAAGGGGAAGGCGGAGGCCCGCCCAAACCAAGAGCCGCGGCAGGGAAACGCGCCGAAGAAGAACCACCGATGAGGCACCACTCGGGGGGGTTGGTAAGTCAGGACAAAGCCATGATAGTGGTCCCCATTCAGCTGGAAAGTGGCAGCAAACAAGCCACCTGCAAAGCATTTGTGGATTGTGGATGTTCCAGGAACATCATCTCCCCTGAATTAGCCGAGGGATTGGGATGCGAAAGAACGAACCTAGAATCCCCAATAGCTTTCTCGCAGTTGGACGGATCCACAGCATCGGGATCATTAGCTAAGTACAGTGCCGAAGATGTAAAGTGTAAGATAGGGAGTTGGGAAGGAAAGGTGTCATTTGTGATATCACAAATAGCCAGCTATAATGTTATACTAGGCATGCCATGGCTGGGGCAGGCCAACCCGCAAATCAACTGGGAGGATAAGAGCATGATTTTCAGGATGAAGTTGGAAGGAGGGAGCCAGGAAGTGGAAAGGGAGCCGGGGAAAAGGGGGGAGGAAGACTCTATCAGGATAGCAGAACTGGCAGATAAATTACCCCCAGAGTATCGGGATTTTGTGGACGTATTTGATGAGAAGGAAGCAGACAGTTTCCCACCGAAGCGGAGAGTTGAAGTGAAGATAGAGCTAGTCCCAGGAGCAGAGCTTCCTAAGGCAAAAATATACCCAATGTCGGCTAGGGAAAAGGAGGAACTGAGAAAATACATTGATAAAAACCTAGCGAGGGGTTTCATAGAGCCCTCAAATTCCCCTCTAGGGGCGCCTGTGTTGTTCAGGCGCAAAAAGGACCAAACGCTGAGGCTCTGCATTGACTACAGGGGCCTGAATGCAATCAGTTCTGGAAATAAATACCCCCTACCTTTAGTGAAGGACTTGATCGCCCAGTTATCGGAGGGACAGATATTCACTAAATTGGACTTAATTGAAGCGTACCATAAATTGCAGATTAAACCAGAGGACAGGTGGAAGACGGCCTTCTCCTGTGCATTCGGATTATTCAATTATCGTGTGCTCCCTTTCGGTTTGTGCGGCGGAGGCGCCGCGTTCATGCAATTAATCAACGAAGTGTTGCATCCATTGTTGTACAAGGGAGTCTTTGTTTTTTTAGATGACATATTGTTAGTATCTCGGACTAAGGAGCAACACATAGAACTAGTCAGGGAAGTCCTGCAAAAGTTGAGAGAAGCGAAACTGTATGCGAAGCTTGCCAAGTGCGAGTTCAATAAAGACCAGATAGACTTTCTGGGGTATAGGATTTCATCCCAGGGAGTGGCGATGGACCCTGCGAAGGTAGAAGACGTGAGGGGGTGGGAAGCCCCCAAAACACGGAAGCAGCTGCAATCCTTCCTAGGGTTCGCAAACTTCTATAGAACATTTATCAAGGACTTTGCGCGCCTCACTTTGCCATTAACGGATTTGTTAAAGACTAAAGGCAGGGGAGAAACAGCCAAAGTGAAGGCCCCAGGGGCCAAACTGACCTGGACAATAGAATGCCAGGAAGCTTTCGAAGCCCTTAAAAAGCGTTTTACGGAGGAGCCTGTCCTACAGCACCCTGATATGTCGAAAGCCTTTGTATTACATTGCGATGCGTCAAACCGGGCATATGGGGCAGTTCTGCTACAGAAAGACGAGGGGGGGAACCTGAAGCCATGTGGCTATCTGTCAAAAAAGTTTAGCGATACAGAAAAAAACTGGCCGATTTGGGAGAGAGAAGCCTTAGCGATTCTAAAAGCACTAGAGTGCTGGAGACACTTCCTGGAAGGAAGTGGAACACCGTTTGAGGTGTGGACTGACCATAGAAATTTACAGTATCTAAGATCCCCTCGTAAACTATCAGCGAAGCAAATTAGATGGGCCCAATATTTCAGCCGTTTTGATTTCAAACTCAGATTCTTCCAGGGGAAACATAATATACTCGCTGACGCTCTCTCTCGAATGCCTCAGCACGGGGGAGGAATTCAGGAATCTGAAGGGAGTATTTTTCTTGATAAGCAATGGGGCCTGGCAGTACTAACTCGAGCACAAGCGGCCAAAGAAAACAAACGTACTGCCATTTCCACGGGGGGAGGAGAAATATGGGAGGAAGAGTTGAAGCGAGCGTATGGAATGGACAAATGGTTACAAACAAACAAAGAAAAGGGAGAATTGTGTGGGGATTTGGTATTTGTAAATAAGAAATTGTATATTCCTGAATGTTTAAGACGAGAAATGTTAAGGAAGTACCATGATAACAAGGGTGCGGGTCATCTAGGCCCCACCAGGACTATTAAACTGTTGGCCAAACAATGCTGGTGGCCCGGAATGAGGAAAGACACCAGGGGGTACGTCACGCAGTGTGAATTATGTGCAGAGGGAAAAACACCACCGGGGAAGCCCCAGGGGCTATTGCAGAAGGTGGTGGAGCCCATGAGGCCATGGGAATGCGTAGCCATGGATTTTGTAGGCGAACTACCCCCCAGCAGAGGCCACAGATACATTTGGACAATATTGGACCTATTCTCAAAACAGGCACACTTTGTGGCTCTGCCAAAACTTCCTTCAGCTGAAAAACTTGCTGATTTGTATGTGAAGCATGTATATCGCCTACATGGGTGTCCCGACAAGATAATTAGTGACCGGGGAGTCCAATTTACTGCAAAATTTTGGGGAAAATTCTTACAGCTGTTAGGAGCAGAAAGGAACCTGAGCTCGGCCTTTCATCCCGCGACCAACGGGGGGGTCGAACGTACCCAACAGACACTGTGCCAATTCTTAAGGATGTACACCAATTATAGACAGGATGATTGGGCGGACCTTCTTCCGTTTGCTGAGATGGCTTTTAACGGGGCCGTACATTCGGCCACAGGTCGTGCCCCATTCGAAATAGTATACGGACAGGAGGTGGCACCTTTCCCCAGGCTACCCGAGTGGAAGGAAGGGGAGGGCCAGACCGACGAGGAATGGCCGGCCAAAATCAAGCAAGGGTGGCAAACCGTGGTAGAGGCATTGCGGGAAACACAAAAGAAGTACAAGCTCTTTGCGGATCGTAGGCGCCGAGAGGGGGACAAATTGGGCGAAGGAGATCTGGTTTGGCTGAGCACAAAAAACCTGAAATTGGGGTTCCCATCCAAGAAATTGGCTCCACGCTATATAGGGCCATTCAGGGTAGCAAAAAGAATAAACGAAGTGACCTATGAGCTGAGGCTACCAAAGGACCTAGGAAAGGTACACCCGGTATTCCATTGCAGCCTGTTAAAAAAGTATAAAGGAACTCTGGACAGCGGAGAACAATAGTTGTGTTTAATCTTTTCCTTCCAGGACGAAGGGGAGGAGGACGCCATGTCAGAACCCTGCTACTAGAGCCTGGATGTGGCTCTGAGTTTCAGGGTCACTGACATTGATAAGACACCTGCGTCCCAGGACTCGGAGGAGAAACGGCTGATGGACTTGGCGGGGAATTTGCGCGGGGTTTTACTGAGCGGGAAGAGACTGTTCAAATGAGGGGGAGGGTATATAAAGGAGGGTTGGCCGGAGCCTCCCATTCTTGGCTTTTCTGATGTTCATGTTTCCTACAGTAAAAGTTCCTGGTGATACCACAAAGAGTCTCGTGTGTTCATTCAGGAGCGGCTGTGGTGAGCTGACACCCTATGCATACAATTTTAAGATAAAGAATCATTGGCTTGTGATACTTATTTTCTACTGTAAATACAACACTTCCTTGTGAAACATTTTCAAGTTGGACTGTGATCCAAGTCTGTATTTTCGGAGAGAGGTCAACATGACTTTCTGGCTTTAGGTTAGGAACTTACAAGACAGTAAGGGGGGGGGGGTGTCTCTCTGCCCATTCCACTGAAAACATCACACTCTGTCATACACCATCCTTCTGAAATGGTCATGTTTCTAGTCCAAAAAGGTACAGAACTGTTTCTATGGGCATGAGCACCAAACCCATCACACTCATGCACCCAGCTTGACAGAATACCTTCTGACAAACTGCACGTTCTTATAATATCCAAACCAAAACATTGGTTTGCTAAAAAAAATATGGATGAACCTTGGTTTGCAGTCCTAGCTAGCAAGAGGAGCCTAAACCACCTTTTCACAATTTATTTTATTGGAAAACTGCCTAGTTCACTGTTCATACTTTGTCTGACAAATCAGGATGTACTGGAATAGAAATGTTGCACTTGAACCAGAAAACTATAGGAACATGTAGCAATGAGGCCTCCTTTCTAGCCAACTGTATCATGTTTGCATTTAAGAAAAACATTCCCATCCTCTTCTCCACAAAATTGTCTTATTTCCCTTCCTAATACAGGTCAATAAAATATTTAGTTACCTTGTTCTGTAAATCTCTTAACTGTAATACTTGGAAGACCAGCTATCTATAAATACTATGCTTTCTGCAACTAACGGTATGATAAGAAAGCAGAGAAATTATCCTCAGTGGGAGGCAAATGATGCCTGGATTAGTTCAATCTAAAACTGAACAGACCTTTAACATATATTTTGGATATCCCAGAGAGACATATTAATGCTCACAGTTTCCCAGCTAAACCAAAATGATAATAGTTGTCATGTGTGTTTTCCCAGAAGTATAATAAAGGAAGAATGCTCTATGATCATTCAGTTCATTGCCATTATGGGTGATGTCCAAGTAGCTAAAGGAAGCAACCTGCTTCCCTTAAGGCCTTAAGCCTATGACCCAGCCAATCATGGGCTGAGCTTTTTCCTCTGTGAAGGGCCCAAAAGAGACTGTGCTGTATCTGAAGGTCTATATTTCCCAATATGAGCCAGCCTGTGTTTTAAGAGTTTCAGAGAAGTATATTTCTTGGGGAAATTAAATAAGACCCTCCCAGCAGCTGCTCCCAGGTTATAGTATTCCTCATTCAAAGTTGGCTAGCCTAAAGCTCACTATTTGCCTGCCTTCTTTTTTTGCACACAAAGACTCTCCCATTCAGGAACATTTTTTTTTAATTTGGTACTTGTTTTAAATGATAATTTGTTTGACTGTGCTTTTAAATACAGATTTCTGTGTTTTTGAAAGTATAAATTATCCCCTTGTATAATTAATGACATCATACAAAGGAATAAAATGTTATTAAGAAAAAGCAGACAACTGCCTAAATTATCTAGATGAAAATTTTAATTTTGTAAACATGTAGCTCCTTAATGAGGTCTTTGATTCCAAGTGGGCCAGTATAGGTGACCTTATATGTCCAATCAGTTCTGAGCTGGTGAGATATAGTACATAGTATATTGCACTTGAAGTGGTAAAGCTTCAATTCAAATCCCTGCTTAGAGTTGAGGAACCCAGAGTTGCCAAAATGAAGTTACTCATTCTCTCTCTCAGCCTAAAATCCAACATAAAATTGATGTGAGGATAAAATTGCAGGGGTGTCTGGAGAGACTGCCCACAACTCTGATGTCCTCAGGAGAAGGACAAAGAGCAATGTGGTAAATTATCATACACATAATACAGTGCTACATACTGAACAATCAGAGCTTTGCAAAGTATGTTTAGACAGATTTGTGTACAGTAACATATCCACCAGCTATCACCAGAAAGGCCCATCACTGAGCCATATTTTGTGACTGTTGCTGTGAGACAGAAATTGCAAGACTACTTATTTTGCAATGATTGCAATAACAGTTGGATAGACATGCAACCCAATACCTCACATCTGGCATTTCATCTCCTCCCATACCACTTTTGGATTTAGATAGACTTGTCCTTAATACCGTGCAAACTTTATGACTTGTGTTTTTTATAGAGGTAGTAATGAAAGGAGAACTTCACTGAGTTAAAACAAAGAGGAAAACACTCTACATTTAGCAGGAAATAGAAAACATAGGTTTATTTAAAGATCTCGCCTCCTCACCTGTTTTAAAGGCTTTCCTTTAAAATAGGTGAGGAGGAGAGATCTTTCAATTTTCACAATGCCTCAAATCCATAATTAAACATTTGGCTTTCTCAAGAGTAACATTTTTGTTTGAGGAATAGAAACATGATCACGGAGTTCAATAGTCAGGTATAAAATAAACATTGCAAGGAGTTTGTTCCTTTTCTGTATTAACATTTTCATAAACACACATTCTCTTTTTGATGTATCTTAAAGGTCCAAATACTTGATGGATGCAAGCTTAGGAATGAAATATATTATACCTTTTCATTTCATTGATTGAGAAGTAAGGTCAAGGAAAACTTGTCTTCAATTGTTAACTACAGCAGAACAATCCTTACCTAAAATCTGATTATCAAAGCCCTACAAGATTATCTCTCCCACCTATAGCTGTAAAATCATGCATATATCTTTCTCTTGGTTGCTGTGAGTTTTCCAGGCTGTATGGCCATGTTCCAGAAGCATTCTCTCCTGATGCTTCACCCACATCTATGGCAGACATCCTCAGAGGTTGTGAGGTATATTGGAAACTAGACAAGGGAGGTTGCCTCTTCAAAGGTTGCTTCCTCAAAGATTGGAAACTAAGCTAGTGAGGTTTATATATTTGTGGAGGGTCCAGGGTAGGAGAAAGAACTCCAACAGACAAGAGTTCTTTCTCCCACCCTGGACCTTCCACAGATATATAAACCCCACTTGCATAGTTTTCCAACAGACCTCACAACCTCTGAGGATGCCTGCCATAGATGTGGGCAAAATGTCAGGAGAGAATGCTTCTGGAACATGGCCATACAGTCCAGAATATTCACAGCAACCCAGTGATTTTGGCCATGAAAGCCTTCAGTAACACATTTTTCTCTTATTTATATTCTGCAAGTTCATATGGTTTTGATACACTTCCTGCCACAACACTCATCTATAATTCCTTAGCACATGCAAACTACAAATCAAATATTTTTAATGAATAAACAAATAATGGGAACACACACATATTGGAATGAAGCAACTTTTCAGTCATGTAAAACTAACTTTGAGGAAGCTAATGATGAGTGAAGGCCTCATTTTAAAATACTGAAAATTTTGAAGTCTTCATGCTTCCTAGCTTTTCCTGAGACATGTGCAGGCAAGCATCCCATCAATAAGCAAGTTCACAGGAGTCACTAGAAAAAAACTAAACTGACAACAAAAAAGGCCAACAATTTGAGTGAACTACATACAGATAAGCCAAGTGTTATTGTGTGTCAAAAACACAAAACCTTAACTACTGGATTTTATGAATGAGTTAAACATTTTTTAAAATGAAAATGTACTGTACTTTAATCAATACTGCTCTTGATGTAAAGAATTATATCTGTAAAAGATTATTTCATACAGGAAAAGCAGCTTTGACAACTTGATTTAAGAGATGCAGTGCTATTCCCGAAGTTGCTTACGTATTTTGTTAATTAATGGCTTGGGAATTGCTAGCAATTACGAGTCACTTACTTCTTACTTCTGGGCATAAAAATACGAAATGCTTTCATATTGACTGTATAAGTAAAGTATGATCCCACTTTTATAAAATAATACAACGGACTGGATGTCAGGGCAATACATTTTTAGATAGTTTTTTTTGGGGGGGGGGGGCTTATTTCCATACAATTTCCATGATATGGAACTGAACACACACAAACCTTGTAGTGTAATCTATAAAATATTTTCTTAAAGTGTATACATAAGTCTATTTTAGTTCAGTCTGTACTTAGGTTATGTTCAGATCCTTGTCTCTCAATTAATGAAGTAAGGGTAGGGCTCTACTTGTTGTCCTAATCCAAATGTTATATCCCACCCAAAGTCTTCCTCTGATACAACATTGAGTGTAGCTGTCTACAAAGGAAACTGTAGGCATCAATGGAGTGGCTTGGCCACAAGTAAAGTATTAATACCATAAACAACACACAGTGAGGGGTCAGAGGGACCTTGATTTGTTTCAAATATACTTAGGCTAAATCAGTTGGGAATCAGTTAATCAATATCAAGAAATAGACTTCTACATATGTTGTAAGGTCATGGGTGTCATCCTCCATTGGGACGCATAGCTACAAGACATAGTTTTGTTAGCCTTCCTTCCCACCCACCCCAAAACCATTTTTTTCTCAGCGGCTGCCTCAAACCCAGCCATTTTTGATTGATGGAGAGCAGAGGGGAGTGCCACAGAAGTGTATAGCTATCTTCCCAGAGTTAGACACAGTGACAGGCACCCAGAGGGAGCACCAGGGGCTGTTGCAAATGATGCAATGGCTCTACTGGGCCAGGGCTGAGTATTTATTTGCTGCTCGCTCAATTCTCTCATGGAATTGCTGTATTTTGGAGACAGCAGCTGATAAATGGAATTGGATGGAATTTCGGTCAATGTGTCATCAATAGAGATTGTAAGTGCTGCAAAGAGTGCAAAAACAAACAGTCATATTGTGAATCAGACAAAGTGTGATGTTGTGAGTCTGTCCACTGCAATTCATCAACAGGATATCAACCCATACTTCATACACATTTTTTTATTTATCGCGTCAGAAGCAAACAGCGGGAACAGTTGTAATGTAAGTTTAAAACATGGCATGATATGAAATGTCCTTTGACCAGTAGCTGGCCACTTGAAGTGCCTCTGGTGTTGCTGTAAGAAGGTCCTCCATAGTGCATGTGGCAGGGCTCAGACTGCATTGTAATAGATGGTCTGTGGTTTGCTCTTCTCCACACTCGTATATTGTGGACTCTACTTCGTGGCCCCATTTCTTAAGGTTGGCTCTGCATCTCGTGGTGTCAGAGCACAGTCTGTTCAGTGCCTTCCAAGTTACCCAGTCTTCTGTGTGCCCAGGAGGGACTCTCTCATCCTGCGTCAGCCACTGATTGAGGTTCCAATTTTATCCTGCCACTTTTGGACCCTCACTTGCTGAGGTGTTCCTGTGAGGGTAGATCTTAGAAAATTATTTCTTGATTTAAGGTGTTGGCATGCTGGCTGATATCTGAAAAGGGGATGGGCCAGAGATGTCACTGCCTTGGTCCTTTCATTATTGGTTGCTACTTCCCGGCAGATATCATGTGGTGCAATACTGGCTAAACAGTAGACATGTGCATGAAATTCGTTCTTACCATTTCTTCCACGTCTTTCGTGTCTTCTGTTTATTCGGAAGCACGAAACAGAAAGCCCCCCTCCCTACATGAAACTCAGCTCAACACAAAAGCCTGCTTTCATGTGGAACCGAAATTTCATACGCGCACTCTTCTTCTCTTTCTCCTCCTCCCTCCCTCGCACCCACAATGCCCCACATTCACTCATGGGAGTCACGACCAGGCAGCCCCACACCTGGATCTCAGCATCAGGATGGAAGGAACCACCTCCCCTCCGTCCTTTCCAGGTGTGGAGGTGTGGGTGTGGGTGTGTGACTGTGCTGGCACTCAGCTGCAGGCAGGCACTGAGAGGCTAGTGTGCACTTTCCAGTCCTGTCTGCGCCCTGCCACACACACACTTTCTTTCCAGGGAGACTGTGTGTGTGTGTGTGGCGTGGGGCATACAGGCAGGCCTGGAAAGCTTGTACATGCCTCTCAGTGCCTGCCTGCAGCGAGCGCCAGCACAGTCACACACCCCACCACACGTACACACCCCGCCACCCACCACACTTTCCATGTTGAAAGGAGGGAGGGGCAGTGGTTCCTTCCTGCTTCCTTGCTGAGGTCTGGATGTGGGGCTGCCTGGCCATGACTCCCGTGAGTTAATGCGGGGCATTGCGGGTGGGAGGGAGGGAGGGAGGAAGGGAGGAGAAGGAAGAAAAGAAGCAGAGTGCCTGCCAGGCAGCCAAACACCTCAGGAAGGGAAGCCAGTGGGTAGGAAGCCCCCCCCCCCCCATGTGCTGATATTCTGGCTCCCGAAACAAAACAATTGAAAACAACCCTCCCAATTTTGGGAGGCTTTCCGAAAATGGATCAGACCCCGCAATGAAAACCGGAAATGAAATGGGACAAGATTTTACCTGAAAGCACACTACTACTAAATAGTATAATTTCTCTAGTGGTGTGGGGTGTAGATGCCCTGTGATAACACGGCATGTCTCATTAAAAGCCACATCCACTGTTTAAACGTGGTGAGATGCATTTCACACTAGGGAATGCATACTCAGCAGCAAATGTCTTAACTGTGTCTGGTTGTGATCCCCAGGTTGTGCCAGTCAGTTTTCATATGATATTATTTCCACTGCCCACTTTTTGCTTGATAGTCAAACAGTGTTTCTTGTAATTCAGAGCATGGTCCAGGGTAACTCCCAAGTATTTTGGAGTGCTGCAATGCTCCAATGGGATTCCTTTCGACTTGTAGCATGCAACCTCATAAACTATGACTTTAGTATTTTATTTACAGACGAAAATATATGTTCCAGTAGCCTCGGTCATGCAGATATGGACCAGATCAATTCATACTGGAATGGAAGATTCCACTCAAGCCAGAAATGCTTTACCAATCTCCAGGAACTCCCTCAGCCTTAAAGGAGACTGTTAATTGTCTAGATCACCTTTCACCAAATTCATCTGCCAAATACAAAAAATCCCCAAATGCCATTATCATCCCATTCTCCATACTTTGCTTCAGATTTGTTATTCAAAACATATTTCAACCAGAAAATGGAGCAATATCATCTCTACAGTTTTAACTAACAAAGAACCAGTAAAATACTTGTTTATATATTTTATATCGCACCTTGCTTCTAACATGGGTTAAAAGAAAATACAATTAAAATTAAAGCATACCCCAAAGCTCTTTGGAAAACTTTATAACACTGTCATAAACAAATTTCCTATGCTAGCAAATGGTTTGCCATTGTTGTTATTACTATTATTCCACATGGTATCTAAAACATTTATAGCGTTTTGATTTCAGGGTCCTTGGAGAACAATTATGTTATTAGGACCATAAAACTATTATATAAAGTCCTCAGAAACATAGCATGGGTTCAATAAATCCTCAAACACTACAAAGCATTGCTCAGCTTGAAGAAGGAAAACACGAGTTCATCCAGCGACGGCAAGTCAGGATATAAATTCCACTAATCATTTGCAATCCGCCTCCCATGTGAACCTTGATGCCAGCAGCCACAAAATTTTGACAGCACCTTAAATCCAAGCTCAGATAAAATATGTACCTTTAAATGATTAAATTAAAATGATATTTTTTTTAAAAACCAGGTAATGAAGTTCTATTGCACGAACAAAATTGAAATGCACCCTAGACATGCTGCTCACTCTTAGTTTGCATTTAATGTTGAGTAATCAGTTCTGATCCAAGCTGTAGCAAAAATGGCTGTATGTATAAATTTACTGATAACAAGCCTATGGGCTCTGTCAGACTAAGGGGAAAATCGCTACAGATATTTTAATGATCCATCAAAAGGCATCTCATGTGAAAGACACATTTCAAAAGTTAATGAAACACAGGTGGGAGGAAGGGAAGATTTGTGGCCTGGGACCACATTTTAATCATACACACACACACTTTCATACATTCTTTTCCAAGGAATGTCACAGCCACATTTAACTAATTCCCTTTCATTTTTCAATGAGACTTCCACAAGTCATTTAAACAATAAAGAAAAAAGAGGGAGATATCCCAAGATGAAGAATGGAAGCAGAGGGAAGGAAGGAGGGAAACTGTCGTTTTTTGATGGAAATGAAAGTAGAAGGGGGGGGGGATGTGGGGGGCTGAATCCAGCCGGAGAAGAAAGGCCTTGAAAGTTTCTGCCAATAGCAGCTGAGATGCTTCATCACAAGCCTATTTTTCCAGACATTATGTTTCATTTGGCTTCCAGGGTCACATGACAGCTGCAAACTAACGCCTTGAGGTCTGTTTCTGCCTCGCTGTGACACTGACAGGCTGTGAGAGACTCCAACACCACAGAAAGAATTTTCCCCCTTGTTTCCATTACATCATCCAGCCAGAATTGGGGGAGAGGGAGGGGGCACACAGCTGGTGGCAGCTGCAATACCATCTGCTTTCCACTTACAGAGCATGCTACTTTGCTCCACGGATTCCAACTGAACCTTCCTGGGGAAGAGTCTGCCTCTCCAGACAAAACACCCCATTGTGCGAAACATATTTGCAATTGTGGTGGAATAAGTTACTCTCCAGTGCTTAGAAAAGGATTCATCAGGTAAGGATTCCTGACCGCTCACAGCGCCCAGCGGCACAAAGGACAAAATCGCTAAACACTCCGAGATTAGGGGGAATAAAGGGCTGAGCAACAACCTGCCATCTGCTTTCCACAATGTGAGGAGCCAGGGCTAAAACTCTACAGTCAGCAATATATATGTACATATTTGAAAGGGGAGAGATTGGGGGAAGGGAAAAGAAGCTTAAGTCTCTGAAGCCAAAGATTAGCTGGAGCAAGTTGGAAAGAAACAAAAGTAAAAACAACTTATCCGTAGATGGAATAAACATCTAATATATTTATGAAATACTGTCAGCGGATCTGGTAATTTATGGCAGGCCAAGTTGGAAGGAAAGGTTTTGCTGTTGCTCACTGAAATTGACTATGGAAAGTCAAAGAATTTCACAATAAACTTTTTGCAATGAAAAACGTAGTCTATTCTTTCATCTCTTACAAAATTCACTGCCAGCTTGAAAGTTGAAGTAGAAATTTATTTCTAAAAGTGCCTTAAATATTCACTAAATTAAGGTTAAAATAGTGTTTCAAATATGTAATGATTTTGGCAAACACTACAGAAGTAATGTAAACTCTTGTTTTATCAGTTCTAAAAACTGCATAGTCTTTAATAAAATCTGCAACCCACTCATAAATAGAAAAAAAACCCTGAGAAATTTACACACGAGTTTGATCCAGCATGCATTGTGTTGTTGTTTTTTGTTTATTTGTGGCAAAATGGATTTTTTATACTTCTAGAGCAGAAGAAATAACACAATTGTAGTCCCCACCCCGAACTCCCCCCCCCACACACACACACTCACACATATTGACTTCAACTAATGTCAAACTTCTTTTTCAAAATGGCAGGATATCCACAACTTACCATACATTTTGCCTTCATCAGACAATATAATTTTCCTTCGTCCACATGGGGGATATATAGCTAGTGCTTCCTGAAAGCTTTGCTCAATATCTGGGCTCCAGACTCCTTCTGCATCATTATCAATAGGTTTATCTGCTGAATCGCTCATTCTTTCAATGTCCTCGGCAGGACTTTCACTGCCGCTCCAGCTGCTGGGCTCAATGGTGCCGGCTGGGTGCTCCAAGCCTCAGCCTGGAAGTTTCAGCAGAATAAATCTAGAGGAGAGAAACATTAAAACATTCAGCTGAATATTCCCAGACTAGTTGTAGTAATCAGCACCATAAATACACAAATTGTGATTACAGGTTATAAACCTCCAAGCATAGAGAACAACAACAAAAGCTAAATTCCTGAATCGTTGAATCAGGCAAATTATATCCTTTAATTATTTAAGAATAAACAAAATGTTAAAATAACATTAATGTGCTTGGGAGGGAATAATACACCCCAAAAAATTGGACCCCCCTTCCTAACATAAATGTGATGGTTTCTAGAAGATAATGTTTAGTTCCCATTAGATTAAAGATATTGCTATATGTTTAAGTGGCTGTTATATTATTTTAATTCAATCCAGCTGCCTTTGGAGTTTTGACACAAATGGGAAGTCAGCACACCTTTACCTTACTTGGCCTAAGTGAATGGAACAGTTTGTGTACAGAAACAACATGCAGCCAATATTCTACAAGTTATCTCTCAAGAAAAAGGATAACTAGCCAAGATTTTACATCTGTTTCAAAGAAGTGTCCACTGTCCACTATGCAGCAGTGTGTGTGTGTGGGAGGGTATTTCAGGCACTGAATCAAATTAATAAGAAATAATCTAACATGACAGCACCTGGTGAAACCATTTACTCACAAACTCTCTTCAGTGTTGCATTTGAGGTGAATGATTGGCTGATATAAGAGGTGAACTCTAGGCAAAGGAGATGAGGTAGAATATGTTTCTTCCTTTCCTCAAGGAAGGGGATTTTTAAAAAATGAAAGTATTTCTGGACCAACTAATTTGGTATAAGTTATTTGCATAATATGAACCCAGAGAATCATCCAACATATTAAGTACTACAAATCAAAACACCTCTCTCTTTCCAGGATTAGATCTGACCAGGAGGATATGAGAATTGGTCATGTCAGTATGAATAAAGCCCTTACAGTTCTTTGAGCCACTCATTTACACAGATCATAAGCATCACCTGCCCCTCTGCCTCTCCAACTCAGTGCAAGACCCTCACAGATAGAGTTCAGCAGCAACTCTTTCATACTTGCGAGGGGTGTCTAAAGTGCAACTACCAGCCAAAGTAAACTACCCCTGTGGAAATGAGTTATGAACTGAAGAGAGCTTTTAATAAATTCCATATTAGTGTGAATATTGATATGACCGAGAGGGAGGTGGGTTGACAAGGGTGTAAGATTTTGTGTGTCCAACAACTAAATGAATCCCATTAACTTTCCAGAAGGCAACCACTTAGTTAAACACTTTACGTTCAGCATCATCTATCAAAAGGTAAATCCACTTGATAGTATTCTTGAATTTGAAAATGATTACATTTGGTGTTAGGCCAGAGTGTGATGCTTTTTATCTACCAACCAACTTTATTGCATTTTCCCACTTGGAATGATGATTAACAAAATATTCTGGATTGTGTTTTACTATTTTTGAAATAAAAGTAATATTCGTATGTTGGGCACTGTATATTTATGTGGAGACACACACACTGTATTTAGATTTCAAAACAAGATGAAAAGTTTAGAGAGCTACCTGACTGAATCTGCTGCTGAATCTAAAGATAAGCCTAGTTGAATAACTTCGTTACTAAAGCCATGTTAGCTTTGTCCAAAAGGACTTCCTTTGAACCCCTAGCAGAGTGCTAGGAAATGTTTATATTAACAAAAAATTTTCAATTAGCTAATTTAATGTATACTCTAATTTAGATTCTCAACCTAAATATTTATAGGGTGAACAATTTCATGAACACCTTTGCTGTTTTAGTCCAAGTGTGCCTCAGTTAACATATCCTCTGAAAAAAAATTCCTTACAAAGCCTTCTTCTCTCCAGCCAAGTCTACTTTTTTCCTCCTTGTTCTCAATCTAGCTGAATGTTTTGTATCATTGGGAGGGTCTTGAAGGACTGGAGAAACACAGGAATTCAATAGTCAGGATGCAGCACTACATATGCAATAAACAGTGCAATAGAAAGAATGGCATACTTCTCGGCCAGCAACTCGTCTATTCCTTCCTGCAACAGGCAAAGCCCTGCTCAAACCACTACACAACACATTTCTCCTGAAAGAGATTTTCAGGGTTTATATGAAATATTTGGTTCGTAAGTTCACAGAATGAGAAAATAACAATGAATTTGCCACTCAATAAAGGATCTTTCTGTATGTCCAAATGCAACAGTGGAGGAGGTGGTATTCATGCAAGGAAATCATATTGAAAAGAAACATGGTCCTGACTGGTCATTTCTATAATCACACACTGTTAGTTTTGAATAAAACTATTCTTCCCATGTTCTTTTCTTTTAAAAATGTAATGCCAGGAACACTTCTATTTTGTTACTTAGGTAAAAAAAAAATGGAATGCTTCTTTCTGCAGTAATATTTGGGTTTCAAGGTATGAGAAAAGTCTTCCAATAGAAAACAAAATAAGTTGTTAGTAGCAAAATATATCTTATCTGAAATATAACTGCACATATTCTTCTACCTTTTGCGTATTTGTCTTGATCTGGATTTTACACAGTTTATGGACTTTTCACTTTCAGGTCCACTGCGAACACAAGGTTAGCTCCAAACTAAGGATTATAGTCATGCTTTAGTCACAGTGAAATCTATGATGCTTGCCATTTCCAACTTCACCCATTCATCACAATTGGACTGAAGTATGATGAAGTCTAGATATAGTTTACACAGTATTGTTAACAAAGCATACTGAACTGATTGCTAAAAAATCATTAATCCCCCCCCCCCCTATTTTTGGCAGGGTCTTTGCATTAACCTGGAAAAAAGAAAGAATTGCCACTTCTGTTTGCATCTGGACATTTTTTAAAATAATCAGGGATGTAATATTTTGACAGTCCAACATAATTAGGCAACACAACTTTAGAAAGTGACTGTGTTGTTAGCATTTCAAGTTCTTGACATGGCGTGTCCTTTACCAATACAAATTAATCGGTTACATATTCAGGGGAAATATTTTCATAAAATTAACTGCCTTCCATATTTTTTAAAAAAACAGAAATGTTACACAAACTGTACTTTTAGAAGCATAAGATGTAAAACCTGAAAGTTCTGAAGACAAATAGGTGTTAACCTTTTGCAAAGGAATCGCTCAAGCAATTTATACCTGACCAATTATGTTATGCATTCAGCATTCATGTTTAAGAAAGAATTTTGTTCAGTTTATTGCATCTTCAGTATAGAGAAATGAGTATGCTATATGGTTCACCTTTTATTACATTTAATGCTCAAATCAGAAGCCTATTTTTCCATAAATGGCTTGCTCACACATGCACAAGCCATTTGCAAATAATCACAGTAAATAAAATGAATCATTTTAACACTGAATGTGAACAAAATTATTTCTTAAGTTGGGAAACTACTGATTGGGAATGATTGTATTATTTCATTTTTAATTATCCAACTGAACTCAGTGCTTAGTTCTTAGAGAATTTTTAACTGTGGCCTCTATACTGGGATATACAGTATATGAAAACTGTTGTTGTTATGGTTGTGTGACTAAAAAGTCATTTTCAGTTTATGTTGACCCCAAGGCAACCCTATCATGGGGTTTTCTTAACAAGATTTAAGGGGAACTTTGCCATTGCCTTCCTCTGCGGCTGAGAAAGAATGACTTGCCAAGGACACCCAGTGAGTTTTTATTATTGAGCAGGCCTCCTATACTTCTAATCCAAAAATTCAAACCACTACACCATCCTGGCTCATAGCTATGAACAATGCAACCCCTTTTATTTTAATCAGTTCTGAGTATTGTGAAAAATCAATGTAGAAGATGTGGAAGAATGTAACATTTAAATACAAAACAAGCAATTTTAATGCTACATCACTATAGGTCTAGCCAAGTGATTTATGAAATGGAGTTGACTGCCACAGATACCTTTTCTATCAATCCTATTGGAGCTAGAATTGAAGTCAGATCTCTGGCTTATGAGACAAAACTTTCTCATACAGGGACCACCATGAAGGAAATTACAATAAATACAGTAATTTGCATACTTATTCTAAAGTATGCTATGCATCTTTTTAAAAAAATTCTCCTGCTTCCCTTTGCACATTTACAAAGAGAGAAGGAAAGCTTTATCTAATTACTTTGCATTTTTCCCTTCACCTGAGATTGTATTTCCTTTTCTTTTTCTTTATCCCCATTTGATGTTGAAAGGATAACTGAAATTGACTGAAAGACCTAGGGGCCCAGGAGTTCATTTTGTGATGGAGAGTGTTTATACAAATCTCACCTGAATCCCCTACCTGTCATCTGGGCTTATAAAACTGATCAGCCATAGGGGGCAGTTCTTAGGATTATGAAATAACGTGAAGAGCAACACAAAAAAGGGCAGTGTCCAACACAAGAATGAAGCCTTGGTACCACAGTAAAGTCAGTAACTTCCAAGTATAAATCGAGATGTCTAATGTCATTGCTGCTTTCTCTGACAAACATGTGAAAATGAAATTCTATACATTTCACTCTGTAGTTTGCTTTCACCTTGCAGTGATTTGGGGAATGAACATGAATCAGGGGGGTGGGGGTGGGCTAAGAAGTACACACTGCAAAACCTTGCCCTGTTCATTTCTTTTAGGGAACTATGGAAGCGCAGGAAGGTGGGTTTACAAGGTTTTTAAGGGAGTACAGTGTTCCCTCACTTATTACTGGGGTTAGGTTCCAGGACCACCCGCAATAAGTGAAAATCCGCTAAATAGGGACACTATATTTATTTTAATATTTATACATTATTTAAGTAGTTATACACTATTTTAAGTCTTTATCAACCAGTTGTGTGTTGATAAGTCGCCTCCTTCTCTTCCTGTTGCCGCTTGGAATCCTTTTCTCTCCCTTTGGCTTCTCCTTCCTCCTTTCCTTAGGCTGTAAATTGTATTTTTTTATTATTTATAATAGTCTTTTAGAGTTATTGAAAAACCACAAAGCAGTGAATCCACGAATAGTGAACCGCGAAGTATTGAGGGAACACTGTACAATTGTTGGACCACAAATAGGCAAATTTGTGCAGTTGAAATAATGTGAAATATTGAAGGTGCTCAACCTGGCATGTATCTCCCATCAATGAGAGTGAAACTGTAGTGGAATAACAGTTTAGTGCAATTAAGTCCTAAAACCAAGACCCTTTCTTTGCTGTCAGTCCAAAAGAGTAGAAGACATGGATATCAGTGCCAAACAACCAGGCTAAGACCCCTTTCATGGTGAGTGAATTTCATTGCCCACCTCAACTGTGCGACAAAACTTTCACTTTCTCATGCATCCTTTTGCATCTGCACCTTGCTATCAAGTTATATATGATTGAATCAAAGAGGTGACACATTGACTGGTTGCCTCAGCAACAAGGATGCAGCTTTTTTTCTCTCCCATTAGCCCCATATGAATGCTTTCCACCTTTCTGCAAAGGGGTGCAAAACATACTTGAGAAGGGAATTATTATTTTTTCTAAAAGAGCAAAGGAGTTCTGAAAAAGTGCCCTTCTGTTATAGCTCAGCATCACATACTTGTTACCTTGCCTTGACTCCTTCTTTTAAAATGCAATAAAAGAGCATAGTGAAATGAAGTGAATGTATAATTTCCGCCACTGTATACAGGTACATTTAAATTAAATGCAGTCCTCAAATTAACTCTTTCCTTCAACAATTCATTACTAAAAACCTCTTTCTATACTATAAAATCCAAGAAGCGTCTCTCCATTTAATATCTAAAGCTAGCATCACTGCAGTTCACCTCCAGGTTATCTTGTTGAACTCGACCAAAACACTGTACTGTGAAATCCCACTACAGAGAGTCCTAAATGGGTAAAGAGCAGTCACTCCTCTCTTGATCAAGTGAGATGTTCAAAAGTAACCCCAGGACACTTGCATGTTCTTGTAACTATATAGCTAATACCTTCCCAGTCAAAAGGATCAAATGCATCTGAAAAATGTAATGCCATCTGGTCATGTACAGATGTGGCCATCAATCTTATGTAGGTTCTAATGGGGACATAAAGATAAATGCCACAGCATACGGCTTCAGGTGAGGCACTTCAAAGAAAGCAATCTTATCTCTGAATTCATCCTCCAGTTGGTCTTGGTAGAAAAAACTGCTGCCATAGATTACGGGGGAGGGGGGGCAGGGAAGAGGGAATTTCCACAGGTTTATGAATCCACCAATAATCTTTCCAAACTTCAACTCAATCATTTTACACTGAAAAGGACAATTGCAAATACAGAATGGGAAATATATTGGGCAATAATGAGCCAGAGAATACAAAATAGAGAATAGTTCTTAATCAAAATAGAAAATTGTAGACTGTCAGGCTCTGAGTATTTATTAAAAGGGGAGAGGGGGAAAGGATAGTCTCCTTTCATCCATAGAGACTCAAAAAGCAAGGACATCTGGTATAGTTTGGACACTACATGAGTGTGGATGCTGACCTTATCCACATACAAACAAATCATATTTTGAGCAAGGCTTAAAGCAAATTCTCACACATTTCATCCACATAAGCACATATTAGCTACTCTTGATATTAGACCAAGTGAAGCAGGTCTATGGAAGTTTGACATCTTACTGTGAAGTGCAAGGTTGGTTCATCCAATGAAGCAGTCGAGAAATTGCTTTAAAATTCCTGGAGTCAGAGAGAGAAGGTTTTACTACTTTTTACTAACAGTTTTTCCCTGCATTTCAAGGCTCTGATCCTACAGAGGTACTTGCCAACTCTAAATACTCTTGATGAGATTGCATATCATTTTAGAACATACATGGCATTCTGTCAGTGACTTACTATGGTATACATTGTACACCTCTTCATCATTGTATGGGGCAGATGTCTTTATCAACATCATGTAACATGCAAAATTCCCCTGAGACTCACCAGGTTTATAGCAAATAATGTCAGTACTGAAATTCTGGCTGGGCAAAGTGCAGTACCCAGGGCCATTGATTTCTGTGATCAAAAACTCTTTCCAACGTTGTGGTGGCACACACACACACACCCTTTGCCCCAGTGGCAATTTAGGTCTAGAAAAGCTCTTTTTTTTTGTAACAGGAAATGAACAGGGATTGACTTCTACTCAATTCTGTTGTTAAAAAAAGTCCTCTCCTGAAAGTCCTTAATAGACCATTTCAACTAGGAAAACAATGAATCATGACTCCCAATTTTGCATGCCAAAGTTGGCAGACAGAAAACATCTGATTCAAGGAAACCCTACTCTAATCATCTTACACACTGGGTAGTATCCATGCACACAGCAAAGTAGGATTTTCTTAGTAAGGCTTTGTTTTCTGAAAGATAAATATATTGAAGCTTCAGCCTCGAAGAAAAAGAAGTGTGTCATTTGACGTCCTTTGTCCCCACCCTTGATAGTGGAACACTTAAGTCAACATTACCTTGCAGGAAAGAGTAAGGGTGAACATTAGTGGATATTAGGTCTGTAAAAAGAACCCAGAGCTTGGTCTGGGCAAATCCTAGCATAACTATAACATATACTTCTGGACAAATCCTGGCATTAAGTTAACACATTTTATTGTCATGCTAGGGTTATTTGAGAAATATCAACACTCACACTCTACAACAGAACATGAAAGAATTGTTCTGTCTTGCTTATTACATTATGTAACAAAATTTGGGGGGGGGGAGTTCTGTTCCTAGTTTGAAAGTGTTATTTCCTGTTTAATTGTGTGCCTGTTAGGAATTGTGGGAGTTGAAGTCCAAAACACAGGAAGGGCCGAAATTTGCTCATGTCTATTCTAGGCACTTCATTTGTAACTTCCTTTAATAAAATATGCCATTTTAACCTTTCAATGTGCAGACCTCAGAAATAGTTTAATAACCGTTTCCCATGTTTTTATGATAGAACCAATTAGGAAATGACATTGATAAACCAGGAAAAAAATAATATCACATAGTGTTATTTGTGTTCCCAATGGCTTTGTCAATGCACAATGGACGTTAACGAAATGATTAGGCTATTGTTTCTTTAAGGTATGTAGAACCATGACCTACTGAACTGCTTATTGTAAAAATACAAGATTCTAGAGAACAGTCACAAGGCAGGTAGAATCATGCCTGGAAAAGGAAATCTGCAGTTGGGCAATACCTTTATAAAGGTCCACCAAAATGCCACAAGAAAAATATCAGGCACTTTGGACCTCCAAAGCCTTTCATAATGTTAGGAAAGTAAAAAAAGCTAAAAACAGCAAGGGCAATTTAACAGTTTACCATTGCTACCTTGAGACAGGGTCTAAATCTGAGTTCTAGAGCCTCAAAAGCCTGCACACATTATTTTAGCATTTTTTGATGGTCCTACTACAGCAGGCATCCTCAAACTGTGGCCCTCCAGTTGTTTGAGCCTTCAAATCCCAGAATTTCTGACCAATAAACAAGCTGGCTAGGACTTCTGGTAGTTGCAGGCCCAAACAGCTGGAGGGCCGCAGTTTGAGAATGCCTGTACTACAGGCACTCCCAAATGAAGATTTGGGATTTCCTTTTTATGGATCAATAAAATTGCATAAACCATAGATACAAATATGTAAATTATATGTATTCATTAATTTATTTTATCCCTGAAAAAGAACTCTATCTAAATGTACAGTAGGCCTAACACAACTGGGCTTGAAGTTACAAAGGAGATAGGGCTCTGTGTAGAGCAAACACACAAAACACATGTTGGAAAAGGCAACATATGGCAATTGGCCAGGGAAAATTTGGGAACCGTTACACCAGTTGGATCTCTGTTGTTGGCCAGCTATGAACAGGTGCAGCCATGCATAGATCAGGGGAGCAAACAGGGAGCAGGAATGAAGAAGTGCTGAAGAAAGAACATACTTTGTAGTGTTTCATGCCAAATGTTCCAGAAACATTTGTAGAGTGTTCTCAAACAGCCTGTGCAGAGTAAGCAGTTCCCAAGAATTGTATCAAAAAAGCAAAAGCTAACTTCAAGAACCCAAAAGCAAAGAGTTTCCCAAGCAGGGAAGATTTTTTGGAATTTGTCCGTAATAATACTACCACACATACATTATTGCTGTGCTAGAAGTAAGGAAATACACAGCAGTCTGGGATAACATTATGGGACTTTGGTATAAAGCTAGAAAAGATAAACAGTGGTGTAATGTAAGAACAGGGAAAACCATAGTTTGCCTAATGATTTGAAAGCTAAAGTGAGGGTTAAATCACCAATGTGATTCAATATGATATCTGCATTGAGTCACCACAACTGTGGCCTGGGCTGTATCATGCCAGGAAAACCCAACTATGCTGGTAGCAGCTGTCTACAAATCCCACTCTATGTTTTGCACATGGGTGGGAAAAGCTTTGCGGCAGCAGGTGCAAAGAGGTGCGAGAGCCCACTCTTGCACTTGACAGCTATATAAGCCTTCTGGCAGCCTGCCCACCATGTGGGTCAGGCATCCTTTGAACCTGCCAGCTGTGTTCAGCATTTCAAAACCAGGTTGCTACAACAGCCCTTTGGCTAGTTATTTATTTCCACAACAATGGGCAACCAAGCCAGACCACTACACACGCTCATTAAAAAGCACAGTTGGGAAGAAGGGAAGGGACTCAACTTGCATCTTCCCCAAAAACTTTCACAGAAAAGGCAAGGAGGATTTTCCAGTGCAAGACTGAAAGGTCAAAGGTTCCCTCTTGTAAAACCAGGAAGAAATACCCTATCATTGCAGGAGTTCAGAAAACATTTCTGTATTATAACTCCAAAACTTCCCAAATTAATGTGGCCATCCTGGCTGAGTGATTCTGAGAATTATAGTCCCAAAAAGGAATTTTTCTGAGCTCTGAATGGAAAATAGTAACAAATAGCTTTTTCTCCTGGGAGGGAGGCGTGATTTTTATATAACCCTCCAGTCAGAAGAGCTATCATTTATTTCCTTTCTCATTCTTTTTCATTTTCATTCCCTGGTCAGTTAGACACAGGAGAATTCATTGACAGATAGCAACAGAAATAAGAGTCGCCCACTAGCGGAAGTAGTGATGGGATAGTGGTGACTGCAGCTGATACTGTATGCAATGAATAGGAGTGGAAACTTTACAACCTCCAGATGTTAGATTACAGCTACCAGCATTCCTCAGCACTCGTAATGCTAGTGAGAGTTGATGGAAGTTTCAGTTCAGTTTCTGTAGGATGGTATACATTTCCAATTTGGCCTAAAATCCTAAACCTTTGACTAGCAATTTTAATAACCTCTAAGACAGTGGTTCTCAACCTGTGGGTCCCCATGTGTTTTGGCCTATGACTCCCAGAAATCCCAGCCAGTTTATGAGCTGTTAGGATTTCTGGGAGTTGAATGACCATCTGGGGACCACAGGTTGAGAACCACTGCTCTAAGGGAACTGTTCCTCATGTTTTCATATTTACATCCAAGATATGTTTGCATGTCTCAAGAAGACAATGTCACACATTTCCATTCCCCATTCTACAGTGATAGCAATGCCAGGCTGGTCTAGATTTTGGAAGACTCCTCGGTTGACAATCCCTCAAGGATTCTGCATCCACATTTGGAGGAATAGCTTATTTATCTGTTTACATCAGTGGTTTTCAACTTTTGGTCCTCCAGTTGTTTTGGACTTCAACTCCCAGAAATCTCAGCCAGATTCCCAGCTATTAAGAATTGTGGGAACTGAAGTCCAAAACCCCTGGAGGATCAAAGGTTGGGGACTACTAGTTTACATGAAATGTTTTATGTTTAAATGACTATGGTTATTTCAGAAGGGGATATCAAATTACATACAAGTTATAAGTGCCAATAAACATCTGAAATTACTGGGCAGTAACTCATCTTTGAATTAATATCATTTTAGAAGCTGGCAATTGTACAAACCTTAAATGTATGTTACTGTTTTAAAATGTTGAAGAGACATGGAAGAACACGTTCTTGACTTGAAAACACTGACAAAAGTTATGAACAAATAACATTTCCTCAAAGAAAATGTTCTACAGATCAACAAGTGTTGTTCTTAATTTCTATATTATTGTTCATAATTGTTGTAACTGTATCACAAAATGGAATTTGTTTAGTACACCACCCACAGGAAATATATCATCCACACTGATTCATGCACTCAAGAATCCTTCTGCAAAGGAGGGGGTGAGACTGACGTTTTGAAATGTTCACATGTATCTATTTTCCTCATTTGTTAGATTTGATGTTTTTTATTTCAGTGGCATACCCTATATAACTATGCTTTAAGGTATGTTGCAAAATGACAATTAGTATTTGAATACTGCACTACAATGCGTGAAAATTGGAGTTTGTATTCCATGGAAACACACTGGGTGATCTTGGGTAAATCACACTCTCTCAGCTTAAGAGGAAAGCAACAGAAAAAGTGTGAATAAATCTTGGCAAGAAAACCCTACAACAAAATTGCTGTAATCTGAAGTCAACTTGATGGCAAGTTACAATAAATCTTGCTTAATTACATACCAGGGACTACCTCTGATAACATGGTGACATCACAAGGTGTTTTACTTAATTTTCACATTTTGGCTCTGAACTCTTAAAGCCCGATATAGTCCTGATATGGTAACCCTAGTCTTTACTGTGGCTTTGCATAAGCAGAGTGTTTCATGAAACCCACCACTCTTCTTAATGTTCCTCCGGCAACAGCAAGAGTATCCCTCTGGGCAACTAAACCAGGCAATTCCACGAGGGTCTGCCTCCAGGGGCAAACCAAGAATGGGCAACTTGGAAGTCCCTGAACAGACTGAGAAGCAGAATGGGCAGATCAAAGAGCAACCTGGCAAAATGGCACTACCTAGAAGAATCCTCCACCTTGTGTGACTGTGGAACAGAACAAACAACTCAGCATCTGTATGCTTGCCCATAGTGCCCTGCCTCATGTACAGAGAAAGAATTTTTTGGTTTAAAACTATTTAACTGCTTGTGATCCCTTTATTTTATCAGTTTTAAAAATATTTATTATGCAATGCTTTTGACATGTAATAAATAAATAAGCAGAGTGCATTGAAGCAGCTCAATACATGTTTGAATCTAAATATTGAAAGATTAGCACAATGAGACTTTCTTCCAAAGGGATCTGTCTGCAAATACTGATCTTCCATCTGAAGATCTCTAGGGTTTGAAATCCATGGCACGACATAATCTTAAACCTATAAGCTACATGCACACACATACACCCTGTTCATTTTGTGTGCTGCCACTGGTGTGTGATTTAAATTTATGGCCACGCCATTTAAAATTGGTAGCATGGTGACAAATTTATTTTGCTTATGTTTTTAAGATAAAATAAAGCACATATCTTGTTTTAAAGATGAGCTGTGCTCCTAAAAGTGTAATTCAGCTCAATAATAAGTTGTACATTTCCTGTGTGCTTTGCTTTAAAAGGAAGATACCAGATTTTGCCATTAGCTTAACCAGCTGATTTCAGAAGGCAGCATATGGGGCTGGGGGTAAATAAGCCTTGGCCCAGCAGCTAAGGAAAGGTCCTCCTTCCATCCCAAATGTCCTACTATGGCCTCTGAAGGCTGACCTTAATCCCCTTCCCATTCCCTTTTTCCTTGTAGGTCATATCTTATTCAGACTGTAAATCTGACAGCAGATAACTGTCAAAATGCTAATTTGTAAGTCAGTCTGGGAGCCTTTTTGGTTGAAAGTAGTATATAAATACTCTAAACAAATAAACAAGGGATTAATATATGAGCCCCTCGCTATCTGAAGTTGCTCACCCTTGATCAAAAAGCATCAGAAATCTGAAATCCCTTAATTTGTGCTGACATGTTATGTGTAAAGAAACATATAAAAAGACTGGGCAACATTACAGTACAATTACCTTTTAAATTTAATTAAGTCTTGTTTGGTTTTCTATACTACAAGAAATGTCACTCAGGGATCAGGAAACAGTATGTTCTTCATTAGTTGGAAAGGCAAAGACTACTAATCATGAGTCCCTCGGAAACAGAAGGGTGAACTCATGGTTTCAGCGCTAAAAGGATCACCTCTTCAGAATTCAGTTCTATTCAGTTTCTGGCTCTTTCTCTCCTTTTATTGATATTGCATTTTCTTCTTCAAGAACTTGACAAGCAGCAGGCTGGATATCAGCTTTATTTGGGGGACAAGGCCATTATCCATAAGGCTAAAATAAATCTGTAGACATTGCAAAATATCTCTTCTGTACCAGAAAAGATATTAGTATCTTCTGTACACAGAAAAGATATTAGTATCACGTTTGCATTATAAACATGGATTTAACATAGATATCTTCCTATAGACACCATAACAATCCCACAATCACATTCAGTGATTTTAATTGCTATCCATTTTAAGTACACCCTACTCTTATGACCAACAATGACATTTACCAAACCCAATATCATAGGTTAGATATTCAGTCTACATTTCCCCTGCAGTTATTGCTTGTCAGTGAAGCACCCTCTGTCACCAACACAGATTTATGTGGGCAGACTTGTTTCATCTCCTCATTGCTTATGTAGTTTAGTCCTGTTTTTTAAGATATCGGCTTACTATAAAAATAACTCTGCTGGCATTCACCAGGGTTGTGAAACCTTGGAGACTCGGATACAGGAGACAACACAGCATAGAAAATACATAGAAAATACAATTACAAAGAGAAGGACCAAAATCAGACTGAAATTCTTTCTTTAAGGAATACAAAGATTTCACTACAAGTAACAATGATAAGGAATTTTGGATTAAAGTAAAAGTGGCACTTCCTGCTTGCAAAGAAGCACCTTCTTCTTAGAGCAAGCCCACATAACTGTGGCATTCTCCAACCATTTGTACAAATCACTTGAATACTGAATGCAACAATTGAGTTCACAACAATTCTGAAGAACTCATCTTTTTAGGACCATGCAACAGCTCACATTTCAAAAGTCAAGAGCTCAGCTTTCCTCAGCAGAATGGGCTCCTCCATTTAAATGTTTCCAGACTTTCTAAATATTTGATATGATATAGGAAACCTTAATTTGCCCTGGGATAGTGGGAAAATTGCCCACTACCGTCAGCAGGAAATAGGCTGAAAGAAGATGTGGACAACTATACAGATATTCAAATCCCACAGAAAATGGGCATTTGTACCTCATGATCAGGAAGTAGTTATTCCATTCATTTTCATTTGCTTACATATCTATGCTTCATATTCTGAAAGCTGTTAAGACATTTAACTCATCATATAATTAACTTCTAGAATGCACGGCAATAAGTAATATTTTGTCATCAACTAAGGGTATATTTGTGCCCCCTGGTTGCACAGCGGATTAAACCGCTGAGTTGCTAACTTGCTGACCGAAAGGTTGGTGGTTCAAATCTGGGGAGCGGGGTGAGCTCCTGCTGTTAGGCCCAGCTTCTGCCAACCTAGTAGTTCGAAAACATGCAGGAAGGTAACGGCGCTCCATGCAGTCATGCCAGCCACATGACTTTGGAGGTGTCTATGGACAATGCTGGCTCTTTGGCTTAGAAATGGAGATGAGCACCAACCCCCAGAGTTGGAGACGACTAGACTTTTTTAAATATAATTAATTTTTATTTACATACATTAACAACCTACAGTGAAACAAAACACAAAAACAATGAACATTTTACAAACACTTAACCCCACCACCAAGGCCTGAACAAAGTATCATTTCCTTTACCATAGGATTTATAAGTCAACCATTAAACAAATGCCATATCCAAAATTCCTGGCCAACAAGATTGTATTTGTTTCCCTTTTTCACTTTCTAGAACATATTTAATAAAACCTGACCAGTATAAATCAAAATCAGATCTATTAGTTTTCTCCCTGAACATCCTCATTTCCATTCATAATTTATCATTTAAGGCTACATTCCATACCTCCCCATCCCATGCTTCCAGTGTAAGATTGGTTACTATCTTCCAGTTCCTTGCAATTATAAATCTCGCCACTGTGAGTAAAACAATACCAATTCTTTCCATTTCTAAATTCAACTTTGTAGCGTCCATTAATAATGCTAATCTAGCATCCGGAGTGATGTTTAATCCTATAATGTTACTGATTTCTATAAATATGTTGTTCCAAAATCTCTTCAACTGGGGGCATTCCCACCATAGATGAAAATATGTCCTTTTATGCATGCCATATCTCCAACAGAGATTGCTTTGCTTCCAATCCATCTGGTGTAGTTTAACCTGTGTGGTATACCATCTCCATATGACAACTAGACTTAATGTCAGGGGAAACCTTTACCTTTACCTTAAGGGTATATAGGACTGCACCCTAAATAAACATCAGTAGACATCTGATAAAACTAAAAATGGAATCTACATTTTGAGGTATGAATCTGTTCAGCTTGAGAAAGTTACATTTCTTGGCCCACAATTCCCAGAAATCTTCTATATTCAGCACGAATTCTGGGAGCTGTAGGCCAAAAAGTAACATTTTCAAGTTCCATGTATCTATTACTTTTGGGGGCGGGGGTGTCAAGTGAGAGAAATTTTCCTAGACTAAGGGCTTCATCACACTAGAATTTGGATCCACTTTAAATCCACTTTAGGGAGGGGCCTTTAAATAGCTCATCCAGACAGGTCCTGGGCCTCACCAAACTACAAACCCCAGAATTCTGCAGGAGGCAGAAACTGGATTTAAATTGCATAAATGCTCAAATACGAGATCCCTTAAGGAACATCATTAACAGCTCCTTGGAACAAGGAATTTTCCCAGAGTGTCTTAAAGAATCAGTGGTTTGCCCTCTTCTGAAAAAACCAAGTCTAGACGCCGCCATGCCTAGTAACTACCGCCCAGTTTCAAACCTTCCATTTTTGAGCAAGGTGATTGAACGGACATTGGTGGGACAGCTACAGCAATTCTTAGATGAGACTGCGGGCTTAGACCCCTTTCAATCAGGCTTTCGTTCAGGTCATGGGACAGAGACTGTCTTGGTAGCTATTACTGATGAAATTCGTCGTCAGTTAGACCGGGGCAGATCAGCACTATTGGTACTCTTGGACCTTACAGCTGCATTCAACACCGTGTACCATGACTTGCTGATCCATCGATTGGCTCTGTCTGGTGTACGAGGTTTAGCTCTTAAATGGTTCAATCCGTTTCTCCGGGACCGGAGACAGAGGGTGGAGTGGTCAGGCCAAAGCTCTGAGAGCTCCTGCCTTTGCTGTGGAGTCCCCCAGGGTGCTATCCTTTCGCCCCTGTTATTTAACATCTACGTCCGACCACTTGCTGGACTAGTGCGGAGCTTTGGCATAGAGTGCTACCAGTATGCAGATGATACCCAGCTACTCTTGTGTCTCGAACCTGGGACAACCACGATTCCTGAGAACTTTAAGCTGTGTTTGGAAGCAGTGGTGAGTTGGCTGCGAGCGAGTAGACTAAAAGTGAATCCCGCAAAAACTGAGATACTCTGGCCCAGCCAGCCACCAGAGTTAATCCAGTCACTGCCTGACTTTGATGGGGAAGTTCTGGTTCCATCTGCTACTGTTAAAAGCCTTGAGGTTGTGTTGGACTCGCTGACAATGGAGGCCCAGATCACTGCCATAAGTAAGCAGGCCTTTTTTCATCTTCGTCAGGCAAGGAAATTGGCATCCTACCTTTCGACAGAAGCATTGGCAACGGTCATCCATGCAACAGTCACCACTAGGTTGGATTATTGTAACGCCTTATATGCCGGCCTTCCGAAGACAAAAACCCAGAAGATCCGAATGGTCCAAAATGCTGCGGCCAGGCTGCTAGCGGGATCATCTATAAGATCCCATATTACACCGATTCTGAAACAACTGCATTGGCTACCAATAGAACATCGGATCTCTTACAAGATACTGATCCTGACATTTAGAGCTCGAAATGGCCAAGGACCATTATATCTTAGGGACCGCCTCATTCCTTTCTTCCATCAGTGGTCACCTCGATCCTCCCAGGAAAATCTCCTATACGTACCGGGCCCTAGGGAGGTACACCTGGAAGCTACAAGGCGTAGAGCCTTTTCGACCTATGCTCCAATTCTGTGGAACTCATTGCCTCCATATGTTAGAGCAATGTTGGAGTTGCAACCTTCTGTAAAGGCGCTCAAGACTGGGCTGTTTGGTTGTGCATTTAAGTAAATCGGATCTAGTTTGCCAAATAGTCACTGTTGAATGTTTTTATGTTGAATGTCTTTATATTGTGGAATGATTATTTTAAATTGTAAGTCGCTCGGAGCACTCTGGTGGAGAGCGACTAATTAAGAAATAAAGTGAAGTGAAGTGAAGTGAAGTGAAGTGTGATGAGGCCCTAAGAAAAAATTGACTGGTTTCTTTTTGGTCTGGTCCAACATACCAATGGTTATTCTAAGGCTATGTAACACATTTTTTTCTGAGAGGTTTAGGTTCATTTCTATGTCTGATAGATATAAAAAGTTTCACATATTTCCATTTATTTCATCCATGCTTTGCGTTCAGTCACTCCATTTCCCCCAAAGAAAAATGCATCATTGGGTGATCAAAGTGCAGAATATTCAACAACTCCCATGGCCTTACTGTTTTATTCTAAGGCAGACCCTACATTTTTATTGTATTAATACACTTTTTGTTCACTGTTTGCATCTTCTCACTCACACAAAAATTAGCAAACTATATATATTTAAAAAGATCTGGTGGTGTATGATCAAACATATACCCCAAATTATTCTCATATTGAAAGCAAACTGCAGTCCCCTTTAAACACAATTTACAAAGCAGTGATCAGCTATTTCTAATTCACATCCTATTTTGGTTGTTTGAGATTTTGTAGCTAGCCTGCCAATCTAGAATACTGTATTGCACTGGAAGCCATAATAGAAACATTCATTGTATATTTATAAGCATTCTATTGGTAGAAGAGATTCGATTTTACAAAGTGAAGTAGTTTTTAAAAAAGAGACCACATGATTTTTCTTAAAACCTTAATGACTTTGTATTCAGTACAGATCAGTGTACTGTACCGATATATCCTTTCCCAAGAAAGTCGCCTTTTGATTTTCAAGGTTTGGCTTTTACAGTTGGCTCAATATGGTTATGACTGGAGTGATTTGTATCAGGAAGTCCCCAGGTATGTTTTTAAAGATGTTTCTGAAATCCTTGTGGTCTTTACTATATCACACAACAATGTTAAACACTTTTTAGGAGCCACAGTGGCGCAATGGGTTCACCCCTTGTGCTGGCTGAACTGCTGACCTGAAGGTTGGGTTGCTGACCTGAAGGTTGCTGGTTTGAATCTGTGAGGCAGAGTGCTCTCTCATCTGTCAGCTTTAGCTTGCGGGGACATGAGAGAAGCCTCCCAGCAACACACCCAGGTGTCTCCTGGGCAACTTCTCTGTAGACGGCCAATTCTCTCATACCAAAAATGACTTGCAGTATATCCTCAAGTCACTTCTGACACTATTAAAAAAATAAATAAACATTTTCTTACTCAGTATGTTAAAACTGCTTCTTTAATATTGGTGCAAATATGACACTACTTATTCTTATAATTTAATTGAGCTTGTCCTATAAGATTCAGTTCCTATAAAGATGAATGACAGCTTCATAAATGCATAAAACATACCTTCTCCCCTTTTAAGTGCCTTTTTGCAATCCCATGCCCAGCTGACTACCTCATCTTAATCAGGAAACTACTATTAATCCAAACAAGAGAAAAGTCAGGGAACATTATTTCTAGTCACTTTGCACAAAAACTTCTTAGCTCTGTCTATGAGCCCACTGGGAGATTCATAGAAGTTTTCAATTGATTTTCCATTCTACTACTTTATTTTTGCTCATGAAGCTGCTTATTGCAGATATATATACATATCTATCTCCTCAGCTTGTTTCTGCTGCATAACGTACCATCCAGAACCACTTTTATTTTCAGCTGTAATACATGGTTTTACATCTTCTAAGACAGTGGTTTTTAACCTGTGGGTCCCCAGATGTTTTGGTCTTCAACTCCCAGAAATCCTAACAGCTGGTAAACTGGCTGGGATTTCTGGGAATTGTAGGCCAAAACAACTGAGGACCCACAGGTTGAGAACCACTGTTCTAAGAAATACGAATTTCAGTTTCCCTAGTTCTATCCATTTATTATGCTTCCATATTATGACTATAGTCGACACATTTTCTGAGCGGATCATAATAAAAATATTAATCAGGGGATTGGGGATATAGCCTCTTTGTTTTTAAGATATGATTTTAGTGTGTTGTGAATCCAAACAACAATGGATCTGGACCAAACTTGCCATGGATAATGGGACTTGCAGTATCTTCACTGATACTGTGATCCCCACCAACAATGGGCTAGGACCGAACTTGGCACAGAGAAGCCTCATGACCAACTGAACATACTGCAGGGGTTAGTGGGAATGGACCTTTATTGTGGGAGTTATAGTTCATCTGCATCCAGTAAGCACTGAACCCAACTGACATCAGATCTGGACCAAACTTGGCACACAGACCCAACATGGCCAACTGCAAATACTGGCACGGTTTAGGGGTGATTGTCCTGGGAATCTGGGAGTTGTAGTTCACCCTTATCCAGACGGCACTGAACCCAGCCAACATCAGATCTGGACCAAACTTCAGTGATATTACCTAACATACCAAAACAAAGAATGCCTTCTTCTAATAACCCGGGCATCGCCGGGTCCCCAAACTATAAATAAATAAAATACAATTACTGTTTTCACCAGCACATTATTGATCAATTTTATAGACGAAATAACCAAACAAATATAATATTATTGATTATAAAAGCATCCCAATCACAAACCAAGTTAAAATGTCAACATTAAAGTGCCAAGTAGAACAGCAATCTGTTTTGGTCATTATTTTAGCTGGTGCCTTAACCATTGTCAAAGGCGTGCTTGAAAAGCCATGTTTTCAACTCTCTCCAAAAGAATTGAAGTGTGGGGGTTTGCCTGCTTTCCCTGGGGAGGGCATTCCAAAACCGGGGGCCACCACTGAGAAGGCCCTTTTCCTCGTCTCCACTAACCATGCTTGAGATGGAGATGGGACCATGAGGAGGGCCTCCCTGGCAGATCACAGAGCCTGTACCAGTTCATGGGGGGGGGGGGGGATGTGGTCACATAGATAGGCTGGTCCCAAACCATGTAGGTAATAACCAATACTTTGAATTGGGACTGGAAACTGATCGGCAGCCAGTGGAGCTTCTTTAATAATTAGCCCCCGTTAGTGGTCTGGCTGCTGACCTTTGAACTAGTTGCAATTTCTGAGCCATCTTCAAAGGCAGTCCCACATAGAGTGCATTGCCGTAATCCATTCTAGATGTGACTAAGGTGTGGACCACTGTGGCCAAGTCAGGCTTTTCAAGGTATGGTCGCAGCTAGCGCACAAGTTTAACTGCGCAAAGGCCCTCCCAGCCACCACCAACACTTGAGTTTGCTACTATCCGAAGGTAATTCAAGGCTGTGACATGAAATAGAAATAACAGACAATGGGTAAGCCTCAATCTTTCTCCTCTCCCATATACCAGGTATGAAAAGAAGTCTTGGGTGACAAATGGGCAGAACCAACATGATATGTGATGAGAGGAAAGTAATAGGGACAGACACATGTGTCATTCAAAATGATGAGAAGACCATACAGAACGTTAGGACATATGTTTTATATTAATACACTTTGAAGAGCAGCCTCTGGGATCTACTTAGAGGGTTTCAGTTATATGATCTGGGCAAGACACTTGAAAGCTGTTCTTATTTTCATCAAGACACAGCAGTTAAGTCTGCTGTAGCTCTTGGTGTAAGAATATTGTTGTAGCCACATTGTGGCCAAATACATGAACATTCCAATTATCCACAAGAAAACAATTTTAATCTGGTTTCAGACTCACTTCAGCTTTGTTGGCACTTAATACCTCTCTTAGATGTGTTGGAGACCTTAACAACTTTTAATAACATGAGCAATAGGAACTTCTTGGCAAGCTGGTTGTATGAGATAGGGTAACAGTGTTATGCATTCAAGACCTATGGCAACCTGATGGAATTTGCAGGGTTTTCATGGACAAGGAATACTTAGGGGAGGTTTATCAATGTTTTCCTCTGAATACAAATGACAGTACCTAGTATTTATTGGTGGTCTCCCATTCACATACTAACCAAGAATGACACTGCCTAACTCCCAAGATCTTTCAAACACCGCTCATAAAAGAGTCATGCTAACATTCAGACTAACTGATACAAACTCCATTAGCTGACTTTTTGCCTGTGTGGAGATTTTGGCTGAAGTAACTTTGGCACACGATTTGAGAGTATTTTTAGAAGCTTTGAAAAACATCCCAGGCCTCTGGTTTTTATTATTTAACAATATCTCTATTTCTATGTATCAAGCAAAGCAAAGACTATCCACCCTAACTTCCCATTTAGTTTTCACATCATATAACGGCAAAAAATAAGTCTGGCTGGATCACTGAGAAATCTTTTCTTAGTCTTGTTGCAGTTAAGGTAATCAGTGCTTTTCAGTTTTAAAACCCCAAGAATCTTATGGAAAAATGAAGGTTTTAAAGCCAGTTCAAGCTGCAGATTAATTTCTGCTTCTAAATATTTCCTAAAGTGATTTAATGGGATTCTCTAAACCATTACAAGCCTTCACACTTTAATAAACTGCCTAGACTTCCCTAAGGAGCTCTTTAAAAAACTGCGTTCAGTGTATACCTAAAATATAATATACGATACAGCCCTGAAAAGCTTTACTATTAAACAGTCTTCATGGACCAATCAAGTCCATTTTAACTGATTCTTTGCCTGGTTACTTGGGAGTAAGTCCTAGCTGGATTCAATGAAACACAGCCCCAGGCCTTCACTTGCAATATCCTAGGGCATTATGGACTGAGCACACAGAAAAGCAGAAAGCGAAACTTTGATAATTAGAGTGCAGCATAAACAAATGTTGACCCTTAGACCTAGATTTCTTTTGCCACCAGCAGAGTTCATCTGATCAGAAAGGTTCTGAAAATCTCCTCTGTTGACTGTGATAGTGAGGCTACATAAGCAAATTAATTAGTCTTGTAGATTATATAAAATGAGTTTATTTTTTCAATACAGTTGCTGCAATTATTTAGTTACTTTTTGTTCCTCTGGTGCATTAAAGTTGGCCCTCCATATTCACAGATTCAACCATTCACAACTTGAAAATATTTTTAAAAATCCAAAAACACGGACGGTTGTGATTAGCTCTCCTAATCCATTGCACAATTATAATTTTTCCTCTCCTCCAAGACCATGGACTGAAGCACCATGATATCACTTCTTTTAATGGCCATGCTTTTTACTCTATTGAAGCTTGTTGATCTACTGTGATTATTATGTATTTTATACTGCTGTATTTTATTGTATGTTGTTGGGCTTGACCCCATGTGCGCCGCCTTGAGTCTCCTTGGGGAGATGGGGCGAGATATAAAAATAAAATTATTATTATTATTATTATTATTATAAGGTAAAGATTTATTTTGCAATTGTATATAATGGTCACCATTTTACTGCACTGTTGTTTATAACAGGGACTTAAACGTCCAGTCCCTTATAAATTTCCAATAAAGAAACACAATGGTGGGCAATGGACACAAATATTCAACTGGCCCTTGGAATACAGGAAATATATCGCTGCCAATCCTGCACACCAGACTGCTTGAGAAATGTTGGTTAAAGGCCTGGAAAGAGGGCCATCCTAACAATCCTTCATTAATGCTATAGAACAGTATTTTTTAGGGTATCTGAAATAACAAGTTGGCAATAATTGCTTTTTTCCAGTGTGCCAAAGATCAGCACTCTGCTTGTACCCATTGGCTACAAATGTTTCTTTGTCAGAAACCAGAAGTCAGTGACTTAGGGATTGGTACTGGTCAATGAGCCACCATTTTGATTGGTGCTCCTTTGAACTAATATGTTTAACTAGCCCTATAATGGCCTTTTCAACTTGAAGAAAGAATGTTAGAAAACTAATCTGGTTCTTAATCTGGTTCAGAGCTATTTAAGGCCAAGAGGAAGAGAGCTGAGATAGCTTTACAGAGACATCTCTCCCACAGCTAGAAAGGGATTAATGAGGATGGTAGGTATCTGTTCCATCCCATATTCAAGTCAACAAAGTACAAATAATAAACAGAGACTCAAACATCTAAGAAATTTATGAAACAAAAAGATATATTCCAATTCCAGCCAGCTGAATCAGGATAAAATCAACAAACTCTTTCTGAATGGAAAGAAAAGAGAACCTTCCTTCCTTCCTTAACATAGATTGCAAGTTGTACTTTAGCAAAACTTACAGGGAAATGGATAAAATATTTTGCTGTCAAGTGCTTTCAAGTCAACTCCCAGTTTATGAAATCCTCATCATAGGATTTCCTTGTCAAGATAGGAAGGCATTTGCTATTGTCTTCCTCTGTACACATAGAATAAAAAGAAATGGAATAAAACACTAACATCTGGTTCAATACAATAAGAGGTTAAGTACAGCGATAAATGCAATTTAAAACACAAAAAATTATCACGTACAGTAAATATCCAAAGAGGAATCAGAAGACAAAAGTAATTAAGCAGGGGTTCAAGCAAGACATGAGACTGGATAGAACCCAAACAACTGCTGCTGTTGTCTTAACCCTCTGGAAATCAGAAGGAATTACTGAAGGAATGGGCAATGTAACACAGCAAAACCACACATGCCCTCATGCTGTTCCTGTGGGCTAAGATTCTTCATCCAGTTTTTTTAGCATTATTTTTGCTTGATTAAAAAAAACCTTTTTCTCCATGATACAGCTTTCCAGGAAAGCAAAAAGTTAACCCCTAGTCACCCATCCCTTATCTACATCTGTTTGATGCTGTTCATTGGAAGAAACAAACTACTGGGACAGGTGAAAATGGATACTAACCTTAAGGTGCTCGATTAGTGCTCACATGCCACTACATACATTAAAGCAGCATCATAAAACTTGACTATCAAAAATAAATACATATCAGTAATAAATTTAAAGTTTGTTTTGGAGGCCAACGGCAACAGATATGTAATAATGAATAATGAATAATGAGTGCAGTAATGAGATCAAGAAATTATATAAGACTGAGTATGCTAAATTTCATTAAGCTACACAAGCGTTACAACTAATACATTTTATGTGTCTGGACTTCTCCAAATTTAAATTTTAATATTTTATCAGTGAAAGCATCAAGTAGTGCTGTAGGCTATATTTCAGATGAAAGAACCAGCAAAACCTCCTCTGAGTACTCTTTGCAAAAGAAAGCTCTGTGAAATCCATTGAGTTGTTGTAAGTCAACAAGCGACGAAGTCACATACACACATATTATCTGTAAAGTTATACTGGAGCATTATCGAGGATGTCAGCAGTTCAAACAGGTGGGCTTTAATTTTTACCCAGATTTCCCCCAAATGCTTGCCCAAATAACCTTTCCTCAGTGTCAAATTTCAGTTCTCAGTTATCTCAAAAAACATTTCATCACATAATAACTGCACTTTCCCCTACCTATTTTTTTAGGGGAAAGAGTGTGTGTGACTATTACGCAGTGGTTACTATTATGTGATGAAGAAGTCCCTCTAAAGGGGACCTTGGCTTGCAGAAGCAAGGCAAGACTCTGTAGCTGCGGAGGGGAAAGGCGGGTGGACGGTGAACTCTCCCTCCCGACCACTGGCCTCCTTTCCTTCACACAGCTAAGTCAAGCCCTGTAGTGCCAAAAGAGCAGTTGCACCCTTAATTCACTTGCCCAGGTGAATGTACTAAGGGTGTGACTATGAGTTGTTGTCGTTGCTGTTGCTGTTATTTCTATGTCACCTTTCTTCCAAAATTGGGAGTCAAGGCAGCTTACCATTTTTGAGATAATAATGCTAATAACATGCAAAAAGAGAATATTAAAATAAAATCTTGACAATATTAAAATAATGTTAAAGTATTTAAACCTACACTTTAAAAGATAACATATAATTAAATGTAAAAAGCAATTAAAACAAATCAGAACTACACCGATACGGCATCCTAGGCCATTCCTTAGAACGTTTCCATTTTAAAAGATTTGACTATCCAGAAATATTGGGCTCATTTCCCACAACTCTCATTAAGTCATGTGGGAGGAAAAGGATGCATTCAGAAAGACCACTGAGGTGCAGAAAGCAACTTCCATCAAGAAATTTGGATTGTCAGGAAAACTGTAATCTTCAACCTTTGTTATAAATATAACATCTGATGTAGGGACATCATTTCAATGAGAACAAAACCTTTCTCTTTTTACATTTTAGCCTCTGGTAAACCTGTCTGCAACCCATCCAGATCATAGACAGAAGATACATTGTGTTTTCTGTATTAACCACCATCTGAATGTTGCCGTTCTAATTCTGGGACCACCACCATCATTAACATAATACCAGGATTTCACAACTACCAGCCTACATTTTAGGAAGAGAGCAGGGCATCATGGATTGAACTTCAGGGCCCACTTCTCTATCACTTTAGAAAATGTTCCTCTGGCTTCAGTCTCAATGAGAATGGGGAATGTTACATAGTTGGATTCAATTATTATAAAATGTGTTTTATACTTTCAATAACTAATAACTACTTTTGCAGATGGAAGTGGGATTTTTTACATTTCTGTTTTGAAACAATACTCTTTCTACTATTGGAAAACTCAAACATAAATACAGGAAAATGCACAATATCCTATTGATAAGCTTTTGCCCCCTAAGGAAACTTGCCCTGAATTAAATTCTTAGTCCCAATGAGAAAAAAACGGTTGAATTAAGTGATGCTTTTCAAGTACATAGGTTTTCCAAGTAGATCTACTATAGCACTGGTGTTGAACCATGCCCTCTCTCTTGGTATGTGTGCTGTCGCCTGCCCTTCGCTCGCCACATTATGCAATTGTAAAATGAAACAACCAGTCATGTAAGCCTTGCAAAAGTGAACAACAACATCATTTTGAATCTTTTAGAAACCACCTGAAAGCTGCTTCCAAAATATATCTTGGGATGATTGTCTTCTTTCAACACCACCACTTTTCTTGTGATCTTTATTTTGGTGACAAAATGTTTAGCTCTATTGCTTCTTCAAAATACTGAGACAGTTGTTAAAACAGTCTAATCTGCTTTCCCTTTTCTTTCCGTTTTTATTTTTACGCATGCTCCATATGTAATTCTGGAAAAAGCTATTTAGCTAACCTACTATACCAAAACAAACACAGATACAGCAAGATAATTTAGACAAGAATCCAATGCTTTTCCAGGTCAAGCCTCCCTACACAGTTTACTATTCTTGACTCAAAACTGAGTGTTCATCTTTCACCAGCTCTCCTCCACCATCCTACCAATGCTAATATTATAAAATTAATAATAATAATAATAATAATAATAATAATAATAATAATAATGCAAATATCATCCTTCTCGTATCACACCAATTATTCTTCCTATTTGAGTGAAAGGCTTACAGAAAATTATCAACTTTTCCATTGCAGTTCTGAACTACCATGAGAGGATAAAAAGAAAGCAAAAATTCTGTGTTTATACAATCCATCTGACTGTACCATCAGCGAGAGCAGGGGTATAAACTCATGTCCTTATAAAGTCAACTTCAACTTGTTTAAGAGAAACATGAAGAGTGCTCTTAAAAAAATCCAAAAAGTATTGCCAGGAAAATAACTGCATATTTTATCATGGAAGATTACATTGTGGAGTGAACAAAATAAAACTATAGTTTGAAGGAGTAGGTGCTATACCCCACTTATTGCAATCTCTGGACCAACCTAACTTTATTTTGCTTGGATTTTCCCAGGTAACAGTTAAAAGCAAAGAACATGAGCTTCTAATCTGGTGGAGAGGCAGCCACATTGTCTGGATTCCTCACAAAAACATCACCATTGGGATAACATGTGATGCAGGTTGTTATTAGCTCTGAACTGCTGCCAACAGAGACAGATACCCAGCAATAGTTTTGTTCCAATACTGCCATCTCCGTTTCTCAAGGAAAAAAATGTCCGCCTCTCTATACATTTTTTCTGCATCTCCTATGAAGCTTGGCAATGAAACTGTACTGGAGAAGGGAGACAGAAACCAAGAAAATCTATTTGGTTTAAGGTTCTGTACTTCAGGAAATGAGGAACTTGCAATCTAAACAGCTCTCAAAACAAGGGAAAGGTAGTGGCAAGTGGCAAGGTGTGCTGGGGCGGGTGCCAGCTGACAGCATGCACCCCACAAAGCGCAAATCAGTCCCCTAAAGAAGGAAAGGGGAAGAAGGGGGTGGTGGAGACCCCCAGGATGGCCAGGGGTCAGGAGCGGAGTGGTTGTTTGGCTGGCCACCACCTCACCCCCACAAAGAGAAAATCAATCCCCTAAAGATGGAAAGAGAAGGGAGGGAGTGGAGGAGACCCCCAGGATGGTCAGGGGTGGAGTGGTTGCTTAGCTGGCTACTATTCCGCCCCACAAAGAGCAGATCAATCTCCTAAAGAAGGAAAGGGTGGGAGGGGGATGGAGGACTCGGCTGAATTAAGTTACCACAGCTCTCCAAACAAGGGAAAATCCCCTAAAGAAGAAAAGGGGGAAGGGAATGAAGGAGATCCCCAGGACATCTCCTCTCCAGCCATGCTGAAGAGCCTCTCACTAGCCCATCACGCACAATGAGGTGGAGCCTGTGCACGAGACATGACACACCCGGAAACCCAATATCTTTGACTGTCCAAACCACATTGGCCCTGGAATCTGACACTGTTGGAAATGACAACTTTCTTCTCTAGTATAGTAATCTTGTTTATCTATGATAATGTTACAAAATCCAACAAGTATTTTTCATCAGATATAATTTTAGATCATTCTTATAGAGTTTTTTGCGCTGAATTCAGATCTGTGTTTTTTTTTCACGTGCAGTTTTTGCAATGAAGCTAATCAAATAATTAATGCATTTACGCACTGATATAAATTAGATTCTATTGATATTGTGTATAAATGCATTAATTATGATGTGAAATGTGCAGACTTTACAGTAGTCTACTGTAATGCAACATTCATCATATTTTTAAAAGTTGATGTGATGGAAAAAAAATAAAGACGTATTTAAAATCAGCATAAAAATTATTTAAATTGTGTTACTCTCATTTTTGATTATTACAAAGAGTTTGATTTTGTTGGCTTGTGTTATCTCAAACATATTTGAAACTGCACTGATAAATTTTGTACCTGTGTATGCTGAATACATGAAGGTTGTGAGCAAACCAAATATGTTATTTTTTTTATCAAAGTCTACTTCATTTTTGTCTCTTGAGTGCATGATATAAAGCGAGTTGTTTTGAGGAAATGGATTTATTTTTTGGCACTGAAAAAGACTTCTGAAGCACTACTGCTTTTTTATGCACTGGCAAAATCTCTGTTTTCCTAACAGATCAGAGATAACAGGCTATTCAGTCTAGCAACTGAAACCATTGCCTTGCATAATTATATCTAGTTGTATACCACAAGAGAAGATTCTACTCTAAAGGGTTTTTGGCTCTTCTCTGAAAAGTCATTTTTTAAAAAAATGCTTATCTCCAAAAGGTGTTTTTCCAAAAGGTTATGAATGCCTTTTCCCCAAAGACACCACGAAACCAGGCATGAGCATGAGCAGCTGCCTCTCAGGAAGCCACACACCAGCCATGCATTCTATGGTCTCCATTAGCTATGCAGCAGTGTGGGCCTCGTCCACGACTTCGACATGGAGCATGGTCCAGCAGCGATGATCTGTCTCCATGTTCCCCTCTCCCTCCCACCAATGTGTAGTCAGAGAGAGGTAAGAATGGGCTGCAGAAAGGTTTGTGGTGAAGTGGATGAAGGTTTGGCCAGCATCATCCATCAACTTCTCCAACAGGTTCCTACAGCGGCGGGACATGGGCTCACAGGAAAACCCCGTGAAAGCACGTGGCAGCCTCTCCATGCACCACATGATCCCAAATAGAAAAGAAGGAGCCATGACGAGCAGCCATGTGGTTTGGCTCTGTTGAAAAAAAACATGGTGACAGAGCCCTTGCCGTTACAGGCATCCGAAGAAGCCGAACAAGCCAAAGAAGCCGAAGGCAAACAGCCAAAATGTATCTGTGCACAAGTCTAGTGATGTGTGAATTACTTTAAAAGTAGCAGTTTCCCATAATTCAATGAGATTAAAAGTAACCAATGATGTACTTTGTTGTTTGCTGAAAGTGTCTAAGTAATTACAGTAAAATACTAGCTGTGCCCGGCCACGCATTGCTGTGGCGAAACATGGTGGTTTGGGAAATAAAGTATTGAGGAATTGGTGGTAGTTAAGGTCAAGGGTAAAGGTTTTCCCCTGACATTAAGTCCAGTCGTGTCTGACTCTGGAGGTTGGTGCTCATCTCCATTTCTAAGCCAAAGAGCCGGCGTTGTCCGTAGACTCCTCCAAAGTCATGTGGGATGACTGCATGGAGCGGCGTTACCTTCCCGCCGGAGCAGTACCTATTGATGCACTCACATTTGCATGTTTCCGAACTTCTGGGTTGGCAGAAGCTGGGGCTAACTGTGGGGGCTCTCTCCGCTCCCCCAATTCAAACCTGTGGCCTTTCGGTCCAGAAGTTCAGCAGCTCAGCGCTTTAACACGCTGCGCCATCAGGGGATATTATTTCCTAAAGGTTGTGAATATACAATATTTCTGATTGGTTTTTTTTGTTTGTTGGAGGCAAGTATGAATGCTGCAATTAGGAAAAATGATTAGGATGTAATGGCCTTGCAGCTTTAAAGCCTGGCTGTTTCCTCCCTAAGTGAATTTTTTCTTGGGAGGTGTTGGCTGGCCCTGGTTGTTTCCTGTCTGGAATTCCCTTGTTTTCAGAGTGGTATTGTTTGCGATATTTTATGTGCTTCTACTGTCTGTGGCCCTGAGAAAATAGAGGATTTTCCAGACTTTGATGATGGGAATACTTTGTTAGGAGGTGTTAGCTGGCCCTGACTGTTTCCTGTGTGGAATTCCCCTGTTTATTTAATGTTCTGGTTTTAGAGATTATATTGTTCTGCATTATTCTATCCCAGTAATTATTTCATATTAAAGAAGAATCTCACTTATCCAACATTCGCTTATACAATGTTCTGGATTATCCAACGCAGTCTGCCTTTTCATAATCAATGTTTTTGTAGTCTGTGTTTTAAATTCATTGTGATATTTTAGTGGTAAATTTGTAAATACAGTACAGTAGAGTCTCACTTATCCAACATAAACGGGCCGGCAGAACGTTGGATAAGCGAATATGTTGGATAATGAGGAATTAAGGATAACCCTATTAAACATCAAATTAAGTTATGATTTTACAAATTAAGCACCAAAACATCATGTTAGACAACAAATTTGTCAGAAAAAGTAGTTCAGTACACAGTAATGCTATGTAGTAATTACTGTATTTATGAATTTAGCACCAAAATATCACGATATATTGAAAGCATTGACTACAAAAATGCGTTGGATAATCCAGAACATTGGATAAGTGAGACTACTGTAAATACTACATAGCATTACTGCGCATGGAACTACTTTTTCTGACAAATTTGTTGTCTAACATGATGTTTTGGTGCTTAATTTGTATAACGATTACCTAATTTGATGTTTAATTGGCTTTTCCTGAATCCCTTCTTATTATCCAACATATTCACTTATCCTGCCGGCCTGTTTACGTTGGATAAGTGAGACTCTACTGTATATTTCTAATCTTATATTATCTGCTCAGAACTGGATTATATGAGGCTCCTTCTTCACAGCTGTATAAAATGCACACTGAAGTGGATTATATGGTAGTGTGGAGTCAAGATAATCCAGTGCAAAGCAGATAATATAAGATTATAAATGGGTTATATAGCTGTGTTGAAGGGCCTTGAGTCTACACTGCCATATAATCCAGTGCAAATTAGATAATCTGTGGAAGAAGCCTAAGTAAGGCCTAAATCTGCCTGTCCCCGAACTGAAACCTGGCTGTCCCTTGGTTGCTAGGCAACAAAGTGGGCAGAGATTAGCCCTCTAAACTGGCAGCAATTGGATAAAAAAATTATTGCTCTCCCTCTAATTAGGACTTTGTTTTTCTTTTCTTTTTGTTGTATCAACCTTGAGGCGTGGATGATGGGTTGTGTTGTCAAATTTTGAGGTTGGGGGGCCTGTACTTTTGTTGTTTTGTGAATTGCCGTGATGCCATCACTCTTTTATATATATAGATTGTATATTCTCAGACAGCAGAGTATCTGGTACTGAACCACATTTTAAAAATGATTAGCAGGTGTCACTGTTCACATTTTTGGAAAAACACTCCCTAGTACTTTTTTTAAAGGCTGGTTTGGTGCATGTTTATTGGAAATTGTATGCAAGAGGTGAATTCCAGAAATTCTTTCTCTGCTCATAAAACATCGATGGAATGTTGCTCTTCTGCAAACTACTCCTCATGCAATTTTTTCAACAAAGAAAATGTAAATTCTCATGAGAGCCTACCAAGGAAACTTAGTTTCTTCCACTACCCATAGAAATTGTAATGGGATATTGCTCCTTGCCTTATCAAGCTGCATCATGTCTAATTATTCCAAGTGTTTTTTAAATTTACAAAGACTTCTAATTCACATCAAAATGAAATAAAATAATTCATAATTAACTGAGAAGCACAAGCCTGTTGATTTGTTGCTTCCATATTTAATCTCTACACAGGGACTACATGATTTTTAAGCAAGAAGATACCTGCATCTTTGTAGAAAGAATGACTGAGGTCAAAGGGGTTATAAACTCACTACAGATTCAGTTATCTGCAAGTACAGTGTCCACATGCAGAGATCTCTCCTTAGGCTGCAACAAAGCTGTTTTTCTTCCTCTTCCTTCTCACTCGTACACCCATTGAGAGTGTACCAGCCCATAATGAAAAATAAAGCATATGCAAAGTTTGTGTACACTTCCTATAATCACTTGTCCTTTCCATACTGCTTCATGCACAACATTATGCATAACATAATCATATTATGTGACCTCTGAGGAGAAAATATAAGATGACATGCCACTGTATGGGGGCACTGCTGTAATAAACATGCCCATAATGGAGCAAATCAATAAAGAGGAGAAATCCACCATGTTTAATCACTTGGGTCAAAAAGGACTTTTTCACTTCATGTCTCATCCTTGCTGCTGGCAAACTTTGTATAAATCTAAGTGAGAAATCAAACATAGCATACATAGCATGGTTCAACTTTTAATGATTCTCTTAAAGATTCTTCTTAATGGACAGCCCAATTAAAATAGGTTTTGTTTAACATAAACAAGCTGCTCCCTTGGCCATGTGTTCTTGTAAATGTAATCCCCCTGTTTGTACCCTGAACTGGAGACTTTGAAATTCTTCTTAAGAATAATAACAGCAGACAGCACTTGAATGCTCCCTTTGAAGCACTCACTGCAGAGACTTTACTGCTGACCTTCTATTTTCAACAAGATTAATCCCAGATCTACAGTTGAGGTAGTCTAAATGTGATTATCAATCACAGTTGGCTTTTTTCATTGCTGTTGACCATTTTGAAGCACACTGCAAAATGGCAACCAGCACGATATAAATTACCAGTTCAACACTACATCAGTATTTTATACATAATATTTTTATTATAACATTCCAAAGATCTCCCCCCTTTCATATTTATTTGCTCTGAAATAGACAACAACACTATTTCCTTACTCTGAATATTGGATACTGTGACTATAGTACCACAACAAGGGTTGAGGAATATATAATCTTCAGGATAAACATTGATTTTGCTAACTTTACAGAGGAAGGGAACAGCCTGAAAGAAACAAAGCATGTATATTTATGAATAAATAAATGAATAATGTCAATAATACAGGGGAAAACAGAAATGAAAAAACAGAACTTGAAAAAGTTACTATTTTGGAAGGTTTTTCCAGAATGCCTCAGCCAACACTGTCAATGCCAAATTAGTTATAGAATACTAGGCATTGTCAAAATCCTCAAATATATATCACCAGTGAATATTAGCTCACTATTTTATTTATTTAAAACTACTTTTATGCTGTCTTCAAGAGTAAAATCCTCCCAATGGAGAGGTCCCCATTTTTAAAAACACAACACTACACGATATACTCTGACTAATGGAAATCACATTTCATGACAATATTTGAGGGGTTTACCTTTACATTCATTTTAGGCTGAAAGAGTATAAGCAGGTTTCAATGGCTGAGTTGGGATATGAACCCTGGTCTTCAGGAGTGCTTGTTCAATACCCTAACGTAACCCATTAAATCCCAAACTTTAGCCCTTTGACCCTCAGAATTCCTGACCATTGGACATGCTGACTGAAGATTCTGGTACAGTAGAGTCTCACTTATCCAAGCCTCGCCTATCCAAGCCTCTGGATAATCCAAGCCATTTTTGTAGTCAATGTTTCCAATATATCGTGATATTTTGGTGCTAAATTCGTAAATACAGTAATTACAACATAACATTACTGCGTATTGAACTACTTTTTCTGTCAAATTTGTTGTATAACATGAAGTTTTGGTGCTTAATTTGTAAAATCATAACCTAATTTGATGTTTAATAGGCTTTTCCTTGATCAGTCTTTATAATCCAAGATATTCGCTTATCCAAGCTTCTGCTGGCCCGTTTAGCTTGGATAAGTGAGACTCTACTGTAGTTAAAATCCAAAACAACTGCGTGACCGAAATTTGAGAACCCCTGATTTAACCTCAACTCCACTCGGTTTCAATGGGCACATGCATGCAACTATCTCAGTGTTTCTCAACCTGTGGATCCCCAGATGTTTTGGCCTCCAACTCCCGGAAATCCTAACAGCTGGTAAAGTGGCTGGGATTTCTGGGAGTTGTAGGCTAAAACACCTGGGGACACACTGGTTGAGAACCACTGAACTAGATAGCATCTCTTATTCCAACACAGCTGTTTATGAGAATGATCATTTAAAAAAAAGAGCTTCAAAAGTGATTCGAAATCAAACTTCTGGGAGCTGCTGAGTCTATTCATACACCAACAGTCTCTTGCAGATAAAAAAATGAGTACTTGAAATGTAGCCATTTCTCTCAAAGAGACAGTCGCAGTAATCTAATTCAACAAATGCAACCATCATCTTTGTGGCACCTTAAAGACCAGCCACTTTATTATAGCACTACTCTAGAAGAACTATAGTCCTCTTAATCAGATCCATAATCAATGCAATAACAAATTTGACAAATATAGAAAAGTGAAATAGTAATGTCCATGAGAAGAAAGCAAAATCCACAACTTACAAGCTTGTGGTAGGTGTAGAGCAGTGGTTCTCAACCTGGGGTCCCCAGATATTTTTTGGCCTACAACTCCCAGAAATCCCAGCCAGTTTACCAGCTGTTAAGATTTCTAGGAGTTGAAGGCCAAAAACATCTGGGCAGCCCAAGTTGAGAGCCACTGCTGTAGAGGAATCACATGTCATCTAGCAATGTTGGTCCTTAAAAAGGGGTTGTCCACTAAAAATAATTTACACTGTACACTTGTTGAAATTAAGAGAACAGGTTCCCAGGGGATAAAGTTCAATGGGTTCAACACCTCTTATTGTCTAGCCTTCTTTGGATCAGAAGGATCTATATATTGGGGACCACTGTCAGAAAAAAAAATTTTTCTGGAAAGAAAAGAAGCCACGAAAGAGACCCTTTGAAAATATGTATACAGCAGTAGTAAATTACACAATAAACACTGATGGTCTTAAAAGTGGTCTCTTCAAATCATACTGGAAGGATTATTCAGAAAACAATGTCTGTTTCTAAGACTTTTTGTACAATTGTGAATTATGCCATGAGCTTACAAAGAGTTAGAAAAATGGCAGTGATATTCCTTTCAGTGTATGATCTAAAGCAGTGGTTCCCAACCTTCGGTCCTCCACGTGTTTTGAACTTCAACTTCCAGAAATCCCAGCCAGCTTACCAGCTGTTAGAAACTGTGGGAGCTGAAATCCAAAACTGCAAGAGGACCAAAGATTCAAGGACTCAAAGAAAAAGATCTTGGAGTCCTCGTGGACAAGTTAAACATGAGCCAACAATGTAATGTAGCAGCTAAAAAAGCCAATGGGATTTTGGCCTGCATAAATAGGAGTATAGTGTCTAGATCCAGGGAAGTCATGCTACCCCTCTATTCTGTCTTGGTCAGACCACACCTGGATTACTGTGTCCAATTCTGGGCACCGCAATTGAAGGGAGATGTTGACAAGCTGGAATGTGTCCAGAGGAGGGCAACTAAAATGATCAAGGGTCTGGAGAACAAGCCCAATGAGGATCGGCTTAAAGAACTGGGCATGTTTAGCCTGCAGAAGAGAAGGCTGAGAGGAGACATGATAGCCATGTATAAATATGTGAGGGGAAGTCATAGGGAGGAGGGAGCAAGATTGTTTTCTGCTGCCCTGGAGACTAGGATGTGGAACAATGGCATCAAACTACAGGAAAGGAGATTTCACCTGAAAATCAGGAAGAACTTCCTCACTGCAAGAGCTCTTCAGCAGTGGAACTCTTTCCCCCGGACTGTGGTGGTGGCTCCTTCTTTGGAGGCTTTTAAGCAGAGGCTGGATGGCCATCTGTCGGGGGTGCTTTGAATGCAATTTCCTGCTTCTAGGTAGGGGGTTGGACTGGATGGCCCATGAGATCTCTTCCAACTCTACTATTCTATGATTCTATGATTGGCAACCACTGATCTAAAATGAAAGACTTTGTGCACAGAGAGTAGAAATTGCTGTCATATTTGAAGTCTACCCTTAATGCTCCTTTACATTTTCCAAGGAATATCATAAGAAAAAATAGAAGAGTAAACTGCACTGTCATTGAAATAAGCATAAGTCATCATTTTCCTGCATTGCTGTTAATGGAACGTGCAATACGTCCTAATATAGACTGGAAATGTATGTTCAGGCGTGTGGGGGCTCTTTTGAAAGATGTCTAGAACAAGTAGCCTGTATTAGATCAGATCTGCTTTTGGCTCCATATCAGACTTATCACTTATTCTTTAAACCAGGAGTCCTCAAAACTTTTAAGCAGGGGACCAGTTCACAGTCCCTCAAACTGTTGGTGGGCTGGACTACAGTTTGAAAAAATCACTAACAAATTCCTATGCACACTGCATAAGTAACATAGTGAGAAGACAGGAAAGCTTGGAGAAGAGAATGATGCTGGGGAAGATGGAAGTAAAAAGGAAGAGGAGTCAACCATGGGCAAGATGGATTGATGGTATCCTTGAAATGACTGGCTTAACCTTGAAGGACCTGGGGGTGGCCATGGCCAAGAGGGAGCTCTGGCGTGGGCTGGTCTATGAGGTCACGAAGAGTCGGAAGTGACTGAAAGAATAAACAACAAAATGCACACTGCACATGAAAGAACAATACAATAAGCTTACCAGTATTTCAATTGGAAATGCGGGCCTGCATTTGGCAGATGAGACGGTGATGTCAATTAGGATTGTTGTTGTTGTGTGCCTTAAAATTGTTTCAGATTTAGGGTGACCCTAAATCTAAAGTTCAAGGTGGGGGTGGGTAAATGACCTTGGAGGGCCACATCTGGCCCATGGAATTTAGTTTGGGGACCTCTACTTTAAACTATGAAAATCACAACATTTCAAGTAGGTTAGGGTGGGCACCAACAGAACAAAGGGGTTGCTGTATGTCACTTTTCTATATCACCACCTGACTGCCTATACAGACAGTCCCCAAGTTATGAACAAGATAGGCTCTGTAGGTATGTTCTTAAGTAGAATTTGTCTGCAAGTCAACAGGTATATTTTTAAGTATAACTCTGTCCAGAAATATGGATTTTTTAGCTTTAGAAAGCAAAGAGAAAGGTTAACACCACTGTGGTGTTTGTTTTGCTGTCTGTGCCCCTGTTCAGAAGATTTCGCCTTGCTTTCTGTCCCTGTGATAATTGGATTTTGAAAAATTTGGCTTGTTGTAGAAACAAGAATTGGTGATAAAGTTTCCGTTGAGATACTTTTTCCCCATGATAACTCTCTCAGGAGTGAATTTCCTTTCCTGGGGGTTGATTTCTCTCAATTCCCAAGTATGTACAGTGTTCCCTCGCTACTTCACAGTTCGCCTTTCACTGTTCACCCTCGCTATTTCACTGTTTTTGAATAAACACTAAAATAATATTATAAATCATAAAAACTTATGATTTACAGTGGCGGTGGTCTCAGTCGGGTGTGGGCAGTAGGGCAGAGAAGGAGCCCAAATGGCAGCGGGAGGAGAAGGAGGTGGCACCATGTCCCCCTGCCTCTTTCTTCTCTTCTTCCCTTCCTTCCTCCTTCTACTTCCTTCCTAAGGAGAAGCCTAGCATCCCTATTTCACGGATTTTCACTTATCACAGGTGATCCTGGAATGTAACCCCCGCGATAAGTGAGGGAACACTGTAGTCATAAAAAACACCCCCATTTGTAACAATGAGTAGTTTGTAAGTCGGATGTTTGTAACTCAGGGACTGCCTGTACACCCTTTTTCAAACTCCTAGGTAATATCCAGTTTTGAAAGGAAATTTCTTGGACTCTTGAAAAATATGCCCCTCAAATTAAAATGGAAAATGGTGCCCCAGGCATTAGTGGTCTTGCTTCTTCATTTTATAGGCATTGTTCATCAGGGAAAATGTTCTGGAGGTTTCAAAGTGGGACCTTGTCATGCTTTAAGTGGGGCAATCTTACTTAATTATCTGACCACCAGCCTTTTCAGCTGTGTTTTAAAATATTCTACATATTCCATCCAGTATAGCCAATGGAGGCTCAACTACACTGCATACATTGCAACATCCTTCACCTGACAAAGCCCCACTGCTCAACATGGTCAGAAAAATCTGAGTTCAGCTGAGTGGAGGAAGCAGTGATAAAAAAAGGAAAATAGCAACTCAGCTCTTAGCAACATGTTGCTATAATACAAGTCACCACCCCACTCCTCATCTTTACTGCAACCTTTTCCTCCACCTAGCAAGACTATCTCCACCAATTGGTATTGTCACTGTTTCATCAGCCAAAAGCAGGCCTGCGTTTCCCATTGAAATACTGGTAAGTTTATTGTATTGTTCTTTCAACTAGATAGCATGGAAGGCCACATCTCACTCCCTTCTCCTTGATTTGCCACCACCAATTCCTCATCTTCCACCAAGCCATCCCTGACTATGTCAAGCACCTCAACCTCCAAGATAGTGCCAATGCTGCTACAGCTCAAACTCATGCCACTCTGCTGAAGGGGGGAAATGGATGGTGGAGGTGTAATACCCAGCATTTGGGACATCTAGGTTATCTCCTCCTGAGGTTTGAAGGGTGGGATGCGAGGAGGTTATGGAATACATACAGAAATATTAGTGGTACTTTGAGTACAATGGGGCTTACCACATTGAAAACTAGAGGGGGCTCCTGTAGCTTTAATGGTTGTAATAAGTGGGACATTTCAGAAAGATCCCTCTTCAGTTTGATTCCAGCAAATTTAGTGACCACACCTAGGAGAAAAGAGAGACTAGCAGTTCTATTTTGGCATGCTGGAGGCTATGCAATTTCCACCCCTAATTTAAAGTTTCATTTAATAGCTGGACTTATGCTGGTAGGATGTGTACTTTCTATAAGGCAAGCTTTCCTCAATGATTGTGTTCAACCTGTGCAAAAGTCATGGGTTCTTCCCAATTTGGATGGCTAGGCTGGCTTTGGCTTCTGCTTTCTCTTGGAGCAACAGTTTTGTGACCACTTTGGATCTCCTTTCTACCTGAAAAAAATCCAAGCCCCATGCCCTTTGGCACATGTTATATCAGCATAGAGGACACATTTTACAAATTGAGATGTGGCTAGAAGACAGCTCTGTGTGGATGCTCTTATTAAAAGGATAATGAAGAATTCTGTCGATGCCTGATATCAAGCCCTTAAAGGCTAAAAATACAAAATTGTCCTTGGTCTTTTTATCATTTAAGCAGATGTAAATTTAGCCAACACATGACAAAGCTTTGTTTAAACCGCTAACTTCTTGGATAACATCAAACTATAGTACAATGACATTCTAGCTATACAAGGGTTTAGGAACAAATTGTCCGTTCTTCAACAAATGCAGAAGACAGACAGGATATACCTGTTAGGTGGGATTTTTCTTTCCTCTGCAAATAACTGTGCTATTTTGTTTATCTATTATGATTTTATGATAGAGCACAGGCCACCTCATTTAACTTCCCATGTAGCCACAAGCATCATTTAGGAAAAGGAGTAGCTCTAATACTTTCCAGTTCTAGTCTTCTAGATACACTTATTTAAAACATGCTTTTAGGTAAGTTAAGTTATGTAATTAGTATAAATTATGTTATGAAAAGAAAAGGAGACTAACTTTTGTTGGTGGTAATTACTGAGATCTGAACAGTAACCAAAACAAATATAACTTGATTCTCCCTCTTCCATAAATCTGACAGACTCCAAAAACCAAAACTTTCTGCTATTTCAACCTTTGGAGAAAGAAGGCTAGTTATACATCCAGCAACTGCTGAGATTTTCTCAAGGAGCTCTCACTGAGCCAGAATTTTGAAAGAGGAACAATGACGCGGAACAATGGCTTCAAACCACAGGAAAGGAGATTCCACCTGACCATCAGGAAGAACTTCCTGACTGTGAGGGCTGTTCGGCAGTGGAACTCTCTCCGCCAGACTGTGGTGGAGGCTCCTTCTTTGGAGGCTTTCAAACAGAGGCTGAATGGCCATCTGTCGGGGGTGCTTTGAATGCGATTTCCTGCTTCTTGGCAGGGGGTTGAACTGGATGGCCCATGAGGTCTCTTCCAACTCTACTATTCTATGATTCTAGGAAAGGGGAGGGGAGAGGACTCTGGGTCTGCGACTGGACTTACACAAAGCCCTTGTAAAAAAAAAATCAGACATCAAGGGAGGGAAAAGTCCAAATACAGATGGCTGCTGTAGGTTTGGGAAATGCTGGAAAGCTCCAGCTGTCCAGCAAATCTATGCTGAGCTGGGATCCTGGTGAACAGAAAAACTCAGTTATGGACATACATGAAATTAGCACTAGCTTTCCAAACAAGCTTATTTTCCTGGGAGATGTCAAAACTCATGCTGAGGTTGCTCAGTCAGCAATGCCTTAGGATGTCCAGCATGGCAAGTACATATCATTCCCAATGAGGAAATACTCTTGATTTGATTCTTGACAAAGTTAGTTAAGGTGTTTTTGGCTAAGTGGTTTGCTTCAAACTAATCACTGCCATAGGTCTCTGGAGGGGTGGGAGGCTTCACATAGCCAAACAGTCTCCATAATACTCTTACAGGATTAATTTGCTAGTAATATCACCCAAAATCTGTCTGATGTGGCATACAGAACTGGCCTGAAATGTTGATTCTTCAACGCATTAATTCCCATCCAGTCCTAAGTTGACTAGTTCATAATCCTGGACCACTTAGCAACTTTTAATATCACCTACTGGAGCGGGTGAACAGACTAAGAACTAGGAGCTCTGTAATAGAAATTTTGAGCTATCGGTTTATAAGAAGACTATGATTATGTGGCGAGCCACTGTTTGTTACAGGGGTCTGGCCAAGGTGCCATCTGTCTCATCACATAGCTGTGATGATTCTTGTATATTAGTACAGGTCTTGTACCTACAGAGACCTGCTTGATGGGTACTCAGAAAAGTGTTTTTTTCTGTGATATTACCAGAGTATGGAATGCACTCAGAAAGAAAATCGGTCCTCACTCTTGTTATTTTTAGGAGGGGTAGGAATACATGTTTTCAAACTGGCTTAATTATTGTTATATGTATTTATACCCTGTTTTTCTTTCTTGATCAAGACCCCAAGTAATGTTTTGAGCTAAACCTACAAGTGAGTTAAATCACTTGAAACACTTAGAAACTGTTAAAATAATTAAAACATTATACAGCACCCCTTTAGTCCATTTATTTAAACATTCTTCTTTAGAAACCTTTAAAATTGGGCCCAAAACCTGCCCTCAAATCATACATGAGATCAGCTTATACATGAGTATACATGGTAATTCTTTTTTTATTTGGATTTCCTAATCATTTTGGAAAATATGAAGAAATACTGTGAAATATTTTAATGTGTCACTGTAAAAATCATAATTTAATTTATTTAAAACATATAGGTCTGGTCTATAAATTTGAATATTAATGTTATTGGTTATTATATTTATCGGGTAATTGGTATAAACATTAAAAAATAAAGCGTGGGAAATTACAAAATTTCCTGCAGCCCTTAACAAAATTAGTATGGCTTCCAAGATAACAGAGAAGTACAAGAAGTATTCCTGGATTGAAGCTTGCTTACACAGGATAATTTGACTTAATTATGCTATTTGAAACATACTTGTACCAATGACATTTCATCTATTAACAGTTAATTTCCATCCCATTTTTGAGGTAGATCTACCGGCTAAAGAAGATTTAACATTACAATCCAAACAAAAATAAAGCAGCTGAGCAAGTTTCTCATACTTGTTTGCATTGTTCAGTTGCTATTTCAGAATATTGTACTTCAGCCGCTAACTAGATTCTTATATGTTCTGACTTACAAGAAACTACTGTGGATCCCTGAGAAAACGACTCCGCAATAAATCCTTGTCTACTTGGTGAAAACCTGCCTTTCTTCATTAGGAACATAAAGATAAAAGCTCTTACACCACATTAGCAAGAATATGCCTTGCCAGGGAGTACAAATAAATGAATTGCACCTGGCCTCAACAGTCTAAGTGTAATAAAGACTTCATTTTGTTTCATTAATAAATTGAACTGTAATAGAAGATCTACACTCCTGCTATGTACATGATCATCATTTGGTGAGTATTAGCTGTGAATCCCTTAATATGAAATCTCTGTCCTTGTTAATTATTTTACATTAACTGGAACAATTTTCCCCAATACTCAAAAAGTATATGGAACTTAATGGAAAGTGCACAATTTTTCAAATGTTTCTAAAGCTAACTACAACTAACATTTTAAAAATTCACATCTCACAGAAAACTAAATTTGAAATCTATATTGGTGCTTCTGAAATGAGGGATTTTTGTTATTATATTTAAGCATGTCAAAATACTGCAACCAGTTCTGGATCTTGTGGAATGATCATAGTTTTTAGCACAAAAAAGGTTATGCAGGTCCAACTTGAAAAACAAGTTTAACTCTACTTACCCACGAGCTAATATTACACCCTCTAACACACCTTTCTAAGATTTCTTTTGAACAGACAACTTGTGCAATCGCATTCCAGGCAATTATTTACAAATTGAGGAATATTCTCCATATACCAATTTTACATATTTATCTCTTTTAAAATGAATTACATTGATTTTGTTAAAAAAAGTTCTGTAAAGTTTCTAGTGCACACTTTTATTAGCCTCCCCAAACATTTACATTAATGCAGCACTTTCAACTTCAAATGCCCACTGACTAGCATCAAAAAGCAAAATCCATTTGGATACAGAGCAATTTGAGCATCATCCAGCATCAACATCCTGCATACATTGTATTGTAAAAGGCTTTGCTTGACTTTGTGCACCATAGTTTGCAACTGCTATGGAGGGAGGACTCAAATTGGGTCAGAACAAGTTTAAAATTTCTCTTGTTTTCATCTTTATTGTGTGTGTAGAAGTGTATATTTTTGTTTCTGTTTTGCAACACAGAATTAGATGCTACTATGAAAAAACTGAATACATCCTACCAGGGCTGTAGCCAGAAAAAAAATTCGGGAGGGGTTTTGAAAATTTGGGGGGGGGGGGGTTTAACCCCTAGCACACACCCCTCCCCGCTACAAACCTGTCAATATCTGCTTGAGATAGTGCCTGGAGGGACTCTTAATGTTTTGTGTCTCATAGACTTAGCATGGGGATTTGGTTAACCAGTTAAAATTCATGAGTAAACCAGGGTTTTTTTATAACCTGAAAAATTTGGGGGGGGGGGGGTTGAACCCCTAAAACCGCCCCCTCGCTACAGGCCTGCATCCTACCCATCTAGGGCAACATTAACACCTATCAAAACTCTTCTGTTCTTATCTAAAGATAAATGAGTTACAGTTAATAAAGCTTATGCCAAATAAAACTCATCAGTCTTTAAGCAGCCACAAACCTATGTCTTGTTTTTGCAATAACAGACAAATAAAGCTACTAAAATATGATGCTGTTTTTATATATATACACTCTTCAGACTGCTACATTTCAACTAGGTAAACAACAAAGCATTAAGAGGTTTAGGTAGTAGACCAAGGGTCAGTGATACATCTTCAAAATATTCTATTTTCCCTTTCAAATAGGAAATTAAAACAGGGATAAGCTTAGCATTTTTATAACTATGTATCAGTATTTTACTAGTGAAACTTATTTTTTTCATTTCACATTGAAGTAAGTGGCTGAACTATAGCATACAATCAATCACAACAATTCAGGTAAAATATGGTTAAGATGGCATGGATTAGCATTCCTAGAAGAAACAACACCAGCATCTCGTAATGTGACTGTATTTTCAACATGACCAAACCACAACCCATTAAGATGAGACGTGTAAGATTTCCTTCCTTTCATGGGGTTAACACTTGCCCCAAGGGTGACTGTGCAAAACTTTCATTGCATAATTACTGTTAAAAGCAACAAGACACACCAGTTAAAACTACACATGCCTTTGATAATTTATCCATTTGCATCATATAAAAGTGAATTCCATAACATCACTGCACTAGTTAAATGAAGAAAACCCTGTGCAGCTTCACTCTCACGTATTTTAATGTTCAAAGCCCACCCCATTTCCTCTACAAGCAAAAAAGCTTGAACACAGGATAATTCTGTGATCCTAAACCACCTCAAGATCCCAAGGAAATGATCACTAGAGCACTGATGTTTTGCAAGTTAGTGAATCCAGCTGAAGCTCATGAGACCTGGTCTAGAAATTGAATGAAATACAAATACATGTGTAAAAAAAACCACGCATCTCTCCACTACAGCTAAATGCCCTTCAAGTCTAAATGCTCCATCCCTGCATTTTCCCATTTCCTTATCCATTAAAAACCTGCACTAACATAGCTTATACAGAATGGGGCATTATGGGATGGTAACAACTTTATAGGTTATCTGTATATTGAAGAACCAAAGACGGTGACATTTAGATTTAGATTTAATGTTAATATTAATGTCCTCGTGACTATACTGTACAGCCCCCATATTGGTAGGGAGAAGTTTTTCAACTTACAGTGGAAACTGTAGTCAATAGTGAACTCTAGTGAAATGAACAACTTTTACTCAAAATTGCCATAGAGACATCCTGGAGGATTTAGAAAATTTCTGGATATATCCTTTAGAAAGTCTTAGTTCCTCCAAGGCAACTCTATGATTCACCACAGAATCACCAGGAAGACTTAGAAAATTCCTAGAGGACATATTTTGTCAAATGTGAGTTGGAAAATCCATGGGTACTTTTTGAGTTATTTACAGTTGCCAAACAATGTTGCTAATGTTAGATAGATAAACTAAATGGAATCACTTTGCTCCTATAGCAAGACATCCTTCTTTAAAAAGTTTTGTGTAAAAACCCTTAAACCTATGTATTCTTTCACATGATGAAATATGAGCTGCTTATTTCAATCTCAGGCTTCACATTCAAAAGTGTCACTGGTCATAACTCCATTTGCTTTGCTAATTCACATGAAATGTGAATCCCAGAGAGTTTCACTATCATAAAAACGCATGGTCTCTGTCTGCCAGGTTACCTAGGAGTGAAAGTTATGTCACCTAATCCTTAATACTGATCCTTACTGTACACCATCTGGAGACAAAGTCAAAAGCTAATCTGATTTTTCTGTGGTTGTATCCCCCCCCCCCCCCGGGTGAAAAGTGCCTGTTCAGATTGGATATTGTATGCCATCTGGCATAGGAAAGTGTTTTTTCATATCCACTGCTTGCCTGCCTAGGAATTATTCATAAACCCAGTAGTACAACCCTTCATTTTCTCAATTTACGAAGGTTTTAGGAATTTAGGAAGTGTGTTTTTACAAATCAACATATAGTTATACAGCCAAACACCATCATGCACCTTCCTAAATCTTTTTTGTACTCCTGTGTTTTTTCATGAACAGAGAAATGAGCATTATGACAGTGATAAACTACTGTAGAATCAATGCGGCTGTATGCCCAGATAAGATAACTTTCAATCACAAATCACTTAATAAGGAAGAAAAAGTATTTTAAAATGAATATGAAGTTTACTGAAATTTACATTTCTAAACAATTTTATAAAGAGCAATCCAAAGTGTGTCAGAAGTCAATGGAAAAACTACTCATTTCTTTTATTTCATATTTATTCAGATTTGCAATCCACATCATTGCAATATTCAAAGCAGAAGGAATTAAAATCCTTATTAAAAACAGTACTGTTTCTATATATTAGAGCAGGGGAAGGCAAAGTGTGGCCTACATAGTGTATGTGGCCCACTGAACTCTGTGGTGGTCCTCAGGAGCTCCTTGGCTTTATAAGTGGAAGTTCAAAACTCTAAGGAAAAGCTGCCAATCTGGTAAAAGAACAAAAAAGATGATTTTTTAGATGAATTCCCCTGGAACTCTTCAGAATCTATAGTACTTTTCAAACCATGCTGTACCATAGCATTTCTGTAAATTAAAATGTTTCACAGCAACTTCCAACATGTCCAGTGCTAATCTATATGATACAAAAATGTTAGGTATGTACTGGGCAGCAGAAAGGTTTCCATATTGGGTTCCCCACACCACCCCAAAGGGTTTGACATTTCCCCACCTGCTCCCTGAAGAGGTTTAGCAAAGTTCATGAATTCTGGAGTAAAATAATCATCCTGCACCATGGCATGCAGACAAAGGAGTGTGACAAGTGAGAAGAGAGGGACTGTGTTCTCTCTCAAAAAAGAAAAGAAAATGTGAGTGTCATAATCAGATTCCATTAATAAATGATAGAGGAAACAAACCAGTTACTTGTGCTGGACAAATAAGAGCTTTCATTCAGAATGAATCCCACACAACTATCAGGTCAGTCTATTATTTTATCAGTTCACTCCCTTAGAATTGAAACACATGGCTGTTTCACACATTATGTAAAGCAAACATGGGGCTGTTACAGATTATACAGTATTACCAAGAAAGGGTTTACACCAGACCTATCAACTTTAACTTAGTTGATTCTTGATTTATCCAATTCATTTTAAGAGCTCAAGGCTTTATTGCACTAGCTGTTGCCTTGTAGCAATGAGGTAGTTTAAACAAACAGAAACATGTATTGAAATAATCACTTTTGCACCTTATCTCCAATACAGTAATGGTGCTATTTCAGTGATGCACAGTCTTCCACACTGCCTCTCTTAACCCTGCCTCCCTACCTCTGTTTGCCCTACATAGCACATATGTGCTGTTTAATTATCCTTCCTTTTTTGTCACAATTGTGCACTTTTAACTTCTTGCAAATGGAGAGGATTGCCATAGTTGCATTATTGCATGCTTGCAGAATGCTAATGACCCCCCCACACACACACACCAAAGCAGAATAATTATGTAATAATGGCCAAAGAAATTTAAAAAAATAAATCCCGGGGAACAGAGTAAAGCAATGTGACTCCACGCTGTTTGAGGATAAGAAAGGGAAGAAGAGGAGAACCACTCCCACTAATTCAAAACGAGTGCTAAAATATCAGAACTGAAGCAGAATGAAACTTCGTTGTTAATTCATTCAGTCGCTTCTGACTCTTCGTGACCTCATGGACCAGCCCATGCCAGAGCTACCTGTAGGCCGTGGCCACCCCCAGCTCCTTCAAAGTCAAGCCAGTCACTTCAAGGATGCCATCCATCCATCTTGCCCTTGGTTGGCCTCTCTTCCTTTTCCCTTCCCTTTTCCCCAGCATCATTATCTTCTCCAAGCTTTCCTGTCTTTTCATGATGTGGCCAAATTACTTCATTTTTGCCTCTAATATCCTTCCCTGCAGTGAGCAGCCGGGCATTATTTCCTGGAGTATGGACTGGTTGGATCTTCTTGTGGTCCAAGGTACTCTCAAAATTTTCCTCCAACATCACAGTTCAAAAGCATCTATCTTCCTTTGCTCAGCCTTCCTTATGATCCAGCTCTCGCATCCATAGGTTACTACAGGCAATACCATTGCTTTAACTATGCGGACCTTTGTTGCCAGTGTGATGTCGCTACTCTTCACTGTTTTATCTAAATCGGTCTGATTTCCTGGCTGCAGTCTGCGTGTTCAGTAATTTTCGTGCTTAGAAATATAAAGTCTGCTACTGCCTCCATGTTTTCTCCCTCTATTTGCCAGTTATCAATCAGTCTGGCTGCCATCATCTTGGGTTTTTTTTATGTTTAACTGCAAAACACTTTTTGCACTTTCTTCTTTCACCTTGGTGATAAGGCTCCTCAGCTCGTCCTCGCTTTCAGCCATTAAAGAGGTATCATCTGCATATCTAAGGTTGTTAATGTTTCTTTCAGCAATTTTAACTCCAGCCTTGGGATTCATCAAGCCAGAATTAAACTACTGCACCAAAAAAATAGTTGAACCGCAGTGATATTGGAAGCACTGACAGACTCCCCCCTCACAACAGAACAGATATTGTTGAGGAATAGCTTCTGAACTCTGCTGCTGGCTGCTGCATGACTTCAAATCTATTTTGAAGATTTGGGGAAGCTTGGGGTGGGTGCAGCAGGGAAAAGTTGAAAATAATCTGAACAAGTCACCGAACTGGGTGCAATTGTAATTTAAGTCAAGGCAAAATTTTCTTCTGGACTATGGGAGCACTGAGCTGAAGGGCAGGGAGATGTACAAGAGTAAGGCTCATTGTTACCTGTTCCTGCTTATTCATGTTGCACTAAACCAGAGCTTTCCAAACATTTCATGTTGGCGACACACTTTTTAGCCTACTGTGCAAAATGCAATGAAGATTTTACTGAATCATCTGGTAGAATGTATCTTCCATGACCATGGACTGCAACCAAGGCAATCAATTTTAAAGTTGTATTTCAAAAGGGAAAAATGCATGCCTTTTGATAACAAAGCAGTGAAGTCACCTTGGAAAAGTGCCAAAAGGCAGCCTTTCTTAGAAGTTATATGTCTGAACTCTGCTCAATGTATATAATGTTAATAAACTGAATTATTATTGAAATGAGACAATGGCTTTTCATTTAAAATAAATAACTAGCCAAATAATTTTACAAAAAATCTCCTCCTCCTCCTCCTCCTCCTTCTTCTCCTTTAGTACAGTTGAAAGACCCTTAGTTTAATTAGAGGCTAACAAATTCTCAGGAAAAACAATACTCAAAGCAGAAAATGCTGTTTGTTATCCATCAGTTAGGATGGTTTAAATGATAAAGCAAGTATGTGATTTTTTAAAACTTTCTTGATGTTAAAAAAGTGTGTGTGTGTGTGTGTGTGTGTGTCTTCAAATCCCTGTCAACGTATAGCAGCCCCATGAATTTCATGTTTTCCTTTGGCAAGGAATACTCAAGAGGTGATTTTGTCAGTTTCTTCCTCTGAAAAAACGTATCACAGTATTTGTTGGCAGGAGTCCATCCAAGCACTAACCAGAGTTGACCTTGCCACAATCAGACAAGATCTGGTGCCTATAGGGTATGATGGCTTAAATGATAACGCTAGCATGCAATGTTCTATTACTTTCTTGACTTGAACAAATACATTGACTTAAACAATTAGCCTGTACTCTCACAGATGAAATCAAAGCATGGCAGTTTACTACATTCTCTTCAGGGGAGATGAAGAAAAATTCAGATAAGCAGATAACAAAATGTCTAACAGTGTAAACACTTTGCTTCTGTGGAAGGGCGAGTTCACCAGCCCACACAGAGAAATGGGAATGTTTTGTTTCGTCAAGCCATCTGTGCATGAAAAGCCTTTGCTTACCTCCAGTGTCAATATACCTTCAAAGCAGTGGACTGCTAGCACAGATTAATACACACACCTTCCCTCTCATCTAATTCAGTACAGCAAAATCCACACAATTATACAGCTGCCTAACCTGTACTATGATCTTTTCAGCACTTTCTTGAGCAGACAATGTAGGAGTTTTTGGTAGGCCTCTTGCAAGCAGGATGAGAGATGGGTGCCCAAATTATTTACTTATGCCGAATGCCTATTTGTGTGCCAACTGGTGTAAAGTATTGCCTCATTTTATACCATGCAGGATGGAACTGGTCACATATTGAAATAAACATTGGGGCCTGAATTCAAATGTAAATGCCTACTGGAACAGAGCAAATAAATAAATGGAATCCCAATGTATGACACAGTGATGTAATAGGTCTAGCAGAGATGAACAACTGAATTTAGACCACGGATTTTCCCATTATATTTAATTTAGAAAGAAATGACATATTACAGTTACTGCATAACTTTATTAAAAACATGATAGTAATTCTTAGTGTTTAAAAAGTTTTTTTTAAAAAAAGGAAGAAAATATATTCTCTTTTTTCCTGAAGATAAGACAGTGGCAAAATGAAGTACAACTATAAGCACACTTCAATAAAGAGCCTCACATTAATTCTGCACTAATAACATTTCAGGAACCTAAATATTTGGTAACTTCAGATTTTCTTATCCTTCAGTGAGAACAAAAGATACTCAAATGCTAGAACTGCCAATTGCACTGAAGTGCTGTTTCATGATTGTCTACTGTTGCTCTCCCAGGTGGATAGCAACACATATCTGGATGCCTCTGACAGCGAGACAGTTTCATTGGGAATAGTTCTCCTCTACCAATGTAGCAAGCAAACGGCCATGTGGCGCGAACACGTAAACAGAAGAGCAAAAGAAAAATGTAAGATTTAGAAATCACCAGGAAACAATCTGAACACAATAATGAATTAGAGATATGTTTATAGTTTTGTTGTCAAAACTGGTTTTAAATTATATTGTTACAGTTTGCATAATCATTTATACTGGCTGTATTATTATTATCATCTATCTATCTATCTATCATTTATAGTACAATTTCTGTACATCACAAGTAAAAGAACAACAAAACAATTCCCTGCCCTCAGCCTTACAATTTAATTAAGACATGACAAAAAAGGAAAGGGATCGCTATGGGGCAGGAGATTAAGTCAAGTTTCTTCTTCTCCTCCTCCAAAGCAGTTGAAATGACTTTATTATTTATGAAATGAAGGCTAATTAAAGAAAGTTTTCCCCTTTCTGTTTGTACTAGGCATCTTAACAGTATCAGCTTTTAAAATTACTAAACTAACATTAGCCAAATGCTCCTAGCTATCAGTTTTCTTTTCAGCGCCAGCTTTTTGGAATCTAAGAACCCAACATTTCTTAAAGGAAGGGACTGTCCAAAGCGTTTTGCATTGATGCTTTAAGACTACTACGAGATCTTTTGCAATCTTCTCACCACCAAAATAAATAAATGGGAAAATGTCACTGTTTCAGAAAAGAAAGAACAAAACATACCACTGATTACTCTATAGCAGGCATAGACAAACTTCGGCCCTCCAGGTGTTTTGGACTTGAACTCCCAGAATTCCTAACAGCCTGCTGGCTGTTAGGAATTATGGGAGTTGAAGTCCAAAACAACTGAAGAGTTTGCCCATGCCTGCTTTATAGCAGCCTTTGAAAAAGACAAGATACTACTGATCCCCACTATTGCTGCAGATATGCTAGTATCCCAGATTTGGGACACTTTAATAAGCGAAATGTCTAATGAATTTCTGCTGCTGCCCAATCACTCTTTCTACGAGGAAGGATCGGGAGGGGGCACATGGACCTTCCATTCTAAATAGGTTTACTGTAGAGTCTCAGCTTATGACTTCTGATTCTGTCTTGCTAAAGAAAAACAAGCCAATATGCTGGGTCTAGATGCCAGAACAAGCCCAAATATGCAACAGAAATTGCTGGGCAGTATGCACATGCATACTTCTTGATTAAAAAACAACAACATTGCAATGTGCAAACCAGTCTGTGAATTTTTTTATTTTAAAAAAATCACCCCTCTTATTGTTCAAGGAGGAGGAGGAACAATTTTATATAGCTCTACATCTTGCTTCTTCTAATGTTACCCTCCAGTTCATCAGTTCGCATTTTAGTATACTACATCTCTGATTAGTATTGGCCATTTCAGATTGTATTCTCTTTTTCTGTGCTACTTCCAAACCACAGTAGCTTATAAGGGAGGACATTGCTGTTTCTGTTTGTCATAAACATGTTTCTTTATTTCTACTCTGTACATTTCTCATTTCTAAATTTGTCATCCATACTTTCCTCAAACTATTGCTTCACCTTCACTTAAAAAAATTCAAATAATTCCAGCTAATCAGTAAAGACAGGTCTGGCTACTATTAATCAAGATGAGAAATGTTCATGTTGCCTCATCCTTATGTCTCACTTCTCTCTCCTTTGGCTGCAGTTTTAGACAGTTGTTTATTTTTCTTGATTATTCACTCGATAGTCAAACTGAGCTCACACTTCATCTCAATTCAACAAGGTTAATTTTCTCTAATTAATCCAACACATATTGAATCTTCCAATGCCAATGATTTTTACAACCAACATGCAAAGAATAATCAAATCTATAACCCATTCAAGTTTCAATTTCATTATCCAAATTAATTACTGATATATATTATCCAGAGCAATCTAACAATCTATTTCAATAGTTATTTAGGAGTAACATTGCATCCTTGTTACAGATGTGTGCCTTTGAGTCTTTCTGACTTAGGGTGACCCTCTACAGAATATATTTCCCTATAAAATTTATCTAATTCAATATAATTGCATTAAAATTATATATTTTAAACTTCAATTATCTATCAAACAGCCAGTTTACATAGGTAAATAATTATAAGATTTCACCAAAGTAAGTGCTAAAACTATTTTCCCCCTCAATCACTTCTATTTTCTTCCCTTCCCCCATTTGGTTCTTCACTCTCCTGAATTTCTTGGAAACATCTTGAATTTGAGGTGAATGTCCTAATTCAACCATACTGGGATAGCCAAAAATCACAATTTTATTACTAGTCTGTGTTGTGTAAATATTTGTACAATATTCAGATGACTGAATAAGCAGGTCTGTGTGCTTAACACAGCATATTTTCAGACAGGCCTATGCAGATAGTTATATCCAAAGAAATCATATACTTTTACAAAAGGGATGCTCAAATTCCCATTTTGGAGTCATGCGAATTCCAATGTAACATCAAAAATATCAATAACTACCTCCAATGTAACATCAAAGATGCACAAAGTAACACAGGAAACCCATTTACCCCACTAAATGAAGAGTACCAGGCTGTATTTCAGTGAAATGAAATGGCAAGACCAACAAATTTTAAGAATATCCAACTTGGGAAGGTAATAAGAAAAGGAGAAGCAAAGAGTGTAAAAAAGAAAAGTTAAGAAAAAATAATGGAATTACCATAAAGAAGATGGGAAGTCAGTACATTTTCCCCTGCTGCCCTACCCTGTCTTTCCCAAGGAACACCCCTACCCTTCCACTCCCTACCATTCCCAGTTAGATAACCCTTACCCTGGGGTTTTAGATCCCAAGACCTTCCCACCCCATCAATACTGTTTTTACATGTTTAAAAAAATCCTCTTTTTTAACAAAATCATTTTAAAAAGGAATGAAGAATAATAGAAGACACAACTTTTTCTTTTTCTTCTCCCATCCTTCCTCTTCTCTCTCCCCCCCCCCCCACGTTTTCTTATTTCCAAATACCCCCTCGGCCCCTCCCCAGCCCTTTCCCAACCCATATCTTCCCCACCCTATAAACCCAATCTTATTAATATACAAACAATCTGAAACTTCTTCCATAAAAATTATGTTTAAAAAAAGGAACTGGCAAGACCATCTCTGAAGGTTACTTGCCTAAGAAAACTGTATGAAATTCATAGGGTTGCCATAAATTGACAGGTAACTTGAAGGCATATACACACACAAAAGAGAGGAGAAACATGGCTGGGTGGTGGAATTGCAATGAAGTTACTCCATTTTCTCTCCACAGGTAAAAGAAAGGAATGTGACTGGTTTATCTGCATCTCTGCCTTCCAACTATTTTTCTAACTCCTTTCCCCTGCCCTACTATCTTTTTTTTTTTTTTTACCTTGACATGCTGCTTCGACCCCTTCACTTCTACTTTTGCGTCCTCCTCTTTAGCATTTGAATTCTTAGGACAAGCTAAGAACTATCTAGTCCCAACAATGCAATGCCACCACCCTTAAAGTTTCTCACTGGAATTGCTGCCCACTCTCAGATAATCTGAAGTTACAGTGAGAGATGACAATTTTCTCTTAATGATGACCTCAAATTGTTTCATGAATGCTGAGATGTCAGAGACATGCAGTTGCTGAAGGTTCCTTAGCCAAAGTAACTGGGCTACAACATTTCCTTTCCCTTAAACAAAGTCCATGTAGATGCAAGTTATCTCCCCATCAAATGATGCAAGCATGTGCATGGCAAGCCATGCCTTAAGTCAATAAATGCTATTCCCCACCAAGTGTCTCTTACCACAATCCTGACAGCAAGATCCTTTTTGTGTTTACTCTAGGGGAAGAAAGCACCCAGTTATAACTTGCTCTCAAGTAAATAGGCATATGATTACAATTGAAGAGAAAGTTACAGAGGTGCACACAAATACTTACATGCTTATATCTGTATTATACAGGCTACATGGACTACTTGAGTTTATTTGGGGAAAGGGTTACATTCTCAACAAACATGAAAACATGCTTTATTACCATCTTATATTGTTATGTGTGGTAGGTGGCGGTGATCTTGTTTTTAGTGATTTTACTTCAGTTTTTGTTTATTTGAAAATAAGGTTTTACTACAATGTCAGGTTTTCTCTATAATGTAAACTAGGAATGTCTTTATAAAATCTGATAGAGAAAAAATCTCAAGTGTTGTTGAATCACGGTTTTTTTTAAAAAAGAAGATACAATTTTTTATTCAAAGGCTCTAAACCCCCTTGGTTTTATTTATTTGATTTTATTGTTAACAGTTAAATGATTCTTTATCCTCGAAGCAAGCAATGGCTACCTTTCAATTTAGGCCAGGCAAAAGCAATGCAAAAGCAGTGACTTTCAATTAAATGCAAACCAAAACATTGTCACAAAAAGAAGCCTTCATAAACATAAAAGCATTGCAACAAAGTGCACTTCCTTTGAATAGCCACGGCATAAACATTTCCATGCAAAATTTAAAATATTGGTTTATTCTTAATGCATATTATTAAATTAGATGTTATGACAAGTGTTACATTAATTTTTTTGTACAAGTATTATATTCTCCTACACTTTTCAAAGTAGCTCCTTAGCGTAATTATTACATTTAACATGTAGACTGGCAATTGCTTCAACACAACACCTGCCACCAGTCCACCACATAATTACATACCACTGACCTTTATATAAAAGCATCATGGAAATGTTGCTAGAAAACTAAATTGCCTTTCATACAAACACTGCACTATAGCTACAGTAATCTGGGGTTGTTGTTTTTTTCCTTTTCAAAAGATGTGTGTTTATCCAAGGGAGGAGCTAAACTAATTGAACTATCAATAATTTTCCAAATCTTGGAACCATTTCAATCATGTTTGCAGCAAATATAAAGTTCCTCCCATCTTAGCACAGAAGTATGGCTCACAATATATACACAGACAGATGGAGAATTGAAAATATTCCCTGAAGTCATAATAGCTGGGTTATGCAGGATGTCATTTAAAAGCTATTCACCAACAATGTTCTTTTCCTTTTAGCCAGATTCCTACTGTATAAATTCAAGTAAAGGAAAAAGTCAATTAATTGAAATTGTGGATGTCGGTAGACTAGAATTGGAAACATAAAATGAAGCAGCTAACATGGGGAGGGGGGAATGGTGTGCTATTTACTAGTCATAATTACAGCAGGGTAACAGTTGTTAGATATTGAGTGACAGGCATGGATCCAGTGGCGAGAATGCCCAACCTAAACCTATATGAAAAACCCACTTCTGAATTTGTTGTATAGCCTTCTTAATCCCATCTTTTTTAAACTTTACTAGAGCACAGGTGAAATGGAAAGATGCCCCCCCCCCAAAAAAAAAAAATTGAGAAGCACTAGATCCAAATACCACTCCAACCACAAAGTCTTCTGGTGTCCCAAACAGCAATCAGAACACACTCAACTATTTTATTCTTGGCTCTGGAAAATAGGACATGAAGCAGTGGGTTCAATTCTAAGGAAAATAGATTCTACCTAAACATGAGGAAAAACATCTTGATGGTCAGAGCTGTTCTACAATGGAATATGCTGAACTCGAATGCAATGGAGTTTTCTTCTCTTGAAGTTTTTAAGAAGAGGCTGGATGGCCATCTGTCAGGAGTGCTTCAACTATGTGTTCCTGCATGGTAGGGGGTTGGACTGGATGGCCCTTGTGGTCTTTTCCAACTCTATGATTCTATAACCAAGGAGTTGTTAAAAGACAACCCGCAAAAATACTACATATTACAATATACTACAAAGCTATAGGTAAAAAGGATTTGCACCCACAGGACAGGAACAAGCTCAATGCAGTTAAGGTTGTGAAGTACTTACACCCTACAAGGATAATAATAGTTTCAGCCAATTGCTTTCGTTGAGGTCTTAGTAATCTTTCTCTTTAAGATTACTATTTCAAGTTGAGCGACAAAGTCCTCCAGCTGTCATGCACGCAAGCTATTTTTAAAGGTGCAAAAAAAGTGTTCCTGACATAAAGCATCCACCCGCAGGCACTCCTAGACAGAAACAGGGCACAGAGCCCAAAAATCTGCCAGCCCAGTCCTAAGCCATAGGGGGACATCTCATAACTGGGATAGAACATCCAGAAGGCTGAAGTGAAGACAGCCAGCAAAAAGAGTGGGATGAGCATTGAATAAATCAATCAAGGGGGAGGGGCAAGGTTGATTTTTTGCAAAATGTACATAAAGAATAAAGCTAGCAGAACACTGTTAAGTGAAAGAGTGAAGCCGCCCTCCCTTTATTCATGCCAATATGACTTATAAATGACTCTAACCTTGTGTTTATTTTGTAACATAGGACAGACTGCTCCTTGTTTTAACCATGAGTTATTGTTATGTGCCTTCACATTGTTTCCAACAGCGAACCTATCACAGGGTTTTCTTGGCAAGATTTGTTCACAGGGGATTTGTTCTTGTCTTCTTCAGAGGCTGAGAGCATGTGACTTGCCCAGGGTCACCAAGTAGGTTTCCATGCATGAGCTTGAAATCAAACCCTCATTTCCCAGTGACCTAGACCAACATGCCAATCACTACACTCCTACCCAACAGTATCTGGGCAAAAGCCTCCTCATCTACCCTTATACATATAGGAACATTTTACTTCCAGGTTAAGAAGTCTGGCTGTTTTAACCAAGTAATACCATCAAGCATGATTCCATCCCTAATTCCACCACCATGATATGTGGACTCTTAAGAGTTTATGTGCACATACACGTTTTTGAATTGTGCAATATGCAGGATTTCTTGAGGGACCCAATTGTAAGATTCACATGCTTATAAATTGATTCAGACCAAGTTCAAGCACAGGGAGGAATTTGGTCAATACCAAGTTGGGGCAGAGGGCAATATGGGCTACCTGACACACTTTCCACAAATAACACCAAAGAACACCTATTAGGCTGATGTATCCAGGGAAGCATTAAACTCTCATTTCTTAACAATGCAACAATGAGTCTGAGAGTAAATGTTCTAAGCAACAGGACTGTGTAGAAGGAGTAGCAAAAAGGATGACACTGCAGGACACAACAAAACAGATTCATGATGGCAGCAGACTTGTATGCCTTGATGTGCGTGCTGCTTGTAACCAGATTCCAACCAAGTAAGAAAGGGGTTACTTAAAGCAGTGCTGTTTGAACTGATGGTCCATGGTCTGGTGCCAATGGCTGCTGGTCCTTGGCAAGCTCCAGGAATGAAACAATTGTCCCCAATGTGCAAAAATATGGTGCCAGTACCCAACATATTGGGGGGAAAGCACTGCTAGTTCCCCCTAAGGAACACTGACTTAATGAATTGTGGGACAGAGATATTGAACTCTTCCTACATAGATAACATTTCTTCTGAAATAGCTTGTTGATATAAAGCTTTTACACATTCACGATTGGGAGCATTCAAGGGTGAAAACTACCAGCTGATGGAAAACTTCAGGAAAGCAGCAGTTGAAAGACAGACAGAATAGACTTGGTACAGTCTAGCAATTATGTGTCTATACTATCTATCTCTCTCCCCTCACTATCTCCACCTTCCAGTTTAAAAGAGTTTGATGTAAACTGTATTCTAACAAATGAGTCACCACCATCATGTGCATACTATAAAATACTGCATGTTATCTCTCTAGGATGAGCTTGTTCTTGATGCCCAGCTTTGTGAGGAGTGTCTCTGAATTAAACAACAAATGCAAAACAAAGACAACACAAACGTGGTTAGACCCTCCTGCCTCTTGGAGACCAGCATGTATGCAACACATAAATCACAAAAACCTACAGCAAAGATTAAAGTGAGATGTTATTGATCCATAGTGAATTCAATATTTCAGTGATTCAAACTATTAGTTTGTTTTTGTTATTGTTTGCCATTTTCAACATATACCAACGCCAAATATCATAAAGGCACCAGACCCTGCAGAAGCATTCCTGGTCAGTACCTCAATGGGAAACTACTAAAAGGTACCAGATGCTATAGGCTATATTTCGGGCTATATTGGCCAAACAACCTCTGAAAATCTTTTTCTAAGAGAACCCTGTAAAACTCATGAGGATGTCTTAAGTTGACAGATGACATGAAGGCACAAGTGTACATACAAGGTGAACCTATTATGGGGTTTCCTTGGCACAGTTTATTCACAGGGGATCTGCCTCTGTCTTTCTGGCTGGGAGAGTATCATAAAATCATAGATTTGGAAGAGACTGTATTGGTCATCTATCCAACTCCCTGCCATGGAGGAAAAGCACAATCAAAGTACCCTTGAAAATACACTACCTCTGTTCAAAAAGGCGCTTCCATCACACCATGATGTACTCAAGGTCCCCCAGTGGGTTTCCATGGTAGAGTGGGCATTCAAACCCTAATTTCCAGAGTCAATGTCCAATGCTCAAACCAATACACCAGATTGCACTGACTGCAAATTCCTACCTTCCTGAATAACACCAGCCAAATTGTGCCCAGGCGCAAACCTCTCTCTCTTTCTGAAAAAAGTTAATGTGATGTTAGCTGTACCCAATTATTAATTACCAATTGCTAGTCACATCATCATCATCATCATCATTAGAGATAGAGGTGTTGTTCAGAAAGATGAGAATTTACATTCAGTCATGTTAACAGAATATTTTAAAAAAGAAATAGGTACTGCTTTTCTTTCAGCTCTCATGGACATCCAACTTAGTAAAGTTTGGGATATATGTAGTAGAGTTCTCCTTGGTTCTGTCTTTAACCAAAAATAAAATATATTCAGATCCTTCAGTAGGACAGAATCAAGTTTTAATGTGTATTTTGATATGTATTTTATAGAGGTATGTTTTAATATGTGTATTTTGCATAGTATTTTAAAATGATTATTGTGTTAGGAATGCTGTAACCCGCCTTGAGCCGTGAGGAGAAGTAGGCAAGAAATAAAATGATGATGATGATGATTATTATTATTATTGTTGTTCTTTATGTGAACAGCACAATATAAAATGCACTGTTCTTCAGAGATTAGTACTTCTCTTTTAAGGTTTTTGCTCCTGTACTTTTTCTCTCGACTGTGTCACTACAAGCCTAATGTTAACATACAGATATTTTCCAGAGTAACTGGGAAGTTTGCATGGATACTATGTTGCACTCTATACAGTGGTTCAAATGTGTATGTGGACAGCCATGATTTTGTTTCAATCATGGAAACTGTGTGAAAAGGTGAGTGTGACCTTGCTCTTTATGTTTCTTCTAGGGCTCAGTGTTCAATGTGATTTAACCAGGATTTAAGATCCTAGTTCTAAATGCAAGATTTACATAAAATAAGAATTTCACCAGCCATTTCATCATATCAGCATGTCAGATCAAGTATTTGGCAATATGGTTCTATCTTCCTTATGATTACAGGACTCAGAGACTGAATATGAATCACAATTAAATCAAGGAATGGCCCTAACAGCAGGCAGAAACAATGTTTAATCTGCCAACCAGTATGGAGAACCAAGAACCATTGATCTGTTTCAAAACCACAACCATTGACCCAGAGGTATTATTCTTTTACCCTATATGGATACAGGCAGACTGATTTCTCAGCACATATGTAACTACTTTGTGCAATTGCTCAGAGGGAACTTTAATATTTCATGTGCTTTGGGACATAGTCTTCTTATTGAAAACTATTTTGGCAGTATCATAGAGTAACCCTGGTTTTTGGCTAACTCGGAGGGAAATGTCCAATATTTGAACAATAAAGCTTTGATTTGTTCAGGGTTTCTTTGGTGCTGTAGATATCTCAATGCAATTTCTATGTAACTAAATTTTTCACATTGCGTGGATTTGTATACATTGCAACAAAAATTATGAAATTATTTCTATTGTCCAGACTACAGGAGACGGGGGGAATGTTACGTTTATGTGAAAGGACAAATAGAAAGAAAGGGAGAATCTAAATTTAAAAGCCAGCTCCAAGGCCTCCCCCCCCCCCAAACAAGACCCATGTTAAAAAGCAAGCGATCCCTGTCTCAGATTTCCCTATAACTCCCCCAACTGCACCTGCTTGATCCTAGCAGCTGCAGTTCTTCACCATTGCCAGCTTCCCAATGTCTAAATATGACTCATTAGGTATGCTTACTGTTTCAGTGGCTTGAATTATGTGTATGGAACTATTATGAATTTTCTTCCAGACTTATACATGCTTTCCTCCAAAACAACATTAATAAATCCAGGAACTAGTTGACAATCTTTTAAAAAATCATTGAAAACATTACTCATTAGTCATCAGAGTGAGGAAGTGCAAATAACTGCTTCTTTTGTCACCTGGGAGAAAGCTTGTTTTGGGATTCCTTCTTTTGGGTTGATACGCTTGATGCTCAGGTGTCGGCGGTGGCCAGGAAGGCCTCTGCACAACTAAAACTTGTGAGCCAGCTGCAACCGTATCTCGTGAAGTCTGACCTGGCCACGGTGGTCCATGCCTTGGTTACCTCTAGATTGGACTATTGTAATGCACTCTACGTGGGGCTGCCCTTGAAGACAGCCCGGAAACTACAATTGGTCCAACGCTCGGCAGCCAGGCTACTAATAATAATAATAATAATAATAATAATAATAATAATAATAATAAGTTTATTTATACCCCGCCTCCATCTCCCCCGAAGGGGACTCGGGGCGGCTCACAGATCATATCAGATAAAAACAGTGACAGTGAATAATACATCAGTAAACAAAACATACACCAATTATAAAATTTAAACATTAACATATGAAATAAAAACACACTTAATAAAACACAGAATTAAAAACAGTGAAGTTGAGTAATAGACTAGCTAAAGTGCACTTTGTTATAAGTTGTAAACTCAAGATAACAGATAAAGTGCTACCAATTCATTGGAGGTCAATTTGGGATGGGAAGGACACTAAGTTAATATCAAGATTGACCAGGAGAAGTGTGACTGATACAGGAAAGGTCAAGGAACATAATTATGGGGATGGGCGGTCTTTAACCAAAGGCCTGTGTGAAGAGCCAGGTTTTCAGACTCTTCCGAAACGCCATCAGAGTGGGGGCTTGCCTGATCTCCCTGGGGAGCGAGTTACTAACTGGTGCGAATTACAGGGAGTGGTCAACCCCCATTTAAGGAGCTCCACTGGCTGCCGTTTACTTTCCAGGCTCAATTCAAGGTGCAGGTCATCACCTACAAAGCCCCAAACAGTTCAGGACCTGCCTACCTTCATGACCGCATTTCCCCCTATGAACCTATGCGATCTCTTCGATTGTCGGGGAGGCCCTTCTCTCGCTCCCACCTCCATCACAAGCGGTGTGGACGAGGGAGAGGGCCTTCTCCGTGGTGGCCCCCCGGCTCTGGAACTTGCTCTCCAGGGAGATTAGACTAGCACCCACCCTGTTAGACTTTAGGAAAAGCTTAAAAACTTGGCTCTTTGCCCCTAAGATAGGTCCTGTTCCAGTGATAACTATCATGTTCAATGCACTTTATTGTATTCCTTCAGTAGGACATAACTCCAACGTCTACCTCACCCCAAGTCTCCTTAAACTGTTAGCACTTCGGTTACTTACTTTATTCTCTAGTTTGCAATATACACTCCATGCACTTTGCCCCAGTTATTTTTATGAACTTTGTTCAGGTTTTAATTATGTTCTTTGATATCATTGCTATTTTATTATGTCTATCATGTATAACTATTTTATTTTGATGTGTTTTTATTTTTCATTGACTGTAATTATCTGGGCTTGGCCCCATGTAAGCCACCCCGAGTCCCTTCTGGGAGATGGAGGCGGGGTATAAAAATAAAGTTAGAAGAAGAAGAAGAAGAAGAAGAAGAAGAAGAAGAAGAACATTCTCTTTGATTCGTTCTGGTATAAGTATTTTATTAAAATACAGGTTAAGTATCCCTTATCCAAGAATCCAAAATGCTCAACTATCTGAAACTCTATATCACCTGTCACTAGTTACCCATGTCCACCTTCAAGGGGAGATTGTTATCAGTACACCTGATTCATTCATAAACATGAAGTGGGTGCCTGGTGTGCTCCACAGAGATTTCCTGTGCAGTATTATTTTGTTCTTATATATTCAGCTTCTCAGATCCTCAGTCACTCTTGAGCCTCTCACACATCTCACCCATGACACAAATAACAAGACAAACTGAAAGAGATGCAAAGGTGGAGAGAGATGCAAGGATCTGTGATAAAGCCATATTTAGCTTGGTGCCACCACTGGCACCAGTTGGAGCTCCAAGGAAAGGACAGTTCACTGTTTATGGCTATAGCCAAAAAGGTCCTTTCCTATGTTCTCTTACTTGATATTGACCTCACTAGTGAGGGGCTCTGGCACAGCTCAGTTATCAGATAAGGATGTGTCGAGAGAGGCACTCCTTCAAGTATTGAGGTCCCAAGCTGTTTAGGACTTTAAATGTGCACATTCAATTCAAACCAGGAGCCCCCAGTGGCATAATGGGTTAAGCCCTTGTGCCAGCAGGCCTGCTGACTGAAAGGTCAGCGGTTCAAATCCAGGGAGCGGGGTGAGCTCCCATCTGTCAGCTCTAGCTCCCCATGTGGGGACATGAGAGAAGCCTCCCACAGGATGGTAAAACATCAAACACCCAAGCATCCCCTGGGCAACATCCTTGCAGATGGCCAATTCTCTCACACCAGAAGTGACTTCCAGTTTCTTAGTTGCTCCTGACACACACAAAAATTCAAACCAGAATTCAAGAGTTCAGAGCTGCAAATTCTGACACTGAAGACAAGCAGGATAATAATTTATAATGAAATCCCTCTACAAGTATATTTCTGAATAAACAGCACAGGTTGCAGGCTGTGAGCATTCATTATGGTAAACATAGTTTTCAGTTTTAAAGTATTAAAATCAGTTTACCCATGCAGCTTCTGAGGTCAGTCAACACAGGTGATTGCAAAGCAAATAGAGCAAGAAAGAAAAAAATATTGCTCAGTGTGAAACTGGGAGGGGTTCTTTTGGGGATTTTGGATTTTGTTGTATTGATATCAGTCTTTTGGGATTTTGGGCTCCCACAGTGATCTTTGCTGTGAGAACAGTAAACAAGCAGTTCACAAGTGCCCAAAAATGTTCCTCCAACCAAATAATCATTTCTACTCTATTCCGACAGTAAACTGCCATTATTTCACGCATACTAATTTCCTTTCATTGTGTTCATGAATCAGTGTTAAATGAAGATGTACTGTGGAAATCAGTGTGATTCTTGGAATGTCACAGGATGCCACATTAATCATTGTAAGTAACGTTGGGAGATTTTGGTCAGTGCAACAGAAAAAACAACAGAGCTGATAGGTTCATGAAAGTGATATGTAAACTGACATATGACAAAAATACTTCTGAAACTGCTTGGAGTCACAGAATTCCAAGTGAATATCTCAAGAATGAAGGAGGAGGGAGAGATCTATTTTCCTTTTACCCCAAGGGAGGGGGGCACACTTTTGGTGGCTGCACAAGTGGACCTCTACACATCAAGTTACATTAAAAGCAGAGTAGATGAGCAACCTACTCTTCCAATACGATTCTCAGCCAAAGTAAGCATTTCCAAACTGAATAAGCTTCTATTTTATTTAATTAGCTTATTCAGATTTCTAATCTGTTCCATCCTGAGGGAAACAACAACAAAGTCCAGTTCAGATGCTTACCTTGGCTACTGATCTTGTTTCTATGTGATCATGTGCCCCCTCTTCATCACATTCATGTGTAGAAATGTAAAGTTATTTTCTTTCTATCCAGAGAAAGGTGGAAGACAAGGAATTTAATAATTCCGATGGGTTTCTATGTGGAACTCCTGCTTCTCAGGTTTCACTCTCAATATGGCGGAAGAAGAAATGTCCACTTATTCCTCCATCATAGACTAGACATATTAGCTGGGACAATGGGACAGACCTAAAACATGGCTAACATCTTGGGTTGCAGTGAAAGTCCATTGATTGCTAATGTGATTGTAGCCATCACTATTTTTCTCCTGCATGATTTTTAACATCTTTGCCAGATGAAGGAGACAGAGAAACTTTGAAAGCTTACATAATATATTTTATGTTTTGGAATTGGCCAAACAAAGGCATTACCACTTGTGAATTTTGGAGCTGCTTGTATTTCAATTCCTGATAAAACCCCTGTTTATGAAATCATGTTATCATTAATATATTCCTATTTCTTTCAACCAAGAAATTTGTTATTAATCTTTTCTCTCACTTTATCCTGTTGTTCATTTGGGCAACTGAACACAACAGTGATTATTTAACACAGACTCGCGTCTTGAAAGAAAAAGATGTGTGATGGATTGTGGACCCATCAATGTTGTTTTCTTTCTCTCTTGAAAAAATTTTAAAAAATGTTTTCAATGAACTTTTTAAAAAAGATTATATATATGTGTGTGTGTGTGTGTGTGTGTGTCTCGAAGAAATGGGCACTCCATGCAGTCATGCCGGCCACATGACCTTGGAGGTGTCTACAGACAATGCCGGCTCTTCGACTTAGAAATTGAGATGAGCACCAACACCCAGAGTCGGTCATGACTGGACTTAACGTCAGGGGAAAACCTTAACTTTACCTAACTCGAAGAAATTTAAGGTTTTCTAAGTAATATCTGAATAAATAATTTTTGTATAGCCAGAAAGGAGTGAGTGGTTCAGCAGCATCTGATGGGAAAATGTGGGTGCATTTTGAGCACAATCTTTCTGTCACAAAAGTCGACAGCAAAACTCCCACTGACATCAATAACCGGACAGTTTGTAAACATAATCAAAGTAATGACAGAATAAGACAGTACAAGGGAGTACAATACTGGCAGACAATACCCCCTAGTGATTTGCAATGTGAAAAATAATTGAATGTTTTGCAAGATGCTTTTTACATTAAGTTACGCCCTCCTATGAGATTCCCTCCTCCTGTCATACAAAAACATATATTTCTGTTTTAGTTACAGTCCCTGTGTTACAGACATCTGATTTACAAATGACTCATAGTTAAAAATGGGGGTGAGAGAACTCTACCCCTTGGAAAGGAAATTCACTCCTGAAAGAGTTGTCCACAACAAGTCAAGTTTTTCTAAATCCAATTATCACAGGGACAGAAAGTGAGGTGAAATCTTCTGAACAAGAGCACAGGCAGCAAAACAAATACCACAGAGGTGTCAAACCTTTCTTATGCTATCCAAAGTGTGTGTGTAGATAGATAGATAGATAGATCTGGAGCTACATTTCAAAATATTCTGACTTATGTACAAATTCAACTTAAGAACAAACCTACAGAACCTATCTTGTTCATAACATGGGACTGTTTGTAGTTAACTTTCATCCGCTTTCTGTTGATCTACACATTTAGAGTATTTCAGCCCTATTGGGAGTATAATATAGAGTGCAGTAGTTTATGTGGGAAAACATACCTATTAGGAATGCTTTGTACATATATAAAAAAATCTAAATATAGAAAACTAGCATGTTAGCAGGAATGAAAATATAGAACTTATATATTCAGTTTGCTACCTTTTATGCACAAGGAGACATGGGGTCTCATTCAGAATAGAGACACCACTTCTGTAAGATACAATCAACTATCACTGTGGTCAACCTACAGGTCAGTTCAACTCTGAGGTGAAGAGCTTTCAAGAACCATCATCATTCAAGCACCATCTTTCTGGATAGTCCCCTATGGCAGCATGGCCATGACTCAGTGGGGCCTTTATTCCAATGCAATATGGATTTTAAAGAAGGCAATGCTTCCCCAGGCATAGGAAGCCTATACATCCTCAATATTGTCTGAGAAACCCTACACTGCAGAGTTTGGGGATGGACAGAGAGAGTAAGAGAGAGAAAAGGAGGAAGTATTTTGCAGGCACTGCAATGAAGGGAAAATAACCTCGTTCTTGATCTGTCAGGCTTTTCCCATCAGAGTAAGTACCCACAAATGTAATTTTTCAAAGAAGCTTAAAGACATGTTAAAAAAGAAAAACAATTTTGTGAGTGGGGGGGGGGGGGCAAATATTTTCTGAGATTACATTTTTTTAAAGATTAAAATTTATTTTGTTCCTTTAAGAGAACAAAGATATTTCATTTAATTTTGTTTGGCATAAAATTATCATGTTTCATATATTAAAGTGCAATTTTATTTGGAATAGCATTATCATGTCTCATATACTGACAGCACAGTTTACTCAGGCAATTTCCTTTGTGATTTTGTAATGTTTTTGTAACAAATGGTGCTACATGATCCTGAGCTGTAAGGACAACTGATCTGCAAGAAATCTTAGCGCTTTTTTTGAGTTTAGGCAAAAAAAACAAAAGAAACAATCAACATTAGTAAAACAGGAAATTATTCTTTCTCCTGTGGTTCTCCATTGTATTAAGCAGATATAAAGCACTTTTTCCCATAAAAAAAAAACAGAGAGAGTAAGTCAGGAGCAGGTTTGCTCTCATACATGAAAGTGTTCCTGTTCCACTTTTTAAAAGGAATAATTTGGGGGGGGGGTGATAAATATGTCTTTCTCTTTTTAATAATCATTCTAGAAAACTATTCCATAATCCAAAATGGGAAGACAATCGGGGGTGGGGTGTCAAATATATTCTTGTTTTTTTCCCTTCACATTTCTCGAAACACAAACTCAAATCCAGGCCAAGAAACTAATATATTTATCCATATTTTTTTCTTTAAAAAATACTTGATAAAACCACTAAAGCTAAAATGATAGAATAAATTCTGATACACGTCTGCACACAACATGTGTGCACAAGTGAAAGAGGTTTGGGGAAGATAGTCACTAAAATAGGAATTTACGTACAAGAAGCAGCATCCATTCATGCAAATGTGAGAAAACATATGTTATGACTTAGCCATGTCTTGTCTAAAGCAACATTTTTAAAGACCATGTTGCCTTGATGTTGCTAATAAGATAACCTGTTTTAGGAGGCCTACAAATCCATTTAAATTGATTTTAATTAATGAATCAATCACTAGCCAGTGACAACTGGGTTTGTGCACAATGAGCAACTTGACGCCTCAGGCATCCAATTGCCCACCTGGAATCCACATTATAGTGATAAGTTGCTCCTTGATTCAACACTGAACTGTGCTGCTTCTGCACCAGGTTAAGAATGTTTTTCTTGCACTAGGAAACAGATGTTCTAAATTTTTAAAATTGAAAACTGTTGAGAGATCAAATTGTTTGGAGGAAGTATCTATGCAAATTTTAATAGGGGCAATATTTTATTGAAATCTTTAAACTCAGATAGCTTATATCTTTCAGATGAAATTGCCCTTTCTGCTGTCTGAAATGCAGGATTCACTGCATATACTCTGATCAAAATTTTCACTTTTCATTACAACTTTGTAGAAACCATAGTTGCCATTTAAGTTACAATTGCACTCAAAACTTTTTATCCTGTACTTACGTCAGTGTTGAATTGGCACATTTTTCAAAGCACTTCACTTTACATACCCACTTCTATCTGCACCCCTCTTCATCTGAGAGTTAAACAGCACAAATGTCTCTTTTTACACTATTCAAGCATTCTTTCTCAGCACTCTGAGGAGTGTGATCAAATGTTCTGCATAATGTTGGCTAGTTTCCCTTCAAAGTATAAAATAAATTTTTTTTAAAAGGAATTAGAGGTTGGACTAGATGGCTCATGTGGTCTCTTTCAACTCAATTATCCTATGATTCTATGAAATGTTACAAGAATGTATTTCTTGGAACATTTAATTTAAAAAATACAAAGGAGCAGGGCTTTCTTAATACCCAGTTGGAATATGGATCAGATCTGTCTATTTTGTTTAAGAAAAATTATAGTGGCCCTCCCAAAAAAAAAGAAAAGATGTGTATGTGCCTTCAAATCTGTCAACTTATGATGACACCAAGTTTTTCAAAGAGTTTTCTTAGGCAAGGGATACCTAGAGATGGTTTTTGCCAGTTGCTTCTTCTGAAATATAGCCTCCAGCCCAGTGGTTCTCAATCTGTGGGTCCCCAGGTGTTTTGGCCTACAACTCCCAGAAATCCCAGCCAGTTTACCAGCTGTATGATTTATGGGAGTTGAAGGCCAAAACATCTGGGGACCCACAGGTTGAGAACCACTGCCTAGACTATATTCATTGACATTCACCCATCCAAGCATTAACCATGGTGGATTCTGCTTAGCTTCCAAGATCAGACAGGATCTGATGCCTTTAGGGCAGGCCTGCACAACTTGTAATACTTCAGGCGTTTTTGGACTTCAGTTCCCAGATTTCCTGACCACTGGACAAGCTGGATAGAAGGCCCAAACATCTGGAGGGCCACAGGTTGTACAGGCCTGATTAAGAGCAGACATCTTGCCAAATTCCTAGCCGTACCATAGTCCTGATCTCTCCTGGACTGGGATAGATTTTTCAGTCAGAATAAATGTATTGCACTAAAGTAGTTATTTTTAAAAGACATTAAACTACTACAATTAAACATATAAGGATGACTCAATGAAATTGTTGTTGTTGTTGTCTATTTTTATACACCATGGAGACTCAAGGCGGCTAACACTCTACACTGGACAAGTTTTAAAAGTGCAATACAAAAGTTAAAAAGCAATTAATAGTAACAGTGTGGTAAAACAAAATTAAAATACAGTAAATACACTAAAATGTCCTTTAAAACTCATATCCCACCCTATCCCACCCAAAGCACCCCCTGAATTAAAAACCACAACCAAAGAAATGTATTTTGGAGTGATCCTGAAAATAAACTATTCAGTCATTTATCTCTTAGGGTCCTCCTATACCAGATTTGATATCACTGCTAAAGCTAAACTGATACCTACCTTATCAGCACTCTGAACAGGAGACTACTATGACTGACTACACAGGCTACTAAGAGCCCCAAAGAAAAGCAAGATATATACTGTATGGGGAATAAGATCCAGCTCTTGAAACATTGTTTCACATTAGCATTGCTCATTACAGATTTTGTCCTCATTTTAAATAAACATCTTTAAAAGTTACAAAATGGCCTAAGATTTGAAAAAAAATATTGTTTTCAAATAATCTCCAAAGTATGTATTTCCCTTATATGATCAGTCCACAAGAAAACAGCAAGAAACAAGAGGAAGCAAACAGTTCTTTCTGACAAAACAAGTAACATTGTCAGTCATTATGTTATTTTGCAAGTATTAACAGGTAATGTTGTTAAGTGTCACGACCCAGGCTGCAGAGCACCAATAACCATACACAGAGGCCAGAATCTATCTAATATCTTTATTAAGGAAATATATAAAGTTAATAAAAACAAGTATAGGAAATAGTCCAGAAATAGACCTTTCAGGAAAGGTCAAAATTAGTCCAAAAAAGCAATGTCCAATATGAAATAGTAAGGTCCAAAGTTGTAATCCAATAACCGAAACACTCACTTGCCAAGCAAGTGAGGGGAGATGACAAGGTCCTTTAGTCCATGAACTTGAGCAAGGCTAGGAAATAACTTGATTCTTGGCACACAAAGCTTGATTCAAGGCAACAAGGAAACGAGGAGCAAGAACAAGATCCGTGGTAATTACTTGGCGAGGTCCGGGAAACAAGGCAAGATCCAGGGAGAAAACAAGGCTGAGAACGAAGGCTTGGAACAGGAACAAAGGCTTGAAAGCAGGAGTAGCTGTCCACACACGCTGCTCCGGTAGCTGACGAATTGACTCCGCAAGATTCCTTCGGGAGCAAGGAACCTAAATAGGCCTCGTTTTCCCACCAGAGAACACTTCTCTGGGGAATCAGAAACGAAAGTCAATCTCTGTGTCCAGATGTATGACTCCCTAAAATTTCTCATGGAAGCAGGCTTAATCATCTGAATGCTTTGCTGCAATTCTCAAGCTCCTGCGATTAGCTTGTTGCACTCCTTTTTGCTGGAGATAATAATTACGGCGAGAAAAAGGGGGAGATTTCGACTCAGGGCTTGTTTGGCAGATTTCTGGAAGACAAACCTCCTGCAGGTGCAAAGGCTCCATTTCTGGCTGGGATAGTTGCTTTTCTGGCTGAAATGGTGGAAAACCCAAGTTTTCCTCTTCATCTGTCACAACAGCACTAGGAACAGGACTACATGGCCCATGAATCATCACATTAAGTGTAATACATTGTTTCCAAATTATGTTAACAACAAAATTGTGACTTGCTACTACCAATTATCCATAGAAAGACACCCAATTTTCACCAAGCTACCACTCCCATCCAAGCCCCACATCCTTCCTAAAAAGCAGTTCATCAGATTGAGGACATCCTCTGAAAGAAGGTAGAATGTTTCCTAAAAGGAGAAGGATTGGTAGAAAGGAAGCACCCTAATTTATGTAAGACGAGAAAAATTGTGGTAGCACAAAATCACCAATAACAATCACATTTATACAGAGCCGGCCCTAGGTATTTTTCAAGTGTAGGCGAACAGAATTTTGGCACCCCCCAAACCAATCACTGAAAAATAAAAGTGTTGGATAAGCGAAAATGTTGGATAATAAGGAGGGATTAAGGAAAAGCCTATTAAACATCAAATTACATTACAATTTTACAAATTAAGCACCAAAGCATCATGTTATACAACAAATTTGACAGAAAAAGTAGTTCCATGTGCAATAATGCTATGTAGTACTTACTGTATTTATGAATTTAGCACCAAAATATCACGATGTATTGAAAACATTGACTACAAAATGCATTAGATAATCCAGAATGTTGGATAAGTGAGTGTTGGATAAGTGAAACTCTACTGTATCAGACCAATGTACAAAGAACAGTGCCAAAGCATAGTCTGACACCAGAAATATTTAACAGCACACTCTTTTGGCTCAGAAATGTTCCAGTTGTTTCAAAGTAGCACTGAAATGAAAGTGTATGCTTAGCATATCGTGGGTTTTTTTGTTTAGTACAGGAACACCTCAGTTTAAAAAGCCCCTGAGAAAGAAGCTTTTTTAAAAAATTATGAAGTCTTTTTATACCTGCCTGCCCTTCTCAACCCCTGGACCTCTGACTAGCTAGAAGTTTGACCATTAATGGAATCCACTGCTAAACAACAAAGCAAAGAGACAAAAGGAGAATATCAGGCACTTCCTGCAGCGTGATTTAAAAGCACAGAAATAGAAGTTTGGACACCAAAAATGATGCTACTAAAAAAAATGGAAGCTGGTGAAATAATACTTCATCCCTCAGTGCGTTTTGGAATAATCTCAGAAGCAGCCTTTCAAAGATTCCAAATTTTTTGTGTACTTCTGCAATGCTGACATGATCTGGTTGTTTAATTTTACATGTGCATATTTTGGGTTATAAATAAAAAGTTGCTGAAACATATTCAAACTTCTATTTTATGTAGCCTTATTCTTTCTATGTCATTTTTGCCTCTGATAGCTAAATTTCTGTTTAAAGAATTAATGCCCAAGAACAGATCTACATCATAAGATGAGATATACTTGTAATACACATCGCAGATTATGTGAGGAAGAAACATTAAGGCTAAGTTGCCCTAATAGCTGAAAGGCTTCTCTTTGGTAAAAATGACATTCAGTAAACACAAGAATAAGATGAAATTCACATTTAGAAATAGATTCGTAGCCAATGAGGCTGGGTTTGACTACATTGTGCCAAACAGCTTCCACAGCAAATGGAAAAGCAAGAAGGTGGTCTGGAGAAAATATGACTGAGTTTGCTTCTTTATTGTCCTCTATTCAGCCATTCTTCTTGCTTATATTTTTTTAAAATGGTATTTACCATTTGGAAAATCTAGAAGTAGAAATTCAGTGTGTCACTGATTTTTATATCCTGACTGTTTCCTCTTGAAAAATCCATATAACCTTTCTGATTCACTATATGACATTCAAAATCAAGACCACGGATTATAAACAGCTTCTGCAAATTGAGTTGAGTTCCTTTGTTCCTCAGGCACACATCTTCCTATTGCTTACAAAAGCAGCATATACTAACCACTAACTCTGCTATAGCCAGCACCAGGAAAGGAAGTTATTCAAGCCTGGATTTCCTGCTTTTGGTTGTAGCCAAGAACTAAGAGGCTTGTAGTGGTTTCAGGAACTGAGTCACATCATGATTCATGGATACGATACTGGTTTTAATATGCTCCTAATCACTACACTCAAAAACTTCGACATCTTGCCTAGATGAAGCTTAATTTCTAGCTTAAAGTTGCTGAAATCTATGGTCTATGGGGGAGAGGAGGGTATGGAGATAGGAATATACAAAACATTTTAGGTTATGCTTGTCCTTTCTTTTTCTATAGTTCAATGTTTACTATCTTTCCATTTTAAAGGAAATGCAAACATGCCAACAGCTTTGAAGAATAACCTAAATAATATAATACAGCAACACATCAAAATCTAACACCTCTGCATTGCAGTTCTGGTGTATGCAGACTTCCAAGAAACAAACGACAGGTGGGATATCAGATTTTTTCTATATATGATATCCCCAGAAATAAAAATATCCAGGGGCATATTTCTAATAAACAAAATCCACTGTTGCTATTGTTGATTTACAAGATTTATGTAACCAAGCCGAATCAAGGACCAGCTGGCAGAAACCAGCTGGGGAAAAGTTTCATTTCCAAGGTTGAGTGATGATCAGCTCGAGAGCAGAAACTGGCACATACCTATTCAAATGATGGAACTTAGGCTCTGAAAAGCAGAGGTACAATTAAATATAAATACAAAATTCCTAACTTGCTACCTCTTTGTAGGAACGTTTTAGTGGTGAAGGGAGAATATATGTTCCTACCTGAACTGCAATCTGGCTACTTAAGACAAGGTTTGAGAAGGAAAAGTGATTTCTCTCAAATGGAAAATTATTGGCTCTCCCCTCCCAATTCTAAAATGAAGGATTCGGGCACTAATATGAAATAGTTGAAGCAATGCTGAAAAGGTGAAAGGGGGAAATATTGTGGGAGGCTCTTTTACTCCTCTGAATTTCAGGATGCACATTACAAGCATGTTTGAAAAGGAACAAAAGGGGGAGTAGCATGCCTTTTTTAAAAAGCAACAGTTGACAAGAAAAGGCCAAAGTGCACTCTGTGGCTGGCAGTCATTTTATGGCTTTAGTCCTACAGCAGATTTACTCAGGTGACGTCAGTGGCTGCAACCCAGCTTTTTCTTTGGTAGCATTTACCACTTGCCTCTTGAAGCCTCCACTGTGCTACAGAGCAGCAGACCATAATCAAAATTCCCTTTGTGAAATAGAGTTTACCTCAGGGCACACAGGCCTAGCTAGCTGAATGGAAGGCCCTTCACCCAGCACTTCATGCCTAGAAATAAATAGCCTACAATACTGTACTTTCCGCAGAACAGAGGAACCATTAAAAGCGGACTGCTACCTTTTTGAAGGGTGTTTTTTCCTCAAAAAAGTTCACATGCCAGAGTGTTACTTAATATTCCAAGCCCATCACACATCATTACAATAATTATAATATGCTGGTTAGTGCCTTCTTTACAGCTGCAAATGCATAAGCCATTCCGGAAAGTTTGCAGATGTACAGTTCTAAAAAAGTACCCCAAAGCACTCATAGGAGACCTGGAAGGTATGCAGCACTTTAACAGTAGGTAGGAAATATGGGCTAGGCCGTTTCACAGTTTAAAAAAAACCAAATAAGCCTTGCACAAGACTACTGAATTCTGCAAACCAAGATTTGCAGATTGGAAACGGTCTTCAAAACACGTGATTCTCTTTCTCTGGTATGTATTACCCAACAACAAGAACACCTGGCTTTCCTTTTTTGGGAAAATGGCAGGTTATAGACAGACAGACAGACATTACATTAGTATTTATACTAACTATGATGAAAGCTGTTGTGTTTCCCCTGATCAAGGTTTCAGATTCTCTTTGTAGTCTAGTGATCCAGAAAATGGGATTTCTGTTAATAGTAAAATGGTTCATACTAGTCCAAAACAGGGGTTCACAATCACTAAACATGAAGGGGAAAAGGTATTGTGAATCTGCTTGCGTGCTTTCTGCAACCATCCTACTACCTATGACACTGACTTACTATGGAAGAAGGCCCACAACTATCAACTCCTGAGTAAATATCAACAGCCATGGGCTGTCAAGAGTTGTGTGTTTGTGTAGTTTCAAAGCAGAAAAGGTAGGCAGAGCAAATAATGTGAAAAGATCCTTATGATCTAAGAACCCAAACTGGAAAAAGTGAGGAGATCTGGCAGGCTTCAGGGGTTGCTGAGACCTTAAGTGTGTCCCATAGGACTCTCCCAACAGATCTCAAGCCCATCAGATTTCCCCCCATTTTTCAGGCTGATTACAAGGCAAATTTTGCCCCCAAACCACCCCAAATCTCACAACGCTGCATAAAAAGACAACAGACAACCCCCAAACTCCTCAGTTTCTCAAACAATGATCCAAAAAATAAGCCCCAAATCAACAGAATGGCAGCCAGAAGTAACATCACATAACTTTGGGTGTGCTGAAATATGCTGTTTCTGTCTGCCATTTGGGTGCAGAAAAATAGGTCCCTGCCCTGTATGAGCTGCATACTCCCACTCTATTACAGGAACAGCCCATTCACTTTTCCTTGCTGCTTCCTGTGTTTTCTCTTACACTATGTCTGCAGATCCTTCCTCTTATCCCACAGCTCTTTGTTCATGGACCTTTGAAATTAACTTCACTAAGATCTTTATAGATATCTCTCTTAACCCTTTAAAATAGTTTGCAGTGGGGATCTTTTCATATCATGTAGGCTCCTTGCACGATACAGAAATCTGATTTTATAGGAATGTACTGTATCACAGACAGAGCACTGAAAAAGTTCCTTTCTTATCATTTGAGGGATTGATTGGAACTACTAAACTTAGGTTAAAGGGGGAAATCTTGTGTTAATCTTACTCCATGGAGTTTGAAATCAACATAATGAGTATATTATAAACACATTATTTGTAGGGTGTTAATAACAATATAACAACATGCTTTTGAATCAGTAACACCATTATTGTTTCTATTGAAATGCAAATGTTGCTTTTAATGCAGAAATTACTCACTACGTTTTCTCATCACTCTTTTTGATTCTAAAATGTTTTGAGACATTATGAACATTTTTTCTTACTTTTTAAATGGACACCTCCAAGCCAAAAAAAGGAAAAGCAACCAAAAATTAGCAAGCAACAATAGCTAAAATAATTAACAATGGATGACTTTAATAAGGATCACAAAGAATAATATCACAAATATTACTTAAATGTCCCATTCTTACATATATTTTCAAGTCTCTAACCCTCCATCTTTTCAGATTGGCATAACTGTCATAGCAAACAAGAATTCTTATAATGTATTTGTTATAATTCCTTCTTTTGCTTCATTGGGTAATCTTAGAAAAGCATTGACTATTTTCATGCATCTATTTAGGCTACTGAATCTCTAGCACTCACATTGAAATTTGCCAACACATTTTCAATCTGCTCACAGTCAAAAGATGCAGCTGCTTGCCTTCAAATAGAGAAATATATGAATCTAAAGAAGTCCAGAAGAAAAAATGATTTCATTCATGAATAATTAGTGGGGATCAATTTTCATTTAAATGTATTAAACTTGAAGTAAACAAGAATGGCAACTTTTTATATACATATAATTCTTAGGATTTCCTAACAACACCTGTATGGAAAAGGAATAATATTTCCCTAATAGCCCTATCCACATACCTGTTGATATTCCTAAGTAACTTCAAAAGGTTAAGAGAACTTGCTTTTAGAAACTATGTGAATTCATCTTCACAATCTATATATATAAAAGGGTAATGAAATTTCAGCCTAGGACAAAACAACAAAACTACATATCCCAGAAACACTAAACTTGGCAGCACAACCCCTCATCCATGCCTCTACGTTCATACAACAAAAAGAAAAGAAAAATAAAGTCCTAATTAAAGGGAGAGGAATAATTGTTTTTTATCCAATTGCTGCCAGTTAGAAGGCTAAGCTCTGCCCACTTGGTCTCCTACTCAGCCCAGGGGACAGACACAGTTAGGCCTCAGGCCTCTTCCACACTGCCTATAAGATACAGACTATCAGATTTTAACTGGATTATATGGCAGTGTAGACTCTAGGCCCTTCCACACAACGTATAAATACTATACAATACTACACAGGGACATAGACCCCCTCTACCCTCACCACTTTCACAATACACAAACAACCAAATGCATACTAAACATAAAGACAACCATACAACAGACATTCAGTACCATCACTACCTCAACAATTTCTCACCAACACCACCAGACAAGCCACAGCAACACGTAGCCGGGCACAGCTAGTCATTCTATATGTTTGAAAAATTATCTTAATAATGCTCTCTGCATATTTAATCAGAACAGACATTACTCTAACCTGGATCATCCTGGATCCCTTTTAAAAAATAGTGTCATATTGGCCAATTTTCAGTGCTCTAACACAGAAAGTGATCACAAAGAAAGAAGGGTTGGATGTAAGGAGAAATAATTTGTTATATTGTCTGTAGAAGAAACAAAGAAAGAAGAAATGCTATGAAACAAAACAGACTATGCAATAAGATAGAACAGTAAAAGAAAAGAATATTCCAAATGCTGGAAAGGAACTGAAGCAGAGTAATTTAGGCATATAGCAACAAACATGCATGCTGGACAGAGAACAGGCAGGGTTTCCACCAAAAACTACTGTGGCCCTAAAATGTTATAGGACATGGTATATGTAAGCAGAACACCTATATAATGTGTGAGTCAGAGAAAAATCTCTATTTCTTTCAATTCTCAGTCTCCCTCTTATAATACACACACACATACTTAAGTAAAAGTTCAATACAGTATAAGCACTTCTTTTTACATTTTCAGGAATGGAGACAAAGCATTTACTCAGTTTTTCTGCCAACTCCCTCTTCACCTATTGCACTGTTTTAACTAATTTGGTCTGGACCATGATTTATCACTTTGGAAAATCTGCTTGGACGAATATGAAACCTGAATAAAAATTTAAATACCACCAAACATGGTTACAGAATATTTTTAAAAGGATAGAACATCTTTCCTCGTTAATCAGAACTGGACGAAATCAACAGACATCTGAAACCTTACCCATAGAAAGAGATTGTGCAATACAAATTGCAGAAGCTTTATGCTATGAACCTGTAAAGTTTTTTTTGTTTAATGAACTGTTAAGAACTTTCTTAATTTTTCACAAAATCAGAAAATTATGCAAAAAATGTTCCCCTTTGTATCAAAGCTGCATTCTTTCAAATTAATAGACAAAGAGATTTTGTAGAAGATCAGTCTTGTTTAGAGAAAACACTGTGCTCAATCTCTAATTTCCTTATGCACAACTGCTATGAAAATGAAAACTACTATAGAAAAGCATCTCCCCCTTCCTCTCTCAATCCATATATAGTAGTATATGTATGTAGTGTGTAAACAAGAATGTGTATTTATTTAATCTAAAGATAGTTAAAATAACCCTTTACAATGAAACAATACCCTTTAAATTTCTCCTGATCCAATTTTCTGTCTCAAGGATGCCCTGGTTAACTCACATCTGATCATGTTTATCAGCAGTTGTAATTTTGTATTCTCAAAAAATATGTTCAAGTCCAAAGATTTAAGGATACCTGTAAGGCTCATCAACACACAAGTTGATTTTTTCTACTGCTTTCCTCTTAGAGTATTTCCTCCAACTATTACACTTCTAGATTAAAATCTTTTTCAGGAGATAGGAAATTAGACCTGTAAGACACCCTAAACAGTATCAGCATATAGAAATAGCAAGCATGAAAAATGTCTTTAGATCTTAGACCTCATTTCCTAACATATAAAATGAAGGTATGCCATTTAAGGATGTAAGACTAAAACATTTAATATAGTAAGACCTCATATCCACAGGGGATATGTTCCCAGCTGGTCTGCAGTTATCCAAAACAGCAGATATGACTGAATGCCATTGAATCATCTCACTTCTGGTTTGAGAGTAACACAGAGTTTGGTTAGAGGACCTTGAAATTACTAGAGAAGTATTCAATGTAACTCTATGGTAACTTCTAGGGAAGTAAACAATAGAATCCCCTGGAGGACGCAGCAGTTTATTAGAGAAACCATTTTTCCTCAAAGCAAGGGCAAGTAAAATACTGTGTGTGTGTATTCCATGGTTACAGGGGCCTTCCTGTACAAAAATAATGAATGGAAATGGGTGTATATGGCAACTAAAGACTTTGCCCACCCTATGTATACTCCTTGATGATAAAGGTCAATGTACTTCGGACAAAATGTTATACAGTAGAGTCTCATTTATCCAACACTCACTTATCCAACGTTCTGGATTATCCAACGCATTTTTGTAGTCAATGTTTTCAATATATCATGATATTCTGGTGCTAAATTCATAAATACAGTAATTACTACATAGCATTACTGTGTATTGAACTACTTTTTCTGCCAAATTTGTTGTCTAACATGATGTTTTGGTGCTTAATTTGTAAAATCATAACCTAATTTGATGTTTAATAGGCTTTTCCTTAATCCCTCCTTATTATCCAACATATTCGCTTATCCAACGTTCTGCCGGCCTGTTTATGTTGGATAAGTGAGACTCTACTGTATATTCTCTTCCATTCTCTTTCTCCTCAAGGTCCACTATACTAAAAACTTGTTCTTCCAGGTTTGTGGTGAGGAGCAGTAATCTCTGCTTTTCACTGCATTCTGCCATTTTGCAGTCTGCCACTAGATCTGGCCTACATGTGATCCAAAAATCCTCTGTACTGCTACAAGAAAGGAGAAATCTTCCCTACACATAGCTTTTTCAGAACTCCCAAAGGGTCCTGTTACAAATGTGGATTATATTCAAATGAGCACATGGTGTATGTGTTTGGGGAGGACTTCTTCTCAAAACCATTCCTTGTACATAAGCTAAATGTTTTCAAAGTGCACATATAATATTAATTTATACTGACATGACAGGAGTGTCTCATGTCTGAACAGCAAATGCACCCAAATGGCCTCATTAATCATCTCCACCCATCACCAATCCTGGATTTTGCCTCAAACATGCCCAAAGCAGTGAGCAAGCTCAGCAGAATATCTACTATTGCCTCTCCTCCCTAAATCTTAATATATGTGTGTCCCCACCTCATATTGACTTGTCTGTTTTGAATGTCTGTTCAGTTTCAGAAAGGGTTAAAATGATGTATTACAATGGAGAGTTGTTTAAGAAATACATGCACAGCGTTTCTTTGGGCACAAAGAACTACTCATGGTTTTATTTTGTATTGTACGGTCTGTTTATTCTAGGAGTTGTTTTAGGCACCTTGTGTCATATGTAAGCCGCCCCATGTCCCTTTGTGGAGATGGAGGTGGGGTACAAAAATAAAGATGATGATGACGATGATGATGATTGTTATTATTATTTGCAATTATTTGAACCTAGCCTTATACTTTGACAGTTTTCCAAGACAAGCTGATACAACCAAGTTATATAGTTCTGGCAAATAAAAAAAAACAACCCAAAATTGTGGCCTTTATTAAAATTAAAAATGGAAATATAAAAATACAGCAAAGTCATCATTGTCATTTCCGTTATATAAAAGGGGAGCATGTTGAATAAAAAATCAGTATCCTATCAAACTTTTAAAATGGTGCCTCAATCTAGCCAACACTAGTATTGCCCTTAGACTATATTCATTCATTCATTTTATATTTTTGTCTTTAACCCAATATAAGATCTAAGGTGGGTCAGTTTTAGTTATCTTGAAACAAGTTCCAAAAAAGACTTTTTCTTTTTCTGCAAATGGGACACTGACTCCGCAGCCAGACATTTACTTGCTCACTCATATACACATCAAGCCAACAGCTGACCCAGTTTTCTTCAATTCAGCAAGCATTCAGATTTGCTAAACTATTTAGAAAATGTGGCTATGGGACTCAGCAAGCCAGAGGGAGCTGAATTACCAACGGGCTCTACTGCTTAGTCTAAAACAAAAAGCGCTGGATTCTCCTTTCTCTGGACATCGACAACAGCAGTCTGTATGATGAAGTAATTTTTGGATCAGAAAGCAGCAACTGCTCCAAGAAAACAGTATAAGCAGTACAGTAAAGAAAAGCTGCAGAATTGGCAGGTGATAACCATAGAAGAAAGAAAAGCCTGAAGGAGAAAGAAAATGGAAGTGATTGGTGCCTGACCAGCATGGGGGAAGTGAAAAACGACCGGAGAAGAAAAGGCGGAATGGTGACGCTTCAAAAAAGCAAAGCAAAGAAAAGAAAATGGCTAAGAGAGAAAGAGAAATCTAAACAGATGTAATGTAAGACAAGACAAGGAAGGAAGACAGACGGGAGTATAGTATACAACTTTAAACAAGAATAGCAGTGGGGTTGCAGAAGCTGAAAAAGAGGCCCCCTGGGGCAATGAATGTTTGGCAGGGTCAAAGGGCAACACAGAAAGATCCTATTCCAAGGCCACTCAATGAATGCACATGGAAGACTGTGATAACTGATATTTTCTGCAACAAATAAAGAACTGACAATGAAGTGATACCTAATGCATCCTATGGCTACTGTATTTTTCTGAACTCCCACAACTCTATAAAATTAGATGTAGTTGTTTGACCACACTATTTTATTCTACAGTTCTAAAAAATACTTCAACACTGAATCCATAATTAGATTATACACTGAACTTTTGCTCCAAACAATGTTTGGAATTCTTTAGGGATCGAAAGTTCAGATAAATGAATGAGCAGCTTCCTTTGTTGCTCTTTAAAAAATACTTCTTCTATTCAAACCACACTTAAAATCCTTTTACTTTCAGATGAGAATACTTTTTAAAGCTAAGTTTTACTGGACTAAAAATGAGCTACCAAATGCAAAGGATGACCTAGTTGTCAGGTTGTGGTACAACTTTCACTTATTCCAGAACTGATTCTGAAGAACAATATCAACAGATAACCTTCTATGGCAGAAGGTTTGAAATACATTATATCACATGGAAGTCAAAATTCCCCAATGTTCCAACACAATGGACAGTAACCTACATTATCTGAGCAATGTAACTCATCAGTTTCTGTTTCTTGTTTTTAACACCCATATATCTGCAGACTAAAAAGACCACCTACCATCAGAGGAAGAGCCCCTAGTGGCGCAGTGGATTAAACCCTTGTGCTGGCAGGACTGATGACTTGAAGGTTGGGTTGCTGACCTGAAGGTTGCCAATTCGAAGCCAACCTGTGGAGAGCACGGATGAGCTCCCTCTATCAGCTCCAGCTCCCTATGTGGGGACATGAAAGAAGCCTCCCACAAGGATGGTAAAAACATCAAAACATCTGGGCGTGCCCTGGGCAACGTCCTTGCAAATGGCCAATTCTCTCACACCAGAAGCGACTTGCAGGGACACAAAAGAAAAAATCAGAAGAAGAACCTGCAATGATTAGGTAGCTCTGCAAAGAGTTAAGGGAAAAAATCCAAAAAATAATGTTGCTATTCATAGGTAAATGTAAAGGTTTCCCCCTGACATTAAGTCTAGTCGTGTCCAACTCTGGGGGTTGGTGCTCATCTCCATTTCTAAGCCAAAGAGTCAGTGCTGTCCATAGATATCTCCAAGGTCATGTGGCTGGCATGACTGCATGGAGCGCCATTACCTTCCCGCCAGAGCAGTACCTATTGATCTACTCACATTTGCATGTTTTCGAACTGCTAGGTTGGTAGAAGCTGGAGCTAACAACTGATTGCTATTCATAGGAAGTGATAAATATTACCAGAGATTCTACTGTAAGGACAATTGTAGTTTCTGTAGTATTAAAGTAATACTGCCCATTCACATATGAAGCATATCAGAATGCTATTGATAAGCTAAATTCACCAATAGCTTATTTGAAACATATAGTAGCCATATGGTGCCACAGCTTCAGTTGCCTCTTGCTAGCATAACAAAAGGCTAGTGCAAACTTCTTTTGGAAGCATTACTTGACAAAACTGTCAACAGAATTCCTCTTCCCCCTCAAAAGACTTATGGGGCAATGCTGTGCATGTCTATTTGCATTTTATAAAAAAACAGGTGAACAAAGAGTAAACCAGATGTCAACTTCAGAAAGCTAGCTGTCTGGATTGGGAGAGTTAACAGAGGCAGACGAACTGTTTGAGCTCAAAGCAAGACAATGAGCTTCTCTCAAAACACTCGGGCCTAGGGGAGTGGCTATTTAAAACACTTGGCTTCTTTTATTTCATTACTGTGGAAGTGAATTCTGCTCTTAAGTGCCAGCTCAAATGAAGTCATTTTGTTTCACTGGGTTTTCTTTGCAATTTTTGCAATGAGTTGTGTAGCGTAGCAAAGAATAGGGCAAATTTTTTTAAAAAACTTTTCATTTCCAAGCATGAAATCCAATACATAAACCAACTTAATGCTTTGATTTTGTACAACAGTGACAAATCCTGTGAGCAGTTGAAACCAAATGGAAGTTATTATCCTCTTGTGCAAGAACTTTCTGAACTAAAGCAGATTGAAATTTACAACCTTACCTAATTCCACAAAGGCAAGGTGTGAACACTTACAGATAAGAATGACTGATTTACAGTTTGGCTTTTGTATATGGGACAGATTCTCATCTAGTTTACACTGCAGAATCATAAAGGTCTTTTATTAATGCTGTAATCATTTGTGCTGCCTCTGTACTGTTCCTAAAAACATTTGAATGTCAGCAATATGAATGCATTATCTCAAAAACATTGTCAAAACAAATATCCAGAATGCCAATGCATCACAGCGTACTTTATTAAAAGGAATTTATTTACCCAATACATAGAGAGAGGATGGAGTTAAGAGATCTCTGATAATAAGTGACATGTAAAGAACATTAAAAAAAAAACTCCACATTTCTCTAACCCAAGCATATAAACACCTTTGGTTATCTTTTGGGAACCCTTTCAAGTTATGTTGAGATTGTGCCTTGAACTCTTTCCAAAAACCAGCACTGTACTAAATTATAGTAAACAGAAAATTGTGTGTATAAAAGGCAGTGCACTGATGTATTGTTTTTAAAAGAAAGTTCTTCAAAAATATATGTTCAATATGTTCCCACATAATTAACATTTCCCATCATTAGTAGCAGTTTATAGTTTATGTACTAATAAAATAATAATATTCATTGAGGCTTCGGGGGCTTTAACAATATCATTTTAATTACTTTAGTAACTAGACTTAGCCCTTGGTCTAAAAATATTTTTGGGCTTCCACATATTGCCTCTCAAAACATGAGACAGCAGTTTGCAAAAAACATAAGCCTGCTTTATGTATATGACTTGTGCAAATCAAATTAACACACAAGTTAGAAGTGTAAGAAGCTCACTTGGATTTGTAGAAATATTCATATTGTCAGGCAAGAAGCAAGAATGAAGTTGCAGGCGTTTGCCTGGATACCAAAAAAATGGGAAATCTTTAACAACATTCCCGTAACATTGGTAGAATTAAGGATATGTACTTCACAACTTTTCCATCCTTCAAATCCCTCTTCAAAACCCAACTTGGTGATGCTTACTACAGGACTATTTTCTTACCCTACTTCTTCAACTAAAATAATACTTAATGATATTGATAATTGTTTTGTACTTTGCTACTTTTGCCCCTCTCTTTCTCCTTCCCTCCGCATTGGCATTTGTTAATTATGCTTAACTTTTGGTCAAAAGAAAACTCCCTCAGTGCTGAAATGCAGATTGCAGCTTCCTTGGAGCAGATACATATTTTGTTATTATGTTGTCACATACATTATAGGAATAATCAATTACTCAGTTCAATTATTTTAAGTAATTCATTAACAAGTACTCAGCTTTGAATAAACAGAGGATTTTTTAACACAAGGTACCTTGGGACATCTCCTAGGCAAGCCATATAGAGTGATCTGTAATCTTGAATACCCCCCTTCCGCTCCTAAAATGAATTGAGAATTTAGTGATATCATCTTGTGTGAGATGCCTTTTAAAATAAATCCAAATGAAGGATCTCAATTCCAGATGACATTATGGGATGAGTTTTTGATAACTAGATCTTCCAGTCTTCCAGCATCAGGAAATTATGGCCAGGTGAAGGCATGCCAAATCTTGGATCTATCCAACACTGCAAGGCACATTAGGAGAGCAGGGATAGTAAAGAACTAGAGTGGCTCTTAGTCTCAGAGAGTGACCATGTTTCTCCAGAATATATGATACATGACCATCCATGAAAAAAGAAACATGAGATTTTCATATGTACTGCTAAAGTAGACAAACATCTAGATAGATACCCCATGTAGTAGATACTCACTAAAAAGACCATAGAAATAATGGTGGGTGGAAATCTGGAGAGGCTGGATGTTGTGTATGATAACAGCTGGTATTTAAAAAATGAAACTCAATGTTTTGAAGGAAATATGTAACTGTCACATCTCTAAACAACAGTTTATCACTTCTACAGCATGGTACAGGTTTGAACTGGAAAAAAGCTGCATCACACTCCTGAAGTCCTTCCTTAGTTAACTGATTTACTCCCTCTTATTGTTCACACTAATAGCCGTCAAAGCCCTGTAACAATTGCAAAAATGTGTCTCACAAGTAAAAGGTCCATTTTGAGAGAAAGCCATAATTTAACTAAGGTAAGATAAATTAAAAACCAGAATCATCACTAGGATAATAATTAGACAAACTGAGAACTAAAACACTTCTTGTAGTGGGTTATAATTTTGATAGATGATGTGTCTCCAAATAAATTATTTGTTGCATTGATGGCTTAGTTAAATTATGGCTTTAAAGCTTTAGAATACATTCTTATGCAACCACAACAAATTGTAATTTATGTATATGTATTTAAGTCTTTTTTAAAAAAAACTCTTCTTCTTTGCTGCTTCCAGTTATAGTCACTTAAATTCCTGTAGAAATCCATGGAGGTACACAATCTAGAATCTAATTTTTTAGAAACTATGCTTGTAGACAGAACAGTAGTTGAGGGATGGAATTAAATCCTCCAAGTTACATCATCAGGTGATAACATAAATATCATTCACGAGTCAGATCCACATTATATTTAATGACATTCTTTTCTAATTTAATATACCTGTAATCTTAAAGGTTCTAATCATATGAGCATATACACACACAGAGACACACACATGCATATATGCAAACATGCACACACACAAATCAGTTTAACTTAAAAGCCCTGATGCAAGAAATTTTTCAATCCTAAACTAAAGAAACAGTCAAAGACACAAAGAAAAAACATCTGGGATACATACTATATCTTAAATATTTTAAAAGAGCACACATTTTGATCTGTGTATTTCTTACTGTCATTCCCAATCCAAACTACTTTTTAATTTCTCTGTAATTGAAATAACTCCAATCAGTTATAAATGCAATCATTTATTTGAACAGAAGACACATGCTACAGAAGTGTTCAGGTGCCAATGTTCAGGATTTTGCTTACCAGTTTCATGTTTCACCAAACAATACCAATTTATTTGCTAACTTTCTGCCACTGTATAGTAGCCTTAGTATACTCTTCAGGAGTTATATTCAATAATTTCCAGGTCTTGCATAACTAGAATGCAGGGAATTGGGTCCCTGTTGCTCTAAAGTATTTTAAAAGCAGCTTTAAAAATAGTTTTTTAAGGTTATTGCTGAGTTGCAAAACTTTAATTGTGAAACTAAATCTCTTATGTTTTTCTGCCTCCAAGTAGTGGAGTTTAACCTTCTTTATAGAAGTAAACTACCACAATTACTAACAATCACTTCCCAGATCCAGTTCATATTATTAAAAGGTTGAAATCACATGTAGAGACAAACATTCTTCAAACACCAAAAATCCTCTAACTCAAATTCACCAAGAGCCCAGTTCTCACTTGTGCTAAGCCTCTTTTTTCTACTGTTTAGTTTACTGAATTTCCTTAAAGCAAATTCTGTTCATCACAAAACTCCATACGAATCTAGCAATTCACTCCAGTCTAATCACTGTTATAAGTTTAACAGAGAACTCACAGGTTTTGGCTCTGATTTAGAAGACATATCACTATCATGTGAAGCTGCTGTTTTTCACATGTTTACATATTTTCTGCATAACCAGACATCTAAAATTATTTTTAATACTGGGGAACGCTAACAATGAGATAATAATCTTATTAACCTCAGTAACATTCCAAAGAGAAAAAGGAAGGTTGAAAAACATCACAGTGGTCAAAATATGTTATTAAACAATGTACTGGTTATGCCCTGCACCAAACTGTAAAATAATGAGAATTCTCAATGTTTAAGTGATATTCATCAGTCAATGAGTACAGTACAAACATGCCCTCAAAAATTATCTAACATGAACTGTGAAAAGTTCTGCAAATGCCAGTATCTTTCCTTTCAAAATGCAACTAAGTTGAAAATCAGTTCTAAAAGTCAAATAGGCCTCCACATCTTCCTCTTTGCCTTTTGGAGTGAGTTATGAATTCTCAACATTCCTTTCGAAAAATAGACGTGCAGCATTCGTATTACAGGGACAATAAATGAGGCAATGTAACGTTGCCCTCTGAATTATCTGGAATCTCTCTAGTGTGTACTATCAATACAGTGTAATGTCCTTGCACTGGTATTCCCCAACTATTTATAGAGATGGCAATACACGATGTACCCAAGGGCAACCATTCCAAATTTAGGAAGACATTTCTTTTCTTTTTTTAAAAAAAAGCCTTGCATGATAGAAGATTGTGTCTCCAGCTTTACTATTTGTGTTGCTACTGCTCTGTAAATAATAATCCTCTTTCGCTTTCATGCATTCCAGCCACCAAGAGATGTACATACCAAGACAAAATACACACTAAACTCAGCTCAATCTGAAAGTTGTTTTTCTGAAAAAGCTACCATCCACCCTGATACTTATCTGCCAGCATTTTGAAAAATTACAGCAAATGATGTAATAACTCATCACCATTATCAGCATATGGGAGAAAAGGTTGGAAGCCCCTGATAAATAGTTTTAGCTGATTTACTTTCTTTTCCTAAAGGACGAAAGGGCTCGGGATCTGTATATACCAGGCACGGGCAAACTTCCTCCCTCCAGGTGTTTTGGACTTCAACTCCCACAATTCCTGGCCTCAGGCCCCTTCCTTTTCCCCCTCAGCCGCTTAAGTGGGAAAGGGCCTGAGGCCAGGAATTGTGGGAGTTGAAGTCCAAAACACCTGGAGGGACGAAGTTTGCACATGTCTGGTATATATGGCACATATCAAATCTGAAGTAACAGAGTTAATCAGATCGGATAGGTTTTATTTTTAAAGCGAAGACATGTTAGACAAGGAACAGATTTCAAAGCACTCCCCGTCCCCAAACACACACACAGACAAACTCGCACAAGCAGAGAATATGGAACATGCCTGCTTACTAAGTTTTTTGAGACTTTTACAGAGGCCACTATTCATTTCCCCAGCTTGCTTCTAACGCCTTAACAACTCTCTTGAGAAACACAGGTGGGCTGGCATTTCTTTTGTTCCCACAACATTTTTTTTTTGCAGGGTGACATCAGTGGACATGAAATAAACCCAAGCACCAGGATTATGTGCTCGCAAAAGATCAGAGAGCGAGTTTGGCTGAAGGCAGGCTTGTTTCTTGAACTTTCCTTTGGATTTGGATCAACTTGCCTCCCTCCCTCCTTCCTTCCCTCCTCTCCTTGCAAGCTGACTTCCTTTCTTCCAGAGGGTAAATTCAGGGAACAAAGAAGACAACTACAACTCCCTTTGGAGGACCAGGAACACGGAAGGGAAGGAGTTGGCCAAAGATGCCTTTCAAAGGGGGAAACAAATAATCCCAGGGTTCCTATAGAGAGGCAGCTCCCTCTCTCTTTCTCTCTCTCACTCCCCCCCCCCCGCCTCGTTTTGTTGGAACTGCGACTTTTGTCTCTCTCCTTTTTTTGGACACAATGTTTCTGCTGACTCTGGGAAATTTTCTACTTGGATGTGCAATTTCCCCAGCAGTAACAGCAGCAGCAGCTTTGGAGAAGGCAAGGAAGCAGGGAAAGAGACCATTCCTCCTTTCATCTTGGGAGTTTTGATTCTTTTTTGGCGGTGGGGTAGAGTGGAGGGCTTAGATTATTTTTTTTAACGCCAAACATAGACAAACTCTTCCATCCTTGATGGTTGAAATCCGGAAAGGCCGACCTTAAGGAAGAGGAAAACTCCAAAAAGGAGGGGGGTGGGGGTGGGACGACGAGGCCCGCTCTCATCCTCTAACTAACTTGGTCCATCGGGGAGGAAAAAATGTGAAAAATCCCAAAGATTTGTGTGTTGAGAGAGAAAGGGAGAGGGAAGGAGAGAGGGCGCGTGCGCGAGGGGGGGGCGGGAGCGCGCGCGCGCCTCCCGGGCCGCCAAGCAGTGACTCAGGCGCGAGGCGAGCGGAGCAGCAGCAAGCAGCGGACGCCTGTTGCAGACCTGGAGGAGGAGGAGGGGTGAAGAAAGCCCCTCAAAGCGGCCCAAACTCCTTGGGAAGCAACTCCCCGCATCCCTGGCCACGCAGCCCTCCAACTCACCTTCCCAAATCACCTGAAAGGGGGGGGGGTCAAAAGAAAGGAAGAAAGGAGCGGGGATTCTCTCCCAAGTCCAGAGCAACCGCCTTGCCGGCCCTTCTCCGTTCACTCCCTTGTTTCCCCGCTGCTGCTGCTGCTGCTGCTTCTTCCTCGCCACACAAAAGCCCGGGAGGCCGGGGCAGAGGCAGGCTCCTTCCCGCCACCCCTGGCAGCCCGCGCGCGCCCTTCCCCGTCTCAGAGCCACACAGATTGACAAAACACGCCAAACTTACCTCCACTCCACTCCCCACTTTTTGCAACCGCGGATTCGGTGGCAAACTTCTTCCCGCTTTTTTTTTCCCCCTGCGGGGAGACTTTCTTGCTTTTTAAAAAAAATAAAATTGGCTCGCTTAAGAGGTTGTTTTGAGTGGATTTATTTGCGGTTGTGCTGATGGTAAATAAATATATATCTTAAGATGTATATATATATATGCAAAATATAAAATAAATTATCTTTGTGTGTGTCTTATGTATATATATATGTATGTATATGTGTGTGTGTGTAGAGTCTCCCGCTTGTTGGCCGGCGGGATTATGGAAGCCCTTCAAGGGAGAAGGAGGAGGAGGATGACGGGCTGGGCTTGAGCGGCGCGAGCGATGCGAAGAATGTTCGGAATGAGGAGAGGAATGAAATGAACGCGAGGAGCGGACTCGCGACACGGAGGAGGGAGGGAGGGAGGGGGCACGAGGGGGCGGGGCCACGGGCCGCCACAGCGGGGAGGGGCGGGGCCGGGGAGCAGCTGGTGACCTCATAGGAAAGTCCGAGGGAGGGGGGGAGGGGAGGAAAGAGGGAGCAGCGCTTCGGAGGGAGGAGCTTTTGGAGGGAAGGGAAGAGCAAATCACGCGGGGAGGGGGGCCGAAAGAGGTCAGCGCCCGAGTGGCTCGGAAAGGCCCTCTTGCCAGCCACCCTCTCCAGGTCTCCCTGAGGGAAGGAAGGAAGGAAAGAAAGAAAGGAGAGCAGGAGGGGGTTTCGGGATTGCAAGGGCTCCTGGGGTTTGGGGGGGGGAGGGGGAAGGCTGATGCAAACTTTGCTGGGACTGGCTTTCTTGGCAGCCCTCCTTCCCTCAGGAAATGGTCGCGGGAGGAAGCGAGGCAGAGCGAAAGAGCGGGAGCCTGGCCAAGGAGGGGTGGCCTCGCCAAGACAAAGGCGACAGGAACACATCCAGGGAAGCAGAGGCCCCACTGGGGGAGGAGGAGGAGGAGGAGGAGAAAGTGGGGCATCCTCTGGCGTGACGTGGACCCCCCACAGGCGCACGCAAAGCCACCGGGCCGGGCTTTCACGGCTCAGGCGGGGAAACTTGAGCGCTCTTGATTTCCGCGCCGCTTTTGCTAACGGAGTCCTCCCGCTTTGAGACTTCCCTCTTCTCTCGAGCGCCATGAAGAAGGAGGCCTGCTCCTGCCTTCCAGGGAGACCTGCTTGGGAGTCCCGCCTGGAGACGGGGAGGGCGGTGGCAAGGCTGGGAAAGGCAGCCAGGGAAAGGGGGGTGTGCAACCTGTTGACCAAGGCTTTCATGGCCGGTATCACTGAGTTGCTGTGAGTTTTCCGTGGATATTGGGGTTGTTGTGTGTTTTCCGTGCTGTATGGCCATGTTCCAGAAGTATACCTCACAACCTCTGCGGATGCCTGCCATAGATGTAGGTGAAACGTCAGGAGCGAATGCTTCGGGAACATGGCCATAGAGCCGGGAAAACTCACAGCAATCCGATTTGCAACCTGTTTCTTCAATGGCTTCATCACTTTGAGGAGGCACTGAAAGGAAGAAGAGACTTGGACAGAGGCTAATTGCCAACACCATCCCCTTTTTGTGTGACTGATACTTCCTCCTCACACTAAAGCCGACTACTCTCTTAAAAGCTTCTCCCAATGACACCCATGCCTGACAAGGGTCCAGGCTGAAGGCCCTTTCTCCAAAATACTTGGGACCAGAAGGGTTTCCAATTTTGAAATGTCTGTATTTGCATATTTACCACATGTCAGTTACTGGAGATGGGATCCAAGTCTATACATGAAATGCATTTATAATAATAATAATACTTTATTTTTAGACCACCCTCTTTGTCCAAAGGGACTCAGAACATTTTATAGACATAAAACAAAAAGGCAAACATTCAATGCCTCAAATGAGTACAAACATATCAACAAATACAAGATAATGCCAGTAACAACAGTAAACTTACAACAAAAAATTAAGCATCGAGATGAAAAATAATGAAAAACAATCCAATAAGACAAGATTTTACAGTAAGAGTAAGATTTTACAACATATACCATAAAAGCAATTAAGATACAATTACTTTAAAATGGTTAACAATGGCGTTCATTTAAGATGTATCGTAACAGCCATAAAATACAAGTGGGTTAGCCAGCGTTCCAATGGGTTAAAGTGTCCTAGTCCTCCTCCTCTCCATATGCTAAAGTTCATAAATGCATTTTAAGAAGTTTCTTAAAGGAGAGGAGGATCAGGCCTTTTTTATTTCTTTAGGAAGGGAGTTCCAGAGATGGGGAGTAGTCACAGAGAAGGACCCCCTGTATCCTTTCCACCAACCGGGCTTTCTTTTCTTTTTTTCCATGTCAGGAGCAACCTGAGTTGCTTCTGTAGTGGGAGAATTGGCCGTCTGCAAGGACGTTGCCCAGGGGACGCCCAGATGTTTTTTTTGTTTTTTTTAATGTTTTACCATCCTTGTGGGAGGTTTCTCTCATGTCCCCGCATGGAGCTGGAGCTGATAGAGGGAGCTCATCCGCGCTCTCCCCGGGTGGGATTTGAATCTGGCAGCCTTCAGGTCAGCAACCCAACCTTCAAGTCACAAGGCTTTTATCCCCTAGGCCACCTGAGGCTCCCCCAACCGGGCTTGTATTTCATATGCATCTTATACATATAGCTGGGAGATAATTTTATACACAATATGTAACAGTATGTGTACACTGAATCACCAGGAATCACTGTCTCAACCACAAGTGTTCACATTTTGGAATAGTTTAGAATCCATGAATAAAGAATGCTTGACCTGCATGACAAAAGCACTTCCCTTCAGAAATACCACTTCCAAAGAGCTATTTAACACATAATCGCATGCACACACACACATAAAATTTAAGATAATTTAGTTTAATTGTTCTCAATATACTTTTGACATCTACTCAGCAAACTGTACTGGAAGGACAGATAATTATGGAAGAAATAGAAAAGGAAGCATGGAATAAGATAGGCCCATCTTTCCACTGGAACCACCAATATAGGAAACAAAAATTCCTCAGTGGCATCTTAGAAGACCTTCCCCAATAGAGAGACAAGAGTGGCCAGTGCTTAGGTGAGAATTTTATTGGTAAACTATGGCGTAACTTTGCAAGCAATAGAGGGAAAACAAGCATCAGGCAAAGAAGCCATGGAAAGAAGTGAGACACTGGAAAGATGGGTTACGCAGAAGTAGAAGATTTTATATGTCTCTCCTCGCCACTGCCGTGTGGCCCTGGAAAAAAAGTGCAAAGTGGGCCCCCGGGTTCCATTCAGAGTCTCTGGTTTCTTAACTCTAGAGATCTCCTTCTCTGAATCCTGGCTCCGAACTCATTCCAATCTCAGGTCCTGCAGTCTGTTGTTCCAGGCTTCCCTTTGAACCTCCCTTCTGTTGCCCATCTGCTCTGCCTTCCGTCTACAGATTGCCTAATGCTGCCTCTAACTCTTCATTCTGCCCCTAATTAGATTTCTTTTTTTACAGCTCCACTTTTACTTGTGTCCTCAAAGAAGAGCTTTGCATTTTGTGGCCAACTGTGAAAGAATGTAGCCTTCACGTTACAAACACAGTAGAAATTGTTTACAAGTGTGAAGTATCTTTTCTAGCTATATCAGTCCACAGTTTATACACAATCTTTCAGTCTCTATTTTTTGCTTCTTCCTCAATCAGCTCACTTGGATGCATTGCAACTATCTAGCCATAAGGCTCTGAGTGGCATAGATGCTTGATTGTCCCACAGGATAGTATGGCTGGTTTGGGAAAACAACCTCTGAGGATGTGTCGACTACACTGTAGTAGACACTCTGAAAGCCAGCATGGTGTGGTGGTTTTAGTGCTGGACTGCAGTTGACACTGTCATGGCTTGGTACTATGGAATCCTGAGACTTGTAGTTTTGCAGGTTTTTAGCATTCTTGGAACAGTGGCAGTGAGTGGTACAGATGCTATTACAGTATGCAGTAGAAAATAGAGCAATAAAACATCTGGAACTATAGGCTTAAAGCAGAAGCATTGATAAAGCTTTTGTACACATTTGCGCCTCCAAGGTTGTTTCTGTGGACTCTACCCTGCCTCCCTACCCACAACACCCTAGAGCACATTTTTTTCTGGTAAAAAAAGAAAACAAATTACTTCTTTGAGTGTCTTCATTAGGTACCAAAAAGCTTCATCGCTTAACATTTTTCAAAATCAGAGAGACTAATGGTGGATAAAAAAACCCTAGTTTGAACAAATGGTCTTCTATAACACCAAAAGGACTAATGAAACAATAGTACATAATCTAACATCTGAAGAAAGGGAACCCAGACAAAATAATTTTTCAAGCAGTAGATTGGATGCATGCACCCTGAAAGCCAGCATGGTGTGGTAGTTTTAGTGCTGGACTGCAGCTCTAGAGACTGAGCCATGAAAACCCACTGGGTCACCTTGGGGAAGTGACATCTTCAGTACATGGGGGAAAAAAGCTACACATTTGTGTACAAACTTCAGGAATCATAAGTTTGCCACCCCGACAGGAAACATACGCAACCAGTGGGTATATATTGCTGTTCTTATTTGTTCTCATTTGGAGCAGAACTTAAGATCTTAACATGTCATGGTTTCAACCTAGTCAACAATATATAACACAACCATCCAATTAAGAACACTCTGAAGGGCTTGGATGCTTCTTACGTTTTGTTTTCAGCAACTGAAAAATATTTTATCAATGTATTTAAATTCTTCTTGTTAATATCATATGTGTCTGCATCTCTCTATGTGTACATATATACATACACACAGACAGAAGAAGAAGAAAGAGAGATACAACTCCCATACCTGTGGAACTAATACACATGGTTTCACCTACCCACAATGAATAAAAGAGGAATTTTCTACATCCTCCTGGTGATTCTATGGCATGCTTCTGCCAGAAGTTACTTAGAGTTGCCCTGAAGGAACTAGAAAATTCCTAGAGATAATAATTCTCTTACAATTTTCTAGGTCCTTCTTGGTGACTCTATGGTAATTTCCTGCAAAAGTTGTTATTACTGATGGCTTTCTGTTTCCACCGCAAGGTCAGCAATATGGACATGGGGGTTGTATTCTGTATATGCTACAGTTAAATTAAAGCTAGTGATCAGTAAAAACCCAGTCCTGTTGACTTTTTTCATGTCAGGAGAAACTGCAAGTTGCTTCTGGTTGTGAGAGAATTGGCTGTCTGCAAAGACGTTTCCCAGGAGACACCCGGATGTTTGATGTTTTACCATCTTTGTGGGAGGCTTCTCTCATGTCCAACTGACTTTACTTGGAACTACTTGCCACTGTGTTCAGTTCTGACCAACTCACTGGATTTCAGTGAGATATGTGATTAGTCATTGTTTGGGGTGCACTACACTTGTGCACTACCCTTCTGCAAAAGCACTCAATTAACTTGTATTTTATAATGGCTTACAAGACCAAAGTCCTGGATAAAAAGGGAAAAGGGAGAAGAAGACACAACATATTCATGTACTAAATCATTCATCCCATTAATGATGATTTACATGTCCCAATATAATGTTCAAAGGGCAAAAGGGCTACATAGCATTTGATCCCAAGCATGTAACATTCAGTTGATGGAGGGAATTCCATTGTCTCATATAGTAATGGGCTGGATCTAACTTGTCAAATTAAAAGAGGATCCACTTGATACAGAAGTCCTTTTTACCAGTAGAAAGAATTAGGGTACAATGTGAAGAGAGAGTTCAAGAGACAACTCTCCCCTTGAACAAACCATAAATTGCAGGTTTTCATGGCTAGGTACTTGGTTTTGACGGGAGCTAGGAATTCCTTTCCAGTTCAGATTGATGCTCCAATTATACCCTTTCCTGGAAAAACTAGATTTAGGTCACAGTGTTAGATAACTTAGTTACATCCCATGTATGTATTACACAGGGCTGCCCCTATGTAGAGTATACAGAAGTCCAGAACACAACAGCTCAATTGTTAACAGGGCCTACATACAGGGAGCATGTGACTCCAGGCAAAGACTTTCATTATTTAAAAAGGCCTTTGGCATTTAAGCTAGGTTACTGTTGAATAGGTTTTAATTGGCTAGATGCAGTTATTTCTTTTTATGCATTTTGAATTGTGCCTTCAATAGCATCAAGCCATTGGGAACTTGTAGAATGTAATCCACAGACATAAATGCTCAGGCATGTAGTGAGGAGTCAGACAACCATGGTGGGGCACAGGTGCACCCAAACATCAATTAAAGAACCATTTCTTTACAGATGTTGTATGCTTCTACACATATATTCTTTGAGAATATATACCCAGTGGCACAACTGGGAGCTGTATTGGAACTCCAGCAAAACTGATTTCATATTTTAAATTAATGAGTCATTTAAAAATAAGTCATTAGCCATCTGAATGCTATTTGGGGCCAAAGCATTTAATGGAAATATAATAAAGATATACATGATTAGAAGAGCTGCAAGATAACCTGAATGATTTAAATTGAGAATGTAGTGGCTCCTCGCATGGAGTTTTGTTCCATGCCCTCATTAGATACCAAAATCTACGGATCCTCAAGTACCATTATATATTATAATGTAGTAAAATGGTGCCTTTATAACAGCAAAATCAATGTTGCTTTGGGATTTTTTTTTTAAATATGATGGATAGTTGAATTCATGGATGTAGAATCCATGGATACAGAGGGCTGACTATATTCCAAAGCACTACATGATCCTATACAAGCCTGACATTGAGCTGATCTTTGTGCTACACCTGGTTAGAGAATAAGGAGGCTTTTCAACAACTACACTTATGTCCAGAAACTCCTTTATTTATGTCCTCATTGATGACTTTCCATAAACTGAAGATGACCTTCCTTTTTAGGATAGTATTCAATTGTAATTTCAATTTGCTAGTTTTTATTCTTTCATTTTTTAACATTTTAAATATTTTAATTGCTTTTACATTGTGGTTTACTGCTGTTATTTTGATGTTTTATCTTATGCTGTGAGATGTAAGCATCTCTTTAATTCTTGAACTATTCAGCATCTAGAATTTCTTAGAGATATATCATAATCTAAATATATAAAATATTCCTTTATTGTCAGGAACAATTACTAAAATATTTTTGTGTCTGTCTTCTTGTGTTTTCAGTTCTTGGAGAAACCACTTTCCTAGTTATTTCAGGGTACTGAGATTTAGACTTTGGAGGTAAAATTTATCCAGCACAAAGCTGTCAATGGCTCCTAGTAGTGATGACTGATCCAGCACAGCTCTTATTTTCACAGTTGACTGGACTGTGTCTTTGGTATGAACAAATCCCTTGTAAACAATGAGAGGCACATCACAATCATAATAAGGTCCAATTGTAAGCCAGTAAAACGGCATGATGCTGAATACATTGTGGTAAGATAGTGAACAGCTTTCTTTACATTACAAATGCAGCTGCCAGTAAAATCTAGACAGGATAAGGAAACAAAACAAATAAAAAGCTAAGTAGTTAAGTACAATGCTTGAGTTTTGGAGGAAAGCAAAAGACAAACAAAAGAGTCTAGTCTGAGAAAGTGGTGCATAAGCTAGAAAATGGAAATAATTAATTGGCAAAAAGTAGACTAAAACACAATCAAAACACAATTTTTAAACTGCAGTCTGAAACTTATTCATAAAAATACTAATAAGATTAAAAGCTAAAAGTGAAGACTTCTTTCTCTTTTCAGTCTGCCAAGTTTAACTTCATTGATTTGGTATTTACAACTCCTAAATCAGTCTAACTCTTCCTGTAACATGCCAGAGATACACAGTTAGCAAATTCCACAATTTGCGCATTCAGAGCAATACTCCCAGGTGCTAGTCATTGTTTACCAAATAGAGATAGTGTGATCTCTTGCTCGTGTTTCTGGTATCTCTTTTCATGGCCAACTGTTTTCAAGATACAAAGTTATCTTCTTCCTGTCTATCCTTTAGGGACAAGTAACTTGTGACCTGTGGCCTGATTTTATAAGACCTCTCTTTCTGCAAGTAATCCATTGGATCTCTAGCAAACATATTTCACTGTTTTGTCTCAAGCAGCCTGCTGTGTGGAGCTAAAGGAGGGATGGAGTGGCAGAACATTGGAAAGGGGGTGGTCTCTTCAACTGTTGGTTTCAGTTCTGCCCCCCACTGGTCTCTGATAGATTACTTCTGGAGAAATCTAGCCTTCAATGGAAAAATGCACCCTGCTTTAGGGGACAATATTTATTTCTAAAATAGCTATTTCAGTAGGGGGTTATTCAGAATAAAGATTGAAAGGGGGAAGGACCTTGAATCCTTTTGTGGACTAATTTTTTTTTTTTTGCTCCAATTTGCCCCTTTATCCGGGGTTTGTGAGGTTCTTTTCCGTGACCAGACCCAGGTTTGAACTACATGTTTGCATATGTTTGGCATACTGGAAAAGTGGTGGAAGATGCTTGGGGGAGGGGGAGGAAATTGCTGACAACAAAGGGCTGGGCACTTCCTTCATGCAAACCTACATTGCTTTCAATAGCCCCCTCCTAAAAGACATTTTCTGAAAGGAAAATATGGTGTCCAGTCTTGTGTTATGATGATAATGATAGTAATTTATTTGTTACCTGCCTCTCCTTATAGCTCGAGGTGGGGTACAACACAGCCAAAATACATGTACCAAAATATATAGTACAAAGATTAACACATGATATCAATAAAATGCAAATTTAAAATTCACAGGTCAAAATCAACTCAGCAGGCCTGCTGGAAGTGATAGGTCTTTACATTTTAGTTTTTTAAATCTTTTCCAGCAAGTTATTCCTTGGTTTTGGGGTGGCTGATGATAAAGTTCTCTGGGTCATGGTTGCCGGTCAGGTTTTGGCTGGTTGAAGTAAGCATCCTACAGAATGTGTATGGAGCAGATTTTATGGGAAAAGGTTTAACTATTGCTTCTTTTAAACAGGATGGGAAGTTCCATTCCCTGAGAGATGCATTGATAATGTGTGGTATTTGAGATCAAACTGCATCTACTCCTTGGATGACCAGCCCAGTGGTGCAGGGATCAAGAAAGCAGTTTGTCCTCTTTACTTGTCCCAGAAGGTTGTCCATATCAGCAGTAAAACTGATCCAGTGCAATACTATTCACTGTGTTGCTTGGCATCCCATTATCGACTTCTGCTCTAAAGATGGCATCCAATGATGGCATCAACCTGGCATTGCTTAAGAGCAAGATGAGGTTTTGTGGATGGCCTAGCTCACTCTCTAAGTTCCCAAAACTGGCAAGGTGACTAGAAGGTGAGAAAAGTATCAATCACCTTTCTCCTCTTCCTCTGTAAGAACATAGGACTCTGCCATTGCTATATCTCTATTTATTCTGTACAACTTGTATTGTCACTCCAGTTTCTTTATTAAACAACAAACAAAAGAAAAAAGACAGGCAAACAGTCAATAACACTTAACATACCAGTCAATGGATGTGTTCCCAATCTTTCAAGGCTGATTAATTGGGAAATCCAGCAGAGCCCTGTTCACACTAGGGTGCTACTTTGTACCCAGCTAGGTGGTTTGGGGTAGACTTTTCAACACTCCCTAGTCTTTCAGCTGGGACTCTTACTACCAGCGGGTGCATCAGTCCCAGCGCATTTGACATCCATCCAAAAGAGCTGAAAGATATTTTCAGACACGTAACAGTATACAACACACAAAACAATTAAAATAGAAGAAGAATTCTCCTCCCAGCAAGCAAGATAAAGCCCATCCAATAGAACAGCAGTAGTAGCAGAATTTGCTGGTAGTCTGAGTTCTATGTTTCCTCTCCTGGCATAACATGTTAACTCTCTCTGGCCCCAGTGGAGTCTGGTTTTTATCTGCCATCTCCTCAGCTGGTAGATGGAATGTGTCATAAGAATTTACTGAGTCAGAAGCTACTGGTGGTGGACCTGAGTCCATGAAGAGACAATCCATTGGGTCATCTGCTTCAGTTCCACTGGTAGAAACCAGCAGACAAAGCAAGCAACAGCGCTGGATGGCGATACATGGCTATTTTGTCACAAAAAGATTATTTGCTCAATAGGTATCACCAGCTGCTGGGCCAAGGCATGAAGATGCTGTGTCTGGCTGTCTGTCTCCCTCTTGGGCCAGAGGAATAACAGATGAAAACAGTGGGAGGGGCTCACTCCAGCTGCTGAGCCAGGATGTTGTGACTGCGCCTTCGGGGACTGTGGATGATAGTGGTGGGATCAGGAGAGGAAGGAAAAACCCTCGCGAGGAGGGCTCGTTGGAGGATTTGCACAGAAACAGAATTAGGGACCTCAATGGGGAATCGTCTATGGAAGATTCAGATGGAGAGTCTGTGGAAGAAATGGATGCTAGGGAACAGGTGGTGGCTGAGGAAGTGGGCACTGACTGGGCACGGGCGCTGGAGATGCCTGGGGAATTGGGGCCCATGGATACTGCTGAACCTTGGGTATCTTCAAAAGCAGATCCCACTTGGTCTGTTTGGAGGAGGGAGGATGGATCCTCAGGTGTGCATGGTGTTGGGCGTGGGAAGGATGATTGGAATTCTGATGAAGAATTAGGCACGCCCGATCTACGAGCTTTAGCTGTGTGGAGTTCTGATTCAGATTAAGGATTTGGGACACCTGCTCTTTGGGTGTTGGTGTTTGGACACTCAGGGAGAATTGAGATAAATTGGGAATGTTTGGTCACTTCACTTTGCATGTGGCAAGGTGTTGCTGGGTGCCTTTGGGATTCCTGTACGTGTTAAAGAAGACTGGACTGGGACTTTGCTTCAGATGTAAGTTTATCTGGGTTGCTCTGCAACGGAGGGCTGGAACTGTGTGGGTTTTCCTGGACTGCACTGTTATTACTATTTTTAGCTGCTGTTGCCTCCATTGCCTTGGCTCTTTGTGCCATTTTGTGGACCTTGAATTGATGACTACAACCTCTGGACCTTGGACTGGAACTCGACCCTGTTTCTGCCTTCGCTCTCTGATTGGTCTACCCACGGCTCTTGACGTCTGGCTTGCCTCCTGACCCTGCTGCTGTCTCCTGTCCTGACCCTGGATCAACCTGATGACGTCTCTTCGCTTTCTCCCTTGAGCTCCTGGCATTACCTGCACTCTCGAAGCAGTTTGCTGCTGTTCCTGCTATTTCGACTCCGGACCGGTTTGACGACATCTTCTTACACTGTCCCTTTAAATCCCCAAAGCCTGTTGCTTGCCGCAGTAAGGGCTTGGAGCCGTACCTTCCCTTTTGCACTGTCTCCAAGTTTGTTTACAAGCTCCTTTGCCCGGTTTTGGTATCTGTTTAGAGCTTTGTGTTAAAACTGCTAGCTTGTGACTCTTGGGAGTTTTTTGGGAGTTTCCAAGTCTTTGTTTTGTTTTGGCTGCTTTTCCAAGCCAACTTAGTTTGTTTAGAGCTGAATTGAAGCACCTTTTGTTTAATCTGGATTATTTGCTTGGATAATCCGGTTTGTTTGCTAAAGCATACTTTTTGATATATTTTTGTTTGGACTGCTTTAAAACACTGAAAGTTAAGTGTTTAAAGCCATCTTTTGTGTTGGTGTCTATTTTTTGGGCTATCTCTTGAATAAACTCTGTTTTGCTCTCAAATTGGCATCTGACTCTTGACAGAGGACACAATGAAGTTGTGTCTATATGTGACATGCACATCTGTCAAACCTGATGTGTAACTTGTAGAGATTATAAATGCAGACACTTTATGACAAATAGCACATTTAAAAAATATATTTGCTGAGAAGGGAACCATATTGACCATAATGGACTTATAGCATATCATCCAGCTGTCCCAATTTATTAATCCTGATTAATCATCAGTCCCACGTTTTCAGCTGCTTTTATCTCTATTCCTCCCATGTTAGCCCTTTGTCTTCATCTTACTCCAGTTGCTGTAAAGGGAGTTCAAAGTGCAAAAGTAGTTTATATTCAGCTAAGTCAATGGTGAGGAGAGGAAGGATGGAAATTTGCCCTTCACAATAGGTTCAGGCCAAAGCAAATTGCTACATCTTCCTAGTTTGTCTGTTTTTTATTATTCATAATTTTTGCCATCTTGACCACCCTTTCATTGTTGCTTGGCCAGAAGTGCTCCAGTTTTCATCTGCAAAGTTTCAGAGACTATGTAATAGATTTGCTTGGAATCCCATCCCTTCTTTAAATATGTGTAATAAAGAGGTCTCTAATGATGTCTTAAGCTATTTGTAATCACATAAGGCTTTGAATGATGCCCTGTCAGAGATTTCTGGCAATTGGTGCGGAGTTATTGTTACCCACCGCTAAGGATGAAATTGGAAGTGGCAGTTGGCAAAGCTTGCCTAACCACCGTCATCCAGTATTGTTTGGTACAGTCTCTTTTGCTTATCCCAGCATATGTTGTCCTCTGTAAATAATGGGCACAGATAGTCATTCTTCCTAGGAATATATGGTTAGAATGACCATTCCTTTGCCCACATCCATCTTTGCATGACATTTGCTTGCTGAGGGCCAAACTAGTAAAGGTACTTGATGAGTATCCAAATATTTTTAATTAAATGTTGCTTGGCAAGGGGAGACTGAATTTTACTATGCTTGAGGGTGCTCTTAATTTTAAAAAAACCCATCTCTTACCTGATGGGAACCTTTGTTACTGAAAGACCTATACATGTTAGAAAGAAGGAGGGAAGGAAGGATTTCCCTACTATGTAAGAAAGTTTTAATAATTACATTTCAGTTTTTAAAAATAAATAGATAAAGCTCTCTTTCCTCTTTTTATGTGTTTGTTGTATGCAAATATTTTCTATTTACTTATATTTATATGTTAAATTATCTATAGACTGTTTTCCCAGACTATAGATTAAAAACATAATAAAACATACTTTAAAAGATATTTATAAGGAAGCACAAGTGAAAAGCAAATTTCAGATACATAGCTGTGTTAGTCTGGAATATGCAATGGAATCTTGTAGCACTAGAGACTAACTAAGAGAACTAATTTGCTAGCATAAACTTTTGTAGACTCAGATTCAGGAAGTAGACTTAGACCATGTCTACACTGGCAAAATAAAGGGTTCACACCACTCACTGTTGCTTTTGCAGATTTCAATTTTCATCGAATTGATTTGTATGTTTTCTCTAGGAATTTCTAGTTCAATTCTATGGTCAATTCTGTTAGAAACTGACCACAGAGTTATGCTGGAAGACCTAGAGATTGTCTAGATATTTGTTCATTCACCAGTGTGATGCTGTGGCCAACCTTTGACTGGAGAATCTGCAGATTCCTAAAGATGTGTTCCCTTGGGTTAAAAGAAGTGTTTTAGTTGCCACAGCATAATCATTGCGCTCCCCCATTTTGGATCTCAAAATAGTTTCCCCCCTTTTTTCATGTAATCATTGCAGGTACTTTTAAACAAAACAAAAACAAATCAGAGATCTCCTCAAAGAGAGTTTAAACATATGCTGAGGTTTCCCTGCATCCTTTCCGCCTCACACAATTTAAACAAACACAGAGCTCTCCCTCCTTCTCCATCTTCGTCTCAGAGGTAAGACAATTTTTTTAAAAAAAAACACCCCAGAAAATAGCAAATACAGGGCATCATGTTATTTCCTCAATAGTTGTCCCCATTTTTTCCAACAAAGAAGGAATAAAAAGTACTACTATCATGCAATGAAATATAGTATATCAAACATGATTTATTTATGCTAAGTCAAGTTATAGAGACCACATTTTATATTCTGAAAATGACCAAATAACTTTCAATCTGTAAAAAGTGATAATATCACACACACACAAACTCCCAATTTGAGTTTTTCTTATGAATGCAAAACTTTTGGAAATTTTACATCTCTAAGACAGATTGCCTGGGAGCTGGCATGAGAGTGCATAAGTATTATTTACAATTATGCATAATGATTTTGAAAAGGAAAAAGGCAGTTAGATTTGGATTTGATAAAAACAAAAAATGAAGCAATTGTTTGAAAGTGAAGATTCCAGTATTCTTTGCAGTTAAGTGGTTGTTAAGCTTATAAAGCCCGAAATGGTTCGGGCCCAGCCTACTTGAAGGGACCCATCTCCTCCCATCAGCCTGCATATGAGCCCTGGAATCATCAGGAGAGGCCCTTTTCTTAGTCCCACCACCGACACAAGTACGGCTGGTGGGAATGAGAGAGAGGGCCTTTTCGGTGGTGGCCTCGTGGCTCTGGAACTCCCTCCCCAAAGAGGAGCATTCAGCCCCCTTGTTACTGGCCTTTCGCTCCCAGGTTAAAACCTTTCTTTGGAAGCAGGCCTTCTCTGACAACCTTTAATAAGGAGCTTTGAGATTTTTTAGTTAAAGATTTTGAGGATAACCTCAGTGGCCTGAGACTCAGGGATTTTTAATGATAATGATTGTTGTTATTTATTACACTTATTTTATTTGGTTTTTGTAATGTGTGTTTATAATGTGTTGGTTTATTAAAAAAAACAAATAAATAACTGTGGATCTCTAATTCTTAGAAATAACTTTGTGAGAACAGAATGTAAAATAAATGAGTAGGTTTCAAATGTATTTCATTTATTATAGGAGGTAGATAAAAAAGAAGAAACGTGTTTGAAAAATACGAAGGCAAACTGTTGCCGCTCAGATGGTGATAAGCACAGCTGAAACCAGTGTAAGAAGATAGCAGGACTATGGTGAAACCAAATAAATTGTGGTCAGGGAGAGCTGTTATTGCAAATACAAATATGGTACAGCAGTGGCAGTGAAACACATGGCCTAGTAACATGCAAAGGTGTGAAACTTCCACTGAAATTTGTAAGGAACCACCCAAATTTGTAAGAACTATTCAAAGGACCCAAATGATTTTCAGGTACTATTGATTTCAAGAGCAATCATCCAAGTTTGTAAGTAGCTTGCTGTAATGATCCCCTCCCCCCCCATGTGTGGAGAACCTCCATAGCAGAACACAGATATTTACTGCTCTTCTTTTCATTGTAAGCAGCTTATAAATGTTGAGGTGCCACATGGAACTATTTCCACTAAGAAGCATTTTGGCAGCTTGAGTCAGGGAAATTCAAAGAGCTGTGAGAAATCAGTGGGTAATAATGTTTCCTTAAAATCTAATACTTGACTTCAGTTGCAGGCTTTTAAAATACGTATGTGTGTTTGTGTACTGTATTTCTAAATTCTAACTCTGTGTATAGGAATTCACTCCAAGTTATCTTTAGTGCTGCAGGTGACATTGTTGTACTCATAAACCATTTCATTCACAATAAACCACAGGTACTGCTGGTGGTTTCTGATGTCTAACAGCTTGTTAATTTGCTCAGCAAATGACTGTTCAATTCATTGTGGTTACAGAATTACGAGCTCAGTTTATGAGAGGTCACGGCTGAAAATCAGGTGCTAAATGAGCTTTGGATGGGAGCATTTTAATTTAATGAAATGTCCAGCGGAAGAGAGCCATTTCAGAATCCCCATTGCCATTTACCACTTTGTACCGCTTATCTGGAAATGCCTGCACTCTTTTCTGCAGTGATAAGATTACTTCTCAGTTACATTAAACTCTTCATACAAGGTCATGCATGAGTTTGGGAGAAATAAGACAATGTATCAATTGTATTTCTATCTAGTCCTTCTTTCCAAGGGTTTACAGGGGTAAGCATTGCAAGGAACAATATCATTTTGGCCTTGAAGCCATGCTAGGGAGTGAGATCAGCCAGGGAACATTAAGGACCTGAGTGGTGATTTGAAACCCATTCACTGCACCACATTAGCTCTGATTCTGAATTCTTCAATCCTGTGGAAGTGTTAAGCGAAGATTGCATTTGCTACTCAAAACAATCAATCCAAGTACTTTAAGCAGCACAAGGCTTGAATTAGAAGGCGGTGCTTCCTATCATTATTCCCTACTTTTCCTAGTTTCATTGGAAAGGAGAAGAACCTGTTCCATTTACTATAAGCCAAATAGCAGTACTGCTGTAGGGAACCTGTACATTTCTGTCTCATGTTAGTTCAATAAGACATTACACTTCACTCCCACATTTATAGTTCTTAAGCTACATATGAAGGTGAATGACAGCTGGTGCCTATGATATTAGTGGGGCAGTAAATCTGCTCCAGATGCAATTCCCTAAAGTTCAAGCTAAAACCCAGAGTGCAAGGACTATCTCATTAATATAGAAGCCATCAGCCACCACAGATGAAAGTGATAGATAAAGATATAGATAAAATCTTTAGTTTTCATCCATAGTGGATCTAATATTCATGGAATGGTCTGTGCACTCTGATTTTTAGTCTGAACTTTAGACCAACCCAGTAGAGACATTAGATGCAATTTGTTGCAGTGTGGAATGTTTCCCTCCAAGTTTTAAGCTGCACCGGCCTATTGGCTCTCCCCTTTCAATCTCCTTTCTCCGAGAGGCAGGAAGTCAGTGTTCAATATCAAACTCAGTCCTCCCTGAGCTTTCTGTGATCCTCCCACTTGCTGTATCCCTGTGCCAGTGAGTGGGTCTTGGACACAAAGACATCTAATGGGATCAGGTTTAACTGTGCCAGCAGTTCCAATCTATGATGTATTCTTGGTGTTATTCTTCTGTTGATGAAAGATTTTTCCTCCAGCTCTGTGTTTGATGGCATTGGCAGGTCATGGCTTCCATATCAGTGAGGGGCTGAATTTTCCATAGGTTGTAGTTCAGACTTTAAAGGAGCTCTCCAGAGTGCTAAACCCCACTTGGGAAATTCCAAAGGTCATGCCAAAACAGAGAAAATCCACCATCCCACTGACATAAAAACACTCCTTAGCTGTTGAGTCAGGTCTGATGCTGACAGAATTATTTGTAAGAAGCCTCATGAACCATCAAGTTCAACTCTGCTCCGTTCAGAATCTCCAGCTAAAGCATCCCTAACAGATAGATGTCAAGTCTCTTTCTGAAAATGTCTGCAGGCATTTACTACTCTAGGTAATTGGTTCAAATGCCAAACTGCTCTGATTATGACTATGTTCCTTCTAATACTCAATCAAAATTGATAATACTTCAAACATCTTGTAAAATGATGACATGAGTAGCAATTAATATCCCTTTCCTTCCAAAAAATTAACAAGACAGATTTCAAAATATAAGAATTCACCAGAGAGTTGCCAGAAAGGGGGACTGTCACTGGCAAAGCTGAGACAGCTGAGCATATGGATAATGTCATAAGAATCCCACACTCTATCCATCAGAACAGTCAGTTGGAACTGCATTTGCAAAGCTGGGCATAAAGCAAATTCACAGAGGACTAAGCAAGAGGTGGGAGACTACTTTGGGAGGAACTGCCAAGTTGTTTAGATGTTCCTACACTCCTTCACGAGAGCAGCCTCTGTTCCTGCTGTCACTAAGCAGTTGCAGTGATAGAACAAGGTCTATGCTCTAGATTGCTGCATGCCAAAATATATGAAAATGTCATTCTCTGACAGATGGTGCTAGTGGTGCAATAGGTCACCAAATATCAGCTTGCAGAGGCATTTGGAGGAGAAATATTTGAGGGCGGGATATTCTCCTCCAGCAATTATTCAAGGAATTTAAAAATGAAAAGTGCAAATTAAAATATAGAAACAATGCCATCAGGGAAAGAAAGACACTTTTGAGATCCTTTCTGTTTGTTTTAACTATGCTGACTTTGGCTTCAAACCATGAGGAAAGACAATCTAGATAAGTGGTTCCCAAACTTATTTGGTCTGCTGCCCCTTTTCCAGAAAAAATATGACTCAGCACCCCCTGGAAAGGGGGGCAAGATTTAGAGGGGTGGGCGTGGCTCCTGCTCAAGAGGGCAGGGCTGAGCCTCTCCCCTAGTCCAAGATGCAGGGCTGCGAGGGGAGGTGGGTGGGGCCACAAATGGGTGGCTAGGACTGGGATGGGCAGAGTTACGAGCTCTGAGGCAGGGCTGAGCTTCTATCCCTGTCTTGCGGTGCCTGCCAGGACACAGGAGGCGGGGCTAGAGGAAGGGGCGGGGCCTCTTCCCAAGTGCCTGACGGGGCTGAACCTCTATACCCCGCCCCCGTGTTCTAACAAGCACCTCAGGAGAGATATACAGAGGTTCAGCCCTGTCTCACACTCTTGGGAAGAGGCCCCGCCCCAACCCCTAGCCCTGCCCTTTAGTCCTAAAAGGCCTCTCAGGAGAGGTATAGAGGCTCAGCCCTGTCTTGGGCTCTTGCAAGGAGGCCACGCCTCATTCCCTAGCTCCGCCCTCTGTGTCCCAACAAGAGCCTCAAGAGAGATATAGATTCTCAGCCCTGTCTTGGGAAGAAGCTATGCCCACTCCTCTAGCACCACCCCCCGTGTATCCTAACAGGCGCCTCAGATGCCCAGCCCTGTCTCCGGCACTTGGGAAGAGGCCCAGCCCCTCCTCTGGCCCGGCATCCGTGTCCTAATAGGTGCCATCACTGCCCCCCTGGATTGCTCCAGCACCCACCAGGGGGCGTTAGCTCCCACTTTGGGAATCACTGATCTAGATTTTAAAGTTCTTCCCAGTGTAAAATTGTTATATTACCTTCAAATCATTTCTTACCTAGGGCAACCCTAAGACAAATCTATCATGGAGTTTTCTTGGCAGAATTGGTTCAAGGATGGTTTGCCCATGTCTTCCTTTCAGGCTGAGAGAGTGTGGCATGATGGTCATGTGATGGGTTTCCATGGCTGATTAGAAATTCTAATCCTGGTCTCCAGAGTTGTAGGCCAACACTCATCTCTACATTAAAAAGCAATGACCTTACCATTCTTCTTCTTCTTCCTCCAGCTCCTGGTCTAGTTCCTTCTTTCCTGCATACTCCTGTTTTCTGCTTTGAACCACATGCCCTGCTACTTAACATGTCCAAAAAGAAGTATTCTCCCTCTTCACTCTGTTGATAATGTCCAAATAGACTTGTTCTTTCCAATTTTATCAGTATTTTCATTGGAGAAAAGCTCACTGTTCTCTGCTGGTGGTGTGCTACAGGATTCCTCTGTTTTCCTGCCCTGTAATCTGATTTTACTCATGAAAATGGTAAGAGAAAGCTATGAGAATAAAAGAAATGCATTGCTGATAGCTGTGATAGCTGTGCAGTGAAGGGGGAAGAGATGCTGCAGGATATTGTGGTAGGTCTTTGTGACTACAGTCACACCTGCAAGCACCACGTTGGGGACTTCATGGTTTATTTCTGATTATCTTGGGCAGGGTTGCAGCTACTGACACTGCCTGAACCTGCAACCACCTTGTTCATGCTGTTAGGACAAGTTAACCACCAATAGAGTTTTTGTGATTTTTGTACTCCATTAGTTTCATAGTGCAGAAGTCAATGGGGTTCTGAAATAAAACAGTTGGTAACAATGCTGCAGTAATGCCATATTGGGCAAGGGGTTTCCCATGTGTCAGTCCTCTCATATGTGAGGACCTGGGGCAATTGCCCCCTCCCTCCAAACTCTTAAAAATCATTGCCATCTGAGGGAATATATTGTGACCTTTCCAAAAGTGCTAAATTTGTGCTGACAATGTTTGCAAATGAATTTTTGGCACAGCTCTGCTCAGAATGCCTTGGGACAGAAATTAGTTCCTATTTTTGGAGATGTATTTCCAGTACTGTTGCTCTGAACAGAGATATCTCAAAATTTCCCTAATGAGAAATGACTGCATCTTCTTCCTTTCTTGTTGCTCTCTCCACAAAAAGGATTGACTGAAATCTGTTACAATCCCTCCATTGTTCCGGGGTACCATACATTTTTGAAGAGCATGAGGCAAAAATCTCCAAGAGCCAGAAATATGGATGGGCTTTTGTATGAAACAGCAGGTGGGGAACTGTACAATGAACCAAATAAACCAATTATCCTGGTTAAAGTAATTTATGTTCCTTTATTTATTTATTTATTTATGCACAAACGAAAAAAGGTTTTGAAAGGAGTGGCCTAGGGTGCATCTACTCGGTACCGTGAGTGCCTTTTGACATCACTTTAACTGTCATGGCTCAATGCCATGTAATCCTGAAATTTGTTGTTTGGTGAAGCACCAAGACTCTTTGGCAGAAAAGGCAAAACACCTTGTAAAACTACAACTACCAGGTTTCATAGCATTGAGCCATGACAGTTAAAGTGGTGTCATTTTGCAGTATTGATGCACACCTAGACAGTTTCATAGGAAATATCAAGATATCTGCTGAGAATCTAGATAATATTGGAGCACTTACTCTACACTAGTACCACATAAGGTGGTGGTCTGTGAACCATGAGCCATTGGCTGCCATTTTCTAGGAAAGAAAGAAACAGTTGTAGTCGATGAGCAAAGATATGGCACTATTCCTTCATATTGAAGAATGAAACTCCAGACAGTTCCCCTTGGATTGTTTAAGAAGCACTGCTCTAGAAGGCAAAATAAAGGCCAGAAGTATTCAATATGTTACTCATGAATAATGTGTTACATTAATTTAGTAACATTTGTAAGCACAATAAATAAATGTATTAATTAACATTTGCATCTAGAAATCCCAAGTCCATCTCTCTTTATGCTTGGATGTCCAAGAGACTTAGGTAAAGGTAAAGGTTTCCCCTGACGTTAAGTCCAGTCGTGACCAACTCTGGGGGTTGGTGCTCATCTCCATTTCTAAGCCAAAGAGCCGGTGTTGTCCATAGACACCTCCAAGGTCATGTGGCCAGCATGACTGCATGGAGCGCCGTTACCTTCCTGCCAAAGGTAAGTAGACCTATTGATCTACTCACATTTGTATGTTTTCGAAACTGCTAGGTTGGCAGGAGCTGGGGCTAACAGTGGGTGCTCATTCCGCTCTCGGGATTTGAACCTGGGACCTTTTGGTCCGCAAGTTCAGCAGCTCAGTGCTTTAACACACTGTGTAAAGTATGATTTTCCTGAGAAGAGTTAAAAACGCGTTTGAGTCAATCTTCTCCTTAGTGGTAAATATCCACTAGTATTCATGCAAGGCAATTTAGGTTTCTCAGTTGTTAGACTGATATTCCTTGTTTTTTTCTTTCAACTGTTAGGAACAAAGATATGCCAATGCATAAAATATATAACAGATCTTCAGAAATGTTATTTCAGCTGCCCCCCCCCAAAAAAACCCCTACTCTCCCTTTTAAATCATGCTCTCAAAAGACCAAAAAATAAGTAGTTTTTGTTAAAAGTTGACACAGTTGATTTACTTACAAAATTTCATGAATTCAGCATACGGGCACATTCCTTATTGGTTCAAAGTTTAAACAATCTGTTCTTTAAGCATTCTGTTTCACTCTCTTCTCTATTGCATACAGACTAACACTCTTTTCTGATGCATACTGTACTCAGTTAACTTCTTATGCATACTGACTGAGTCTTGCATAGTGTACTTCACTACATAGTGTACTCACTGACTGATGCATACTACTATACTATACTCACCTGTACTGACTTCTAAAATGGAGCCCTCAGTGGTGCAGTGGATTAAACTCTTGTGCTGGCAGGACTGATGACTTGAAGGCTGGGTTGCTGACCTGAAGGTTGCCGGTTCGAATCCAACCCAGGGAGAGCACGAATGAGCTCCCTCTATCAGCTCCAGCTCCCCATGCGAGGACATGGGACAAGCCCCCGACAACGATGGTAAAAACATTAAAAAACATCCGGGCATCCCATGGGCAACGTCCTTGCAGATGGCCAATTCTCTCACACCAGTAGCAACTTGCAGTTTCTCAAGTCACTCCTGACATAGGAAAAAAGTATGAAAGGCCCAGATCTGGTCATTTTTAAAATGTTTAAATTGTTTATTTTATTTTATTTATGTTATTACTGTTTTTGTTTTGATATTCGTTGTAATTGCTTTATTCTGTTTTGTTTTGGGCATCGCCCTATGTTAGCCGCCCCAAGTCCCTTCGGGGAGATGGTGGCGGGATTATTATTATTATGGTCTGTAGTCACTTCCACAACCTCAAACAACATAAAGGGGGGAAACTGCATACCAATATATACATACAATATAGTCAGCAATCTCAATTATATACATAACAAATAACTAGTATAGGAGCTTGTAGAAGGTTGCTATTTCCAAAGAGCATCCGTTTTCCGGAAATCCAAAATGCTTCCAAGTCCCAAATTGTCCACAGGGTGGCTGGAAGAGTGATACCGTTTCTTTTTGATTGTACAACTGCAAGAAACTTTGTTTCATGCACAAAGTCTTTAAAATATTGTGTATCACATTACCCACAGGTTAAATATATAAGGTATTTATGAAAAATAACTGAACTTTGTGTTTTAGACTTGGATTTCTTTTCCATGGTATGTCAGTATGTACACGCAAATATTCCAAAATACAATAATAATAATAATAATAATAATAATAATAATAATAATAATAATAATAATAATAATAATAATAATAAATCAAAGCACTTTTGGTCCCAAGCATTTTGGGAGATGAGTACCAATTAAGTAGCAATAATGGCAGATAATATACTGAGGAAGAAATTCAAATTAAATTTAAAGAAAAATGTTAGTTGAAAACAAAAACAATTTCAGAGGTATTGGTGATGCTAAAACAATATACAGTATAGCTGGAATAGCAAGAAAGATAACTCCCTATCCATTTTCAACATAACCAAGAACAGTTTTACAAGCCCTGTCCATCCCAGAGAAAATTAAAACGTCCATGCCCTCACAAGTAAGCTTAATATACATATATTTAGGAAGGGTCTATGATACTTTTTTTTAAAAAAAGAGCAACCTGAATTAAAAATGTTAAAAGTAGAATTAAAATAACAATACATGAAACATTCTAAATTACAGTTTAAAAAGTTCTTAAGCAGTTGAGAATTGTGAAATCTCTGGAAGAGATGAAGTTTGTGAAAAACTACACCTTCCCCTTGCAGAACACAAAAAAATTAAAATTAAATAGGGAAAGGCAAGATTAAGATTCAAACAGCTCATGACTTACAATATATTTGTGGTTGAAAGAAAGTTTGAATTAGATTGACAATAATTGTGGACAGCAAGTAGAAAGAGAGGGAAAAGGTTGTGAATTATCAAGACTAACAAATGGGCATTCATCACCTCTAGGAAAAGAAAATAGCTGTGTTTTAGTCTGGCAGCAAAACCAAACAAACGGACAAAACATTTGAATGAAATTACTATAGATAATAAGATCACAGTGATGCAAATACAGAAAGTGACATCACTAGGAAGGTACCACATTATTGTATGACACCTCACTGAATTGTAGACTCTTGTACAGAATCCAAATACTTGAAGGCCCAGAATTCCAGTCAGAAACATCTGGTAAGCTCTGAAGCTGAGAATAGCAACAGATGAATGCTGAATAATAAATCTATGAATTGTCCAGGTTCAAAGTTATTGGTTATCAGATGCTGGACTAAAAAAAAAACAGCATGAGATCAGCTAGTACCTTTTTGATCTGCCGATGAGCTTCAAAAGGCATCTGTCTGGCCACTACTGAGACCTGAATACTAGGCTAGATCTTAGTACAGTCAAACATCATGTTGTGTTGTCACTGTTGCTGTTGTTGTGTGCCTTCAAGGTAAACCTATTACATGATTTTGTGGGGTTGAAGGTATGTATCTTGCCCAAGGTCACCTCAGTGGCTTTCTGTGATCAGGTGATGAAACAAACTCTGGTCTCACAATGCTCAAAGCATTACACCAGTCTGACTCCCAATGTTATATTCACCATTAAATGTCACAAATTAAAGTTTCAAAGGGATTATCCTTCCCAAGCTTGCATCTTGAAAAGGAAGCAGTGCAACCTACATCGAAGTAACAAATGTTGAACATCATAATTCACTGTCTAAGGCAGAATGTTTTGTTTATATTCTTCCTGCTGTATTATTAATATTATTCTTGGCAAATATCTCTGAGAAGGAAATTATCAGCTAAATCAGCTTCAGGAGCAGTGAATGTGATACTGAGACTAAGGGCCTATTTGTCAAAATGTTACCTAGATGATTAAACATTTACAAAAAAATAAATAAATAAGAAAATAATAGCTCTGGCAAATTTTACTCAATTGAAACACAGCATGAGAAGTGAGGCTTTCAAAAAATGATGCCAGGCTACGTAATTTTATCCAAAAACAGGCAAAGAAATGAAACCTCCACTAACATGGGGAGGGGGGAGAAAGAAAGATCTTGTTAGCAGCATGCTAACTCCAAACCTAATGGAAATATTATTGCAAGAATTTAAAAGATAAAAAATAATTTGCTGTCATTTTTATATCTTATCATACAATCAACATGTACAGATAGACACAGATAGACACCTGATGCAGTTTCAGATAAGAAACTCTTACACATCCTTTTATAGTTGTACTGGTCCTATCATTAGCCACCTTGAATCCCTACATTGGGAGAAAAGCAAGATAAAATTAAGTAAGTAAGTAAGTAAGTAAAATGCTGTTGGTGTTTTATCTTTTCACTACATGATAAAAAGATTCCTGTAAATCACTTATCCAATAGGTATAATCACTTCTATTGTGGATCAGACACTTATTTTGTTGCAACCCCCTTCCTTTTGGGAACTTGCAATGCTGTGCAGATAGTTCATGGTGAATATATATACGAAGACCTATTTTGTAATGTGGTAACCAAAAAGCACCGAGAGGGATGGTGGGCGGGGCCAAATGTCTGCAGTGTGGAAACCTCTTCATTGAAAAATATGCAAGACAACTGAGTGCACTAAAACAGTGTGATTAAAAGGAAGGGGAAAACTCCATTTTATTACAAAATGGAGTTAGACTGAACTCTCTTCTTCTGAACACTTCTGAACACTTCCAAACGTAATCTTATTAAGTCCTAGGATAAAGCTTCGTAAACATATCATGTTGATGACACACCTTTAAACATGCATTATTTAATTTAATTTAATCAATAAATTATATAACAGATATTCAAAGATACAACTATGTTAATCTGTTTCAGCATAAAAAACTACAAAAATCCTGTAGCACCTTTGAGACTTATTGAAGAAAATAAATTTCTAATATAAGTTTTCTTGGACTTCATTCCACTTCATCAGATGCATCGCCTTACCTCTGGATCAGCGTCCATAAAAGGCTATACAGTATTAGAAATTTATTTTTCTCAGACTCAAAGAGCCTATGGGATATATCTTTCTAATGGATACTCTTTTCATCTGTTTGGCAGGAAATTGATTAACTTGGAATGGCAGCCTAAGTTTCAAGTATATAGCTGAGAATAGGAGGCCTTCGTTTGCTATTGTCAAATGTATTCATTCAAGAGTAACCTCATGACAGCCACATGCCAGCATTGCATTACATTGAAGCCTGTGATGAGGGAGGCCAGATCAAAACCCCATGAAGTGCTGGGACAGGATCTAATTATTGTTTTCAGAGGCTTGAACCAGCCCTTACATTGACTGAGGGTCAGTTGTGGTGACTAATGCTTTGGGGGTACAGTTCCCATCCAGCACAGTCAGTGATTATTAGAATTCCAGTTCAAATTCTAGAAGTTACCATCTGGGGAAAGGTTGAATATGCACATTCTCCTATATCTGCAGTATTTTAGTTTTCAGTGGGCCTTTCACTTATTCTTTGAAAGAAAAAACCACTTTGTTAAATTTTCCATGAGTAAACATTCACCCTCTACTTGTATGTGGGGGTGGATGATCACAGACTGACAGTAAAATTACCGTGTAATAGAGGAAGAATCTGTTCATGTGAGCCCACCTCAGTGATGTGAATATTTAATGATATTGTCTAGATATTGTTCAGAATAAATGTTAATCCTATTTAATTAATAGTAATCCCATTTCGCTTTGCTTCAGCTCATCTACTCCATGTGGAAACTTCTGTTTCCCTTTTCTCATTCCTTGGCATATTCTTTTTGTTTCATTTTTAATTGTTGATCCAGTCTTTGAGAAACAGATATTAGGTTTCAGACACTTCAAAAACAGGATCCCTGGCTATCCATTCCTCTAGCCCTGCAATGTCTGATCTTGTGGTGGATAGCAAGCAAATATACTTTGCTTGCTATCAACAGGATCAACAGTACTTGTTGGTCCTGTTGATTTTAGTGGATGAGTTATTCCTTTTAGAAGCTAAACTTTGACTGTAATACCTATGCTGTCTGCTATGAAAAATGATGTAGAAATATATGAGAGCAATAAGTACATTTCATATTTAAGCTACTTCCAGACAAAGTTTTTACTGTACAATACCGTCTCATCCACTAGATTTTATACATGTGCATCTTTCTCTCCAAATATCTTATTTCTTATTTGTGCCCTTCCAACTTGTCTCATAATACTTTCCATATTTTTTCCTACTTCCTTTCACTAGAAAACTATCTGTTAAGGAAGAAGAAAAACAGATTGTTAGTAGTGGGAGTCCTCTGTTCTGAAGCACCCTAGGATGCTATTCAAGAAAATTAAAATCAACTCCATTAATACAATTTATCTTCTGGACAGAAAAAAATAATGCTCTCTGCCAAAGACTGTGGAGGAGATAATTTTCAGTCATTCTAGTGATGTGTTAATTTAGGACAAAACTTATCTCCTTATAATTTCTATGCTGAAACCTTTCTAAACATGTACTGTTGCCATCTAGTGGGAAGGTAAGTTAAAAATGCAAGAGTTACATTTGGATCTATTAAGCTCCATTCCTAGCTGTTAAGAGTTATAAGATAATTTTAGCAGCATCTTACACATATCAACTCTAATACTTTCTTACATCCAGGTCCAGCTTAGTTCATGGGAAATGGCTGCTTTGTTTCTCCAAATACTGACTGTCAAACAACCAGATCACTCCTACTTAGAAGAACATATACAGCTTCTCAGGGCTATATGAAAGGTGGATGCAATGTGGTGAGGTGATTTGCTAGGGGCACAACAAAATCTGAATGGCAAGTGCCATAAAGTGTGAAAGCAAAGTCTAATTATAAAATTATTATGAACATGCATTACAAAGACCAGGTTGGTCTGCCGGACCTATTGCACTTCACGTTTCACCATAGCTGCTTTTTCCATATTGTGGAAGTTTAAGATAACCCTCTATTTTTTGATGTTGTTCTGTCAGTCTGGGAGAACCTTCTTATTCAACTGGACTTTTAGTTGAATAGGAAACTTCTTGACTGTAAAGAAAAGGGAATATTGCAGGTGAGTGCCATATTTCTTAATTTTTAAATATTACCTGGCATCTGAGATTACATGAAAGATTTAGGATTTCAAAAAAAAAAAGGTGGCTGTTAACAACTGAATTTTATCCCGCAAACTTCTTTTTTTAGCCTGGCAGCATACTAAAAAAGGGATTACTGAAGTTGTAGATTGTGATGCAGGGAAGTTGTAGATTGAGATGCAGGGAAATTGTGTCTGCAGTGCTCTCCTGGCATTGGGGAAAGTGATGGCAACTAAACCCTTCCTTCCTGCAATGGATGCTGCCAAAGCTGTTAAAGTGGAATCAAAGTGCTGTAAGACTACAGTGTGAAATAATCCAAAGTGAATAGACCTTAGAAGTCCCTTCAAAATCATTGCAGTAATGGAGTACATCTTCACCACCTGCCTTAAAGGGGCACATAGAGAATTGTAGAAAATATTCATGTGTATATGGGAGCAAGCTTGGAGGTTTGAAAATTTATTAATCTTCTCAGTTCCACAGTCTAACAGAAGTTATTGCCTAGAGTTTTTGGATAATTAGGGTTCTGGATTCTTCCAAGTACTGTCACTTTTTGTTATTATGCTATTTTGTCTACAGCAATATCATTCAGGTTCAACAGATGCCAATCTTTTCGGAATAACTTAATTTATCAATAATTTAATATTGATAGGTCATCAGAATCTCCAACTCTCTTGTTATTATTGTTGTTTATATACTGATATCATATCCCACATGATATTATTGACTGGAGTTTGGAGCCATCAATGACACCAACCTTGTTCATCAATTGGAGAATCAGTGATGTATCACTGGATAACAACAGGGAGTGAGAATGAGAAGAAAGCAGGGAGGTTGGCCGAAATCGCCATTAGCGTCTTTTTTCTTGAGCTGTAGAGATTTGAGTAATAAAATCAATTCCAAAGGACTTTTGTGAGTAGTGTACATTGCTAGCTAAATCCTGCAGGTAGTAACATAAATACACTAATCTCCCTTTATTTCTCTGCTTATCGTGAACCACTGCAGTGAGAGCAGGATGTAGGAACCAAAGGAATTCCTGAACAATAAAGACTTGGGCGATTCCCCCCCCTCCCCCCCCCCCCAATGGCTGTGTCGGAAGAGATAGAGGAGAGGCTAATCTATCCATGTGGGGGCCCAGGGGAAGTTGTGGCCATGGATTTATCCTCGGACCCCAGCAAAATCCAAGAGATGTCAGGAATGGCAGTAAGGAAGAAGCAGAAGCTCCAGCGGCCCCAAAAAGAAGGTGAGGAAAACTCTCAAAAATGGCAGCTGGTGGAGGCTAAAATGTATGCAATGAAGATCATGCTTCAGCATCTCTCCTTCCAAATAGTTCCATATAAATGTGAATGTATATTGTAGTTTGGTTTTTAAATTTACTATTTTATGATATTTATATTAATTATTGATGTATTTGGATTGCTGTTTGTATGACTTTAATATGTTGTAAGCTGCTTTGGGTCCCTTGAGAGAGAAAAACGGAGTATAAATAAATATTTATTATTATTATTATTTGAAACACAACAAGATGAGTCCACAGCAGACACTCTGCTGGCTGTTGTACTGGATCACACGCCGGACACTTTCCAAGTGTCTAAGGCTGTGTGTTGTATCGGCGAATAATGCGTGCAGATCCCAGTAAGGTGGCCTTCTGCAGCTGGCAGATGGTAATTTTGTCAGCGCCGATTGTGTTCAAGTGCAGGCCAAGGTCTTTAGGCACTGCACCCAGTGTGCCAATCACCACTGGGACCACCTTGACTGGTTTGTGCCACAGTCTTTGCAATTCGATCTTTAAATCCTCATATCATGCCAGCTTTTCTAGTTGTTTCCCTTCAATCCTGCTGTCACCTGGGATTGCAACATTGACAATCCATACTTTGTTTTTTAACATGATCGTGAGGTCAGGTGTATTGTGCTCCAACACTCTGTCTGTCTGAATTCAGAAGTCCCAGAGTAACTTGACATGTTCATTCTCTGTAACTTTTTCCGGCTTGTGATTCCACCAGTTTTTATTATTATTATTATTATTATTATTATTATTATTATTATTATTATTATTATTAGGAAGGATAGAGATGATTCAGATGATTTAATGGCATGGGTCGTGATAGTGAGGAAAATCAAGTGCGCCAAGGAGCAGCTAAAAAGAAGAGTGAGAGCTTTGGTGACCAGGAGAGGCTTTGCTCTGACAGGGAGTACTGTGGCCAGACAGGGGGCCAGCAGCAGGGAAAGGCCAGGAAAATCCTTCAACTGCTTCAACTGTGGCAAGCCAGGATATGGGTGGCCGACTATTGGAGCAAGTCAGCTGCCAGCCAGCCTGAGGTGAAGGGTAAGAAGCTAGCACGCCTGAAGCAAGCCAAAGCAAATGTGGCAAAGGAGAATGTGGGGGGGGGGGGGGGAGGGGAGGAGATCTTGGCCCGGAGATGGAGGGAGTTGAAGGCAAGAAAGAGCCAGAAAACTGCTACGATCTTCTGTGAACTGCGCTTGGAGGAGATCAGAAACCAACCGAGCATGGAACCATTGGTGAGTGCTGATTGTGAAATGATGTTGTTGCATGTTGAATTGAGGAGTGGGAGAGAGGGACAGACAATACATTTACTGGCATTTCTGGACTGTGGTGTACAAGGTGCTACAGCATGACAGTAAAGCCTCAGAAGTGGTTGGAATGGTGTTCACTCCTGAACAGTTGGCACTGGTGATCCAGACCCATTCTCAGTCAGAGCCCCAGGGCCCAGACAAGACTGGAAATAAGACTTTAGAACAGGGGTCCCCAAAATAAGGCCCGGGGACCACATGTGGCCCATTGAAGCCATTTATCCAGCCCCTGCAGTGGCAGCTCCCTCCTCCTTTGCCAAGGAAGGTGTGTGCGGCGCGGGGTAGGAGGGAAAGATGTGCACCTTTCCCGTCTCCTCCCTCACCTGGTGCGTGCCTTCCAAAGCTTTGCTTGTTTATAATGGTATTTTAATTATTATTTAATTAATAATTAATTATTAAGGGGTGCTTTGCTAGTGCTTTTGGTGCACAAAGGCAGAAGGAGATTGGAACCCTCTTTATTATTTTTTATTATGATTATGATTATGATTAACATTGAGGCTGTAATTTATTCCTGTTTTGTTTTTTTACTTCAAAATAAGATATCTGCAGTGTGCACTGCATAGGAATTTGTTCATAGTTTTTTTTAAACTATAGTCTAGCCCTCCAACAGTCTGAGGGACCATGAACTGGCCCCCTGTTTAAAATGTTTGGGGACCCCTGCTTTAGAACATGGGTGGCCGAAGGAGTTCCAGGATGGTTATTATACTGATCTGTGGCTACCAGACCACAAGGATGAACTGGAGGAAAAAAGCAAGCTGTGGTACCTTGGAGAAAAGACATATGTCCCAGAGTCACTATGCCAGAAGGTGTTGGAGCAGTCACATGATCATTAAACAGCAGGTCATTTTGGCTATGTTAAAACATTACAATTAATGACTTGACAGTTTTGGTGACTGAGAATCAGTAGGGATGTTAAAAGCTATGTACAAGAGTGTACCACGTGTGCTAGGGCTAAACAGTTGATTGGAAAACCAATGGGGTTATTACAGGCATTGGTTAACCCTTTTAGATCATGGAAACATATTGCAAGGGACTTTTTTGTGGATTTGCCTGATAGCAAAGGTTTCACTACCATCTGGACTATCATAGACTTGCTTTCTAAACAGGCACACTTTGTGCTGCTGAAAAGGATTCCAAGTGTATAGCAATTGGTGAAGCTGTTAATACAACATGTCTATCACCTTCATGGGTAATAATGAGGATAATTTCAGATCTAGGCCCATGGTTTATCACAAAGCAATGGGAAGCGCTTCTAGACATGCTGGGAACCAAGCAAGCCTTTCATCCCATGATGGATGGCTGCACATAACAGGTCCAGAAATCTTTGGAACAATTCCTGCAGTGCTACATCAATTACCAACAAGATGACTGGAAGCAGCTGATTCCTTTTGCTGAGGTGTGTTATAAGAACATGATCCACTCGTCTATAGGCTGCACATTGTTCAGGGTGGTGTATGGACAGGACTTTGTGCCAATCCTTGAATTAAAGATGGAGCAAGAGGAAGGAGTGAGTATTTTGGATTGGGGCAAAAGGATAGCTGAGAGTTGGCCAGTCATCAAAAGCGCCTGGGAAAAGTACAGAGAGGATTACAAAGAGTTTGTTGATAGGAAAAAATCCCTGCAATGGGATTTTAAAGTCGGAGAGAAGATCTATTTGTGTACCAAATTCCTCAAGACAACCCAGCCATCCAAGAAACTGGGCCCAAAATTCTTGGGGCCTTTTGAAATTCTAAAGAAAATCAACTCTGTGACAGCCAAACAGGACTTGCCACACCATCTGAGGAGAGTGCACCCAGTGTTTCACTGCTTGTGGTTTGTGTTTCTTTTTAAGGGAGAAATCATGTCAAGAGCTGATTTCTGATGTTCGAGAAGTCACTATAAATCTTCTCCGTGACATCTCGGGGCCAGCAAGGGGTGTTGGTAGAGTGATTTGAACGCAGCTGGATGGACTAACCTTTCTCATGGGAAAAGACTTATAAGACCAATGTGGGTGGTGAGTGAGATTGGAAAGGAAGCAGAGGGTTGGCTGAAATCACCATTAGCATTTTTTTCTTGATCTGTAGAGATTGGAGTAATAAGACAATTCCAAAGGACTTTTGTGAGTGGTTTACATTGCTAGCTAGATCCTTCAGGTAGTGACATCATGTGGCATGTTCCATTCAGAAGTTTTGTCCGTTAGTTTAGAATTGCTCTCAGATGACCCATACCACTGAAATGAAGTTATTTTGGATTGCTGTGAGTTTTTCAGGCTGTACGACCACTTCCAGTAGAATTATCTCCTGACGTTTTGCCTACATGTCACCAACATTGAACACAGACAAATAGGACAATTGCCATCTCACTTGATATTTACTGCTTTATCCCATTTCTATGTGTGGAGATACCAAAGAAGTCGCTTACTGCCTGTTTCTAAATACTTCAAAATGGAGACAAACTTTGAACTCATTGAATGATCTTGCGTCATCTGATAGGCTCCATGGGGATGTGTGCTGTTTAGAAATGCTGTGAATAAAGCATGTGATGAAAGTCTTGGAAAGCAATTGGGAAGAGAGATAAACAAACAAACAAACAAACAAAGGGAGATATAAACTGATGGGGCACAGAACTGAAAGATGATTGTTGCCTGCCCAGGGTGACATTTACTCTAGGTCCAATCCTGTTTCAAAACTTCATAAAGTATTAAATATGGTATCTTATCACACAAGAAAGGGAAATTTTGATGAAGTTATGGCACCATAATACTCTGCATACACCATCTGTTACAGTTTTGAAAGAAAGAAGCTCGAGTAGGGAGAAAGATCAAGAGAGAAGGCAGTCTGATGGTTTTATTGTACTTAAAGCTACATGAAAGCACATCAGAGACAAAACAGATTGTGTGTTTTGATCATTTGCAGTTCACCCTAAAATGCCCCCATGTTTGGTTCCTGATGTCCCTCATGGTCTGTTAAACCTCATTGCAGCAAAGTTCCCATAGGAATGTGGCCAGTTGCCAGACATTCTCATGAACGTTTCATTAAACTCCTTGGCTCTAGTACAAACATGAAACATTACTTGCCAGCAGTGTTTGCCTCAGAAATATGCAAATATTTCAGTTTCTCTCAGTTGTCTTAAACAAAAAAAATGTAAGGAATTTCTTCTACTACAGTTTGGTGTGTATATTTTTACCAGAGTAGTGGTCCCATAGCATTTCATTCAGACAGTCTTTTGACATATAAGCTAGGTGGCTGTTGATAGCTTTTGAATTGCAGGGTGCTGAAATTCATTATTTTTTAAAAGATACATTTTAATTGTTTTATCTGTTTAATTGTATTTTTACTTGAGTTTTATTCCTTAACCCCACCTGTAAAGCCACTTAGGTCTTTGTCATTGTTTCAGAAATGAACAGTATAATCCTATGTATGTTTATTCAGAAGAACTGGTAAGTCTTACTGTGTTCAGTCATTATATTTTGCAGTGCAGACTAATTGATTAATAATTTATGGGATATAAAAACGTTGGCCAGTTTTCTCCATCAACTACTTAGATAAGTATACTTAACTAAGAAAGTTATCACACCAAGCCACTACTCCATTACAATCACATTATCGTTCATAATTGATACATACCAGATTGAGCGCATTAGATATCACACCACTCTTCAATTGTGCAATTGTGTCAAATTGCAATTCTGTGGTCCCATGATCAGACTTCCACATATTCATGTAACTCTAGCTCTCTGCATTGTGTGGTTATTTAATGTATTTTTATTATCATCGTTGTCATCAAAATCACCACCACCACAATTACACAATTTCAGCATTAAAAAGAAAACAAAATAAAAAAGGCAAAGTTGTGTATAAAATAAAAGGAAGACAGATATCTTAAGAATAGTGAGAGGAGGTAAAAGATGAGAGGAGGCAAATCCCGCCACATGGCATCACATTACTGATGGCATTCCAGCATAGAAGCAGAGGGGGGCAGTTATACTAAGGTAGATGATGGAAGCATTGTGGGATTGGGGGATATTGATGGGAGAATCATGAGACAGGGAGGCAAACCAGTAGTGGGATGCACATGACATTGTGATGGGCCAGCTGCAATGCCTGCCTTTTGCAATAAAGTCTTAAGTAGGGATTCTTGGCATGATCCTACTTCCCAAACCCGAGGAAAGCATCATTCATCTTTGTTCCAACTATCAGAAGAATGGACATCCTTCTCTCCATGCAGTTGGTGCCTTGGTAAAAAAAGGCTGTGTATGTGTGTGTGTGAGAGAGAGAGAAAGAGAAAGAGACACGCACAGAGAGAGAGCAAGTTACAATTGTGACAACAATTGTTTCATAATTATGCCTAAGCAGCAATCAGGAGCATGGAACAGCTACTTCTGGCACTGTTACATGGAAGACCTTGCAAAACCAGCTGGGCATGACCTGGTTCAGTGGTTCTCAACCTGGGGTCCCCAGATGTTTTTGGCCTACAACTTCCACAAATCCCAGCCAGTTTACCAGCTGTTAGGATTTCTGGGAATTGAAGGCTAAAAACATCTGGGGACTCCAGATTGAGAACCACTGACTTTGTTGCTAATCATTTTATGCTGTATGCTGACTTTTATGACTGTTTACTGATGTTGATGTTTTATTGATGCGACATTTGTTTTATTCTCGATATTTGTTTTATTGTTTTATTGCTGCTGTTGTATTGTTGTCAGGCATGGCCCCATGTAAGCCGCTCCGAGTCCCCCCAGGGAGATGGGGCGGGGTATAAAAATAGTTATTATTATATTATTGCTTACACCCTCAGGATTCCTTAAGGACACTCCCCCTAATGAGTGTACTAGGTGCACAGGTCCACAGTTGTGATAATCAGAACTCTCAGTGTGAGACCACATACAAATCTTGCATGTATACATAAACAATAAATTAAGGTGGGTAGGGAATGTTGGTGGGGTAAGAAAAGCTTAAAGTCTTTGCTTTCTCTTGAGCCCAGTCCTACCTCACCTGCCAACCAGGCTGCCTTTGATTGGCTAGACTTCTGTTTTATACCAGAGCCTGCGGGATACATGAGGGTTTCTGGGAAAGAGAAACAGCTCTGCTGTCTGGAACGTGGCATTTATCCTAACTTCAACCTCAGCCATGATTCAAAACATGGAAGAATTGGTAGCCCCTGAAGAATAGAGAAATGCATAAACTAGCTGGACACATTGGTTGGGGGGATCCTGGGGGCTATGGTCCAAAAAAGCAGCTTTCCCAAGCATTTATTACTATGGGTCTATAGGCAAAGAATCACTGCACTCTATGGAGTATATTCCTGTTTAAGTGGCTACATTGGGTCTGTTTCCTGTACACCCCCCCCCCCAATGGATGCTCAAATATACAATAACAAAGTAGAACGGTGTCCCGTATATAAAATGGCAAAATCAAGATTTGTTTTTGGCAATTAAAAAAAACATTTTCAGGCCATGCATAGTTGAATCTGTGGATGCAGAATATGTAGGGCTGACTGACGACACAGTATTGTATTATTAATTTTGAATTATCTTTTTTGCCCCTACATTCTCTTAACCTGAGTAACTGGAAGAGCCAGTTTTCTATTTTAGGCAAGTATAAATAACATCTTTTGAACCTGATGTGGGTTGAACAAAAACTGATTAAGTCAATGCTCTTCTTCTTTGAGTCATATTGTGCCATTTAAGCACTGATTTAAATTGGGAGATCTGCTGAAATATCAATGATACAAATATAGCTATAAAAGCATGCAACACAATGAGGTTGTTAAATTAAAATGAGATGAGTAATATTACCCTTAACATTTTTGTTTTCTAATGTTTACATATTTAAAATAACAATCTGAGAGAAATTAATACTTTCAGCTCTGCAGGCATTTTCAATTATTGTTCTAGAGATTTAAAGATGGGCTTAAAGCCAACTAAAATTGTGGCATAGACACTGAGAACTGGGAAGCTCTGGCCCTTGAGCATTCTTTATTATTATTATTATTATTATTATTATTATTATTATTATTATTATTTATTGATACATCCAATTATTTAATAGGCTTTTGCAATACAAACCTTATCTGACTATACGTTGTTCTGAGTGTCACTTTGCAATATTAACGCTTTATATATTCCTTGGATATGTAAACCCTCGCCCCCATCCCCCCCCCCCCCCCCCCCCACCTGGAACAGCAATTCCAAATGATATTATTGCATTGATTTAACCATGTTGAAAACCTGGTTCAAAGTTCTATCCCTATCATTTCCATCTGTTTTGTCAATTAAAATTGACAATTTCCTATTCCAGTTTTGTTTTGTTTAACTATTCAGATACTTGTTACAGATACTTCAGATGATTAATAAAATCATTAACTATGTATTCCGAGAGATAAGACCACTGAGTTTCCAACTGCCATCATGTATTGTCTATCAGGGTATCCTCGGGGTATCGTAACCTGTATTGCATCTATCATATATTTTAAGATTTCTGTCCATTTATTGTTACCTTCCTTTACCTTGATGGTGAGAGACATGACTATAGCTTCATCCCAATTTAATTTTTGCCCTATTATATCCTTCATTACATTTCTGATTTTTCTGTAATAATTCTGTTTTTTGGGGTTTTTTTGCAATCTGGCCACATATGAGAGAATGAACCTATCCTCCCACATTTATTCCAACATTTGTTGAAATTATTTCCATTATATGTACTAATTGCAGGGGGGTTCTATACCATTTGGAGATTATTTTCCATTGGATTTCTTTGATCCTAATTTGTTTAATTTTCTGAATGTTGTTGATCCAGGATTCATACTTTAAGTCCCAGCTTTTTAGGTTTAACAATTTTGTGCTGTCCTTTTGTTCTGGGATTACTGGATTAGACATATGTCAACATGCTGTTCTGATAACAGTCTAGAGATTTTTTTGCCTCTTGGCTGGAGACGATAGCCCATTTGTGTTAATCAACAGAACATTTATTTCATCTACCATCAGTCAGAAGTGTACTTCTCCCTCCCTTTTTCCAGGTCTTTCCATTATAAAAATCAGTTTTGTAGCTGTTCCTTGATCGCTATGCAGAGACTTCCCTCCTTCTGGATCCCTGGACCCTTGAGCATTCTAACTGGAAATCAGCTTTGACCAACAGTGCTGTGCAGTTGGAGGGTGAAAGGGAGAAATGTGTCAAGAGGAAAGCGCATCAAACCAACCCTGACCAGGACCACCTTGCACCTGGAAACCAATGTCCTCACTGCAGAATAACATGCAAGTCAAGGATGGGTCGCTACAGTGACCTATGGACCCAAGGCCAAGACCCTACACTTGGAAGACAATCATACTTGGACACGAGTGATCACCGATGATTTGGCTCCATTTCTGATAACATAATAGAACACTACATCTTTTAAGCTCTGTCTGTATGCAGTTTTAAAGTGTATTATGATACTTTGCGTATTAATTTCACTTACGTATTTTGGTTCTTAAAATAACTTGAACTGCATGCTTCTGCTGATAAAATGTTCATCAATGAAAGTGGGAGTATTAATCCCCCATCTCCCCATGTAGCCTTGAAATGTGTTTCAGAAAGCTAGAAAACCCTTCATGGGCATGGCAACATCGTGGTCTGTGAAACGGCAAACTGAGCCCTAAAAAGGGTTTGGCAACAGAACTCTAGAGTCCACTCAGTAATAAGTCCCAATGAATTCCAGGATAACTGATTTCAATAATAGTGGATAGGATTGCTGTGTTTGATCCCTGTAGTATTGCTATATGGTAGCGATCACTGTCATTACTATATGCTCATAATGCTTGTCAGGCACAGCGATAAAAGGATTATGATAGGAGGAACAAGTCTTGCATTATGTGCTGCCATCTTGGATTCTGTGCTAGGAGAAAGCCAGGATATAAAATAGATAGACAGACAGACAGACAGACAGACAGACAGATAACTTGATAATTACTCTTCACATTACATAATGGTAGGTTTAATCATAGAGGAAACAAAACTATTATTTTTCAATGCCCAATATTAATAACAGAAGTGCAAACAATAGGGAGGCTTGCCCAAAGGATTTGCCCAAGCATAAGGTGCCATTGTAGCTCTGCCAGTGTGATGCACTCCATGCTACATCATGTTTGCATATGGAACAAGACCGTTTTAGACATTGGCAGTCAGGGTTAAGCCAAAACCTGCCCATGCTTGTACTACTTCCAGATACAAGTGAATGACTGAATGACACCTCCTACTTAAAAGCTTTGAACATAATGCTAGGAACTGAACCAAGAAATGCTAAAATGGAAAACATAATTATAGGTACATCAAAAGAAAGTTAATTTGACCTAGCTAGCAGCAGCTTTAATTTCCTTTAGATTTCAAACAGAAAACTTGCTCCTGACTTCAAAATCAGTTACCTACATAATCTTGGAACGCAAAAGACCATTCAATCATATTTAACAGAAAGTATAATGAAGATCATGTCCAATAAAGCCAAGTGCACAGAATCAAAGAGAACTCCTTCTCTTTGGTTTCCTCTGATTGCAATGAGTCACAATTCTCAAAAAGTTTAAATTACAGAAGTCTTTACTCCCTTCTCTAGCTCAACCAATGACTTGAACATGTGAAGGAGACAACATGTTGCCATCATTTCCATGTTTATTGTAATTGGCCTACGTTAAATACTGAAACTTCAGCTGTGTTCTAGAACTAGGAACTAAAATGTCTAATCTAATTGAAATAAAAATGTTTTAATCAAATCAAACTCTTAATCAACTCATTCCCAGTGATTTTCAGTGGAATCAGCTCGCACTCCTGGTTATAAATCAACCAGAAATTAGGACAAGTGATATTCTTTTACATCTGAATAGGTCATTCATCTTTCAAAAGGACATACGAGTAAAGAATTTTGAACATGCCAGATTTAACCTATGATTAATGAGCACAGCAGTTAGATTTATACCAGTGCTGCTCTCTCCCTTCAGTCAAGAACACAAGGCTGTGAAAAAATAGAGACTGAGATGGAAAAAGAAAAAGAGAGAGAGCATTATGTTCCACCTTAAAACACTTCAAAAATATTTTTAAAATCAGGGTGAGGTGAACATTTGTTTTAGGAACACTTAAAACATTTCTCTCCAACACTACACATCACAGTGACTGATTTTCAGGACAGGGAAAATACCAATTATTAGTACATTAGAGGACTAACAAAAGATCCTTTTATGGGTTTTTTTTTCGTGTCAGGAGCAACCGGAGTTGCTTCTGGAGTGAGAGAATTGGCCGTCTGCAAGGACGTTGCCCAGGGGACGCCCGGATGTTTTGATGTTTTTACCATCCTTGTGGGAGGCTTCTCTCATGTCCCCGCATGGAGCTGGAGCTGATAGAGGGAGCTCATCCACACTCTCCCCAGGTGGGATTCGAACCTGGCAGCTTTCAGGTCAGCAACCCAACCTTCAAGTCACTTAGTCCACTACGCCATCTGGGGGCTCCCTTTTATGGGTGACTCTCCATCTGCATATGTAGGATAAAAGAATTAAAGAAAAGGTAGTTGCATATATGATGGAAGTGTACCTACCGCAGAGCAGAGGATATCTTGATAATGGGTAACATATAAAACAAGGGAAGGGATTGAAGCTGTGCATGAGTAAAGGAGGCAAAACCACTTTTCCTGCATCTATTCCTTGAAAAACTTAATTACTAGGCATTTTGATATATAAGTTTAGGCAGGTTGGCGAGAAGAAGCTTGATGCAGGGGAAACAGGTAATTCTAACAAAAAGATGCTGTTTCATGGTGTGTACATGTATGCATATGTTTAAGACCTCTCACTCCCCGTTTAATATGACTGCCCTGATTCCTTGAATTCTGGCTCAAAGAAAAGTTTACTCTCTGTATAAAGACTTTTGAAAAAGCAGGATCATGTATTCCACTTTCCCAACTTCTAGGTCCTTAAGCGTTTAACTCTTTCCTCCACCTGTTGTTGTTTTGCAGATTTAGAAGTATAATCGATAATCATTTCAGTTGGCTTACCTTAGTGTTTATTTAAGGTATTCAGCTAGAAATTAATTATCGAAGCTTCTCTGGCTTCCAAATTCTGTTTTAGGATGTGTTTTCAAGAATTACCATGTAAAAATGTATAGTAAGCTATAACTGATCTGCTGAGTGGGTTGCTAGGAGACCAAGTGGGTAGAGCTTAGCCTTCTAACTGGCAGCAACCGGATAAAAACAATTATTCCTCTCCCTCTAATTAGGACTTTATTTTTCTTTTCTTTTTGTTGTATGCATGTATAGGCATGGATGAGGGGTTGTGCTGCCAAGTTTAGTGTTTCTGGGATGTGTAGTTTTGTTGCTTTGTCCTAGGCAGAAATTTCATTACCCTTTTATATATATAGATTTAGCTACAACTGAAAGTTCACAAACTTTTGTTGGTACAAGGTCCAGGAGAATAATAACTTTTTAATTTGAATTGTGTATACAGTACCACTGGGATAAGAGAGAATCTGGATTTAGTCAAAGGATTGTCTCAATATTAAATACAAGCATGGTAACATAGCAGCAAATTAAAAATTAGCTTGGCCAAATCTTTCATATAGATTATCAGCTTGAGTGTGATTTAAATGCCTTTCTCTCTGGTAGCTTTAAGTGGTAGTGGTTCATAAAGGGAAACACTGACTTCCTAAATGAAGCATATATACCCAACAGTACCTCGTATTTGTTTAGTCTCTTATCCAAATACTGGAGCCTCCAATGGCACAATGGGCTAAATCCTTGTGCCGGCAGGACTGATGACTTGAAGGTTGGGTTGCTGGCCTGAAGGTTGCTGGTTCAAATCCGGGAAGAGCGCGAATGAGCTCCCTCTGTCTGCAGGGACATGAGAGAAGCCTCCCAAAAGGATGGTAAAACATTTGGGCATCCTGGGCAACGTCCTTGCAGATGTCCAATTCTCACACCAGAAGCGACTTGCAATTTCAGAAGTCGCTCCTGACACGAAAAAAAAATCCAAATACTGACCATAGTAATTAAAAAAAGTAGAGCTGATAACCAGAAACTCCCATCAGCATGAATCAGGAATATTAAACTCTTGCTTGTGCTGTGACCTCACAAAGAAGTCCTCTTCCACTCTCGGACTATCTGCAATGTGGCTAACCTTGGCCTTCAGCAACACTTTTAGCACATATACATGCTGTCAGGTATTTCTCATACATTGCCCACAGTTGTACCTAGGTCTGCTTATTGACTGTAAAACCAGGTTGATCAGTAGTTAGTATTAGCTTCTCAATAACATATGGAGTGTCCCCAGACACCAAGAAAGGTATTCCATAACAGTCCCATTGTTGTTGTCTTGTCATTTTATACCGCACTTTATTGTCCATTCAACTGTGAAATTTCCTTTCCCCATTTTGTAATACTCTGCACTTTGCCTGGGATCTACGACTTAGTCTCCTGTTTTTAATACTGTATCCTGCTTGTTGATTTTAATGATTATTTTTATTGATGTTGATGCTTTTTACTGGGATAATTGTTTTATTGCTTTGTTATTGTTATTTGTTTGTTTTATCGGGCCAGGCCCCATGTAAGCCGCCCCGAGTCCCTTCGGGGAGATGGGGCGGGGTATAAAAATAAAGTTATTATTATTATTATTATTATTATTATTATTATTATTATTATTATTATTATTATTTCACAAAAAAATTATTAAGTAAGACAGACACATATTTGGTGGTACAATTTTTTTTAATTGAAATAGAAATCTGTAACCAGCTAATTTGTGTTACAAATTATTGAACTTATAGAACCAGCAATTCCAAGAAGTACATGAATTTTGTGGTCAATGATGAATCACATTTAAATAAAAACTGAACACATAAGAATAACATTGAATATAGTCTCTGTGGTACATATATTTATTTTTGTAAGTCCTGTTGAATTTGCAGTTGAAAATTTATTAGCCAAAAAGGCAAACTTTTTGGTGTGTAGCAGAATACATAGATGACAAATAATGTATTCAGATTTAGTGTACAAAACTGAACATGAATTAATGATAAGCAAGCATGCCATTCGAATCATAGAACAATAGAGCTGGAAGAGACCACATGGGCCATCCAGTCCAACCCCCTGCCAGGCTGGAAAAAGCAAAATCAAAGTACCTCTGACATATTTCCATCCAGCCTCTGTTTAAAAGCCTCCAGGGAAGGGGCTTGCATCACACTCCGAGGCAGACTTGGGACTGGAGTTCTCAAGCTACTGAGGAATTCCCAACACCCAGCTCTCTGATGGATTGTTTATTTTTTTTCTATCAAAATTAGTTTCAAATATGTATTCCAATGTACTTGAGTAACTGGATTTTCTTTGCTGATTTACAATTGATTTTAAATGTCTATTAATTTAACAGCCACGCATACACACAGCAGCAGTTGCTTGTTCAGTTCAGTGGGTTAAATACTTATTGATTATACCCCATCTAGTGCACAGAAGGAGGTGCAAGCCCTTACTGCAAATTCTTAAGACTGCGAGTTCTCATTCATTAGAATGCCAGTGAAAGGATAGAAGCATTTATGTACGCAAGCTCATCTGCTTTTATGATGTACTCCTGTTAACTGGTAATGAAATTCAAATACAAGAACATTGTTTCAAAATACTATTGTATTCTATACTGCTTTGAATACTGAAGGATATTTTTGGAAAAGAAACCAAATTTAATTTTAAAGGGATAAAAAAGTAGCTCAGTACCTAGTAATAAGCCCCGCTCCCCTAATATGCTTGGACTAAAGCATACATGAAAAGAAATAGAAACGTTAATTTAGAATTATAAAACAAGATTTAAAATAAGCTCAGGCCATTCAAACTAATCAAGTGCCATTTATTTTAATAAATAAGCCTACTATAAAAACTGCTCTCTGGTGCTATTTTTTCTTCCCCTAGTCAAAACGTGGGCATTGGAAAATATTTAGGTAGAAGAAAGGCAGAAAGGCTGGAAAGTTTGGGATGAACACTGTTGTGCTTGAATGAGCTACCTAGCTGGTTTTAGAAGAGTTTTCTCATTGAATCGGAATATTTTTTCAAACCTGCAAGCATTAAAAACTGGGTTGTTGTGAGTTTTCCAGGCTGTATGGCCATGTTCCAGAAGCATTGTCTCCTGACATTTCGCCCACATCTATGGCAGGCATCTTCAGAGGTTGTGAGATGAGGATGCTTGCCATAGATGTGGGCGAAACGTCAGGAGAGAATGCTTCTGGAACATGACTATACAGCCCAGAAAACTCATAACCACCCAGTGATTCTGGCCATGAAAGCCTTTGACAACTCATTGAGCATTAAAACCATTTCATTCTGCTTGAAAGAGGAGATTCTTAGAATTTTAATTCTTCAGATAGGCCTAAATCTAATGGTTAGTCTCACCTAAAGTGAATACATTGAATTAATATCCATATTGAGTTCCCAAGTGATCTAATAGTTTTGTTGTAGTTAGTACTACCTACTGTATTTAGGCATCACTTATAACTTAGTGCACAGAGCTAACACCATAATAGGGAATAAACAAGCTGCCATGATCACTCAAATTGCAGTTATTGTTGTATCTATTTCTCATAGAGAAGTGTGTGTGTGTGCCTTCATGTCCTCTGTCAATGTATGGCAACCCCATGTATTCCATAGGGTTTTCTTAGGTAAGGAATACTCAGGTGTTTTTGCCTGTTTTTTCCTCTCAAATATAGCCGAAAGCACCTGGTATTTGTAGGCAGCCTCTCATCCAAATTTTACTCAGGGCTGACTCTGCTTAGCTTCTATTATCAGATAGGGCAGTGTTTCCTAAAACGGTGCTCATGTGAATCTGACTCCCTTTATGAGACTTCACATGCACACTCAAAGACAGTCATATACAGAGCTGACGGGGTGGGAACTAAAACCAGATAAAAGGCTTCTCGTGGCACTCTGCGGCAACAATTTTTTGCTTTGGTCTTCTCTATTCTTCAGCATAAGCTTTTTAGAGTTCGGAGAGACCTCATAGTCCTATAGAGGTATAATGTAATAGCAATGTTATTTTTATATTTCTATCATAGTTCTGGAAAGTTCGTTTATTTGCTAGTATAAACAAGGCAGTGTTTGTTTCAAAACTCTTCAACAGAGCAGACAATGCAATGTAAATCAAGACTTTACGGTATAATACAATTTTATCAAATTAGGTTAACACTAGTTTTAATATTATAAAACAACTATATATTTGATATAAACAAATTAGTATACTAATATATATCTATATATTCTATTCTTTCAGATGCAATAAATATTAGATATAATCTGTAGACTCTGTTTCATATTAATTTCATATAGGTGATAAAATCTCTATTAGAAATATAAGCCAGGATCCATTTATATAAGCTTGATTATGAAAACCATTCCATGTTTGTAATATATGCCTTTGTAATATATACTGTAGAAACACTTCTTCAGTTAAAACAAAATCTGGCTACAAAAGATAGCTGTTCCTTAATATAGTTTCTTTTACAAATCAAAGAAATTATGGGATGTTGTGTAGTTTCCGGGCTATATGGTCATGTTCTAGCAGCATTTTCTCCTGACATCTCATATGCATCTTCAGAGGGTCAGAAGAAAATGCTGCTAGAACATGACTATACAGCCCAGAAACCACACAATACCCCAGTGATTCCAGCAGTGAAAGCTTTTGACAGCACAAATACATTATCTTCACCACCTCAAATGTGAACCATTTGAAATACTGAAGGTGGTATCACCTCTGATAGACCCACATGCATATTTTGAATCGATTTTCATGTAAGTTCTTTGGAATATGGTCACAATACACATCCAAAAACATAATTTATTTGTGTTATTTTAAAATTCACTTTGTTGCAAAATGGAAGCATTAGCAGAAATTAATCACTGGAAAGGATGTATAAAGGAACTAGTTGTACCCAGCCACGCATTGCTGTGACCCAGTCTGGTTCAATGGGAAAGAAAGAATAGAGAACTGTGTTATTTTCCTGCTGGGAGAAGTCCTAGTCCCCTCCCAGGGAGTGACCCCAGTGTCTCCTTTTCCCTATTATTGAAAATCTGGCTACCAGTTTTTAAAAACTCCAAAAGCAGGACAGTAAATGAAGAACACTACTCAAAAAACATAGGAACTCCAGACATGAAATAATCAGGGCCAGCTAACCTCCCAACAAAAGATTACCCTAGGCAGGAAGAAGTCAGGCTTTAAAGCTGCAAGGTTATTTAGTGCTAACAAGCTGGCCAAAATGCGTTACTGTAGTCCATTCTGGTTCAATTGGAAAGTAAGGCTAGATAATTGTGTTATTTTCCTGCTGGGAGAGGCCATAGGCCCCTCTCAGGGAGCGACTTCAGTGCCTCCTCCTCCTCCTCCTATTATTGAAAATCTGGCTACAGGTTTTTAAAAACTTTAAAATCAGAACAGTAAATGAAGAACACCACTCGGAATACAGAGGAATTCCAGACACGAAACAATCATAGCCAGGTTACACCTCCCAACAAAGGATTCCCCTAGGTAGGAAGCAGCCAGGTTTTGAAGCTGCAAGGTTATTCAATGCTATTCAAGCTGGCCAATTGCAAAATACACACTTGCCTCAAGCAGAAAAGAGTTATCTCACACCAGAAGCGGCTTGCAGTTTCTCAAGTCGCTCCTGACTCCCTTTTCGTGGCTAGGCCTCACTCGCCCAGCCGATCTGACTGGCAAGGAGGCAGGCCTAGCCATCCGTTGCAGTCCTGGCCACAGAGTGGAGTCTGCTTGGCCGTTGCTTGCTCTGTTGCTAAGGGGAGGAGTCGTCTGTTAAGATGGTTATTAAGGGAGAAGGGGAGTGCTTAGCCATTGCTACGGGGAGGAGCTGTCTGTTAGGATGGTAGCTAAGGGTGGGGGAGACTGATTGGCCATTGTTTAGGGGTTTGTTTTTACCTTTCTCAGGTGGGTTAGGTTAGTGAGAGTAGGCTTAAAGCACTCGCCAGGTCGAATGCTATGTTGTGTTAAAATTTCATATCAATTGGTGGAGTAGTTTTGAAGATAAGATGTCCTGCACTGACTGACATTACATTTTTATTTATATAGACTGGTGTTCAGGTGACATTGTCCTGCTGTAGGCTATGATGCCTGGGGTATAACAGAGATCCATTTGTCAAGGGGACAGAGCTAGACAGCCAGTCAATCATTCTTTTCCAATTAAGACCCCTCTCTCTGGCTTGATGAGGAAGTTTATGTAATAATTAAAATTATATGGACTCCAAAAATGACATAATTTGCTCACTTTTTCTTATTGTTTAGATACATCTTATACTTTTTATCAGTGAAATTCCTTTTAAAAAGCAAGTTTATACCCCTTTACCCGATAAAAATTTGCATCAGAACTGCAAATATGATGGTGTTCTTCTACTTTGACAAGAAAGCCATATAGAAATGTAATTTTCCTCCTCTGCTCAGAATAATTATAAGGCACTTACTATTCAATCTATAAGCAATAAAGATTATCTGGTTTTCCTTGGCATCTTTTATCTTCTATGGACTTCCTCTCTATATTGACTTTGCTTCTGTAACGCAACCACCCAGTACATGGCCTTTGCCGGGAGCCCATGTACTTATTAAAATGTACTGCTATTCAAGGAAACTGACTCCAACCTTAAATTCAAACCCACAAACTGATTCAGAGAAGTACCTTTGAATAAGCTGAAATGGAACTGAATCCTAAAATCTTAGAACCCAATCTTAACCCTTAAAACAAAACCAATAATCGGAATCTTTTTTTAAAAATAGTTGAGGGTGTTGCAAAGGATCTCTCTTTTACAGTTACAAAATTTAAGATGTAGTGCTGAAGAAAAAGACAATCAACATAGAAAGAATATTTGGGGCCCAAAATGAATTGTGTCCCCTTAAGAGTCAGTAATGCCTAACATGGTTCTGTCCTGGTTGTTTCATAACCAGAAGGTGGAATCATGATGTTAAAGCTTCCCCAATCTGGTACATCTGACCCAAATTAGAGGACTGATATTCCACAGAAGCTCAACTAATTTTGTTGGCTTATACTCAGCCTAAGTGCCACATTTGCATTCACTCTCACCTATGCCTTTAACAGTGGCTTCAGGACAGAATAAAATATAATGGCAGCACCAACAGTAATTTTATCTGCATTATGTTAATCCCTAGAAAAATTAAAAATTATTAAAATATGCAAGGATTTACTATACAAAACAGAATGAACTACAATCATCTCCTGGCAGTTGACTACAATGAAGATGAAAATTGGCCCTGGGTTGCTGAACACTTATGAACAATGTATTAGGCACCGAGGACAATGGAGATGCTCTTATACAATATAAAAACTTCTATTTGCATTACAAAAATAAAACCAGTGTGAAACATAAAAATCAAATTATTCCTCACTAAAGACAAGAAAATATTTGAAATCATCTTCTCAAAATATAAACTAGGTAAAGGTGCATATAAAGTGTTAACATTTAGGGAATATTTTTTTTTAAAAAAAAAAACAGTACAAAATGTAGAATAAATGGAATCACAATGCTAACTTTCAATTTCTTATCATAAATTATGATGTAAATCCTGTTGGTATATATCACCAATAAAACATAGATTGACTATTAAGTTAGTAATCAACATTTATCACTTATTTTAGATTTTCAGAAAACATGTAATACAATAATACCCAATTATTTCAAAAATATATACTTCTGTTTACAGCTAAAATTTCTGGTACCAATTATTTTTTTGACTGTGCCATTTCACTTCAGTAAGCATCACTCATTTAAAATTCCTTCCAATGAATGGTAGGACTGAATCGATCCTTTATTCTGGAATTTAAGCTATGATGCTGAATTTATATGTGCTTTTCTCTAAGGGACTTGCTGTTTTGAAATTATACAAACAGTTCGTACCATTGCCTTTGCAATTAAGCAAGAGTATCCTATTGTGAAAAACTATATAATGGGTATTTACTTAAATACATTGTAATTTATATTGAGCAGAAAGGCTATGATTTGAAAACTTTCAAGGAATGAAAAATTAAGGAATGTAAGCACAAGGAATTAGCTCCTTATAATGTATTTCCAAAGCTGTTTTTAAGCTTGAAAGTATATCATGTGATCCATGGTTGGGCTCTCTTTCCCCTCTCTTCTTTGTCCATGACCTTTGCCATAGCTTTCCAATATCTCATTGTGAATTAAGTTTAATTATTGTGAAGCAGTGTAACATAATTGATTCTATGGACAAGCTGAACAGCAACAGACTCTGTTGATAGCAAGTAATGGGGAAAGTCACTTCCAGTTGTTTTCCAGCACTATCTGAATATATGGGGGAAATAGTACAGAAGTGTCCAATTTTTCCTGCTCCATTGCTTACAATGAGTCAGTTACACTGGGAATAGGCTGTTGCTTCACAACCTGACTGTCTTTTGTGTGGACAGGTTACATGTTGAATGGGAGGGAACACCAAAGCAGCAGCACCAAAGATGGCAGGAGTAACAACAGTAGTTTGAGTATGGTCAGTCCCATGCAAGCTGTTCCCACAAAGCTGAACCTTGTAGCCATGAGTCTCAGCACAGTCCCAATCACTGCCTCAGCAAAGCTGATAGCAACAGGCTGTTCTCTCTATTGAATACTATTTGTTTTCTTAGCCTGTTTGTGTATTGATGCTTGTGTCTGTGTTGGCTGCTCTCCAAAAATACAAGCAATAGTAAAAAAAAAATATCTAGCAAGATGAGTCCCTCAGTAGCAATCTCTGTATCTTCTTTCAAGTGTTTACAAAATTTCAAAGGGTTTTGACTAAAACATTCTATGCAAAAGAAATGCTATAACAATATTCTGAGAAGTATGCCATTAAAAAGCAAATTGTGTGCGGCAGGGTGGTAGCGGAGAAAGGTTAACTGTAAAAGAAAAAGTGGCTCTTAGGTTGGTTAATTAATAGCCACTGCTGGCAACCCGATGGAGGTCTTCATTCTACATTTCTGTATTTGGTGAAGAGATTGTATAGTACTCTCAGAGTGGACTTCAAGTCACAATTCACAATGTCTAAAAGGAGGAGAAAAAAGGAGAAGCAAGATGAGCTCTTTAAAGGACATAACAATGTATAAATGAAAAGGTTCAGATTTGGAGTATAGCAGTATTTTTGTATCCAAAAGGTACAAAGCTTCATTATAAACAGATCATTTCTAACAGGATTTTAACACCTGCCTGTGCAAGTAGAGGTAAAACTAGCTCCAGGCCTGCACAACCTGTGACCCATCAAGTGAAATACAACCCACCCGATATCTCCTTGCAGCACACCATTTCAATGTAAATCAATCTTGACAGAATAGGCCCTAATGGGTTGGTGTGTTCTTTTTGGCTTGGTCATGGGAGCCTGCTATTACAGCAGCTGAGAAATGAGAAGCCTCTAAAACAAGGGTGAGGAACCTCTTTCGGACCAGCAACCAACTTCAATTTATGACAAGGTCTCAAATGCAAAAGTCACCAAACATATCAACATATTTTCTTTTATAGCCACTGACCAAGAAGAGGAATTGCGACTTTTTGGAAAAGGGAAAGCCCCAAGCGATGCTGCTATGCAGAAAGGGGATGGCCTCCTAGGGCTGCCCAGGATGTTTTATTAGAACTGTTGGAACGCCAGATTCGGCTCCATGGCCCAAGGTTCTCCGTCCTCATTATAAAAATGATTAAGCTGGTGTTCAATATTATTACAGAGAAATAAATTTCAAATCTTAATGTGCATTTGATTGCTGGGAATGGTAATGGTAACAGACGATGAAACAATATCAGAACCTTATTACATGTGTTTGCTCTCTGAAAATGACATTAAATATCACATGACATGAAAATTTCAAACACCAAATCAACACCTATAGGGTAAATTCTGGTTATACCACAAGGTGACATATCCATAGAAATGCTGTCCAGCAACCAGGAAAAAGAGTGGTGATAATTGGTCAATGAAATCAATAATATCCCAAGCCCATGTAGGTTTTTATGACTGAAGAACATTTTAAGGTTTACCAAATCTAATTATACACTATGATTACTATATACAATATAACAATTCATTTGACATAGGTTACTAACAAGCACTAAGGCCGTATGTAGAAGGAATGCTGACATTTCATGGTATTTTCTTGATTTGGGATTTTTTGGTCTTTTCAGGACATCCTAACAATCTGAATTCCAAATATTTCAAACTTCCAACTGTGGTCAAGAATGTGAGTGAATGCTGATATTCTAGTCTTAATTATTAATGACACCCAATAGAAGAAAGTCTTCCATGCAGCTTCTAGGGCTAAGAACCCTATAAATCCTTTTCTGGATTTAAAAAAGACATCACTTGCACTTCAGCAAAATGAAGCTTGAGAAAGAGACCATTTTACTATTTTTGTGGCAGCTAAATGCAGTTGTTAAGCTGGGGAAGTGGAGAATCCTAGTTATTTTTATATCACTACTTTTGAAAAAAAAACCAATCATTCATCCAAGCAATTATAGTATTTAAAAACTATTTTGTATTCGCATTTAAATTATTAAGTTCATTTTCAATACCCTCATGTTTGCTGAAAAAATTAATCATGGCATTCTGCCCAGCATAACCACATATAAAACAGATGTGTTTTTCCATTCACATTGAGCAGGAAGTTTCATATTAAGCTTTTCAGTAATTGCCCAAGAAATGTCCTACACACACACAAACATGCAAATGAATGCTGAAATGTCCATATTGTTTGATTTACTCTGGAAAAAAGCCCAGCCATCTCTTCGAGCAATAAATACCTGGAAAACTTCAAATACTATAATGACATTAACTGTCCCCAAGGGACAGGGAATCATGGTAGTTCTCCGCTTTCATTCTGGCTCTAGAATTCCCATTCTATCTCCAGTCACTCTGAGTGAGACCATATGTTAGAAGTCAACATCATTCCACATAAACAAATGACAAAGAACAGTTTCTACCAATATTTTAAAAACCTCTCTCTGTTTGAGCTAATATTGCATGATTGCATTCACAGTGTTTTTTTATGTAAACACAACAAAATCCAAGGCAGCAGAAGTACAGAATGAGATGTAAGCATATGTGGGAGCATTAAAACAGAGTATTTTGGACCAAAGATGGGCAACTCAAGCCCCAAAAGCCCACATACACCCCTTGTTTTTCTGCTGCTGAGCCACAGGGTGCCCTGGCCTCCTTCCACACTACCCAGTCATCAGCCAGGTGGTGGAGAAATGACGGATGTCCAGGCTGTCATTGGATGTCTTTGCCAAGATCAATGGGAAGGCTGAGGTTTTAATTTATCCACAAGAATCACAACGTAACTTAAGATCACTATTCAGACTGCTGCGGAAGAGGGGAGACAGCAAGCCTAGCTGCATCTGGAGCACTGGGGCTGAAAAGTCCAACATCCACTAACACTGATCCCATCCTCATGAAGAAACGTTACTTCCACTCAGCCAAAATATTGGTTGAAGGACTGGTAAAAGTATGGAGTGGGTTTTTCTATATATATTCTAGTAAAGAGAGCACATGAAAACCAAGTTTGTGTGGGTACTCATTGGTGTATCTGCATCTTTCAAAGTGCTTCTCTCTCTCTGCTGCCATACATATACACATTCTAAATGATAAACACTCATCCATTTTTACTTCCAGTCCTGGGCACTAGGCCCTAAGAAAATAACAATGCCATTGTGATCTTAAGATTTAGGCACAGGTGCGCCAACTCAGTCATGTTTCTCTGCCTTGGCAAAAAAGAAAACATGCCTTTTCAGATATTGTTTACTGAACTCTGAAAGCCTTCTCAAGTTGCCGGAAGGAACAAATGCGATTATAATGCTCTCTACTATGCTATTGATTCCTTTTACTTCTTTAGGATAGGATAGAAAACAGTTTTTGAAAAAAGAAAGACTCCCTCCCATACAGCTCACATGTTTAGCACAAAACCTGCAGCTTTACATTGATTAACTAAAGCATCTTGGAAGAAGTCGTTTTGTCTCAGAAATCTTTTCCCAAATTCCTCAAGTGTGTTCAACATGAATTACAATATCCAATTCACCAGAGGAATACAAGAAACAGATGGGTAGAAACACAATGAGAGAATTAGAACTGTTCTTCCCAAGCTATAGAGAGCATATAGGACCCGTGCCCAGCCTCCACAATGGTTTCAAGGACAAAGTATGGAAAATAAGCTTGTGCCCACTCCCTTCAGCTTGAATGTCATCAAGGGGACTTTTCTTAGACAATCACGCCATGTTCACTAAGCTCAAGGAGCCTTAAGCCCTTGCAATGATCAAATGGGCAGCAACCTAGGACTTGGTGTCAAGTGATGCATTTTTATGCAAGGAAGAGAAAGTTACATCAAATATTTTCAGACTTCTATCTCTCCGAAAGCTGAGGGGAGAGATGAATGGGGCCTCTTAGAAAAGTGTCAATGATGAGAATACTGCTCAAGTAGTGCTAGATCTTGGATATTTCCATGCAGGACATGGATGACATCAAATTTGTTCCAAATATAATTGTAAAGTTTTCCGAGCTGTATGGTCATGTTCCATAAGCATTTTCTCCTGATGTTTCACTCACATCTATGGCAGGTATCCTCAGAGATTGTGAGGATGCCTGCCATAAATGTTGGTGAAACGTCAAGAGAAAATGCTTCTGGAACAAGGCCATACAGCACGGAAAATTTGCAGCAACCCAGTGATTGTCAGGCTTTCTGTAAAGTTAGCGCTTGAAGTTGACCCTCTTCTTTGTTCCTCATACTTAGCTAGAGCTGTCAATTTTTAAAATCTTCCTGCCGTTGCTCCTTCCTCACACTAAACTCATGGACTTTTAATACCTATCAGGTACAGACCGGTATCCTGTCAAACAATCCTTCATGGGATTCATTCTGGACTGAAAAGGAATCAGGCTACTCAAATGTTTAATGTTAGAAGCGAGGGGGCATATCTCTGTGTTGCCATCTGTTGCCAGCACAGTTTATTGACAGAAATTCCTCCATTTTCCTTGCTATTACTTTGGAATTCTTGTGGAACTGTGATGGATAATAGAAACCCTTTGCTCATTAACACAAGAGATCTTTTCCTCCCTAGGTAGGTATCTACCAATCCCACAATCCCCATAAAGTTTTTTTTTCCAAATCTGAATGGCCAGAAGAATGTTCCAAAACATTCTGTTATAATCCTATTTTTCATATCTCATTGCTTAAAACTGAACTTGGGATCACTTAATTTCCTCCGGACTTAGCCCAGCAAGTACTGAGAAAAAGTGGAAAGATTTACATGCACATTTGAAAAATTAGATACTGATAAGTCACTTTATGTATTTCTAAAAGCCTAAAAAACAATGGAAAAGGGAAGTAATCCTGAGAATTTTACTAAACTCCATTCAATTTCTGTGACCTATAGTACTTAACCGTCACTCTTAAACTAATTTAAAGCTTTCCTATAATTTTTCAGTGACTTGTACCAGTTACAAGATGTACTTCAAAAAGGTCAAGAATGTACCTTCTGGCCTTGGCTTTGGTTTTTCCAACCCTCCATCTTGCATTAGTTCAAATGCAAAGGACACATTGAGCACCTGGATATTAAATCAACAGAGAGCAATCAGTCACAGTTCTAATTGTACAAAGATCTTACCTATAACAAATATTATTTTGCAGGAACGCTTCAAAAGGTTAGAAGTGTAGAAAATATATGTCTGTAAATTACTGACTGAAATAAATGCCAAATATAATGCTCCACTAATTATTCACATTATATACATTTACTATTGTTTACCGATATCTATCGCATATGCTGAGAAGTTAGTTCATCATAATGCAAAAACAAATTCTCGTAACATTACCTTTTGTTCAAAACTATCAGGAGTCAGGAAAAAGCTGTGAAGTGGCACAAAATAGCCTTCAAGAAGACCCATTAGGAGCACCAGATACACACCATCTGCAAACTTTAAAATGAAAAGTTTTAAAACACAGATCTTTCACAATGAATAATCTTAAGTATCACTATTATAGTTGGCTCTTGACGTTCACTGGCTGGGGAAAGCGTGAATATTGCTAGGCTCCTCAAAATGTATTTAACACATACATATAGAAGTACCTGCTCTGTTTAAGTGGCTGGGCATAAAGGCATGTGCATTTCCTTGCACACTCATTTCATTGGTGGTGGTGGTGGGGAATTAAGGGGGTGGGACAGGGAGTGGGAGAAGAGAGGGCAGGTGGTGCACAGGTCTCTGGGGTAAATGCAGGAAGTGCTGTAACTATAAGAGCAGCTGCCACAGTCCTTTCCCATTGCCCTTGAGGTAACTTTCTGTTAACGCAAACATTCTGCCCCCACCCTGTTTCTTTCCTCCTCCTCCTCTCCCCCATTCCACTCTCATCTGCCCTTCCTCCTAGATTTCATATATGAGAGAGCTTGGGAAATTACTTTTTATAAAAGTAATTCATTACAGTGCTCTCCATTGTAGTTTCCATGATAATTCATTTTGTAAAACCTATTCTTTGCTTTTCCATTTCTAAAAAAAAAGAATACCTTTTTATAAAAATACCATTACATATTCATGCTCCAAGCTGATGTCTTGTGCTACTAAAACACACTGTATTCCTATCAATCTCATTCTAGACTCAGCACCTCCAACAGAGCACAATGTTCTGCATACATCAACATCTGAATTATGTGATATTCACTGCCATAGTTAGAAATGCCTATTTTAGAACCAACTGAAAAGTTACCAGGATTCAGAGCTATCGCTTACTTTTTTGCCTGATGTTGCATCTATCAATTTATTTATTTTATTTATTTACTTCATTTATACCCCACCTCTCTCTCCATGGGGAGTCAAGGCAGCCAATAACCATACAATCTGGTCACAATTTAAAATAAAACAAATACAAACATTTTAAAAAATAGTACTTTGTGGATTTAAAGTTACAATACAGTAGAAATATAATACATACAATTAAAATTCTGTTTAAAACTCACAATCCCCCCCAGAATCCCACCCACAAGCTCCCCAGCAGCATGCCCCTCATCCTTCCCCAAATGCACACTCGCACAGAAATGTCTTGAACTGCTTACAGAAAGCAAGCAGGGATGGGGCCATCCTAGTCTCTCTTGAGAAGGAATTCCACAGTCTGGGAGCAGCCACCAAAAAGGCCCTCTCCCGTATTACCACTAAACATGTTTGAGCAAGTGATAGGACAGAAAGAAGGCCTTCCACAGCTGATCACAGATGTCAGACAGGTCTTAAAAATGCATGTGTGCTACAGTCGGAGGCATCATAATCTCCTTTGTAATACTTCATATAAGGCCTTCCCATTAGGTTTTCTAGCATGTAGTGCAAATGGAAGAAATCTTCATTTGATCTAAAGGAAGTTCAAAATATTTATGTTTACATACAAAAGGTTTCCTGACTTGGTTGTTTCATTTTACACATGTATACTGTTAATTTAAAATAAAATGTTTCTGAAACATATTGAATTTTTTTCTTTTTTATGGCGTAGGAACCTATCCCTGCTTTTTCCATTTTAGTCCTACTTTTGGCACTAAATTTTTCTTAATTGAAATGCAATTCAAGGTTTATAAATGTATGGCTTCTGAGATAAGATGCACTCCATCCTGTTGGCAGTTTCAGGAGGTACAAAACAAGTAATGTCATAGGGAATTTGAAACCAATGGATTTCTTTTCCATCCCTAGCAGTAGCTATGGAGATAGTACAGTGGCACCCTTTCATTTTCTATTTGCAGTTCATAAAGCTGGGTGGTTCACTCACCATCTGTGTGCTAATTACATTTTGCTGGGGAGAAAAGCTATTTCATATTTGTTATGAAGAGAGGGAAGAACAGGTTGCTCACCTATAACTGTGGTTCTGCAATGAATCACAGAATCAGAGTTTGGAAGAGAGCTCATGGGCATCCAGTCCAACCCCCTGCCAAGAAGCAGGAAAATTGCATTCAAAGCACCCCTGACTGATGGCCATCCAGCCTCTGCTTAAAAGCCTCCAAAGAAGGATGAACTCACACAAATTAGTGGTCTGTACCTGTACAATGCACCACTTGGAGCCCCGTAGAGCTGTTACATAAGTATTTAGGCAGTAACCCTGACCACTTCCCACATGCGATGTTAGCACACTTCCTGCCTATTGCCTTCAATTCCCCATAGGCGGAAGCAGCAGCCAAGGAATTAAAAAAGGCAGGACACGAGGAGAGGATGGCCAATGTTGTGTGAGTTCATAGCTGGCCATTCAAACAACCACAGTTACAAGTAAGCAACAATTCCCTTGAGTTTGGATCCATAAAATAAGGCTAATCCTGGTAAATGGGACAACTGAAGGTCATAATACAGATAAATTGGTAATAATACAGATAAATAATTAACTTGGACATTTAAAGAAACTCCATTAGTTAATGACATTTTTTAGTTTTGTTAGTCTAGACTACAATCCAAATCTACAAAATCGGAACAGTTACTTGATCTTCAATATTAATGTTGGGAATGAGCCAAGAGCCCTGACCCCCACTGACTCCAGCATAAGGCTTTCTACCTCAGATGTTTCTTTTGCACACGCTTTCTTCCCTGTTTTGCGCTTTCTCTCTTCATGGTTTCTTGTAACATTGAAATCTGGCAACTATGCCATCATCTGAAATGGATTGGCAAACCAATATTAAAGTATAAATTTAGCTGCTGATGCGTTAGGAAAATGGTTACAGTATGTTCATTTAAAAAAAGAGTCAAAAGAAGCCTGCAGACCTAAAAAAAAAAAGAGGAGAATAGCACATGGCAGTATTCTACCATATAGTCCTACCTGGGTTTCCAGTTCTGTAACTTCCAAATTCAGCTTATTCAGGTGTTTATTCACAAATGTTATGAGCGTCTGAAAATTAAGAACATACTCAGCAACTTTCAGATCCGCAAATTTTAACTTTTTTTTAAAAAATATAAACAAAATTTTTAAAAAAGTAAACACTACTTGAAAATTCAAAATATTAACACATTTATATTCTGTCAGCTGATGAGCGAAGGGAAAACCATGTGAAAGATTATAAAAAGAAAATACACAAAGAATTCATGTAATGCTCCAATGTTTATAATTAAAGATCTGTGGGAGCTATATAATGAAGACTAATGTTGAAAAACCAGCATTAGTGCCAAGATGTAATTGAATGTTAAATAGAACTGTTCCCTTTAAGGAAGCTGTGCTGATCTGCATTGTCTGGAAATCATATGGCAAAGTTATATACAATGAATATTCCTGTTATTCCTTCTCAAGTGCTAAGTCATGTAAGAACTATGGCTGGAATCCTCTATCATGATCTATATTATGTCAGTGGTATCACTAGGATTAGTGCCACCCAGTGTGGGAAAGGAAGTCAATCCCTGGCAGCTGGGAGCTCACACAGCTCCAGAAAACCAGCCACCCTTGCTACCCTGGAGAGCCTAACTGGCAGCCTTCATTTCCCCAAAACGGCCCTGCCATGGCTTGGCCATGTACTTCCAATGCCATGTGAGCAAGAGGAAAGTTGAGTCACTCGTCCTGGATGGAAATCCCCTTCCTTGCCCACAGTTACAGCAACAGGCATCTCCCCTCTGGCAGCTTTCGTTTGAAAAAACAGAGGTAATGACAAGGAACTGGTTTGTTGTCAGGGGAAAAGACTGTAGCTAAGTTTGTTGGGGGGAACAAATAGAAGGGGAGAGGAGGAAAAAACTCCCCCACTATTGCAAGTGGGGGGCTAGGGAGGGTACCACTCTTGGTGAGACAATCATTTTGGTGTCACCTTCTATGATGTGTTATTCAGTGCGGCCTGAGCTCCCTACATCTCCCAAGTGACGCCACTGTGTTACATGACTTTACTTATGTTTAGCTGTGCAGCAGATGCATTAAGGAATCTTATTAGTAAATAGTGAAGATGTGTGACAGAATGCTGGCAATAGTGCCGTGATGTTCACTGGGCTAACAATATGCATCAGCACTCCCTAACTGATGTCTCAATGCACAGCAGGATGGATGTGCGTTGGGATCAATGTGCATTACTCCTGTGGTGCACCGGTCACTTTGCTGGCTCTCCTATAGCATAGCAGCCGCTCCTGACTGAATATGGATGTTAAGGAACTGCCCAATTCTAATTTAGTCAGACGCAAGTCCATTTACAAAGATGTAACAGAAAACAGTACAATATTCACATTGTTAAGGAAGAGAGATTTTCATAAAGAATTGAACTGGGTACAATACTGACTGTGGATTTTATGTAATGCATTTTTATGTTGTTATTATTATTCATGCAGCCTCAGTTAGTGCACACTTTGCTGAGTAACAAACAAGGTTGGCAGGCATTTTTACTAACATTTTTGGCATGTGGTAGGCTATACTTTAATTTAAAATAGTTGTATCTAAATCCTACACCTCTGCATCCTTTAAATGCATCATATCACAAACAAAGCAAAACAAAATTCTAACCTTTTTCACAACATTGAGTTTATCTGGAGCATGATCAAACAGTGTATCAAATGCATCTCGTTCTGAAACACAGGTGATGACAACAAACTATTACATAATGGAAAATGGAAATATGATTATTCCAGTCTGGAGCAGCCTTGTCATTTATCCTTTACTGAGAGTAGATTCTACATACCCAAATCATTTTTGATCTTTTTTTCCTGAATTCATCTTTCAATCCCACATATTCTAAAATGGCTTTCTCCCAGACTACACTATGCATAAAGCAAATCAATATGTTTTGTTAAATGCCTTTAAACTATTGCTGTGTGGCATGTACATTGATTTGAAAGATCTGAGGCAAACAAAGGATATTCACAAAACAGTTGAAAGCCACATGACATTCCTTAGTTCTAATAACTATAGGACATCCAATTGTTTGACCTTTAAAAAGATCAACCAGCAGAGGTGAAAACAGTCCTGTAATTTTACAATTATTTACTGTTCCTCTGATATATAACTGCAGGATTCAGTTATGTCCCATAGCATTCCCTACTATCCACTTCAAGTTCCACATTGCATTGGGAGCCTTCACAAATAAAGGAAATTATATACAGAAAGCTACCTGATAGATATAGAGACCACATACTTTCTTTTTGCATATTCTCTGAATTTATAATCCTAATCCTGAACAGGCTCAACATAACTATGAATCTAAATTTAGCTGGTCCTGAATTCAATTTCAACAGAAAGGAAAAACACTTTAGAAGCCTATGAAAAATGCTAGAAATAAATGAGACCTACCATGCCGTCCTGACAATGCCCTGTAGAAAAAGAAATAATGCAATTATATGTGTACACACACTTGCAGTAATTTAATAAAGTTATTTCAGTGCAGAAAGCAAACTATATATATGGAGTAAATATGTGCCTGGTCATATATATGGCTGTGCATTTATACTAACTGAAAAGTCCCCCAGAGGCTTTTCAATAGCATACCATAATCTCCACTGACTTCAATTGCTTTTGCAATTTCTGTTTCCCTATTTAAATTCTATTTAAGAAAAAATAGGACAGATCCTGTAGATGGACAATGGAATCTAGGTCAGTAGCGGAGTACGCATACAAGGTAAGGCTCGGCAGAGTCTGCAGTGTTTTGACTCTTCACAAACATCTGGTCTAACAAGGGCTCATGTCTTCAACACAACCACCCTTCTGATAATGCTTTAGAGCTCTGGAATATGGAGTATAACACTAGGAGCATGAATGAAATTGTGAACAACTCAAAAGAGCCATAAGCTGAATATTGTCTGTCTCTGTTGATGATGTGCAGGCAAATTATGTAAGCTCACACAAGTCTGCATTGCTCAAATGTGAACCATGTCAATTAAGGATACATTTTAAAGATATTTCAAGGGGAAAGTGATGGTTCAACATTTATTTTTCAGAAGTTATAAAGGAAGAAAAGGGATCAGTTGCTTAGGTTTCATTTCGGGAACTTAATTGCCTGCAATGCAATTAATTAAAATCTAAGTCCTACAGTACTGCTAGAACAGATTTTGGAGGACAAAATCTGTAAGGAGGAAGAGGAAATCACCCCTCCTGGTTGCACAGAGAATAGCAGTTATGTTCATGAAAACATTTGCTGGATTTCACTCTCTTTCAAAAGAAAACCCTCTCTTAAAACCCTGAATAATTAAAATTAAATGTTCAGGATATGAATTTTCATCAGTCTAGGGAGATTTAAACATACTCTGTGTTGCCAGTGATTTCCTCTTGGATTTGTCGGGACTGGAGGATTCCTTCACGTTTCTGGGGGGAAAAAAGCAATTTAGAGTATTTAGCACTTCATGCTTGTCCTGTTTTGTCTTTCAAGAACAGCCTTAAGACATTGTGGTAAGTAAATGAAAACTGATTTACTTCAGCAAAACGTAAAGTACAGTACACTCAGTGAAATAATGCAAAAGAAAGCCAGGAAGTCTTACTTCAGACAAAGAAACAGGCATAAATCCAGATGCAGACTTGGAGCAGGCACACAGAGAGTGAAGGCATTAGAGTCAGTTTGTTACCAGCAAGAGCTGGCTGCACCTGCTTCTGCTTTTAAAGCCCTGGGTCCCAACACAGCTGCTAGGGCAGTTCCTAATCACTCAGCTGCATTTCTGGCAGCTAATCTAGCTGAATGACGTCTCTGCTCTGTTTCCTTTCGCCTCTCCTGGAATGAGGGTATTAGCAAAGTCTCCTCCTCAGACTTCAACTCACCTTCAGATTCATGAACACTTTCCTGCTCCCCTTCCTCTTCTGAAGAAGAGGAATCCCTGACAAAACTATTCAGAGTGAATGTGTCATGTTCAATGCTGTGCTCCATGTAGCCTGTTTCCATATTTTGTCACTACTAAAAATAAACAGAATATATTTCCTAGAAATGTTGTCTGAACAAAACACATATAAATCTGATTCCAAGCAGGTACAACTAGACTGTTTTCTTAGTGACTGGACTGCTACATCCTTTGCTTCCTTCTTGTTATTCATATTTAAATATAAACTTGTACTTATGTTTTGTATGGAGGAAAAAAACTGCTTGAGTTAAGCATATCTGTCAACAAAATCAGTTCAAAGTTGTCATGGAATTCCTTTTCCAGTCTGTTAAGGTTCCTAATAAAATCTAAAGATCCTGTAAGTTAAATAATGGAATTCTGCTACACCTGTGCAAACATCCCAGAGACCTTAATTAACAAATCACCAAATACCAAAAGAAGTATGACAAATCTAAAATCAAGGTGAGATGTTTCATGTTTTGTAAAACAGGATTTATCTTGTTTATAATTCAAACAAGCTAAGTTTTCACCCCTGATACTTCAACATAAGACTAGCTCAGTAACAGAAGAAAAACGAGGAGGAAGAGGAGAGATGTGATATAATAAAATTGTGCACATGCACAGCTGGGAGAAACAGAGATTGATCATGATCAAAACTGCTGTTACAAACTGAAGAAAACTGCAGCAAGAACCAGAAAGAACTAGTAAAGCATAAGACTGAAGACTGCATAACAGACTGACAGGCATTCCGCGAACTTATGAAATATCTACATTTGTAATCAGATTTCCAAGTTATTAAACCTCTGTTCAGTGAGCAAACACTGATTACAGAGTATTCAACTCAATACTTTATGCCCTACAGAAAGATGACTAGAAAAATGAAAAATATTAATTCCAGAAACAATTTTTTGATAACTATGCATCTGTACTGTAATAGAAAACTCTAATTTGACTGCAAATGTATTAATTCTACAATTAAGGTGCTATGCCATTTAAAAATTACAATGGTGTATGCCTTCTATTGAAAGAAAATGTGGTTCTTGCCTCTTTTCCACAGAGAGGAAATGGTAATCCGATTCAATGTATACATGTAAAATTAATTGCTTTTACACAGTGTTCAAATGTCTAAAAATTCACAGAAAATATAAAGTTCTATTATTCCTACCTGGACAACCACAACTTGAATAGACACATGATCTGGCAGTCTGATTGGGGCCCGAAAGTACTGTGACAACGCAACCAAAAGGTGCAGTATTGCAACTAGGCTTTTTGCGTGGACAGCTGAAATAGATTAAGAACTCAGATTATACAAGACAAACTAAAATAAATATTTATTTTCACATGAAGTGCCTCCTTCCCTAGCTATGTGGGATATTTTATCCTTTGGCATCTTTGCCCACTAGAGATTGCTAAAAAGGTATTATCCTCTGTTTCTTTTTCCTGTCATAAATCAACTGGTCTTATGAAAACAACTGAATCAACAATATTCTGAAGGTTAGATTTTGTTGTATGTTTAGATTCCATTTGGTGGAAAGATAGAAATCTAAACTTGATTCAAAAGACAGATTTTATTATGCATCTGTATTAAGTGCTATCTATGCACTACTTGTGTTATTTCTTTATCCTCACTATTCCAGTGCAGATTTATAAACAATGAGAAGGGTATTTCTGTATTCATAACATGCACTTAATTCATTTTTAAGTGTCACAATGTCTGCAGGAAGATGAATGAGCCCATTTAGCCTGTACCCTTGAACAATAACTTACTAAACTGAATGACTCAAACATTCCTCATGAACTTGTTAAGAGTTCTTATTATTGCAACTTATTCACAGCAGGTTTTTATGTGTAGTTAACACCAATAAGTCTACAAGGTATATATTAACAAATGTTACGGTGGGAAATTTTAAATCTTTGGCCAAACTATTAGCATCAAAAGAAATAATTTAAAACTATTTGTGGCAGTAGCTTTCTTATTACCGTGTTCCTGTAAACTGTATTATGATGCTTTTAACACGTTGTGTTACAGACGTTATGGAAAACATTTTGTTGAAAACATTTCAACAACCCTTTCTGTTGTTGCTGTTGCTGCTAACACTTTCAATTGCTAGGCTGTCTACTTATTGTTGAACACCCAAAATGAGAGACAAACCCATTGTCAATGTTCTCAAGCGCTTGCATATTTTTGTGCAGAAATTCTTGTCCAAATCTCCGACACAATTTCTCCAAATAAGAAAACATTAAAAGCTTATTTGGGGCAGGGGGAATATACTATGCCTAATTTGCATAATAGTGGGTGCGCTCAATAAAACATTTCAAATAACAAGACAACATATTTCAGACCCATTCAATTTATTAGACAAGGACTTTAAACAGGTTAAGACTAGTTATCTTCAATAGCAGCCTTATGTGCTGCATACTGCAGTAGCCTAACTGGGAAGTTACCATGACATGGGCTTTTATAACTAAGGTAAATTCTGGTTTCCTGAAGTCCTACATCAACATTCAAACAACTACACCATGCTACCACACTATGGTACCTCATTGTAACCTAGTAAAGAATTATATAGGACTGACACTGGTGGTTGGAAGGTCTTGCAAGAAGCTACTAACAATGATCTAGCTGCTGCTGCTACTCTTTGTCATTAAAGAGTTTTAAAATTTGTGGGGAAAAATTCCCAATGCCTAAGTGTGAGGGAAATAACATATGTCTTGCCATATGCATATGGGATCTTTATGCAGTACTGTGGGTGCATCAGGATCAAAAAACCTTGAACTTTTTTGTGCATGATTTCTAATAGAGTTATGTTAGTAAATTGATACACAAACACAGACATACAGTTATCTCTACTTTTGTATATATTGAAATTCTAGACTTAAACTGAATGCAAAATTCTGGATATAAAATCTCCTGCTGATTAATTCTAGTTTTTGTCTAATTGAACTGATTTTACGCAATGCCGTAGGAAAAGGTAACATTTAATACAATCAGTAAGGAGAGATTTCAGTGTAAAATGTGTAACTCACAGTCAACATTCCACTTGATGCTCCTTGGAGGAAGTTTAAGGGTTTCATTGATCTTTTCAAGTACTGTCTGTAACTTCTGTTTCTGAGCTATTTCAGACTGTGTGACTTCAGCAACATTGAGTTTCTCACTCTCCAGCTTCTCTGAAGTGATAATGGAAGAAAAAGCAGCAAATCTATACCATGGCTCCATGTACCCAAGTGCAGTGTAAAGACACTGTGTTCCACATGGAGTTTCTATCAATAACTAGTTTTGTTTTAGAACTGGCCATTAACAATTTCTGAATTCTAAATAGATAGGCATGGGCAATGATTGTTTTGGTATAAGCCTCTATGCAAAGCACAAGCATGCAACCTGCTTTTTTGGCTGAGGGGTCACGATCCCTAAGGGTTTTATACTCTCCCAGAATTTTGAAGTGAAAATTATTTACTTCCTCAAAGGTGATTAATAATATCTCCAAATCTGGTCTTTCGTTATGCATTTTGGTGAGAACATCAATCACCTTTTAAAGACCTGTCTGGGGCTTTTTTTTTTTCTCTTCAAACAGGAGGGGATATACAAATGAGACCCCAAACATTGCAAAATGGACCATAGTACCTTTAAGATGTAGGGAGGCATTACAGTTTGTGTTCTGTATATTTTTTTAAAGGCACCTCCATGTTTTAGAGCAGGGGTCCCCAAACTTTTTAAACAGGGGGCCAGTTCACGATCCTTCGGACCGTTGGAGGGCCGGACTATAGTTGGCCACCGAGCAATAATAATAATAACAACAACAATAACAACAAAAAAGAGAGTTGAAAGAGACCCTTTGGGCCATTGAGTCCATTCCCCTTCTGTCTTTGTGCACTGAAAGCACAAGCAAAGCACCCCTGACAGATGGCCACCCAGCCTCAATGTTAATAATAATAATAATAATAATAATAATAATAATAATAATAATAATAAAAAAGAGGGTTGGAAGAGACCCTTTGGGACATTTAGTCCAACCCCCTTCTGCCTTTGTGCATCAAAAGTATAAGCAAAGCACCCCTGACAGATGGCCACCCAGCCTCAATGTCAATAATAATAATAATAATAATAATAATAATAATAATAATAATAATAATAATAAAAAGAGGGTTGGAAGAGATCCCTTCGGCCATTGAGTCCAATCCCCTTCTGCCTTTGTGCACCAAAAGCACAAGTAAAGCACCCCTGACAGATGGCCACCCAGCCTCAATGTCAATAATAATAATAATAATAATAATAATAATAATAATAAAAAGAGGGTTGGAAGAGATCCCTTCGGCCATTGAGTCCAATCCCCTTCTGCCTTTGTGCACCAAAAGCACAAGTAAAGCACCCCTGACAGATGGCCACCCAGCCTCAATGTTAATAATAATAATAAGGGTTGTAAGAGAAGAAGAGATCCCTTGGGTCATTTAGCCCAACCCCCTTCTGCCCTTGTGCCGTGGGGTCCGGATAGATGGCTTCGATGTGCCGCATCCGGCCCCCGGGCCTTAGTTTGGGGACCCCTGTTTTAGAGGGTTGGAGGGAGTCAAAATGGAAGCTGCAACTAAGTAGGGCCCAATGAGGGGCCGAAGTAGCTCCCCAGCCTTTGGTAACTGTTCAACCTAGCATAAGATAACATTACTGTATAATCCCATGTATAATTTGACAATTACAATTATTATAAAAGACTAAATAATATTACTGTATATACTCATGTATAGTTTGGTAATAACAATAATTATAAAAGACTAAAATGTATTACTGTATATACTCATGCATAACATAAGTCAACCTCATGTATAAACCAAGGACAGGTTTTGGGACCAAAATTGTAGATTGTGATAAGACCTGTGGATAATCTGGGTTCATTCTGCTAAGATGAGAAGGCATCAATGCCACCTAAGGCAGCCAGGTTCCTTTTTTTGATAAGATTTAAAGTATAATACTCATATACTGTCCCACAGATAGGTTTACACAGGTTTTTTTGGATTGATTTTTTACTAAAATATTTAGACTCAGACATGAATTTATAGGGTAAATGACTTCTTGCTAGATGTAGAGATTCTAGAGTGCTAAGTATAGATATTGTTAGCCAACAGTATTACATTGATGGACATTCAAATATCCAAAATAACTTATTGGAGTTAGAGGTGATTGTACAGCTTGTGGGATGTATCATTGTAAAAAGTGGAGTGACTGGGAAATTTAACAAATATGTTGTTTGAGGTCTCATCAAGACTGACCATTTAATGCAATTTGAAGCTAGTTTTTTAAATGTTGGCAGCCAGTCAATAAACACAAAAGTGCATGAAAGAAAACAATGTGCATCAGTGTTCTGTGGTTTGAGTAACCACTATCCGGATCGCAGACTGGTTCCAGGATTTCTTATGTAATCACCTGCACATCAAAACTACTATTTTTGACACTGGTTTTAAAGTGCATTTAATGCTCAGTGTAGATGGAATCCTGAACTTTATCCTGGAAGAAGAGATAAAGTGACAAATATATTAAGCAAACACTATGTTAGCATCAGACACAGTACACATATTTAGCTGGGTCTAATTTCTAATCCTATCTAAACAAAGTGTAGAGGATTAGAAACCAGGGAATTGTCATACCTAACTCCAAATGATATAGTCTCATAAGAGGAAGAGTATAGTATCCTTCTTACCAAAGAGTTTCTGCAGCACTTGTCCATCATACAGGTCTTCAGCAAGGTCTTTTACAATGATTCTTTCTCCCACTAGCACATCATTAATCCAGTCAATTAGCACCTAGGCAAGAGACAGATTTAGCAATATTACACATGTATATTAAAAAGTTTGAATGGCATCAGAGACAACTGTAAATATTCAGAGTCGTTCATCAAAGGTGTACAGTAAGTTACAGTGAAGTTAATTAAAACACATGATGTTTTTAAGAATGTCCAGAATAGATCCCCGTAAATTACGGGCCGTAATGAATCCCGTAGTTAGGACCCAGTCTTTTGGCTCTGTTTAGAGTTGACATATAACAGAAGCAGAAACTTACATCCCTCTATATCAAATACACTGCAAGGTTTGCATGATAGAAATATATAATTTCAGGGTTGTTGTGTGTTTTCCGGGCTGCATGGCCATGTTCCAGAAGTATTCTCTCCTGACGTTTCGCCCACATCTATGGCAGGCATCCTCAGAGGTTATGAGGTATATAATTTCAATTTTGTGGAATATGAACCCCAGAAAATACCTCAAAGCATCTTAGTAGAAAGTGTTTAGCCATAATAAGATTGAGTTAATTTTTAAATTATACCGTAACAGCACTCCAGGCAGTCATGCTGGTCACATGACCTAGGAGGCATCTATGGACAACACCGGCTCTTTGGCTTAGAAATTGAGATGTTAAGACACAATTAAGACTTAATGTCAAGGGGAAACCATTACCTTTTTAATTTTTGAATTATACCGTGAACAGAATGTTAACAGCAAGTAAGAGAGAAATATGTTCTTCATCCATATCTTCTCTCCATTCCCACCCCACCCCAATCTGAAGAATAAGAATTATTCCAGCCTTTGGTGCATGTTCAAGGAGAGCCACGTTGGCCATGTAGCAAAATCCACTTTCATTGAGCCAACAAAAATTCACAAAATATGTCTTGCAAGCTTCATCAGGAAAATATGTTTGAAAAATCATATAGGAGAATAATAGTGATGATGTTAAGAATCACAGGCTTATATTTTGTCTCAGATGTTACTGCTGTTGTCAGTGAAGAAGACCTAGAAGGCCATCATGTCAGGCAGAGGCCCTTCCTGTTTTTGGCCATGTGAGGTAAATGACAATAAAACAGGGAAAAACATTCAAATTCATTTACAGCAGAAAAAAATCACTAAGCTTTTGGTAAAAACTGATTAAAATCTGAAAAATACAATTTGTTCTTTTGTTATCAGAAGCATTTCTGATGTAAGTCTGAATTATTCCATTCTTGTCAGTATTTTATTTGCTCTGGTGGATGCACTTTCCAGAGATTCTGACAGAGAAAAACAGCAGGATATATAATATTTTAAATAATAAAAGAAAAACTCAGTAAGGTTTGTACCATATCAAGTTTGTGATCTTTGAAGTGTTTTGCTTTAAGGAATTTATGGTCTGCAGACTTCAGAAGACTGGGAAAGGACTTTCCAAGGAAAAAAAGGAAATTGATAACATGAGATGAATCTGACCCACTGGACTTAAAGATCATTAAGAAATTGAAATAATTGGTTACATGAAACTGACTTGCTTTGTATTAATAGAACAATAAATCTAGACATCATTACCTTCATCAGCTCCTGTAGTTTTGGATCACTTCTTGAATTGGGATCTATCATTGTCCGGACTTCATTCTCCTCTTTGGGAAAATGTGGAGAGAGAAGAGACACTCATGAGAAACAAAAATACCAATGAGATTTGGTTTACATCAACCACCTAACTTAAAGCTAAATATTATTTAACATTACCTAGCATAGTATCTTCAGGATCTAGCTCAAAAGGAATTGGGCTGAGTGGTAGGTTAATGGCATTGATTCCTTCTTCTTGTAGTTCAGACACTGAGGGAAGAAAAAAAAACAATTCAATGAAATTTGACTTATTTTTTTCCTTGTCATTTTCAGCAGCAGTGACCTCAAAGCCTTATTTCCACTTTTTCTAGAATTGGATATGTGCTAGTCTGTACTTTTCCAGATTAACTGATTTGTTTGGTTTTTGTTTTACTATTTTTAAGAACTCTTACAGCATGATCTAAAGAATATGTACACATACTCACACACCAAAAATGCAAACATTCCTTGTATTAGAAAAGTAAAGAAGTGGGGAGCTGTTTACAAATAGGTAAATCTGGTTCAACAAAATGAATCATCCCTTTATTAAATGTGTGTAATTGGATCCTGTCAGCTTAGGTCTGTGTTATCGTTCATATAACAAACAAAAAGGGAGTACATTTCTGGAAGTGTCTGTGTGTTCAAACAAATCCCTGAATCTTTATGTTAATTTCTCTGATAAAACGGTGTCCCAGATTTTGTGGTACTATATGATTTACTTCAACATGCCATATGGTTTACTTCAACATGCTGTTTAGAAGCAAGTTGCAGGACTATTGTTCACCACATAATAAGTACTGCCAATTCTCTTGTTGGCCATAAGTTTACCTATGCTGTTAGCCGCCTTGAGTCTCTATGGGGAAAAAGGCGGAATAGAGGTAAAAATAATAATAACAGTAATAATAATAATAATTTATGAGAAACTGGCTCATAGAAAACAAAATCTCATCACATCAGCCAATAGTTTCCTGTTAGCTTGCAACCCCTCCAACACTGATGATAGATATTTTTAGATACATATAATAAATTTGTGAGGAGCCCCTGGTGGCACAGCGGTTTAAACCCTCTGAGCTGCTCCCACTATTAGCCCCAGCTTCTGCCAATCTAGCATTTCAAAAACATGCAAATCTGAGTAGATCAATAGGTACCGCTCTGGCAGGAAGGTAACAGCGTTCCATGTAGTCATGCTGGCCACATGACCTCAGAGGTGTCTACAGACAACGCCGGCTCTTCAGCTCAGAAATGGAGATGAGCACCAACCCCCAGAGTCGGACATGACTAGATTTAATGTCTTACCTTATAATAAACTTGCAGGGGCAAGGAACCATTTATATAGGATCGTATAAGATGTGTATTTAGCCTGCACAAATATGGATTTAAAGGTACCTGTCTTCAATAATTGACACTAGACATTATTTCTAAAGAGGTAAATGAAGTTCTGGTCCTATTGTGTTTTCAAACTGTGTAGCTGAGAATCGCTATTCGTAAAAAACAAACAAACCCAAAAACCCAATTCTTTACAGGAGAGACATCCCCTGCAGACCACAGATCAACACATTTATAAGAGGTAGGAGTTGATAACAGTCATGGTTATTTATAAAGTAAAAAATTTGATAGATACCAAATCATAGTCTTGGAGTATCTGGTATCATTTTGTAGCAACTGCTGTTTGCTCAGGCTTTTTGTTATATGGAGAAAGTCAAGAAATGTCTACAACCCAACTTTCTTTCAACCTTCAAACAGTACTTTCATACGTTGAATATGAATAACATATACATGGAATAACACAGGATGCACGACAATGGGGAATAGCACTTATATTTCTACATATACTATAACGTATTTGTAGGATTTGGTATAGATTTGTGGCCATTTTGGACCAATAAAACTCAATGGATTTCAGTTAAAATTATGGTTACTAACAAGGTATGGAATTTCCCATTGAGTTCTAGACAGCTGCTCAAAGAAATAAAACAAGATTATGGTCTGAATTCTACACTAATTTCAACTCAATTATATTCATTCCATTGATGGGATTTACATAACCATTAATTCACTATTAAACAATTTAAAAAATCTACTACCAATACTATAAAGCCAATAAAAGTATAATATACTGATTTTAATATATAATTAATATTTCTATCAAAACATGGTTGAACAGTGCTAGCATCAACTTTAGTTAATGGCTATGATTGCATTAACTTCTACAGCAAATCACATGGATTTATCATTTTCAAACAATATGATACGTCTTGTTAAATATGATAATTTGCTATGATCCATAAAATTATTTACAGTAATTATATGGATATGGCATAATCCAGACTTAGAGGTAACAAAAATTATAGTATTAAAATGCAGGAATGACACTGACATAATTGCTGTATAACACCCATTGGAGAAGGGAATTATTTCACTGTTTAAATAGGCTTGAGATAGTTCAATTTGACAATCAATCTGAATAGTAATATATGCAATTTTATAATTTACTGCCTGAGAAAATTAAATCCAGAAAAGTGACTTTTTGCATTGAAATGCTATGAATCTGTTCTAGCCCCCAACTCCCCATTTTTGTTACGTGTTTTTAAATAAGAAAATTTATGTTATAAATAACAATGTAAAAATGCACATTCACATGGAACAATAAATAAGAAAGATACATTTTAAAATTTAAGCTTTCGATGGGTGAAAACTCGGGGCTATGTCTGTTCTTATTGTTATTTTAAAGCTAATTATATTGTTTTAATCTATTTCTGTAAACCGCTCCGAGCCAAATTGGGAGTAGTGGTATACAAGTCTATTAAATAAATAAATAAATAAATAAATAAATAAAAATAAATAAAATGGTAGCACAAAGCAAAAAGAGACAATAGCATCATTTTCTTTATACTGCACTCATTCCAGCTTCCTTCCCTCTCTTGCTCTCTCTCCTTCTCTCTCTTCATAAAGCCAAATATACCAGTAATTAAAAAAAATCAACTAACCCAAAGTTCCTCAAAGCAGACAAGAGCAAAGCAGGCAGCAATCTCCCAAAATGGAAAAGAGCAAAGGAGACAGCAAACTTCCAAAGTGGATAAGAGCACAAGGTACAGAGGCTGCTCCCTTGAAGCCCTAAAGCCCTGTACTCTAACATTAGTACTCTTTCTGGCTCTAGCACACCCTCTTGCTCTAGCTCTTAACTCAAAACACTGCTCTTATGTTAAAGCAAAATCAGACCGAGATAGCTCTTAACTCAAAGTGCTCTTAAGTTGGGATGCTCTTAAGTAGAGGTTCCACTGTATCTTATTGCAATATTAGCAAGATGTATGTAGCTATCCCAGTTAGAATATGTGTACACTATGTCTTCTTTTTCATTCCTGAATGTAATCACTGGAAGTGTTTACTGAACTCTGGTAATCACACAGCTCTTTCATCCTATTTCACATTGTCCTTGTTGTCTGAAGTAGGGGGGTATCTGTAGATACTCTATGATGTGAAGAAAAACCCAGAGATATTATAGTATAACCCCCATATTCACGGGACTGGTGCTCACAGTCTCATTTATTAATGCCTGACAAAATATGGCATCTCTAGGCATTTTCTATGTTTGCCAGCAGGACTCCGTTGTATTTTTGGGCCAGAAATTCATTTCAGGAGGGTCTGCATATACATTAAAACATATCTCCCATGGATACAGGGATCACACTGTACAAGCTGAATGTGCTGGGAATTGCGTGGGTTTCCAGTTATTGTTGAACTTCAACTTCCAGCAGACCTGATGATCAGCAACATTTGGAGGGCTACAAAATTCTAAAATAGAAAGAGACCACTCTTTTGCATTTTCTTCATCCTGGTTCTGATAGACATACACAACCACAAGAATAGGAATTCTTAGAATTTCAGAAATTCTTTCAACCATGTAAAAATGAAAATTACCATTTAACGATACCCATATTCAATCAGCATAAACATTCAATTTAACTAACTGGGCTTCATTTATTACAGATATATTATTTTGATTAAATATTTCATCCAAACACATGGTTTGGAAACATACCAGTTGTATCACATGCACATGAGACTTTGTTCTGAGAAAAGTAATGCAATTATGGAACTAACAGTTAAATGTTTAAATGTGTGACTGGAAATTAAATATTGACTTCACAAAATCCATAAGCATATATTTGCAATCATGCAGGTGGTCTTTTATGAGGTGCTCATTCAAAACAGTGTCCTCAGAATGTAAACCTTACATTGTTAGGCAATAAGTACTAATTCATTCTCAAAAGATGAAATAAATTAGGTAGAGGATGAACCCAACCCGAGCACAGATATGTTTACGACTGAAAATGTTTTTCAGCAAACCATCTGTGGCGAAGTACTGTCCCTAATCCATTAACTGCTGACTCCAAGCCAACCACTTGTAAAAGTGAATATGCAAACAACATGTATCAGTCTGATGGTGATGCATTAGTACACCTTCCAAAAAAATACACATTTTCTATGACTGTCTCATTTTTCTCTTAAATAAAACATAACAAAGGGGAAAGAAGACAAAACTACACAAGCTAATTGCTTTCTGCAATAATATAAATTAAAAGCTGAATGCCTTGAACTTTTCCCAATTGTTCAAATTTGTTCCATGGAGCAGTATTTACTGCCATTTGGCTAAACTGTTACCTTTTCCCGCTGTTCAGTTACAGAGAACCAGTAAATATTACAAGGTTGTTGATTGAAAGACCATAACCAAAGGATGTTCTCTAATGATTTTTGTGGTTAGATTTCAGAGACAAACTGGCTCATTTCAGTTCTCAGCACTGAGATCCAGGCTGCATTATACCTGCAATTTATCCCATTCCCCCTCAAGAGGGAAGAAGGGATGAAAAACAAACTTCCTTGCTTCACATAGGAATGAAATAGCAAAAAATAATTTACCCTGATTTGACTTCCAACAGTGTTAACACCATATTGGTTTGTAAGCTTCTCTAAGTCCCCTTCTGGATTGAGAAGAGTGGGGTATAAATAGAGTAAATAAACAAACAAGTATTCTTCAGGATGTACTTAGTGAAGTGCAGGTGTACTTCTCTCGGTCCCACCTCCATCTCAAGCTCAGTTGGTGGGGACAAGAGAGCAGGCTTTCTTTCTCGATGGCTGCCCTGCGACCCTGGAACTCCCTTCATCCTAGGGAAGCCAGAATGGCCTCCTCTGTGCTGTCCTTCCGGCAGCAGGATAAAACATTCTTATTTAGACAGGCTTTTAAAGAAGAAGGTTTTTAAGATCATATCAGGGGCTGCTGTGGTTTTATACATTTTTATGGATTTAATCTGAATTGTTTTTAATATTAATTATACGTAATACTGTTTGAAAATTTGTATATTTGTATATTTTAAATTGCATTGTAATTATTTTAACATTAGCCGCTTTGACTATCCATATGGAGAAAAAAAGCAGGCTATAAATAAACATCATCAGCATAATAATTTCTTCTAAGATTTTAAAAAATTGAGATCTCAGAGTTTGGAAATGGGCACCGGGTGTGTCTGAAACATCACTAATCTACAGAAACCCCTCACCATAAAGGGTGATATCTGTGGGATGATGAATCCATTCCAAGGTTAATCACCTTGGAGAGCATCTTTAAAGTTTACAATAAAACCTAGAATGGCTTTACTGTCTTACTGATATCGGAGCTGCTCTTAAAGCTTTTAGAAGGTGGCTCAACTAAATGAGGTAGAAAAATAACTTGTGGTACTAAAGTGGACAGGACAAATGAGGAAAAAGACTTTGAGATGTCAAGACCTTGCCAGTTTATAAACAATTTGGAAGGAAATTAGTTCTACCCATACATATTCCTGCCCCAGTTTCCTTCTGTATTTTCTCAATCCACAATTTTTTTAAAGGTAACCTCTAGGGAAACTTCCACTTTAATTAACAAAAATAGAAACCAAAACAGATCCACAGATTCTTTTATATATATTCATAAAGGAATGAATTTCTATCTACTGATGTCCAAAACATTTTTAAGTCTACATTTTCATCATTAGATCAGAACTCAAGCATTCACTTTCATTGCATACACTAACCGCCCTGAGTCCCTCACAGGGAGATAAGACGGGATACAAATAAAGATGATGATGATGATGATGATGATGATGATGATGATTATTATTATTATTATTAGGCTGTGAAGTAGTTATTGGAGGATTTGGGCCATAGAAAAATATAAAAATGGTGGTGAGATATTGTTTCTTTAACTTAATTGCTCAGCACGGGCAAGTAGTGGTAAGAGTTGCATTAGCCAGCTGGCTGAGTTGCCCCAATGCCTCCTTATAGAACAAAACTATATTATGGAATGGTTGAATTTTCAGATGTAAATTGGTAAGGAGGAATAGCAGAGCAACAGAATTGAGCAAAGAATGCATAAAAATATGTGCTTCCCCTTTCTATTTCTTGCTTTTATCCTTTTTTGCTCTTTGTCTGTCTGACCCCACTCCCAGCGAAATAGCATCCTTGGGTATTGAAACCAGAGGGAAACAGGGAGGTAGTGCAATCTATTTTTGGCAAGAGTTCTGGAACAATGCTGTCTAGTGTGCAGACAATTTATGAACTGATACATTAGAAATCGTTATGCTATCAGGCGCCAATTGTTGATGCACACAGCCTTACTTCTGGAATAAATTAGGACTTAACTGCACAGATACAATCCTATCTGATCCTATTCTTACATTATGAATACAATTATTTTAAGTATTCAATCCATTTCACATAAAAGAAGTTTCATGGAAGCCAGTGGGGGTGAACCTAAAAAGAAGAGTCTAAATATGTCTTGCTGCCAATGGCTTCCATTTTTTTCTCCTAATGCATCCTTAGCACTGTATATTACGAGAAAAGGAATTGTTGTTGTTTTAAACTACGCAGCTGTCAGGGGTTCAAGACTTGCCAGAAAAAACAAGGACCCTCCATATTCACAACATCCAGCTGCATATTAACTAAGCAGATGTGGCGCCATGAACCGACAGAACAACAGAATCAGAGACTGTAGGACAGAGCAGCTGGCTGCACTTCTTTCAAACTAGCTTTTCCATTTTCTGATAAGAAAGCATGAGCAAATAAGCAATCATGATGAAGGATAGCTCCTTTGATCCTTCCAACAACTTCTTGAGGTTGTTGCCAGAACAGACACAAAGCAACTGGTAAGTAACTAGTAGAAAGAGAATGATTTGCTTAATTAGAAAATAAATTGCTAATTAGGATGCCTGGATTTGAGGGAAATGCAACAGGGAACCTCAGTCAAGGCAGTTGCATCAGTGTCAGAACACGCAGGCCGGTTCTATGAAATCCAAAAAAAACCTTTCAACCACATGCACTCATGGACTCATTGGGAACAGATCCCTGAAATTAATCCCCAAGAATATCTTTAGACGGATAAATGGGCTCTTTGCATTTATAGATGGCTTTGAGTTTCAGCAGAAGCTCTTCTACAGAAAAGATGCTTCAACATGTCATATTTTATGTGACATCCTTTCATATTTTCCCTTTCCCATATAAAACATATACATTTTAAAGCCCTATTCATTCTATTGCAGAATGTCAAATTCGAATACTTGTGTGACGTGTCAATAATTTTAAACATGAAGGAGATAAAAAGAGTGGGAAGAAGACAAGTCATACAAACTTCTATTTGTTTCTAGTGAGTGGAAAAGAGGAATGTTTACGGGATTTGGCCACGAGTCAGTGAGAAAGACAACCCTGCACAAACCATCCATCCAAGCAAATGCAGAATTGCCTTCAGTTACCCACAACTTAAAGTCCTGCACACACTACTGTTCTCACCGGCATTTTAACATATGTTACTGGATACAGAATTGAAGCATATATATTTTACTTCTCTTATAGATTACTTTTCAGTATCCAAAAAAGTCAGCTGGGTTCACAGAGTTCTCTAGGAGAAAGGCAGCATATAAATTAAATAAATAATACAAATAATAGTTGTTCATTCACAAATGCCAAATCTCTCTAATTATGGGAACCAAGGTTCAGTGGAAGCTCTGTTCTAGGAAATGAAGGCATACATTTTTCACGCCCTCTGCAATTCCAAGTGCAGTTGCCTATTCCAAAAATCACCCAACCCACCAGAATAGCTTTCTAGGACACATGGGAGCTTCAAGGAAGAAGAGAAATCAACACACTTTCTCAGATAGGAACAACCCAGAGGTGGTCTTCTGTTGTGAATTGCTATCCATATAGGTTGTGAATTGCTATCCATATAGTTGCAGAAAAGTTCAAGTAAAGCATACCCAAACAGGAAATTCTATTTTAAGAAGTATCTCCTCTGAATACCATAAAAATGAATATGCAAATGCTACTTCAATTTGTCTTTTATTAAAATATGAAGAACACATACAGAGACTCACAGTAAATTTTTCTGAACATAATCACCTATGTTCTTTGACAGTTACTTTGGGAAATATGATCAAACATACAGAAAATGGAATGCGTACAGGAATATACATTGTGAATAATTCTTCCCAGATTGGACAAATCCTAAATTGAAAAGCACTAAGATAGGTAATACTATACCAAATGACAGAACAATTCTGACTAAAGTGTTTTCCAGTTGACTATAACAAAAAATAATTAAAAGTTTGTATTGTATTTTTGCAATGCAAGTATTGCTGATCTGAGCATATGAAAATCGGTGTCACAAACCTCAAATGGGAAAAGAATCAATTTCTTAGTACAACATCTATTAGCAAAAATATATATATTTATAAATATACTGGCAGCTGCATTTCCAAAATGAGGCAGCTATGCAAGATAATATAAAAACAATAACTCAACTGAAAAAAATTAAAATATAACAGACAAAAAACAACATCCCCTGTGAAGCGCCTCAATGTTTAAATCAACTAAATCAGCAAGCATCATAGTAACAGCACAGGAAGGGGGGGGGGGGGACATTCGGGAGGGCTGTAGCATCCCTTACCTTTAGGGCAAAAGGCTCCACATCCCATTGTACACTATCCAAGCCCTCATTTTATCAGCAAACTAAAAAGTCCACTAATTTAAAGCTTTCCTTTTGCTGCCTTACATAGCACTCTTGTGCTTTCAAGTCCGTTTCTCAACAGAATACTCCATTCACATTGCAACTCTCAGCTCAATGCATCGTAGAACAACTGCCTGCCTGCCTGCCTGCTTTCCTCCCTGCCTATATAATTTAATATGATGCCACATGAGACTCATAGACCATCTGCAAAACAAACTAAGTTTGCCATTCCCATCTTGGCAAATTTCATTCTAGAAAGCTGAATGTTTGACATACAGTACAATCTCTTTTACCCAACTGGCTTATAGAATTCTGGGGCTATTAAGTTTTATGAAGAACAACAAAATTTGAGCAGCAGCAAGAGCTATATTTATGCCTCATAGTTTGTAAAACAGATATTAAGAAATCAGTGAGGGATTCTGGGGAAATTACTCCTTCCTTCAACCCCCTTTTCATCGTCTAATCAAGTCTGTCATTGTTGTTGTCATTGCTAGCATTATTGTTGTTGGCATAGTCATTTATATCCCACCTTTCTCCCAGAAATGGGACTCAAGGAAGTCAACAATTTAAAACCATGCAAGTTAAAAGCAACACAGAAGTCACAACATCAGATTTAATAAAGAATTAAATAATATACCAATTAAATACTATACTAAACCTTTAAAATATTAAAATGCATTCTATAACCATATACAGTTGTCCCTCTGTATGCAGGGATTCAACTAACTCCCCCAAAAAGGGAAGGACTTCAGTATCCATAAGGAGCCCTGGAACTAAAACTCCAGAGGATACCAAGAACCCACTGTACAAACTTTTTAAAATCCTTAAAGACAGCACCACACAGCATCCCTCATTGGTTTGTAAAGGCCTGCTGGAATAAATATGTTATGACCTGTCTGTGATGCCTAGGCCACCTTTGGCCCCTGACCCTGTGGCCATTACTGCCCAGGACGAAGAAGACTTTGGTTTTCTCCCATGTCAGCAAGATTCAACTCCTTTCCAGATGCCTCATGTTGACATCTCCGAGCCAGAGCCAATTAAGGATGCCCTTGAAACTGTGCCGGCTCTCCCAGATTCTCTGGAAGGTTTAGTGTTTGATCGTAGGGCATTTGTCCAAACAGAGAGATCGCAAAGACAAAGCTTGCGGAGAAGCGCCAGATTAGCGGAGCGTGGTGACTATGGCTAAGCCCTGTTCTCTTGGGAAGAATTTGGGAGTTAGACATCTGGCACGGGGACTGTGACCAGCTCAGTTCTCTTGGGAAGTTTTAGGGAGTCAGGCACCTGGTTTGGGGGAACTTATGAACTTCAATAAAAGTATGGCGCTGGGAACTTTCCTTCGCAGTGTCAACTTTACTTCTGACTGGAAAGCACATCGTCTCTAGCTCTTGGAATCCAAGCGGCCTGAAGCTGCGCTACTCTTGAGTATACCGGGCGCCGTTCTACCTCCTTGCCCAAGTTTGGACTGCGTTTCAGCTCCTGTTCATCTAGTTCCTGCCTTGCTTTGAAATCCTGCTTTTGGGCATTTACTCCAGAGAACTCTTATTGCCTCTTTGATCCTTTTTCCCCACTCAATACTCGAGCTGAGTTTGAGTGTGTTTCGGTTTCTGGACTTTGGACTTTAATATTGGACATAAGACTTTCATTTATTGGACTAATTTTGATCTTTTCTGAAAGGTCAACTGCTTATTCAACTTTGCTGCTTATTTCCTTTTGGAACTTTATTTGCTTTAATAAAGATATTATATTGTTATTGGCTTCTGTGTTGGTTTTCAGTGCTCTCGCTGCCTTGGGGTGTAACACTGTCAATCGGAAGGAGAACTAAGGCATCCTGGCTTCTCTAATCTGGGAACCATTACCAAGGCCCTCTCCTTCATTCCTACCAGACAAGCCTGAAAAGGTGGTTGGACAGAGACAGGCGATCTTAGAGCTCTAATGGGCTCATATAGGGAGATATGGTCCTTAAAATAATCTGGACACATGATGGGATCCTGTAGAGCTTTATAGGTCAAAATCAACACTTTGAACTGCGCCCAGAAACAAACTGGCACTAAATGGAGCTATTGCAACATGGGAGTGGTGTGATCACATTAAAGGATACTCCGTTTCCGACCTCGTTTGCACACAAATCTTAATGGGTTTTATCAAATACGTTTGTACCTTGTCATCACCATCCCATTGAAAACAGTGTGTAAAGGGTGGCAGAAACTGAGTATTTGGACACTGGTTTCATTTTGTGTTAAAATAAAAATTGCATGAAATTCGCTGCTTACGTGTGTGATCAAAAAAACAGTAAGCATCCCATCCCCTGTGCTGTGATGTCTCCTTTGGGGGCATATCTGTGAGGGGTCCCTGCAGACCCCGGGATTTGTCAGGAAGGGAGCCGTCACCATTTGTCTCTAGCTATGTGATAAGAAAAGACCTACATAACAGCTACTTTGAAGCCTTCAGTCCTTTTTCAAATGTGTTTTCAAAAGAATTTGTCAGGAAAATACCTTAGAATAACTTTGTACAGCACAATAGTAATCACTATTTGCCGGTTCGCGTCAAATGACAGCTATAGCAGCTCTCTACTGCTTTCTACTGCGAAAATTGCAAATGTTGCGATACCATGCCAGTGAAACTTCTCCCTAGCTGTGTCATGATGAATTGGGAGGAGCAAAGCTTCTGTGGTGTGATGAGTTAAACCGGATTACTTTAATAAGAAATTTAAGTAATGGGGGGAGTATGCATCCTTTCAAGATCCTGTTGTAAAAAAATGTGGGCTGCATACTGATTTAGTGTTTAAAACTTTAAATATGATGAGATCCTCAGTTGACAACCAGGCTGCAATTTTTTGGGTCATCTTAAATTTCTTGGCATTTTTCAAAGGCAGCTGCACACAGAGCACATTATAGTGAGCCCTCCTTATCCATGGATTGTATATCCAAAGAATCAACCATTTTTCAACCATGGTTTGAATTTTTTTTAAAAAAACCAACCAAAAAATAATATTTGATTTTTCCATCTTATATAAGGGACACCCAATTAATATGACATTGTATATAATGGGACTTGGGTATCCACAGTCTCAGTATGAAATCCTTTGACTGATATGGAATGAAAGAACAACCATCTTGCCTATTTCTGTTACCCCATCTTAATTCCCCTCTTCATCACTTTTCTCCCATCTTGTTCTTTCTCACTTTCTCCAGCTTCTTGTCCTGCCTGAAGCAAAGGGGCCATGAGCGAAACCAAGGTGCAGCAGCAAGAGAAGGAAGAATGGCATAGAGCCAAAGTGAAGCAAGCTGGGACAGAAGGAGGGACAATAGGTAAGTGAAAGATGGAAGAGGTATGAAAATGTGAAATGAGAGGAAAAGGAGGGGAAGGAAGCAAAAGAAGATAAGGCATGCAAGGGAAGGAGGGCATGGCAAAATACAAGAAAAGAATGAAGCGGGGGAACAAAGACAAGGGAGTTAAGAGGTGGTGTGGAAGGGAGCAAGTAGCAAGAGAGGTAAGCATAAGGTGCTGGAAAGTTTGAGAGAGGAAGGAGCAATGGTACAAGATGAGACAAGGAAGAAGCAAGGGAAAGGAACAGGACAAATGTACAAAGAGAGGCAAAGAATGAATAGAAGGACAGATGCAGAGTGGAAGAGGAAGGCAAGGGAGAGAACAGGAGAGAAGAGACAGACAGTGAAGGCACAAGAAAAATTCCACGATCAAGCAGAGAGTTGAACATGGGTATCTGTGTTGCAATCCAGCACCAGTTTTACTGAGTGGATTTGAGCAAGTCACAATCTCTCAGTCTAGTACAGTGGTGCCTCCAGGTATTTTGGACTTCAACTCCCAGAAATCCCAGCCATCTTACCAGCTGTTAAGAACTGTGGGAGCTGAAGTCCAAAGCACCTGAAGGCCCAAAGGTTAGGGACCACTGGTCTAGTAGAAAGGCAATGGAAACTTCATCTGAATGACTCTTGTCATGAAAACTGTGATAGTTGCCATAAGCTGGAGTCGACTTGAAGGCCACAAGGTCAAGCGTTTGATGTAGGTCCAAAATGAGCAAACATGCATCACATTCCAATATGAGAGCAGTATTCTTACCGCATGAAGGATCCAAGGTCAGAAGTAGTGTTGGAAAATTCTGTTTGTATTACCTAACTTTTCCAGGTATCTTTATACTCAGTCCAGTTGTGATGGGCACTTTAGCACATAAAATAAGCCCAACATACAAGTACAGTGAGATAGTACTTCAATGTACACTAAAAATTAGTTGTGCTTAATGGTGAAGTTCAGGTAACAAAACTTAAAACTCGACAAGATGTCAGTACAGTTGAGTCTCACTTAGCCAACATTCGCTTATCCAACGTTCTGGATTATCCAATGCAATCTGCCTTTTAGTAGTCAATGTTTTTGTAGTCAATCTTTTCAATACATTGTGATGTTTTGGTGCAAAATCTGTAAATATAGTAATTACTACATAACATTGCTATGTATTGAACTGCTTTTTCTGTCAAATTTGTTGCAAAATATGATGTTTTGGTGCTTAATATGTAAAATCATTATGTAATTTGATGTTTAATAGGCTTTTCCTTAATCTCTCCTTATTATCCAACATATCCGCTTATCCAACGTTCTGCCAGCCTGTTTATGTTGAATGAGACTCTACTGTACTTTCAAACATATAAAATCCAAATTGTGCTTCTCACATAATTATTTATATGGTGTAGTATCCAGCAGTGGAATTCTGCTGGCAAAATACCATGATCCAGTGGAACTGAAGAGGAATGATTCCTCTACTCACTACAGCCCTTGTACCCTGAAAAGCCTCACAGAGCTAGTTTTCATGTAGTATTCCCTCACTACTTCGCGGTTCACTTTTTGCAGATTCGCTGTTTTGCGGTTTTTCAATAAACTCTAAAAGACTATAATAAACCATAAAAATTACAATTTACAGCCTAAAGAAGGGAGGAAAGAGAAGCTGAAGGGAGAGAAAAGGAGCCCAAGCGTCAACAGGAGGAGGAGGAGGTGATTTATCAACACATGATTGGTTGACAAAGACTTAAAATAGTGTATAATTTCTAAAATAATGTATAAATATTAAAATAAATATAATGTCTCTACTTCACGGATTTTCACTTATTGCGGGTGGTCCTGGAACATAACCCCCGCGATAAGTAAGGGAACACTGTACACAAAACATTGCTGCAAATGTCAGTGGCATTTTGGACTTAGCCTTTACATTTTATTTATTTAAAATTTCTGTCAGTAGCCACTCTCAACTGAATGAAGACTATTTTTTTTGTTCATCACTTTCACTTACTATAACGCATTATCTAGACTAGTATTCTTTCAAACAAAAAGATTACTTAAACTGTATTCTTATCACCCTTCACAGATTTTCTCAACCCTGCAATTTTCAGCTTAGTGAACACAGGAAATTTAGCAAGAAGGGTGAGAACTTTGTCTCTCTCAGGTGGTTCTGCCCATCATCTGAAGAAACAATTTACAGGCAACATAATACTAATAGCTTAATTTGTGAAAATGGATAAATTCCATATCTACCACATAACATATTTAGACACATAACCAAAAAAATACAGAAATAGCACTGGAATGGTTGGTTAAAAGGTTTTGTTCACAGAAGAGGAAATTTAATTAAGCCATGTAATGTCAATTACTGTCAGTTCTAATTATATCATACCTTCCTAGAAATAATACAGATGCAAGATTCTAAAGTTACCTGCATGTTTGATGTTAATAGGATAAATTATCTTGGCTATGAGAAAATCCAGATAGCAGTGTAGAGAAAATGATTTTTACCTAACATCATATGCTGCCCAACTTAATTACTAATAGATCATCTTCAAAGTGCTGATTACATTAGAACTAGCCTCCCAATTTATATGCATAAACTAATGCCATGTATTTAGCGTCATAGCTTTTTTGCTTTGCAAATAAATAAGCTTTTTCTTTTAATGGAAACCAGCAGAACCACTTTCCTTTACAGTCTTTGATAATATACTCAACTATATTTAGTATTAATTTATCTCCATCACAGTCACTTCCTTTTTTTTCCTACCCAGAGGACTACTGGCGAGACATCTCCAAGAAACATAGAGAATGGATTTAGAATATGGTGGTACTGTTACCAAAGGAGACAAGACAAGCAAGTCAACCAGGAATTATAATTTAACTCGTACTATCATAATTCAAGAAATCTTCTATTCCCTTGCCTTGCTTATAGAGTGTTTGCATTAAGATTTAAAAGACAACAAAACCTAGACAGAGGGAATGGTGGAGAATAACAGGAGACACTTCTGCAGGTAACAACCTGTGAATCATCTGCTTATAGTCACACAAGATAATGTAGCACATTATATTTTTCCCCAAAAATATCCTTCATGACAGAAAGCATTGTGCTATTTATAGAAAATTAGGAATTTATATGACATTTTCATTGATATTGCTGTTGTGTAACTTGAAGTCATTTCCCTAGAGAAATCTATCATGGGACTTTCTTGAAAAAAAATTGATCAATCTGCATGCCCTTGCAGGGCCGTAGCCAGAAAAACATTTCAGGAGGGGTTTTGAAAATTGTGTGTGTGTGTGTGTGTGTGGGGGGGGTTGAACCCCTAGCACCCCCTCCCCCGGCTACAGACCTGTCAATATCTGCTTGAGATAGTGCCTGGAGGGACTCTTAATGTTTTGCGTCTCATAGAATTAGCATGGGGATTTGGTTAACCAGTTAAAATGAGCAAACCAGTTTTTTTTTTAACCTGAAAATTTCTGGGGGGGGGGAGTGGTTGAACCCCTAACCCCCCCCCCCCCCCCCCCCCGCTACAGGCCTGTGCCTTTGTCTTTCTCTGAGGCTAAGAGTGTGTCACATGCCCAGTGGATTTCCCTGCTCTCCAAATTCATAGCTCAACACTCAAACCACTACATAACCCTGGCTCCCTTTTGATTGACATATACCAAAATAAGCACTGTATCTATCAACGTTAAAATTAAGGTGAATACTGAAGTGTTTTAATTTGTTGATGACAGCAACTTATTTGGGATGTTCAGAACAAGAACAAAAGTCTCCAAATCGGCATTGAGATGGTAAATGAGATTAAGTGTAAGCACAAGCAAAATTATGTATATTGAGGCAAACTGAAAAATTAGTTTTACATTTACACCAAGACATGATAGCTGAGCTACGAATGACTCACCGAGAAAGGAATCTTGGAACTTCATGAGTCAACTTGATAAAAGAATCAAGCCCAGGTGTAGATGATATAAATGAAAAATACATTTCATTGTGCAGATAATTAGAAAAGAAAGTGAAAGTAAAGCCAGTCCTTTGGCAGGAAGGAGAGAGCAGGTCTTCTTTCTCGGGGCTGCGCCTCGACTCTGGAACTCCCTTCTTCCCAGGGAAGCCAGAATGGCCCCCTCCCTGTTATCCTTCCGGCAGCAAGCTAAGACCTTTTTATTCAGGTACGCTTTTAAAGAAGGAGGTTTTTAAGAACCATTCAGGGTGTCCCATTGTTAATATATAATTCTATTTTAATGTTTGTATACTTTTAGGTTTTAAATTGTACTAGCTGTGTCTGGCCACGTGTTGCTGTGGCGTAGTCTGCTGGTTTTGAAAAAAACGAGGAAGTGATGGTATTTAATATATGTTATATGTTTGTATATATGTACAGTATGTATAAGGTTGTGTGTGAACTGCAACTCACATCATCCCTGGTTAACGCCTACAAACTCCATCAATACTTAGTCTTATGTTAGGCAAGTTTGGTCTAGATGCAGCACTGCTGGGGTTCAGTGTGGTCTCTGGTTGTAGGGTAAACTTGAACTCTCACTATGGTGAGTCAGTCGTCTCAAACCCCTCCAGTAGGATATTCCCCTGTTTTCAGAATATTGTTCTTTATTTACTGTCCTGGTTTTAGAGTTTTTAATGCTGGGAGCCACGTTTTGTTCATTTTCAATGGATTTCCCTAGGTAGGAAGCAGCCAGGCAAGTGTGGTTTATATGCCTGTGGGAGAAAGAACTCTTGTCTGTTGAAGGCAAGACTGAATGCTGCAATTAGTCACCTTGACTAGCATTTAATGGCCTTGTAGCTTCATAGCCTGGCTGATTCCTCCCTGGGGGAATCCTTTGTTGGGAGGTGTTAGCTGGCCCTGATTGTTTCCTGTCTGGAATTCTCCTGTTTTCAGTGTTGTTCTTTATTTACTGTCCTGGTTTTAGAGATTACAGTAGACTCTCACTTATCCAATCTAAACGGGCCGGCAGAAGCTTGGATAATCGAATATCTTGGATAACAAGGAGGGATTAAGGAAAAGCCTATTAAACATCAAATTAGGTTATGATTTCACAAATTAAGCACCAAAACTTCATGTTATAAAACAAATTTGACAGAAAAAGTAGTTCAATACGCAGTAATGTTATGTTGTAATTACTGTATTTACAAATTTAGCACCAAAATATCACGATATATTGAAAACATTGACTACAAAAATGGCTTGGATTATCCAGAGGCTTGGATAAGCGAGGCTTGGATTAGTGAGACTCTACTGTATATTGTTCTGTTTTATTATACCAAAGTAATTATTATATATTATATTTATAATCTTATATTATCTGCTTAGAACTGCATTATATGAGGCCCCTTCTACACAGATGTATAAAATCCACACAGAACTAGATTATATGGCAGTATGGACTCAAGATAATCCAGTTTAAAACAGATACTGTGGATTGTGTGCCTTGGCATTCTGGGTTATATAGCTGTGCAGAAGGGCCCTGATTCTACACTGCCATATAATCCAGTTCAAATCAGATAATCTGTATTTTATAGGCAGTGTGGAAGAGGCCTAAGTGAACTCTGCCTATCCTCCAGGTGCCATTGTGACTGAAGGGGTTGCTAGGACACAAAATGGGTGGGGCCTACCTTTTTGACTGGCAGCCAAGGGGAGAATGGCTCTTCCTCATCCTCCCCCCCCCCCCTTTCTAATTGGAGGTCTGTGTGTTCCTGTGTGTAAGGATGTAGGGAAGCCCCTCCAAGAACAGCCCTGGTAGCTGGCTCTCTCTCTACTTGCTTTTCTCCACATGCCGGGCTCCCCCGTCAACTGTAAACACAATCACCTCCCTCAGGGCAAGTGCAGAGAGTAAAGGGAAAAGAGAGGACTGTACCATTTGGGCTGAAAAGGGAGTAGAGGAAAGTGAAAAATAGGTATAGACCAATCTGGTTGTTTTTTTTTGAGGGGGGATTAAGTGAAGGACCTTGGATGTGTTGGGGTATTGTGGCCAAATTTGGTGGCATTTGCTCCAGTGGTTTTGTTGTTAACTCGGTTCTACAAACTGACAGTACATTTTTATATATATAGATTGTACTAGTTTTATTGTAAGCTGCTTTGTGTCTCTTTTTTAAGAGAGAAAAGTGGGGTGTTATTATTATTTCTCTCTTTAGTTTTACCCAATCTTATTGAGTTTGCAGTGGTTCCCTAGATATTAAGTCCCATGTGACTGCAAATTATTTGATGGCACTCCATGTTTCCTATGGAATTTGTGAAATAGATACGATTACTTCTATGTCCAAATGACCATAGCTTCATTTTAACAAGAGTAATAAACAGCAACAAGGAAAAATGGAAGAATCACATTAGAATTATTTTACTGTTCTATCAAGAAATGTAGAGCTTTGATCCATTTTATGAGTTATATTAGTAATGTAATATTTTTTGTGAATGTACACTCTCACACACATATACACACTTACTTGTGTGGAAACTATTACTTGTGTGGAAACTATTTCAATACTGAAAACAAAGTTCTACTTTTATTTTGTTCTGTTATATACATTATCTAACAACTTTCATTTTAGAAGACTTTGGCTGATTACAGAATAACTTACTAGGAGATGTGGTCATCAGGTTTGTGTCATGTAAGAACAGTCGGCCCTCTTATGTTTGCAATTCTAACTCTTAATATGGCATCTCCAGGAATCTCTAGGTCCTCTAGTGCAACTTTATGGTTAACTCTACCAGAAGTTGATCCTAGGGTTGTGTTGGAGGACTTAGATCAGTGGGTCTCAACCTGGGGTCCTCAAATGTTTTTGGTCTACAACTCCCAGAAATCCCAGCCAGTTTACCAGCTGTTAGGATTTCTGGGAGTTGAAGGCCAAAAATATCTGAGGACCCCAGTTTGAGAACCACTGACTTAGAGAAGAGTCCTCCCATTTAAAAATATAGTAAGTTAAATTTGCAGTTGCCTCATTTTCATAGGAGTCCTGTGTCCTTAAACAAAGCAAATGTGGGAGTCTGACTCTATACTTTTACAAAGTGTGGTCTGATCATCCTGTGCTCGAAAGAAGGGAATTGATATAAAATACACATTCTTTAAATTTCAAACAGCTGTTGAAATAGCTTAAAGCTATGAATGGAACTTCTAGAAGTCTAAAGAGGGGAATGTTTAACTAGTAGTCAATTTATGAATAGTGAGTGAAAACACTTCAACTTTTTAAATGAAAAAACCTTTTGAAGTTTTTTTTCTATGTGGCATTCAGACAGAAATAGTATAACCCATGAAGTTCATGTGTATTCTACATTATTGTTTTATCCCTACCAATACAGAATCATATTTTATCTGACATAACTGGGTTAATGATTACAGACTAACCTAAAGCATTGTGTATTTAAAGGAGAACCCATGTAAATGATGCTACAAAGCATTTGAAGTCTTTTTGCTAACTTCAGAATGAAGTATAAAATACAAATGCATAGTGCCTCAAAAATAAAACATTCTTTTGGGTCATACGGGGTCAGCACTGGAAAGGGGGGAGGAATTTCATGTCAATAGTGTTCCCTCACTACTTCGCGGTTCACTTTTCGTGGATTCGCAGTTTCGCGGTTTTTCAATAAACACGAAAAGACTATTATAAATCATAATTTACAGCCTAAGGAAGGGAGGAAGGAGAAGCCAAAGGGAGAGAAAAGGAGCCCAAGTGGCAATAGGAGGAGAAGGAGGCGATTTATCAACACATGATTGGTTAATAAAGACTTAAAATAGTGTATAACTACTAAAATAATGTATAAATATTAAAATAAATATATATAAGTGTCCCGGATTTTCACTTATTGCGGGTGGTCCTGGAACCTAACTCCAGCGATAAGTGAGTGAACACTGTATTTGTATCCAGCAACTACCTGTTTTTACATTAATTTGAAATGACTGCAGGATAGCACTACCTGGAGAGGAAGGCAGAGAGCTGAACAAGCACCTCCATAGTCACAAAATAGTGGAAGAGGAGTAACCTAATGTTAGCTGGCACACCTGTCTCTGCTAGGTTCCAACTATTTTAAGAAGGCAAGGAGAACTGCAGATCTCACAATCTGAAAGACAGTACCTACTGACCAAATTTCAAGATCCTTGAGAAATAGCTTTCTGTGGTCCACCACTATTACAGACACATGTGGTGAGGCCACGCGACAGGCGACTCCCTGACTTTGGAACTCTCTCCAATAAACCCCTGAGCTTTCCTTCCTCTAGCACAGTGGTTCCCAACCTTTGGGTCTTCAGGTATTTTGAACCTCAGCTCCACAGTTCCTAACTGCTGGTAAGCTGGCTGGGATTTCTGGGAGTCGAAGTCCAAAACACCTGGAGGCCCAAAGGTTGGGAAACACTGCTTTAGCTGGAAGGTTTTGGGAGATAAGAGCAATGTATTGATGCACTTTTACTTAAAAATGGAGAGAGGAGAAAATATGGCCCATAGGCCACATACAGCCCATTTTTGCAGTCCCCAAAGTCCCACAATTCCCCAATGCTTTTAAAATTCTTGCCCCCAAAGCATACAGAAAGCTTCCCAAGCACTTAGAAACATGTGAAAATACCTCAATCCTGGAGGCCCCAGATGGTGTAGTGGACTAAGTGACTTGAAAGTTGGGTTGCTGACCTGAAATCTGCCAGGTTCGAATCCCACCCGGGGAGAGTGCGGATCCCTCTATTAGCTCCAGCTCCATGCGGGGACATGAGAGAAGCCTCCCACAAGGATAGTAAAAACATAAAAAACATTTGGGCGTCCCCTGGGCAACGTCCTTGCAGACGGCCAATTCTCTCACTCCAGAAGCCACTCAAGTTGTGTCATAGACAGAACGCCAGTGAGTAAAGCAAAACTCAGTTTATTGAGATTACAGAACTAAAAATGCCCGTAGGAGACAAAGAACAGGGCAAACACTTGACTTCAGTGTGATAGGTAACAAAAAACAACTCAGATTGAGCTTAAACAACTCAAAGGGAAAAACCGGGTTAAACAGAAGTATAATCCGGATTAAATCAAAAGTGCTTACTTCAGCCTGGCAAACAATGCAAACAAAAGAGGATCAACAGGAGTCAGAATGTAAACAACAGACTGGTAGCAGATTCCTCTCTGCTACTCAGAAACAGCAGGAGACTAAACCAGGCTTGTTTATTCCTCCTTGCAGCGAAGGAAAACGTGGTCGTAGTCAGGATTCAATTTAAGGTTCAACAGCCAACGATATCCAGGTCCAGGCTCAGCAGTCAGGGAAACGGCAGTCAGCAGGGTCCCAATCCGGTCCAGAGGTCAACAGCCAAACGTAGTCGTCTAGGAATCCAAAGGTCTCACCGATAAGCAGCAGAAGGGATAATCCAGAATCGAAGTCAGTCAGTCCAGCGTCAATCCAGTGTGAGTAGGTATTGCCCGTCAAAAAGACGACGGAGGTCCAAGCTATTGAGATTAAACACAAGTTGCACAGAGAAAAACCCCACACAGTTCCTCCCGCCGTCGATGCCCAGTGTCCTTGGTAAACTTACGTATCCAGCAACGAATCACACCCGTCTTCAGGAAGTTCCCCAACAAAAGCCCAAGCGTCCGTCCAGATTACCTTGCCCAACGCAATTAGACATTGATCCCAAACCCCAATTTATCCCAGTTCAAGCTCATCATCACTGTCAGCTGCCATCCCAATTCCAGGCACCCCAAACTCATCATCCTCATCAGAGCTAAAGCACCTTTGACTACGCCCCACAGCATCCCCAGCTGTGGATCCCGCTCCATCCCTCCAGCCAGTCCATGGGTCTGATCCTGCAACCCGCCACTCACCTCCCATGCTTTCATTGCCTGTTTCCCCAACACCCAAATCCTCCCTCACACGAGTCCATTCCATGTCATCCTCCTCCGAGCTGGCCATCTCTTCCTCCAAACCCTCAGAAAAACCCTCAAATGAGTCCTCATCTGTCGGGTCTGTAAACAAATCCCGGAGCCGTTTTCGTTCACGCTCCTCGAAAGAGTTTGACTCTCGAGGAGTCTTATGCCCCCTTCTTCTATTATCGGAGCCCGAAGGCTCAACCATAACAAGTTGCTCCTGATACGGGGGGGGGGGGGGGGGGGGGCTCAATCCTGCCTCCAGAAGCACTAAGAACCATGAGGTATCTATTCTCTTTTGCAGTCTTACTGTTGGGAATAGGGTGGCCCACAGAAGGCATGGAGGGCCCGCCCCAGTTTTAAATGCCTTTCAAATGTTTTGTTTTAAATAGGATAGTTGTATGTATATGTATGTATGTATGTATGTATGTGTGTGTCCATGTGTGTGTATACACACATGCACCCATTAAATTAATATTTTAATTATAATCTCATTATAAAGTTGAAAAGCCTGGAAGTCAGTGATCTGGTTTTTAATTAAAGGCAAGGTGAAAAAATAGCTGGTGCTGATTTCTATGAAAAGAAATGGTTTTGCAGCAACAAACAGGAGGTTAAAACAATGGGTTCACCATCATTTTAAAGTCCACCGCCATTTATGACACTTGTCTCTTGTTTTTGGACTGAATCCCTGGCTATGACTGGAGTTATAGACCAAACGTATTTGGAGAGCCACAGCTGCGACACCTAATCTAGCCCAGCACTCTGCTTACAATAGTAGCCAGCCCAATGCTTTTTGAAATCTATAAACAACACACAAGGGAACAGCATTCCCTCCATTTTTATGCTCAGAAAAAGGAGACAAGGGTCATTTCTATACTCTGGTTTTTGACAACTAGTCCACTCAACTTTTTAAAAAGCTTGTAGGCGAAGGCTGTTATTTATTTTTTTAAAAATCATTGATTTTTAAATTTGTTATACTCAAAAACTGTTTATGATGCCAACAATTGATGTTTACTATTGAAAACGGTATTTGTATGATACCCTTTTAAACATTATATAGTGTTCTTGTTTTAACAGCCACCCTGAGTTCATTTTAGAATTACGGAGATGGTGAAGTGAGGGGAAAGAACACAAATGTTTAAATAAATGCATTATGTGTGATTTTTATGAGCCCTGTTTATATACACATGATACAAAGGGAGAAAGAATGTTGTTTATGGTCATTGCTCAGGCTTTGCTGTTAAGTTCCCATTCTTTTAAAAGTGGGTAGATGTTTTCTATCTGCTGAAAGGAACAATAGCTGTGTTGGTCAAAAGAGAAATTCCAAAATCAATTTATTTGGATAACATCCAGAACCATATTTAGGCAATATCATTATTAGTCCAACTAAAGGTCAGGAAAAAATGTACAAGTTTTGTAGTGCTCCATAACTACAATGGTTAGAATTAGGTTTTTTTGCCGGGGGGGGGGGGGGGGGAGGATGAAAGGGCACAGGAAGAAAGAAATGGCTAATTGAGTTTTTATCTAGTTACAGTATATTAAGACATTCACATTAGGCTTTATTACCAGGTGAAATGATCCCACAAATGATCTTGATCACAGAGTACAGTCATATATGCATACCATATGTAACTTTATCTATATGTTATTTATTTATTTCCAACCTTTCTTCAAAGCTGAAATTCCAAAGAGCTCAGAAATAGAAATACGAGTAAAATATAAACACTAAAACTAGAAATATAAGTTATGATAGTAAAACACAATTAAACAAATCATATCAAAACAAAAATTTAATGACCGCAAAACAAAAAGAAAGTCCCATTTTAAAAACATATTGATCAGAAAATACAACCAGTAAATACAACCACCCAGTAAAAGCCCCATACTCAGTAACCAATGATTTGTTGAAAGCTTGTCCAAAATTTCAAAAAAAACTTTACCTGCCAGAACAGAGACTAGTAGGAACACAATTCTTTACTGATTTTCTTCTTGAAAGGCAAGATAAGTTAATTTAGGAATTTGGATTTCCAATCCAAGATAGTCTTTGAAAATCATGCAGTTTTTGAAAGCCATTCACAATTTAAATGAATGAATGCAGCTTGGCACCACTCTAAGTGCTATGGCTCAATGCTATGGAATTGTAGGATTTGTAGTTTGGTGAAGCACCCACGCTTTTGGTAGAGAAGGCTAAAGACCTTGCAAAACTATATTTCCCATGATTCCATAGCATTGAGCCATGGCAGTTAAAGTGGTATCAAATTGCACTCAATCTACAGTGTAGGTGTACCCTTATTTTGCAGAATATTCACATCTGATTTGCTGAGAAAACAAAATTTTCTCTGTAAAAAAAACAAAACCATTTACTGCCAGAATAGTTTTCTTTGTCTGCCGCTCCAGACAATCATGTGTATATTGGGAAAATAGGACCCAATCTGTGAAGGTTCTTAGTCCGGGATACTTCTCATATGACTATCTCAACACTTCAAAACCATATTTTTCATCATTTTCAAAAATCTTTTTCCTTTCCCACAGCCTGGTCTCTATGTAGTCTGTGGACTGACTCACTCCCTGCAGCTATCTCTGACCTGTCTTGTTTTTCGGTTGTGGTCCACTTACTGGCCAAATATAGAGGACCAACTTCTCACCGACATTTCTGTCATACCCTTTCCATTCATCGAACTCAGTTAGGTTTTCACCTTTGTTCGTTTCAGGCGCTTGTGTGTTTGGCCTCTGCTCCTCCCCAGGGTTATGCAAGTCAGTTTGAGCAGCTGTGCTCCGTGTGGCTGTTGCACCTGCATGCAAATCCCACAGTCTCAGCAAAGGAACTCCAAAAGGGAGCCCACTTGCCAGGAATAAATGCAGCTTGACATCAGCCATCAGGAAGAGGAAGGAAATGAGGGGTAGAAAGGAAAGCGATAAGAAACAAAAGGACTTTACAGAACAGAGTAGCTCGCTTTTCACTTGTAAATCTCATTTATGCTGTTTTAAATGCTCCATATTTAAAATCAATATCTGACCCAATCCAAGAAGAAACATGTTTTTCTTCTGATTTGCCTTTGAAGTTGCAGGGCAACACATGACTAAAAATAAGCAACAATCTAGATAATTAATTTGGCACATGCTGAGCTTTTGATAACAATCAATGCTGTATTAATAGGGAATGTATGATCTCTGTTACACGGGACCAATGAAATAACTATCATCTTCTTAATTACAAACTATATTTGAAGTCGGTACATTTGGATTCTCTTTCTACGTGTTTTAAATGTGTGTGTATGTATGTGTAGACAAATATTGACGAATCACATTCAGTTTAATTTTATGCTGAAACTGCTTAAATGTAATGAAACGTATAAATGAAACAAATGTCATTTGATTTAAGGAAATGAGAGCGTTAGTAACTCACAAGATCTAAAGTAAATACTTAAATAGGTAATGTTACAGAATTTTCATGCTGCCTCCTCACATTTCTCTGTGTATGTTTTATCTGTGGGATCAAGTGCTTTTGAGAGGAGGCCTGGTAAGTGTTGCCTCAGCCATCGCTCCTAGCTGCATACATCTGTGGTCAATTTTCCACACTTTCTTCCATAAAAGGTAAACGAGTCACTGTACTTTGCAACAGGATAATCTAAACAACATGAACAATGTTACTGTTAAGGACCATCTGGCTCATCCAGAACAGTTCTGATTTTTTTTAACTCCTTGAGGTACAATAAGAAAAATGAGCCAGCCAGCATTCAGCTACCTGAAATTTACTTTAAAACTTTGAATTTCACAGCACACCAGAGACTTTCTGTATCCTTCTTATGCTACTGCTAGTATCTTGAGCTCACTATAAGCAGAAGGACTGGAAAATATTATCAGAGCATTTGCTGAAAATGGCCTCTGGGCTCTTTCATAGGAAATTCCTATTGTTGTGATTTCCTACAGTTAAAACCATTATGTTGTAGTTTTGATTCCTTCCATTTCTGGTCCAAGAAGAAGTACAATGTATAATTGTTTGCATTATTACAAGTCTTGCATGTATACACACTAGGGAAAGTTCACTGATTTCCCCACTGGATAACTCTTTGGGTCACTTGCTTGCCTATTCACCTGTCCCAAGCTTCAAGCCGCTCTGTGGCATTCCTCCAAATCTGGGAACAACAACAACAACAATAATTTTATTTCTTACCTGTGTCTCCTCATGGCTCGAGATGGGTTACAAAACAACTAAAATATATAAACACTACAAATACACACACCAAAACATACCACCATAAAAGTTACATACTGTGAAGAAGTGTATAATTATATTTTGTTTATAGATGACATGTTTATTTGATTTTGTTTAAACAGTCAGGTTTGGCTAAGTTTAAAATGGTGAGTATTAGAGTGGATGATGTATGGGGGAAGGTAGCCATCTTAAGGCGGGTTACCATAGCAACAGGGGCGGAGCCAACCTCCGCTTGGAAAGGAAAAGGGGGAAGGTTTTAAAACCCAGCTGGCAGTCTGTGATTTCCAGTCACAGTGAAGGAACTGATTCTTGTGTAGAGGATCAGCGTGGCTCAAATAGAAGAATTTGAGTTAGATCTAAAATAAAGAGAATTATTTTAGACAGACTGTGATTTTAAATCACAGGGAACAGTCTGGTTTCAGGTGAAGGGAACCAGGAAGAACAGACCTCTATTAGGCCAGGCTAAGCAAGTTAGGGGACTTGTTTAGGGTCATTTATAGAGTCTGTGGATTAGGGAAGTTAATCCCAGTGGATCCAGGAGGATCAAGTTTTAGTGTAATTTGGAAGAAGAAATATTTTGAAAGTTTGACCACCTCATATCTGTTTGTAACCATTAAGCTAAGTGCCTTTAACAAGTTATAAGAAACCATCAAGCTCTGTACACGCAATAAACTTGTTTTGATTTTATTCCAACTAAGCCTCTGTCATACTCTTATATTAAGTTAAGCAACATCAACATCTGAAGTAAAATAAATAGAGAAAGCTAAAAAAGAACCAGTGCCATCTGCCTGACGTCTCCTCCATTGGTGGCAGCGAAAAAGATAATCAAATAAATAATTAATTAACATCATCCTCCATAAGACATCTTATTAATTGGTGGTATCTGTGTGTTTGGTAAGATCAAAAGGATTCCATTCCTGTCAGACACCTCGTTACACATACCAAACCGTGTCTTTATTTATTTATTTATTTATTTATTTAATATACCGCTCTTCTTCCCCAGGAGGACCCAGAGCAGTCTTACACAATGGCAAAATTAAATGCCACATATAATATAAAATGTTTGAAATACATATTAAAACAGACAAAACAGAGATTCAACAAAGGACATCCATTAAAATTCATGTTTATGTTTAAAGACTGCCTGGGTAGGCCTGCTGGAAGAGACAGGTCTTCACTTGTGTCTTAAATTCTGATAGCTGATTTAGCTGTCGGGAGTTCTACTGGCAGGTCATTCCACAGTCTTGGGGCAGCCAATGAAAAGGCCCTCTGGGTGGCAGTTGCCAGTTGGGTTCTGGTTGGTTGGAGCACTTGCCCCCCAGAAGACCGAAATGTGTGGGGTGGATTATATGGGAGATGGCGATCCTTTAGGTAACCTGGACCCAAATTATGTAGGGCTTTAAAGTGCAGGAAAGTCTATTGTACAAGCACAAGATACCAAATGATATTTTGGATTCAAGAATATAGTGATAGCTTTCCAAAAAAGGACCCTCAGGTGAGACACAGGTTAGAGTTATCTTGATTCAAAAGCAGAAGGCTTCTCAGATTGTTGATGGAATGAGAACCAAAAGAATGAATCTGAATGTAAAGACTGCAAAGATCTTGCTTCATAGCTTAACTTTCAGTGGATGATTAGTTTAAAGTAACTATCAAAATCTGGTATTAAAGGTTAACAGAATTACTGTGTTGTATAGGGCCCTTCCAGACAAGCCATATATCCCAGGATCTGATCCCAGGTTTTCTGTTTATCCCGAATTATCTGGCAGTACAGACTCATATAATCCAGTTTAAAGCAGAAAACCTGGGATCAGATCATGGGATATAGGGTCTGTCTGGAAAGGCCCATAGTTAGCATTTTAGTGTCAGGGCAATTTGAAGGCCAGCTGTTGCAGAACATTGCAAAGGAAGCAAGGTAACTAACTATAATGGGCTGATTCAGATGGAAGAGTAAACTGAGAATGAGCCCAGGAAGAGGCTCAGTGCTACATGGACTCTGTCCTCATGCAAGCAATGTTTCTTTCCCTTCTGTGCTTGAAGCAAACCAGACCGTGTTATTTTGTCCAAAAACATTAGGCTTTATCTACTACCAGCAAGTGAAGCTGGTGGCTTCTATATCATATGCTTTGGGTTTAATCTACATTTTAATGTATTTGAGTGTAAGGATTTTCGATAATCTTATTTAAATTCAGACTAAAATGCAGATCAAATTCACCGCCCACTAACATGGAAGGCCCTGATGCCATTACCCACAACTGTCTTTGGACAGTTTGGATAAAGAACAAGTTAGACCTGATTGTATAAGAAAATGGAAATTGTCATGTATTCAGGAAGGAAGTACTCACAGGATCCTTTGACATAGTACCAAAGTGCAACTGAGCATTATATATGAGATAGCTCATATATTCTTATCAAAAAGTATGGCTGCAGCTCCTATCTGAAAAAGCAAAGTTGAAATCTGAAGTACTGTGTGTTTTCTGTAAAGGTTATTGTTGTGTGCCTTCAAGTTGTTTCCAATGTATAATGAGCCTAAGGCAAACCTATCAGTGGGTTCTCCTGACAAGATTTGTTCAAGGGTTTGTCATTGCTTTTCTCTGAAGCTGAGAATGTGTGGCTTGCCCAACATTAGCCTTAAGTATATTCTTGTAAAGAATATACTTAAGACTAATGTTGCAAAAGAAGGGTTAAAATTGTCTTGACAGATGCAGCTGTACAAACTCTGGCTGCCTAGTTTAACAAAACAGCAGAGGCATTTGGCTCCAAAGATGCCTCCCCACCCTATGCCCCGTCTTAATTGTTTTGTTAGAGAAAATTATGAAGTACACTTTCACAATTTTATAACTTCTCTTTCATATTTTTCCCCAAAGTGATTTTGCTTTGGAGAAAACAAAAGAAAAGTTGAATTGGAACTTACCCATTCTCTGTGAAAGTAAGCAACACCACAAAGGCAGACTTTCATATCCACTGGGTTTCTGGCTTTAGTTCTGTATTGCCACATTAAACAGAAAGGCTGCCATATCTGATTTCTAAATGCAGTGTACATGCTACTAAGCTCTTATTCAGCTCCACCACATTTTTTTCACCAACTTCCTGATTATTATGGTTCTAGCTCCTCTTCTTTGCCCTCATATTAAAAGGTTTCCATAACTGGATTTTATTTACTAAATTAATTCTAATAGATACAATGGGAAATGTGTAAAATTCTTCTGTTTCTTTCCCTGCAGCTGACCAGCATCTCTATAAGCATCATTCCCTCTTAAGCATATGTTTGGCAGTCATAAAAAGGAAATAGATATGATTAGCAGCAAACAAAAGAGGACAATTACATAAAATAGTATATGGAGTAATTTATATTATAAATAGAAAGCCAATGTAGTGTAGTGGTTTGAATGTTGGACTACGACTCTGGGAGATCAGAGTTCAAATTCCCTCTCGGCTATGGAAACCTATTCTCTTCAGCTTCCAAAGAAAGAAATAGTAAAGCCACTCTGAATAAATCTAGCCAAGAAAACCCCACAATAGTTTCACTTTAGAGTTGCCATAACTGTAGAGTTAGAACAACCTGATGATGTATAATTACTACTACATATAAATAATATTGTACAACAAACCACAATACTCACCATAGATTAGATCCAGACTTCTGAGTTCTGTTGAAATCAGCATGAATTCTAATGTGTTCTAAAATCATGTGTAAATTTCATGCTGATTTCCATAAGAAGTTATTCTGGACCGAACCATGGAGTAACACTCTTCACACAGACCAAACTCAGAATGTACATACACTGTCATGCAGTGTAATGACATTTAATACCCCGTCAAATTGCCGAATTTCCCCATGATAGAACACTTTGTCGATGCAGCCAGCACAGATCCTGCCAGATCCCATCACATGATGCACAGCTACTTCCAGCGGGGTTCCATGCTGGTTGTGTCGGGAAAGTGTACTACGATGGGGAACTCTGAACATGGGAGACTACTCGTGTTCAGATTGAAAATGCTGGGGACAGTGTGGGAGCAAGCCAAAAAGATATACTTTCTGGCATGTGATGGACAAGCAGGTGATGTGGGCAATGCAGGGCACTGGGCAGCAGATTTGCTCTGTTGCCCTATAAATTCCCCACATCAAGGACCTCCATGTGATGAAGCTCCTAGTCTGACTCTATTGCTGAAAGAGCAATGACCTAAAGAATACTGCCTATAAGTATTTATAGCCATGCCCTTCTACAACGGAACTTCAACTTTTGTCACAACACTTGTATGCTGTTTCTGAAGGAGTTTTCCCAAGGAACCATGAGAACACAGCATGGAGGCCTTCATTCATCACCTAATAATAATAATTTTATTTCTTACGCACCCTGGTATTTTTATATAATTATCGGAGTAGTATGTTCAATGAGCATGCTGCCATTGTCATGAATGAATTGGTTCCTGTGAGTATAGGTGCCCAGTTACAAGCTTTGGGTACATCTGGTAACAATGAAAGTGTATGTTATTTGTTGTATTATCTCAGAAAAAACACAAATAACACCAAACGGCTACCTTGAAAGAATAGTGTCAGTCTCTCTTTTCCAAAATACTAATCTGGTGTCCCAAATATTTACTCTATAAGTGATTCTCTGTGATCCTATAGTTTCTCATACTTTGCTTCAAAAAGGGTGTGCTTTTGTACTTTACACTGCATCGGGAGTGGACAACTTCTCCAGGTATAGGGATCAAAGTCTCCTTGAACCCACCAGGAGTAATAAAAACAATATCTACCCTGTTTTTATTTATTCATTCCATGTATGTCCAGCCCTTCCTCCAGTGGTCTCAAGGCAGATCTCATCTTCACCAGAACTGAGAGGTGTGCTAAACTAGTTTGTGTATGCTGGAATCCGCCCTGAGTCCCCTCAGGGAGATAGGGTGGAATACAAATAAAGCATTATTGTTGTTGTTGTTGTTGTCATTTTATAAATTTCCATGGGGCTGGAATCCATTGCCCCCAAATCCCACTTTAAACTCTCTAATCATTACATAAGATGGATTCTACAAAAAAGTTCTATCTTCAGTGACAACAGTGTTTGTAGAAGCCTCAATGGAGTGTTATTGTGCTAAACTGGTGAAACCACCTCTAAGTATTTCTTGTCTAAGAAAACCCCATGAAATTCATGGCACCTCCATAGGTTTACAGGCAACTTGAAGACATGTACATACACACACTTGCCTCTAAAAGAATATAGCATATCATGCAGTTAGAAATTAGTTTTTGCTGCTGTGGCAAATTGGCAGGAGGAACCCAAAGATGTGTGTGGAAAATGAGATGGTGGGCTGCATGAAATCGGTATACAATTTGTTACCCAACCCTGCATTAATAATCATTCAGACTAAGTCAGGTCGAAACTTTTGTTAATAATCAGTTCTGCCATCAAACTGCGTATAAATCCCGTTCTTTTCTGAAGTGTTTTAAATGCAAGGGAGAAGAGAATGAATCTTCACCTAAAATGGAAATTATACATTTCAATCCTTTTCTTTTTGATAAATTATACGAATACACTGAATTATTCTTCTCCATTTTTCAAAGCATATCCAGATTTGCATTTTCACACACCTATTACCTGGTAAAATAAAAAGGAAGAAATCCCTAATTAGAAAGTGTGTGGTGAAGATAATAGCAGTTGCAGCTCACTGGCTGCCTCAAGATTCTGGCATTCATTATTTAAGCTGAATACATATTATAAAACCTCGAAGTGTTCTACTGACTCATCCTCTTTAATTTTCAGTTTCCGGAAAAAGGATCCATTAGGTTTTTGGCACAATGCAAGTTACACAATACTACACCAAAAGGGCAATAATTCAACTTGATTTTGATGTTTTTTCTGTGACCCAACATTAACCAGAAGTGTATTCATGGACAGAGAAATTTGCAGTGCAATCCTATACAAATCTATAGTACTTGCTTTGAATACAATGCTGCTTACTCTAAACGTAAGATTACAGGCTAAACTATATGTTCTTGGCTACTTCTACACAACCCCTATCACAAATGCCCATTACACCCTAGTTACGGACACACACTGGTCTCTTTCAGGCATTTATATTCCATGCAGCTAACATATTCACATGGACGGGAACCACAATCCCATTGGCCACTGTTTCCATTAGGAGCTCATGTCTGCAGAGGGGATCCCATTTTATCTATATAGGTTTTATTGACAAATCAGAATCCTAATCCTAATTTTGTCCTCAGTGGGAGTTACGGGCCCTAAAAAGGAGTGGACAAAATGCAGACCTGGACCATTCTGAGTCTGCAGGCTTGTAAAGTGGCTCTCGATTCCTCCAGATTCCAGATACTTTTTCTGGCCCAAAATAAACGTTTGTGCATGACATCTCCCTAAAGTGCTTAAGTTATTTATGGTATCTGCCATTACAAAACTGACAGATGACAATTAGTTGACTTCCAAAAAGTCCATAATGCAAATAGCTATATGGAGTGTCTAGGTTTAGTGATATTATGCTCCTTGAGAAGCAATGATTGGGATGCATCAAAAGGGGAGTGTAACTGATGTCATGTCCTACTTGTGAGCTTCTCAAAAACAACTCACTGGAATACTGGTACAGACAGGGTTTTGATCTGATCTGATGGATCTAATCTTTTTTATTATATTCCCCTCCCTTCTTTTTCAAAGGAAATGGTGATTGCTGTAGGCACTGACCTGTATAATCCTTCCCTAAAGGCGCCAGACTCCATTTGATCTTGGAAGCTAAACAGGGTTAGCCCTGGGTAGCACTTGGATGGGAGACTGGCAACAGTCTACAACAGCATTGTAGATTGTATCTCAGAAGGAACTGGCAAAAAACATCTCTGAGTATTCCTTGCTTAAGAAAATCTTATGAAATTCATGAAGTAGCCTCAGGTTACATGAAGGCACATACAGGCCTGTGGCAAGACAACATGAAAATATCCAAACTACACAGAGAAGTCAAAAGGCAATCTGCAATTTACTTTCATCAAAACAACCTAACACCAAATGCACTGTTTCTTTCTTATGAATTCTATTCTTAGGAACGCTACATGCAGTTCCTTACTGAAATTCTATACTACTTATTAATTATCAATATACAAGGTACAGTAGAGTCTCACTTATCCAAGCCTCGCTTATCCAAGCTTCTGGATTATCCAAGCCATTTTTGTAGTCAATATTTTCAATATATCATGATATTTTGGTGCTAAATTCATAAATACAGCAATTACAATATAACATTACTGTGTATTGAACTACTTTTTCTGTCAAATTTGTTGTATAACATGATGTTTTGGTGCTTAATTTGTAAAATCATAACCTAATTTGATGTTTAATAGGCTTTTCCTTAATTCCTCCTTATTATCCAAGATATTCGCTTATTCAAGCTTCTGCCGGCCCATTTAACTTGGATAAGTGAGACTGTACTGTAATAAGAAAGTTACATTTCTGCTTAAGAGGAAAGAAAAATTCTAATTTAAATGTATTTAACATATAAATACAATGTCTATCATTTTTGTACACTAGTATGTATACTTGTATACTTGTGAACATATTATACTCAGTCGCATCTACAGATCAATTTTCTTGCTTTAAATTTCAATCAATTAACTTGGGGATTTATTATTTTTATTATTTTAAAAAACTGAAGTTTAACTTACATTCTAGTAAACAAGGATTTTGGCCAGTGGATCTCAACCTGTGGGTCCCCAGGTGTTTTAGCCTTCAACTCCCAGAAATCCTAACAGCTGGTAAACTGGCTGGGATTTCTGGGAGTTGTAGGCCAAAACACCTGGGGACCCACAGGTTGAGAACTACAGATTTAGGCCTATTTGACAACCCACTGTGTGTTCACTCTCACATAATATGTACCTACACTTTTTTAAAAAAAAAACCCCATTAATTTGCAGTATTAGTTCCTTTAGCAAAACCAGAAATTCCTATCTCTCTTTCTCTCCACCAGGGCTTCACACAACGCTTAATGCATTCAGATGAAAGCCGACTAATTAAGATTAAGTTATTATTAAAAACCACCTCCAACTAAGAGATTTTGTATGTTACATTTCCAGCTATATTATTTAACTAAATGCCAGCACATTTTTATCACTTGTATTTTCTTTATTAGTTCAGGAAAACAGAAAAATATTATGAAGACATATTCTCACATTTTCATTTCTCTGTCACAACATGCTAATAAATACCGACAAGTCAGTTCTAAAAATGCCAGATTCTTTGCAAATTTGCCAGTGTTCCATATGATGATTATAACTAGTGTACCTCTGTAGTGGAAGAAGACATATACCCAACCAAAGATATATAAGATGCAATGACACAATAATTATCCTCTCCATAAGAAATGTAACACAAAGTCACCTACATATGTAATTTATCAAATCTAAACCCATTTTAAAAATATACCACCAAATAACTGTCTAGGATTTTATACTTATTAATCAAGAGTAAAACAGCAAAACATGATAATAGAATGATGATAACAGATATGACAAGTGTAGTTTTTCTCCATGTCATTCAAGAAGACTGGCACATTACACTTCATTTCCAGACCCATTTCAGCTGTACTCTACATTGTATGTAATATTGACAGTTGTTGCAAACACAGCAACACTGAACTGAAACAGTGTGCTGATCAAGCATCAAAACCTATTGATGGCATGATCTTAAGGATGTGTCAGCAAGCACTACTTTTTTATTTGAAGGTAAATTCTGCTGACAGAAGGACCACACTTGATATGCTATGCTATAGTTTAGGCATTACATTTTAGGCCCCTTCCACACAGCTGAATAAAATCCCACTTTTTCTGCTTTGAACTGGAATATATGGCAGTGTGAACTCAGATAACCCAGTTGAAAGTAGATATTGTAAGATTTTCTGCCTTGATATTCTGGATTATATGGCTGTGTGGAAGGGCCCTTAGATTCTCATCCCCTTCTCAGGGCCCTTCCACACAGCCCTATATCCCAGAATATCAAGGCAGAAAGTCCTAGTTCAAAGCCGATATTGTGGGGTTTTCTGCCGTGATATTCTGGGATACAGGGCTGTGTGGAAGGGCCCTAAGGGGACCTTTGGTACCTGCATAATCTGTGACACAGGCCAAATGTTAAGGTCTCAAAATTAGTCCATTCAATACCATCTTTTCTCTGCTTTTTAGGACAACTACAGAAGCATACATTTTAACCTGGAAATTGCAATACAGGCATGTTACAAACAAGATTGGTTCTGTAGCTTTGGTCTTAAATTGAATTTGCATGTGAGGGCCCTTCCACACAGCCATATAACCCAAAATATCAAAGGAGATAATCCACAATATCAGCTTTGAACTGGGTTATCTGAGTTCACACTGCCATATAATCCAGTTCAATGTGGGTTTTATACAGATGTGTGGAAGAGGCCTGAGTCAAAACAAATACATTTTTAAAGTATAACTCCTATCTGTCTGTCTGTGTGTGTGTCTATAATACTTTACTGTGATAACTGGATTTTAAAATATGTGGCTTGTTGTGGAAACAAGGATTGGTGACAAAGCTTCAACGGAGACCCCTTTCCCCATGATAACTCTTTCAGGAATAAATAAAAAGTTTAAGTATGGCTGCCTCTCTGTCTGTTTATTTCACAAAAGCTGTTGATGGGTGAAGTGGCCCACTGTGATGTCACTGGATTGGCTGTTGCTGGGTGGCCCTCTGGGATGTCATTGGGAAAGAAAGATGACATGTATATGAGGGGAAGAGAGGAAGAAAGGAAAGAGCCAAGGAGAGAGCCATGATGCCATGGCGGCATTATGAAGTAGGCTGGAGAAGGGAGAAAGGAGAAGGAAGGAAAGGAAAGGTATGAGGGCAGGGAATGAACTTCTATTGAACAGGTTTTTTTAGTCTACAGTACATAGTTCAACTATGTAAGAGAAGTGTAATATACATACTGAGAACAAGATTCTATGCATTTCTTCCCACTGATTTCAAAAGGATTTAATTTCAGGTAGGAATGTATCCTCAAGACCGATACCTGGCCAAAATACCCACATATTACAGATTTCTTCTAAGTAAATATAAACAAGCTTGCACTGTAAACTATTTAACAAGAAGTTTGTATGGCAGTAATATATTTTTGTATGTGTGTTCAAGTTGTCTGTTAATTTAGGTAACCTCATGAGTTTCACAGGGTGTTCTTAGAAAAGGAATACTCAAAGGTGGTCCTGCAAGTTCCTTCCTCTGAAATAAACCATATACAACCTTATATTCTGTGACAGTCTCTCATCCAAAAACAAATGCCAGACTAATCTGATCTCTTTTTTCGATAAGAGTTACAAGCTGGGTCGATACAGGGAACGCCGTGGATGTAGCGCACCTTCGACAAAGTCCCCCACGACCTTCTGGCAAACAAACTAGTAAAATGTGGGCTAGACAAAACTACAGTTAGGTGGATCTGTAATTGGCTAAGCGAACAAACCCAAAGGGTGCTCACCAATGCATCGTCTTCATCTTGGAAAGAAGTGACAAGTGGAGTGCCGCAGGGTTCCATCCTCGGCCTGGTTTTGTTTAACATCTTTATTAATGACTTAGATGAAGGGCTAGAAGACATGATCATTAAGTTTGCAGACGACACCAAATTGGGAGGGATAGCTAACACTCCAGAAGACAGGAGCAGAATTCAAAACGATCTTAACAGACTAGAGCGATGGGCCGAAACTAACAAAATGAAGTTCAACAGGGACAAATGCAAGATACTTCACTTAGGCAGAAAAAATGGAATGCAAAGATACAGAATGTGGGATGCCTGGCTCAACGGCAGTACATGTGAAAAAGACCTTGGAGTCCTCGTGGACAACAAGTTAAACATGAGCCAACAATGTGATGCGGCAGCTAAAAAAAGCCAACGGGATTTTGGCCTGCATCAATAGGAGTCTAGTGTCTAGATCCAGGGAAGTCATGCTACCCCTCTAGTCCACCTTGGTCAGACCACACCTGAAATACTGTGTCCAGTTCTGGGTACCGCAGTTGAAGGGAGATGTTGACAAGCTGGAATGTGTCCAGAGAAGGGTGACTAAAATGATCAAGGGTCTGGAGAACAAGCCCTATGATGAGTGGCTTTAAGAGCTGGGCATGTTTATTATTTATTTCCAGCATTTATATCCTGCCCTTCTCACCCGAAGGGACTCAGGGAGACTTACAACAATGGTAACAATTCAATGCCTACACAAAATCGATATTGAACAATACATAAAATCAATTAAGACTATTAAATACAATATAAAATTACAATGTATAAATTTTTAAAAATGATCAGATCAGTTCGTCCAAAAACCTCATGCTACAGTTTAGCCTGCAGAAGAGAAGGCTGAGAGGAAACATGATAGCCGTGTATAAATATGTGAGGGGAAGTCATAGGGAGGAGGGAGGAGGCTTGTTTGCTGCTGCCCTGAAGACTAGGATGCGGAACAGTGGCTTTAAACTACAGGAAAGGAGATTCCACCTGAACATTAGGAACATCACTGTGAGAGCTGTTCAGTAGTGGAACTTTCTGCCCTGGAGTGTGGTGGAGGCTCCTTCTTTGGAGGCTTTTAAGCAGAGGCTGGATGGCCATCTGTCGGGGGTGCTTTGAATGCGATTTCTTGCTTCTTGGCAGAGGGTTGGACTGGATGGCCCATGAGGTCTCTTCCAACTCTATTATTCTATGATTCTATGATTCTAAGTACTAACTACAGCTGACCCTGCTTAGCTTTCAAGATCAGATGGAATCTGGTGCCCACAAGGAATAATAATAATAATAATAATAATAATAATAATAATAATAATAATAATAATAATAATAATAATGCACAACTTACAATTAAAAACTGAGCACAGGAATTTCAATGTAAAGCATGCTATCCCAGGACATTGGTTCTTTTGGGGTTGCTAACAAGTCATAGAAAACCTACTGGATGCCATAGAAAACCTATTAAAGACAACAGTCTAAAATGTAAGCAGTAAAATGCAAGAACAAACTCTTACATAGTGAACACTGAACAACAGAGTCAGGTAAACTTACTCCAGTTCCCATTAAGTTCGGGTTTATAGTGTTTCCAAATAACCCCAAATTAAAGCTGTGTGGTTTTTAAAAAAAACCTCTACAATGAGACATGTTTAATATGTTCTAAGAAATCTCTTCCCTTCCAGTACTGAGATCCATCAAAACATTCCTTATGCTCTGGTTACTAGAGCCACCTGGTGCCCTATGAAGCACCTGCAGCTTATGAATCATGAAATAGGAAAAAAAAATCCCAGGGCAGGAAATGTCAGGAAGCAAGTTTGAGCAAGTAGGTTGTTATATTCTGCAAACTTTAATTAATATGAATATTCAACCAGTGTTGAAAACTGGGTGAATCCAGCTATACATATTTAATCTATAGCAATATTACATGCAACAGTTAAACCAACAAAAAGGCAGCTGATTAATTCTCTTTTCTTAAAAATGCAGGCACAGAATGGAATATTGTACACATGCAATAGGATCTAAGGCATGCACAACATGGCACTAACAGTATGAAAATCTCCATCTAATGTAAGCCGGTGTAACCCATGTAGCTATATAAACAAGATCATTATCTTTTGAATCCAGTTTTTCAAATATGTTTTATTTCCAAGTCTCATGGAACTCAATTATACTTTTGCCTAGCAGCTATGACAATAGTTGTAATATTATTTTGACTATGAACAATCTGAATTATTTAGTGTTTTTCCAATTGTAACATTAGAGCATTTTGCCACAAATATTTCACTGCTCCTATTTACTGCATTAAAACAAGGACATTTTGCTTTATGTAAGCTGTCAACTGTTTATAAAAATATATATGCAAAGGTATTATTATTTTTAAAAACTTCCTTAAAATTAATAAGTACTTTACCTTATGACTACAATACCCCCAATTAAATAAGGAAGCCTGGCTAGCTTTTTCCAAAGACAATTTCCTTACATATTACTGACAGATCAAGACCCAGGAGACCAGAGGCACATCTATACTGACCATTTAATGCAGTTCAAAAGCAGCTTGAAAGTGCAGTGATTACATAATGCACACTGCAATGCATTTTAAGCCCTTTAAACTGGAATCAGTAAATCACTGGCAACTCTGAGACAGAACCTTTAATGCTAATCAACACACCATAGTATAAATCACATTGCACAGGGAAAGTGATGCCTCAGAATGCAAATCACTGTGGGGGCACCAAAGAGATCCACTGATGTGCACATTGGGGGAGTGGGGGGTTGAAAATGCACTCCCTGTGTCTGCCAAGTTGTAGATACTATGAATCCTGGAACCATTCAAAACTAACGTGTTCAGTTTGTGTAATAACCATCCAGTCATTACTCTCTTGTGGCAGCCCTAAGGCAAACCTATTAAAGGCTTTTCTGGAGATTTATTTATTTACAATATTTATATTCTGCCCTTCTCACCCCGAAGGGGACTCAGGGTGGATCACATTGCACATATACATGGCAAACATTCAATGCCATTAGACATATGACATATATAGACAGACACAGAGGCAATTTAACATTCCAGCTTCCAGCTCCAAGAGGGTATACTTGATTCCTGCCACAGGGGGAGCTGCCGCTTCACCAGTCACTTGTGACACCGAGTCCTTGATGGAGTACTTCCTCATTCTTGCGCACACTACTGAAAGGTTTTATGGTGTTGTAAATTAGTTAAATTAGCCTCGACAGAATAGCTAGACTATTAATGGTTGGGAGCTTACTCCGACCCTGGCTGGCTTCAAACTCATGACCTCTCAGTCAGTAGTGATTTATTGCAGTTGGCTACTAATCAGCTGCGCCACAGCCCGGTCCTGTGAAAGTGTACAACAAGTATCTCACATGTTGATAATGACAGAAGTAGAGAATAAAATCCTTGGGCACATGTACACTGACCACTTAGGTCAGTTTGAAACTGGCATAGAAAGAAGCAGTTTTGGTGTTCTCCATACTACAAGTTGAGCCTTAGCTGATATTCAAAATACTCCAAAATTCAATTTCTTTTCACATGGCTAAGATAGTAACACCTTTGCTTCCTGATGGCTCCATGTATACATGCTCTGTTCACTGCACAAACTTATTAAAATATGGTATACAAGTATAATAATGGATAAGGCCTTCCTGCGCAACACAATAAAGTGAGCATCAATAAACCATGGAATAGTACATTAGACATTTATTTCAGAATGTAAAGACTGGATGCCAATCCAGATGACTGAGGTTTCTTTTTTGTTTTCTTTTTTTAAAGCATGACTCTAAGCATTTTATGCATTCCAAAACAATTACAGTACGGCTTGATAGCTACTGGAAGTCAGTACAGGGTTTTCAGCATAGGAATTCTGTATGCACACTAAGATGTTATATATCATAATCTAGCCAATTTATTTTGCACTTGCTGCATCTTCTCATCCTAAAGAACAATTCCACTTAAAAACTATGGTAGACCAGCCTTCAGGTTATCATAAGAAATAGAACCCCCTCCAGCAATAATTACAAATGTCAAACTTGACAATCAGCAAATCTTGCTGCTGAGACCAGTTGATGCAATCATGCTTTTGAGCATATGCATACCAGTAATTTCAATGTGAATTAAACACCATGAAACTGGGTACAGAAATGCATCCTAATATGGATAGAATCATAGAATCATAGAATAGCAGAGTTGGAAGAGACCTCACGGGCCATCCAGTCCAACCCCCTGCCAAGAAGCAGGAAATCGCATTCAAAGAACCCCGACAGATGGCCATCCAGCCTCTGCTTAAAAGCCTCCAAAGAAGGAGCCTCCACCACTGTCCGGGGCAGAGAGTTCCACTGCCGAACAGCTCTCACAGTGAGGAAGTTCTTCCTGATGTTCAGGTGGAATCTCCTTTCCTGTAGTTTGAAGCCATTGTTCCGTGTCCTAGTCTCTAGGGCAGCAGAAAACAAGCTTGCTCCCTCCTCCCTATGACTTCCCTTCACGTATTTGTACATGGCTATCATGATTCCTCTCAGCCTTCTCTTCTGCAGGCTAAACATACCCGGTTCTTTAAGCTGCTCCTCATAGGGCTTGTTCTCCAGACCCTTAATCATTTTAGTCGCCCTCCTCTAGACACATTCTAGCTTGTCAATATCTCCCTTCAACTGCGGTGCCCAGAACTGGACACAGTATTTCAGGTGTGGTCTGACCAAGGTGGACTAGAGGGGTAGCATGACTTCCCTGGATCTAGACACTAGACTCCTATTGATGCAGGCCAAAATCCCGTTGGCTTTTTTTAGCTGCCGCATCACATTGTTGGCTCATGTTTAACTTGTTGTCCACGAGGACCCCAAGATCTTTTTCACACGTACTGCTGGCAAGCCAGGCATCGTCCCCCGTTCTGTATCTTTGCATTCCATTTTTTCTGCCGAATTGGAGTATCTTGCATTTGTCCCTGTTGAACTTCATTTTGTTAGTTTCAGACCATCGCTCTAGTCTGTTAAGATTGTTTTGAATTCTGCTCCTGTCTTCTGGAGTGTTAGCTATCCCTCCCAGTTTGGTGTCATCTGCAAACTTGATGATCGTGCTTTCTAACCCTTCATCTAAGTCATTAATAAAGATGTTGAACAGAACCGGGCCCAGGACGGAGCCCTGTGGCACTCCACTCGTGATTTCTTTCCAAGATGAAGACGACGCATTGGTGAGCACCCTTTGGGTTCGTTTGCTTAGCCAATTACAGATCCACCTAACCATAGTTTTGTCTAGCCCACATTTTACTAGTTTGTTTGCCAGAAGGTCATGGGGGACTTTGTCAAAGTCCTTACTGAAATCCAGGTATGCTACATCCACGGCGTTCTCTGTATCGACCCAACTTGTAACTCTATCAAAAAAGAGATCAGATTAGTCTGGCATAACTTGTTTTTGGTAAATCCGTGTTGACTATTAGCAATGACCACATTTGTTTCTAAATGTTTGCAGACCACTTCATGATTTTTTTCCAGAATCTTGCCTGGTATCGACGTGAGGCTGACTGGACGGTAATTGTTTGGGTCGTTCTTTTTTCCCTTCTTGAAGACAGAGAGCACATTTGCCCTCCTCCAATCTTCTGGGACTTCTCCCGTTCTCCAAGAACTCTCAAAGATGATTGCCAGTGGTTCTGAAATAACTTCAGCTAGTTCCTTCAATACTCTTGGATGTAGCTGATCTGGCCCTGGGGACTTGAATTCGTTTAGAGAGGCCAGGTGTTCCTGGACAACTTGTTTCCCTATTTGGGGTTGGATTTCCCCTAACAATGAGAACTAGAAGCCCCAAATTCTGATCTCGGCCAGAAACAACTCATTACAGTTACGGTAGAGTCTCACTTATCCAACATAAATGGGCCGGCAGAACGTTGGATAAATGAGTATATTGGATAATAAGGAGGGATTAAGGAAAAGCCTATTAAACATCAAATTAGGTTATGATTTTACAAATTAAGCACTAAAACATCAAGTTATACAACAAATTTGACAGAAAAAGTAGTTCAATACGTAGTAATGCTATGTAGTAATTACTGTATTTACGAATTTAGCACCAAAATATCACGATGTATTGAAAACATTGACTACAAAAATGTGTTGGATAATCCAGAACAGTGGATAAGTGAGTGTTAGATAAGTGAGACTCTACTGTAGTTAGAATATTTTATTATTTTCATCTCTACCAAACATTCTGTCCCATTTCTTCCTCCAATTGTGATGCATCCAGATATAAGACCAAACAATAAAAGTAAAAATGTAATATAGTGAATTCTCATGTATACAATGGTAATTTACTAACAAAGGGAATTGATTCCCATGGATTTATATGGCAATAATTAAAACTAGAATAATACAGTGTTCCCTCGCTACTTCGCGGTTCGCTTTTCGCAGACTCGCTGTTTTGCGGTTTTTTAATAAACACTAAAATAATAGTATAAATCATAAAATAATATTTTAAATCCCTCTTTCTACTTCCTTCCTAAGGAGAAGCCAAAAGGAGAGAAAAGGAGCTGAAGCAGCTTTGTTTTCGCCTCACAAGACAGCGGCAGACAGAGTCGCTACTTGCCAGTGAGATTGTAAACAACACAAATATAGCGTCCCTACTTCATGGATTTTCACTTTTTGCAGGTGGTCCTGGAACGTCACCCCCGCGATAAGTGAGGGAACACTTGTACACCCAAAGAACTGGAAAAGAATATTGAAAGAGATATGACAAGTCTTGACATTAGATAACAAGAGAATGTATCTGCTTTGCTATAGAGGACATTTGGAACTTTTAAATTTTTAGATGATGTATATAACAATATTTGTGTGGAAAACATGGATATAATAACTATAACAAATATAAATTTTGTTGTTCCAATCGCTTTCCTCTTCTTTGGTGATACAGTAGATATTTATACAACTCTAATTTACTAACCAGAGCTCCACAGCCCCCACCCCTTTCTACTTTTCTCTTTGTGTGTGTGTGAATAATGCTATGTGTTTTTAATTGTATAATAATTTTAAAAAAAACTATTATATATTCAAAAAGTAAAAAAGCAGCAATGGTCAAAATACTCAAAAACAGCAAAATTGCCTCTGCTCCATAGAGTTTCCCAGCCTTCAAGAGTAAATGTTATGGCTATGTTCAATAAATGAGAGCTAGCATGGTGGAGAGGTTTGCCTGTTGGACTAAGACATGAAGATCAGGGTTCACACCCGTTTGGCCCTGAAATCTCATTGGGTGACCTTGGATCAGTTATACTCTCTCAGCAGGACAGGAAGACAATGGCAAACTCTGTCCAAACACACCTTACCAAGAAAACCCCATGATAGGTTTGACTTAGGACCATCATACGTTGGAAACAATTTGAAGGCATGCAATAACAACATTAGATAAATATAAAAGAGGGGCTATATGAAATTTTGATAGAAGCAAGTAAGACCCAGTAGAAGTATCTTATTGGATTCTGGCCAATGATTCTACTAATAAAAACAAGTAACACATACAAGCGAGAATAACCTAGATTGCTCTGAGTGTTTCTAAAATGGACTCTAGAATTACACTATGTAATTTCAACAATAATAAATTTGTATCTACCATACTTAAGCATTCTAAAATCTACTGTTTCTGCACAACATATCTGAAACTCCTTTAGTGGGTTCAACAGCCATCTCTCATTTTTAAATAAACAAAGATAATTAAAGATGACAAAATGATTTCTGTATTGTTTTAAAAGGTCATTGTTGCATGAAACAGTTGCACATTTAATTCACAACCGACCTTGGAAGCCTAGTTCTAAGAACAATGTTATATGTACAAATGTATGAAAACATAATCAGAATTTCTCAATTAACTGTCTTCCACCAAATCTATACTGACACTTTAACAGACATTAAATAAGTTGGCATTAAAAAATGGGCCAAGCTATGTCAAAGTTTACAATGCAATTGTAGACAAGAAATACATATAGGATTGTTTTTTTAAAAAAAATGATTCATTTGAAATGGCAGCTCATGCATCTACAAGCATTTTAATCATGAGGCTATTCTATCTGTATCTGTCAAATTCAATAAATCTGTCCAGAGTTAACCGATACCTGCTTTGCAACTATCACTCAGCAACTAAAGATGTCAAGAAAGACACAGAGGACAGAGAGAAATTTCTAGGGATGTCATTTAGTGCAACCAAAGAAGAATGTGCAATTACTCAACACTTTTACAACATACAAAAGGTTGTTTTGTTTAACCATCTATGGAGAGTGATGTGGTACCAGACCTGAGAGATGGCGATTGAGAAACCAACTACATCCTGAACTCAAATTTCATTCCACAGCAACCAGACCACAGGAGAAATGAGGCAAAACAGGAATCCATCTTCAGTGCACTCTCTGCAAACATCTCATTCAGAGCAAAAAGACTTCATGTATCATATGTATAGGGAATTTGTAATCTGTGCACTATAGTAATGTGAGGTTTGGTTAAGATTATTTTTCAGCTTCCCAATGTGGTTGAGTTGGATTTGTTACAAGACACTATCTACTATCAGATCTAGGGTGTTCTGTTTTTTAGCTGAACAATGCAGGCAAGTGTTCATAAAGCCACATCAGGTCTCATGAGAGGAAGTCTTCTTGTAAGATTTTAGGCAACCCACAAGATTTAAAATCCTACTGGAATGCCCAAACACATGCCAGCCATCACAATAGGAGGACAGAAAAGAAAAGTGGAGCATGCCAGCCACAATCCCAGCAAATGGACCACTGGAAATTAATATGTACTTGTTACATACATAGCAATTGGCTTAAGGCAGTTTGGTGCAAATGTATCTGCTGCTGAATCTCAAATATGGAATTAAGATCATTCCGTATTACCCCTATATGGGACCCAACTTTGGGAGTTCAAATATCTGATGTCCCATACAAAATGGAATTCCAATCAACTGTATGAAATATGGTAGATCGAATTTGACCAAACCAGTTACGTATTTAAACATGTATTTGGTAGTAAAGGACTACTGGGGATCATTGTACCTAGACTGGCTTACAATGTGAACCAAATACAACTTGCATAGTTTATCATTGAAGGTTCTTTCATCAGACAAGATCTGTTACATAAATATCCAGCATGTTATCATCTCATATATGAATCAGACATTATATTTCATAGGAAATCCAACTAATTTAAAGTGCTTTCCAATTAGCATTAGGAGGAATAACTATTTTTAAAAAATTCATGACTGTCTCCAATGACAAAAACAGCAGCGACAAAGCCTAATTTCTGTCAAACACTGTACACAATATATCTTTGATTTATACTGAGCATCACTAAAATACAGTGGGCCCTAAGTATGCACTAAGGTTTTCTTCCAGCCTGTCCCACTCAATCAACATTAACATTCATGAATGCTCAAGGCCTATTATATACAATAGTGTAGAAAACTTTGCTCCTTATATAAAATGGCAAAAACTCAAACAAGTATCAGAGAGCCCGAAATCTCTGCAACGAGAAGATAAAGCAGGACAGGCCTAGACATCAGCATAGTGCTCAGTACATTGCTAAATTAGGACTTGTCTTGCAAATTTTTTTCTCTGAATGTTTTCAAGTCATAATTGGTTGGATCTGTGGCTGCAGGACCCATTGATACGAAGGGCTGATTGTAATCCAAATTTCCTATTGCCTAAAATACTCTGGCTTCAAAATATACTACTTCTCTGGGATTTCCCCCCAAATATTATACCACTGTCTATATCAGAGATTCAATTTATTCAAGTCTTTTTATTATCTTATACATATACAAGATAATAGCAACACCTGGTTCACTTCTAGCAGACTTCAGCAGCAAGACCAACAGCAGAGGGAGAAAGAAAGAATTATGAAAGCTGGAGCCAGATTCCTTTTTCCTTGCACCATCAAGACCAAATAAGCCAAGGAGAAGAGTGGGCAAATTACTTAAATTGAAGTCATATCAATTGGGAAGCTGACTGAGACCATACACTGCACCATAATTGCCTTCCATCAAATTCATAGGCCCAAACTGTCTGTTTTCCATCTGCTCCTACACCAATTTAAGCAATTTTGAACTTTGCTCTCCCTTGGTGAATGTATCACAAATTTATTAGAATGTCAGGGTCCAATTGTTCGGATTCTCTAGGGCAGGTTATTACATGGTGTGGATTTTTGATGTCCGCCAGTCAAGCCCGGAAACATTGAAGGAGCACAATCAATGTGGCTTTACTCACCTTGGAAACCCATAATATAGAATAATGAAATACTCCAGAAGAAGTAAAGGAGCAGGGGAGATTATTCTCTTTCACCATTACCTTGAGCACTTCTCTGCTAATGGTTCTAACACCATAAAAAGGTTTTTAAAACACAGCTTTTCTAACTGTCAGAAATCATCACTGTTAATATCATGGATTTTATAGATTCATGTCCTCTTGTTACAAGGGTTGAACCTGTACAAGTAATGTCACAGATGCATTAGTGAATCTTTTCAGACCTGATACTCTGTTCACACAGCAATTCCATTATCTAACCTCCATTTACCAAGAAAAGAAAAAAAACAAGACAAGGAATAGATTCATTCCGCTTTGACTTCATGGCAAGATACCATCAAGCCATCATTCCACAAAAGGAAATGCAGTATTTTACAAGCTACACAATTTGTTAATAACAGCAGAAGAAATATTTCAGTATGCAAAAATATTTGGTCAGGAACCAGTAAGACTTTAGTGTGATACTCTTTAGAGAATGTATTCCACTGCTTAAAAAAAAATAAAAGAAGAACCCATTCCATTGTAAATGCATAATATAACTCTATTAAAGGGTTGATTCAGAGAGGAACATGGATCAGAAATTAGGTTTAGATTAATTGCACTGCCATTTTTGAAGTCAGGGATAGGGAATGTGTGGCCTTCCATTATTGGATGGAAACCAAAATCACCGTCTTCAATACAACATTCATATTCTGCACCCCTGTTTTCAGTAAATGAATGGTTGGTATCCCATGCCATTTTCAACTGGGTTCTTTGAAAAACATACCAATCAAAGCCACAAATTCTTTTGGCTGACAAACACTCTTGACTGCTATGTATGCAAGTTGAATAAATGCCCTGGCATCCAGAAAAAAAAACTATTTTTATGTTAAGTCTGCCCTCTGCCATAGTGCTATTACCCGACAGTTTAAGAAATGTTTGCCCAGAATCTACAAAATGAGCAAGTGTTATAAGCAAGAGAGAAAACAAGTAGAGCATATTTCCAAAGTGCCCTCATTTTTAACACAAAAATTAAGCTATTTTCAAGGACTTAAAATTGTTATTTGCTGGGGTTAGGGGCACAGGACCACCATAAAAGTGAAAAAACATAAATAAATTACTGTTTTTTAACTTGAGAGAATACTTCTTTGAAAATTTCTAAGTTTTCCAGTAAGATCTCTATAGTCATCTTTCACTGGAAATGGGCCAAGGAATCACATTAGAGGACCTGCTCATTTCTAGAGGGGTGATCTCTGTGAAAATCTCTAGGTCCTTCATCACGACTGGAAGAAGCTGATTATCGAGTCACATTAGAGGTCCTGTAGATTCCTAAAGATAACATTTAAAATCAAATCTGTGAACAATCAAAATCTGCAAAAGTCAAATCTGCAAATAGTCAAAATATAGGGTTTACTATTTATTCATAGCTTCAGGTATCCACAGGGGATCTTGTAATATATATGTATGTATGTATATCTAGGATGTGCACATATTTCATGTAGGACAGGAGCAGGCCTCCTGGGCCTCAGCTTAAGTTGGCATGATACAGCAAAGCGGTTCACTGGCCCTCACTTACCTACTATTAAGAAACCAAGAAGAGAAAATCACCAATTCCTGCTCACCACTTGCCATTCATATGTTTACTGACATCACCAAAACTTCTTCCCCAGCCTGAACTATTAAAAACGCAATCAGTAACTTTTACAGTAACATTCTTTATCACAGAACTTCAAATATGGTGCTACTTTTTTGACAGGAGGTTGTGAAATATTACCAGATATGATAGTCAACGTGGTGTAGTGCAGGGGTCTACACACCTTTTAAGCAGAGGACCGGCTCACAGTTCCTCAGACTGTTGGGGGGGGGGGGGGCTATAGTTTTTTAAAAAATCATGAACAAATACCTACACACACTGCACATATCTTATTTGTAGTGCTAAAAATAACAAAGAAAGAACAATGAAACATTTAAAATGAAGAACGATTTTGTTGTGACTGCGCCTTCGGGGATTATGGTTGATGGGGATGGAATTCGAAGAGGAAGAAAAAACCCTCGTGATGAGGGTTCACTGGAGGAGTTGCGCAGGAAGCGACTTAGAGAGCTATATGGGGGATCTTCTGAGGAAGATTCAGATGGGGAGATGGATGCTGAGGAACAGGTGGTGGCTGGGGAAGCGGGCACTGAATGGGCACAGCCACCGGAGATGTCTGGGGATTTGGGGTCTATGGATACTTCTGAACCTGGGGTTTCTGCAGGAGCTGATCCCAATTGGGATGCTTGGAGAAGGGAGGATGGTTCTTTAAGTGTTCATGGGGCTAAGTGTGGGCAGGATGATTGGGACTCCGATGAATTGCTAGGTTCTCCAGATCCACGAGCTCTAGCTGTGTGGAGTTCAGACTCTGAGTAGATTTGGGACACCTGGTGTTTGGGTGTGAGTGTTTGGTCACCCAGGAGGAAGGGGAATAAAATGGGAATGTTTGGCCACTGCACTTTGCGTGTGGCAAGGTGTTGCTGAGGCGCCATTGGGATCTCTGTGCTTTCGTGAAGACTGGTCTTGGACTGTGATTCGGATCTGCTGATACCATCTTTGTGCCTTTTCGTGGACCTGGTTTGGATGACTGCACCCTCTTCGGACTCTGGATTGGAATTTGACCTGGCTTCTGGCTTCGCCCTCTGACTGACTACTTCTCCCGGCTTCTGACTACTGGTTTGTCTTTCGGAATTTCTGCTGCCTCCTGACCTGACCTTGGATTCTTCTGACGACGGCTATTCATCATCCCTTTGAGGCTCTCGGCTTATCTGCACCGTGGAAGCAGTTTTACTGCTTTCCTAGTTTGTTTATTTTCCAGCAATTAACTCTATTTGTTTTCCAAAGCTGAATTGAAGCGTTATTTAGTTTTTTATTGAATGCCAGCATGGGAAATTAGCGTGGCTCGTTTTTGAGTTATTATTGTCCAATCTACTCTCGAAACACTGATAAGTGAAGTGTTTCAAGGATATTTCCTGTATTTATGTTATTTTTTGGCTTATCTTCGGAATAAACTCTGTTTTGTATGTTAACTGGCGTCTGACTCTTGACAGATTTTAACCAACATAATTGGTTAAAATGGCTTTTGGCCAATGAGATAGTCGAGTTAATTAGGACTGTTGTTGATATGTGCCTTCAAGTCATTTCAGACTTAGAGCAACCCTAAGTCTAAAGTTTAGGGCGGAGGCTGGGTAATTGACCTTGGAGGGCACCATTTGGCCTCCGGGCCTTAGTTTGGGGACCCCATAGTGGTTTGAATGTTGGACTATAACTTTGGACATCAAGGTTCAAATCCCTTTTTGCCTTGAAACCCACTGGGTGACCTTGGGCAGGTCAAATTCTCTGAGATTCAGAGGAAGGCATTGGCAAAACTCTATTGAACAAATCTTACCAAGAAAACCCTATGATAGATTTACCTTACAGTTGTCATAAGAAATGACACTCAATCTGTATTTCAAAACAATTCTGGATCTGTGGGATTAACATTAGAAGCATACTCTGTCTTGATACTTATGAGAATGTACCTGGCTCAAAAATACTCTGAGGAAAAAGGTTGGTAATAGTAGATTTACAGTCTTCAGTATGAAAAGCTTCTCCATTAAAATTATGTTAAAATATTTCTTCAATAATGAAAAGATAAAGGATCCACCTAGTTGTCATGTCATCTTTGGAGTGCCATCTTTATTTGAAGGCTACAAAAAGAAATGGGAGAGGGCCTTTTGGTGGCTGGTCCCAGACTTTGGAACTTCCCTCCAAAGAGAAACCAGGATGGCTTCATCCTTGCTTGCCTTTTGCATCCAGGAACAGACATTTCTTTGCAATCAGGCATTTAGGGAAGGATGAGGGGTATGCTGCTGGGTAGGTTGTTGGTGTGAGTTTGGTGGGGATTATGGATTTTAAATGTAAGTTTAAAGGTATTATTTTTATTTTCACTGTATTTTAACTTCTGTATCCAGCCACAAATGTTTAATTGTGGGAGAGTTTTTTTTGTATCTGTATTATTTTACATTTTTATTGGGTGTGTTTATTTGTTAGCCGCCTTGAGTTCATATGGAATGAAGGTGGGATAGAGATAAAATGAACAATCATGATCATAATCATCATGTGTACAGTACAACCCCCTTGTCAACAGTCTCAATACAGTTTCTCATACCCACACCTCAAATTGTTTGAGGCCCTCTAGGTCCTCCACTGCTATTCTATAGGATGCATTATTATTTCCAGTTTCAGATATCCATGGGGGACTTGGAATGTACCTCTTCATGGATATGGGATCATATGTATATGTGTACACACACACATGTACATTCTATTAAAGAAAGCTGGCAGTCTATAAATTTTATTTCATTTTGTTGAATTTTGTTGGACTGATGGTAGGAAGTGATTCATTTTGCAGCTTGTATATGTATGCTATTCCTCCCAAAATAAAGAAATTAGGACGAGTAAAAGAAGGCATCAACTGTTTTACAGCATGTATCACAAAGCATGCATCATAAAGAAGAATATGCTTTCCATTCCAAGACAGTACAAGACACAGAGGAAGATGAAAATTTTGGAAGTTGTTCAAGGTACCAGGCCCCATTTTGGAAACTAAGCAAATTCAGCCCTGGTTAGTATTTGGATGGAAAAGCACAAGGGAATACTAGGCGCTGTGAGCTATATATCATAGCAAGTCAATAGCAAACCACCTGAGTATTCCTTGTCAAATAAAACCTATGAAATTCTCTGGATGTCTCGAGTCAACCTGAAGACAAACACCTTGCAACACATTTGCTAATCATTTCAAAGCATGCCCTACAGCAGTGGTAGAGCACCTGCAACTCTCGGTATTGGACTTGAGTTCTTGTCACTCCTGGCCAGCACTAATAGAAGTTGAAATAAACGAAGTACAGCAGCAAAACTTGGAATCTTTTAAAAACAACTTTTGGAACCTCCTAGCTGGCTCTGTAGCCGTGTAGCCATGGCTAGAAGACTCTAGTAACTGTAGCTGAATAAACAAAAAAATCCCAAACTCTAGAAGTAAGGCCACGAAAGCCTTTGACAACATGTCAGATCACTGTTTCCCAAAGGAGTTACTTTACTCTCAACTCAAGTATGGAAAATGGAATGTTGGTGGACAGCAAAAGAGATTTAAAAATAGGCTTAAGGCTAACCTTTAAAAAGTGGCATAAACACAGAGAATCGGGAAGCCCTGACCCTCCAGCACTCTTAACTGGAGGTCAACTGTTACCAACAGTGCTGTAAATTTTGAAGAGGCAGGAATGGAGAATGAAAGGGAGAAACAGGTCAAGAGGAAGGCACATCAAGTAAATCCTTTTTGGGACCTACTTCTATCTGGAAATCTATGTCCTCCTTGTGGAAGACTGTGTGAATCCAGAATAGATGTCCACAGTCACTTATGGACCCACCACCAGACTCTACCCTTGGAAAACAATCACACTCGGCTATGAGGGATCACCTATAGTATAGGCAGGGAAAGAGGTCCATGAAGATGACATGAGTTACCACACTGGGTGAGACTAACCCACTGGCATGGAGGGCAATGAGCTGCATACTATTCTAGCTATGGTAACATTCACACTGCAATGCCAGAAATATATCTTAATGGTGTAACGTTAGAAAATGTTGACCATTTCCGCTACCTTGGCAGCCACCTCTCCACAAAAGTCAACATTGACACTGAAATACAACACTGTCTGAGTTATGTGAGCGCTGCATTTTTCCAAATGAAACAGAGAGTGTCTGGGGATTGGGACATCCGTAGGGATACCAAGGTGCTTGTTTATTAAGCTATTGTCCTCCCAGCTCTGTAATATGTCTGCGAAACGTAGACTGTCTACAGACATCACACTCAACTCCTATAACAATTCCACCAGCGTTGGCTCTGAAAAATCCTGCAAATCTCTTGAGAAGATAGAGATAAATGTCAGCATGCTAGAAGAAGCAAAGACTACCAGGACTGAAGTGATGCTCCTACGCCGTCAACTCAGCTGGACTGGCCATGTTGTCCAAATGCCCAATCACCGTCTCCCAAAGCACTTACTATACTCCCAACTCAAGAATGGGAAACGTAATGTTGGTGGACAGGAAAAGAGATTTAAAGATGGACTTAAAGCTAACTGAAAACTGTGGCATAGACACTGAGAACTGGGAAGCCCTGTCCCTTGAGTGCTCTAGCTGGAAGTCAACTGTGACTAGCAGTGCTGTGGAATTCGAAGAGGCACAAATGGATGGTGAAAGGGAGAAATGTGCCAAGAGGAAGGCATGTCAAGCCAACCCTGGCCGGGAATGCTTTCCACCTGAAAACCGATGCCCTCACTGTGGAAGTCCGTGTAGATCCAGAGTAGGTCTCCACAGTCACTTATGGACCCACCACCAAGACTCAACCTTTGGAAGACAATCATACTCGGCTACGAGGCATCGCCTATAGTATAGGCAGGGAAGGTGGTCCATGTAGATGACATGTGTTACCACACTGGGTGAGACTAACCCACTGGCATGGAGGGCAACGAGCTGCATACTATTCCAGCTATGGTGAAATTGTGTTGTTGAAGGCTTTCATGCTGTGAGTTTTCCTGGCTGTGTTGCCATGTTCCAGAGTTATTCTTTCTTGACATTTTGTCTGCATCTATGGCAGGCATCCTCAGAGAATGTGAGGTCTGCTGGAAACTAGGGTTCGTATATCTGCCAAACATCCAGGGTGAGGCAGGTGTAAATGTTGCAATTGGCCATCTTGATTAGCATTGAATAGCCTTGCAGCTTCAAGGTCTGACTGCTTCCTGCCTGAAGGAATCCTTTGTTGGGAGGTGTTAGCGGGCCCTGATTGTTTCATGTCTGGAATTATCTTGTTTTCAGAGTGTTGTTCTTTATTTACTCTCCTGATTTCAGTTTTTAATACTGGCAGGAATCAGCCAGGCCTTGAAGCTGCAAGGCTTTTCAATGCTAATCAAGGTAATTAATTGCAACATTCACCCTTAACTCAACAAGGAACAGGAACATTCACAATCTTCCACAAGGAGGACATAGATTTCCAGGTGGAAGGAGGCCCGAAAAAAGGTCTGCTCACCTTGTATATTAGTGGCATTCCTATGGTTGGATTCAGCTAGTGCAGTAATCCATGATGCCACTTCCTCCCCTACCAGACCATGCTGCCTACCTGTTCTCCTGTCTCATTCCACTGATATACCTGCAGAAACTCACAGATTTTAGTTTAGCTGAAATAGTATTCAACTACTCTGTACACTGTCTTGCATGCTAGCATCCTTAGGATTGGTTCCACTCGATGCAATGACTCATGGTGTCATCTCCACGGACCTGCAGTGCTGATGGTCTTTGCTCTTCCACACTGATGTTTGTCTGCCTGTCTTCCCAAGAGATTTGCAGTATAGTATAACCATCTCCATGGACCTCAACTAATTAGTATTAATCTAATCTGTACTTTGCCTTGCATGCTAGCATCCTCAGGATTGGTTTCACTCAATGTCATAACTCACAGTGTCATCTCCATGGACTTGCTCCCATCGCATACTATGTTGTGCTCCTGTCCCCAATTTCCCATCCCACTGATATCCCTGCAGAAAGTGACACATTTCGGCATAGCTGGAATAATGTGCAACTCCTCTGTACATCACATTGCCTGTTAGTGGCACTTCAGTTGATTTCACTGAGTGCTGTAACTCATTGTGCCTTCTCCATGGGCCTCCCCCCTTAGAAGACCTTGTTGCATATGTGTTCTGCTCTCCCCCATTTTCCATCCCACCCCACTGATATACTTGCAGAGGTGGGGATGGAGAATCTGGGACAGGAGTTGAACAGATATGCACCCCCCTAGTGACACTATTGACCCAAGTGAAGACCTTGTAAGGGCAGTGATTCTCAACCTGGGGGTCCCCTGATGTTTTTGGCCTACAACTCCTAGAACTCCCATCCAGTTTACTAAAAAAAAAAGTACAGTAGAGTCCCACTTATCCAATGTTCTGGATTATCCAACACATTTTTGTGGTCAATGTTTTCAATACATCGTGATATTTTGCTGCTAAATTCATAAATAGAATAATTACTACATAGCATTACTGCGTATTGAACTGCTTTTTCTGTCAAATTTGTTGTATAACATGATGTTTTGGTGCTTAATTTGTAAAATCATAACTGAATTTGATGTTTAATAGGCTTTTCCTTAATTTCTCCTTGCTATCCAACATATTTGCTTATCCAACGTTCTGCCGGCCCGTTTATGTTGGATAAGCGAGACTCTACTGTAAAGGTTTTCCCCTGACGATAAGTCCAGTCGTGACCCACTCTGGGGGTTGGTGCTCATCTCCATTTCTAAGCCGAAGAGCCGGCGTTGTCCGTAGACACCTCCAAGATCATGTGGCCGGCATGACTGCATGAAGCGCCCTTACTAGCTGTTAGGATTTCTGGGACTTGAAGCTTGAAAACCTTTGGGGACCCTAGGCTGAGAACCACTGTTGTGGGGCATTTCAAGCAGCAACGTTGAGCGCCCCCCTCTCTCTCTCCCTTGGCCCCCCAGCCCGGTCCCCAAGAAGGCCAGGGCGAGCAGGACCAAGGCGCCAGCGGGGAACCGGGCCAGCCAAGCCAGAGTGCCCCAAGGTCCGAAGGGGAAGGGGCGGAGCAGGCGCTCTGGGGCTGGGGAGGCGCGGCCACTTCCTGCGCTCCGCAGGCCAAAGCAGAAGAAGCCGCCCTGGCCCCTCCTTTCCTCCTTCCCTCCCTCGCCCGCTCCAGGCTACATTTTTCGCGAGTGACGCGAGTCAAGCGGCGCACCCAGGCGGCCTCCCTTCGCCCACCCGTCTGGAGGGCAGCGCGGGGCGCCGGGGCCCTTCTCCCTCCTCTGCCCGCCCTGGCGCCACAGCCTGCGTGGCAACCCCGAGGCAAGACCTGTCTGCCCCTTCTTCTCCTCCCCCCTCCCCTTTGAAGCCCCTTTCCTCACCTTCCTTGGCCTTCTTCCTCCTGGCCAGCGTGCCCCCGAGTTTCCCCAAGAAGGAGTCGTCTTTCTTCCGGGAGGGGGGCGACTTGGGGGTGGGCGATTTCGGGGACGAGGGCGACTTCTGCGGGGAGGTGGCCATGGCGGGGCCCCGGCTGGGAGGGAAGGAAGGAAGGAGGGCGAGGAGGCGCCCCGAGCGGACAAGAGAAACAGCTCAACCCCGGCTTCCCTCCTTCGCAGCCTCCCGGTCCCTATTCCCGACGGAAGCGGAATTATTCGAAACGTTTGAGGCTGTTCTTGCTCTCTTTCCCTCGCTCCCGCCTTCCTCCCCTCCCTCCCGCCTTCCTTCTTCCTCTCTCCCTCCTTCTCTCTCTCTCTCTCTCTCTCTCTCTCTCTCTCAGTTGCTGCTGTCTCCCTTGCTGGCTGGACGGGACTCCCAGGAGCCACGCTGGAGTTTGAAAAAGCCCCCAAGCAGCTGATTCCCCCCCACACACACCTCCCTTTCTTTCGCCCCCAAATCAGAACCTGCAAGTCCCTACTTGTTGAAAAGCCTTTATCTCAAGTGCTTGGGGACAGACATTTCACACTGTTCCAATTTTGTAATACAATAGAGTCTCGCATATCCAACGTTCTGGTAGTCAATGTTTTCAATACATCATGATATTTTGGTGCTAAATTCGTAAATACAGTAATTACGACATAGCATTACTGTGTATTGAACTACAGTAGAGTCTCACTTATCCAACATAAATGGGCCGGCAGAACGTTGGATAACAAGGAGAGATTAAGGAAAAGCCTATTAAACATCAAATTCAGTTATGATTTTACAAATTAAGCACCAAAACATCATGTTATACAACAAATTTGACATAAAAAGCAGTTCAATACGCAGTAATGTTATGTTACAGTAGAGTCTCACTTATCCAACACTCGCTTATCCAACGTTCTGGATTATTCAACGCATTTTGTAGTCAATGTTTTCAATACATCGTGATATTTTGGTGCTAAATTTGTAAATACAGTAATTGCTACATAGCATTACTACACACTGAACTACTTTTTCTGTCAATTTTGTTGTGAAACATGTTTTGGTGCTTAATTTGTAAAATCATAACCTATTTTGATGTTTAATAGGCTTTTTCTTAATTTCTCTTTATTATCCAACATATTCACTTATCCAACGTTCTCCTGGCCCGTTTATGTTGGATAAGTGAGACTCTACTGTACTTGGGAAACACACAACGGGTTTCAATTTTCAGCCCTAAACAGATTTTTAAAAAGTCTAAAATCAGGATAGTAAATAAAGAGCAACACTCAAAACACAGGGCAATGGGTTGCTGTGAGTTTTCCAGGCTGTATGGCCGTGTTCCAGAAGTATTCTCCCCTGACATTTCGCCCACATCTTTGGCAGGCATCCTCAGAGGTTGTGAGGTCTGTTGGAGGGTCCCTGGATGGGAGAAAGAACTCTTGTCTGCTAGAGGCAAGTGTGAATGTTACCATTAATCACCTTGATTAGCATTGAAAAGCCTTGCAACTTCAAGGCCTGGTTGATTCCTGCCTGGGGAAAATCCTTTGTTGGGAGGTGTTAACTGACCCTGATTATTCCAGGGAAATTCTAGACATGAAATTCTTTCTCCCACCCTGGACCTTCCAGAGATATATAAACTCCATTTGCCTAGTTTCCAAGAGGTCTCACAACCTCTGAGGATGCTTGCTGTAGATGTGGGTGAAACGTCAGGAAAGAATGCTTCTAGAACATGGCCATACAGCCTGGAAAATTCACAACCACCCAGTTATTCCAGCCATGAAAGCCTTCAATAACAAATGGGAATTCCAGGCAGGAAACAATCAGGGCCAGCTAACACCTCCCAACAAAGATTCCCCCAGGCAAGAAGCAGCCAGGCTTTGAAGCTGCAAGGCCATTCAGTGCTCATCAAGGTGGCCAATTGCAACATTCATACTTGCTTCAGACGAGTTCTTTCTCCCACCCTGGACATTCCACAGATATACAAACCCCACTTGCCTAGTTTCCAACAGACTTCACAACCTCTGAGGATGCCTGCCATAGATGTGGGCGAAACATCAGGAAATAATGCATCTAAAACATGACCATATAGCCCAGAAACCTCACAACAACCCAGACTGAGTATCCCTTACCTGAAATGCTTAGGACAAGAACTGTTTTGGATTTTTTTTCCAGATTTTGGAATATTTGCTTATACATAATGAGATCTTTTGGAGATGGGCTTCAAGCCGTTCATACATACACCTTAAAGGCATAGCCTGAGAATCATTTATACACAGTAATTTTAATAATTTTGTGCATGAAATAAAGTTTGTCTACATTGAACCTTCAGAAAGTAAAAGTGGTTGCAATTGGAGCAATCTATATGGACAATTTTGGATGTGGAAGGATTTTGGATTTCTAGGTAAGGTGTGCTCAACCTGTATTTCCTCAGATATACTGCCCACTGCCTTTAATGTTAGGGGTGAAAGCTGCAGTGCATGGTGGATAAAAGACAAAATGCCTCCTACAGAAGCATATGGGAGGCTGCGAGAAAGGTTTGATGGCCCCACCACAATTCAAGATAGGACTGAGTCATGAGGATTTTAGAACAGTTTCCATTTTTGTAGTTTTCTCTGTCTGACCCAATCACACCTTTAGCAATGGGTCCCTTTCTTGGTGAAGTGATTTCTCGATTCCAAAAGCTTGCATGTTGTTTTGTGCTTTGGGGAGAGGTGATCTGATAAAGGCATTGCCCTAATATATAGATTTTGCATTTGTCTCATTTGTAGAATTCAGAGGAAAGTAATCCTGTTTTCAGTTATTATAGGCCCATGGGGGATCTTCTCCTCCTTAAGACTAATTTACAATACAGGGAGACATCCCACCCCTCAAATGGTAGTTAGCACCGCAGGTTCTTATTTGCCATCAAATCAACCTTTACTTAAGAAAAATCTGTGAATGAAGAGATTTCCAAAAGCTTCTGTCAACACCTTGCTAAGATCTTGCAAACAAAAGGCCTTGATGGTCCAGATTTGAAATGGTGTTTTTTTAACCTTAAATCAGTTCTGATGTATGCATCCCATCTGTATACTTATAGAGTATGCATCCAGCCTTTATAAACAATGGTGTGCACACAGATTTACCATTTCCTGATGTTAATCGACATCACACTAGAGTAGGTTTAGTGTGTTCTCCTACTTTACCACTTTATGTCCTGTGGCTGCCTCCTGCGGGATTCTGGGGTTTGTAGTTTATGTAGAGTATTTAACATTCTAAGCCAGAGAGTTCCTGGCCCTCATTAAACTACAACATTATTTTTATTTATTTATTTACTTACTTACTTACAGCATTTATATTCTGCCCTTCTCACCCCGAAGGGGACTCAGGGCGGATCACATTACACATATAGGCAAACATTCAATGCCTTTTAACATAGAACAAAGACAAGACAAACATAGGCTCCGAGCAGGCCTCGAACTCATGACCTGGTCAGAGTGATTCATTGCAGCTGGTTGCAGCTGGCTTGCTCTCCCGCCTGTGCCACAACCCTGCCCTTATTCCCGAAGGGAGACTCAGGGTGGTCTTACAACAGGCAGCGATTTGATGCCCACATACAATTTCAGAATAACTAAGCATTAAAACATAACTTTTTAAAACAACAAATTCATAATCATAGTCCAGGATCAGTCCATTAGTCAGTCACTTTAAGGGTTCTTAATTATTGCACTGCTATGCTTGTTGCTCAAATGCTTGGTCCCATAACCATGTCTTACCTTTTTTTCTGAAAGACAGGATGGAAGGGGCTGATCTGATTTCATACATAATTACATGGTATGTCCAAAGTTTAGTCATCTTGTCTTCTAGTAAGGGACTAGGCCTATTTTGCCCTATATAGAGACGTGGAATTCAACTATTTGTTCATACGCAAAAGACTCTGCAGAGACCGAGGCGCCATAAAAGACTGAGTGATATTTATAAAGAAGACCATCTTTTTTTACAGCTAGGTAACATTGAAAGTTTAGGTTTTGACCTAAGACAATTGCATGGGGCATAGCCTAAGTGTTTTTCATCCTTTATCCTTCATTTATCATGTTTCATTCATTTATCTTCTTAGCTAAAGCTTTTTAGATGGTTCTTTGTGAGAATAGTATTGTCTTCTGCATTTATATTACCTTTCTGGGCCTCACTACCCAGATATACCACTACACCATTTGTTGTATCAGCTTTCAGTTATACTCTGTTGAATCTGACTAGACTCTTGTTCCCTATTAATACCTTTTATCATTACTTTGCACTTCCTCATTTTTGTTTTCACCTGATATCTCTGTGTCCTGATTTGGTAAAGTGTTCCTTTCATCATGCAGTTCATGTGGTCTTGTAGTTGTCCTCCCTCTTTCTCTTTCTTCCACTGAAGAAGGCCATTTCATTGGCATAAGTGATGGATTGCAAATTTAGCTGCAGTTTTATCATGATGAATGAATACGCACCTGCATTTCCGTTGAACATCCCAGAATTGTTGGTCAGGTAACTAAAAATTCTTTATGGCTGAGGTATTTTCAGCAACAAATTACCAAATTTGTTTAATTTTAATACATTTTTAATATCACCAAAGAGATAGCTTACATTGCATTAATGTAGTGACTTACAATACACATACATTATGATGAAAGTGCATCTGTTCAGTACAATTGGAAAACACATATTGTAAAGTTTGGCTTGAATGATTATGGTATATTTACACAATCATGCAGCTTAGCCTAAACTTTGGTTACTGTAGGTATTCCATTTACTGACCAAAACAGAAAAGTGAACCCCAAGAATAAATATGCTTATAAATTACCACTGTATGTAAACACCACACAAAATAAACACATAAACAACAAAAAGACCTCCCCCCCCCCAACTGTTGTTTGCAGGAACATTTCCTTATTTTCTCAATAGGACGTTTTAGTTCATGTAGATTCCTCTCTTCTCTGTCTTCCATTTTACAAAAGGAGATTAAAAGCTGCTGCTTTCACATGAAGAACCAGCTACAATCCTGCTTTGCTTAAGAACTCAAGGAACAGCGGTTTGTTGTGGCAAATGTTGGTTAAAACAAACCACAGTTCTCCAAATTCATCCTTAAAGGGAAACAATAAGCTCTTCACCAATAAAAACAAACCTTTGTTCTCATCTAATGTCATAAGGTGAAAAATACTAGATTTCCTGCAGCTCATACACATTTCATCTCAACTAAGGGACTGAACTGGGCCTTTTTAGAATTTAGTTCATCTTTTTGGGTGACAGCTCCGCAAATCTCCAGTCAGTATGCTTAGTGGCCACACTTGCTGTGATTCCTGGAGTCATAGTTCAGAAAGAACATTTCCAAACTCTACATTTTACAGAATTAGATTGTTTATTAGTTGCAGAAGCTTTTAGCTTATTCTTCACTAGGACTTGTAGTTTAACTCAAAATGTTTATTTATTTTGCTTTTGGTCAGCCAGAGACAGAACATTTTAAGCAGCTTAGGTATAGTTATGTAATAGTTAATCTTGCTAGTTAAGAGTGTGAAGTCAAAACAGGTCCCTCAAACAAGTATTTTGTAAATTAAGTAAAGACATTACTGGATGATTTCAGTTTGTTGAACATAAAGTGATGAACCAAAACTGAAGGATCCACTTTTCCGCATTGGGTTGAAATCCTGCAAACTGTTTAAGGTACAGAACATCCAGTGATGGCAACGGTATATCAGTGCCTGTAAATTGTATTCAGGGTACCAGCCCAGTGCCAGCTTATTGCTCTGAATCTTATTATCTGGCCTTTTGTCTTCAACTGCAGTGTAAATATGGCATATGTGTTTGCACAGCTCTTCTATCTAATGAATACTGTTGGTATCATAAAAAAAACAATGCGGTCAAGATTTTCCCTTAACATCAAATATCACATTTCTGAATTTTATATACAAATAAGGATTATATACTGGTACTATTAATGATGCAAAAACGTCTTGTAAAAACCTATCATCACCATACATATTTCTGTCAGCATATTCGGCTGTCATCTCTGGTTACAGCTGCATAAGAATCATTTGATCTTTCTGCATTTTGATAAGAATAGTCCCTTTGATATTGGTACAATGGCAAATCTTTACCACTGCATTAAAGCTTCATTAAAATCACAGTGCTTTCTAGCTTATAAATTATATCTGTTAAACATGAAACTGACATGTTTACACTTATGCATTTATAAAATGCATATATTAATTGTTGTGTGTTCTGTTGCTACAACAATTAATACTGAATGTAGATGTATAGATATACTGGCAAAAAACAAAAAACAAAACTCCATATATGAAATTAACACATGCAAGTCCCATTCTGAAAGGTTATAATCTCAAGGAAGGAGAGATCCAAAGAAATGCTCTAGTTCCCTGACTTTCAAACATATGCAGAATTAAAATTCTAGGAAATGGGAAACTCTGCTCTCATTTCCACAGTGAAAGCATACTGGATAAGGCAATACATAGAATCTATCCACTGTTTCTTCAAATGCATCAGTGTGATTTAGGAGCTATTTTTATATACCTTAATAGGAACACCATTCCGCTCCTTTGCAATTATTTCATCTACAATATAACTTTAATTAACATCTTGCATTTATAATGTATATCAGTCTGAAAGGATCAAAAGTCGCCTGGCAGGTAGGATGGTAGAACCTTCAGAAGATGTTTTCTGACATTTTTCAAAATGCTGCTCTTTATCTCTTTTGCTGCCCGTGTTCCTCCAAAGTAGATGCAGATTTGACTTTCTTCTGCTCCTTTTATAATCCCAGCCAACACTGCATATTAATTGGTAGCTTCTTTTCATAAATCTAAAGGCAAAGTGGTTAAAAATAATTTCTCCATTATAGCAAATTTGGGATGGGAAACATAAAAGCTTCCAAATGTTATTAGACTGGAATTCCCATTAACTCCAGCCACCAGAGCCTAAAGCATGAGATGCTAGGAGATGCAGTTCAATCATATTCAGAAAGTCACATATTCTACCATTGCTTGAACCACTTGTGAGAAAAATGGCCTGTGTGTGCACATGCCTTCAAATCACCTATCGATTTAAGGAGTCTCCATGAATTTCGTAGACTTTTTTCAATACGAAGCCATATAAAGCTTCAGTCCAGGATATCAGAAGGACTGTCTCTCCTTCTATGAGTCTACCCTGATTTTGAGAAGTTAGAGAAGAGGGGGACACATCTGGGGATACAACAGAGGCAGGGCCATCTTGTTAGTTGCCCCAGGATTTTGGACTCCCCTTTAATGGAGGCCACAGTGGTTCCCTCCTGCTCTCTTTCCATTGACAAATAAAAACTTGCTTATTCTAGTATGCTTATTGTAATTGACTGCAAGGGACAGATAATGGTTGCATTATTTGGTTTTGTTTTTTGCTTTTTCTTATGTCTTTCAATTAATTGCAATGGTTTTGACTTTTAAGGGGGTTAATTTTTAAACACATACATGCAGAGCTTATATTTTTGTATTCTTTTACGTCTTTTAATATTTTGTAAGCCACATTGAGTCTCAATAGTGGAGGAAAGGTGGGATGTAAATGATAATGATGATTTTCCTCATCCCTGCAATAAATATTATATTGCTTTATATTTTAGTGTGCTAAAAGAGGGCTTTATAAGAACCCATTTGCTCATTCATTTAAAACACATCAGAAAGAAAAAGGTCTCCTATATATGGATGTACAGATAAGAGCATTTCTAACGAGAAGGAGAACTGCTGCACAATCTGGACCCCTCTTCACATATACATTTTCTATATCACTAGCTGTACACCAGAAAAAATGAATAAATCAGACTAGGATGGCAGAATCTGAAACACTTAAACAATTTGTAAACTTCTTTTCTTTTAGAATAATGGAGTCCCATTTTTTCCAATAACATTTTTAATGTGTATGAGCAAGGGAAAGCACGAAGTGCATCTAGCTGTTTGGAAAGTTGTTTGGAGCTGGCTAGAATGCATGTCAGGCTATTAGGAATGTATAGCTATTGTTAATCACAGCCAGTGTTTCGGAAATGACTCCGGTATTATTCACTAGATGGTTCAACTTCATACTGTGAAGTAAATATCACATTTCCCATGTATTTATTAATATTTACATAAAAAATCCATGCATAATGTGAGCACAATAAAGCTGCCTGTATTTATGTCTTAATACCCATTGATCTGTGCACTGGAGGGGAATTGTAAGGAATGGTAATTTCACATATATTAATTTATTTCCATTCCATCTCTTTTAAATAAATAAAACAATCTTAGACCATCCCCAAAGCTCCATGTTTTGCTTAATCAGTCAAAAACACAAATTGATATGTGTGCTTGTGCATGCAAATACACATACACACCCACCCTCAAACTTTTGTGATGATTCATTTTTAAGCCTATCCCAGTAGTTCAAATCTGTTACCAGATCCGTATATCCTAATAGATGTCAGAAAAGAATGAGGATGCTGGTGCATTATTATAGCATCTGAACTCAGCTACATTCAGTGTTTTGTCTTCCAATAAGCTAAAGAAGAATCAAGAGTTTCTTCTGTGGCTTCTCAAGCTCATCAAGGAGGAATCAAAGCAGCATGCTTTCACTGTTGGATCAGGATATCCCAATAAATAAACCACAAATCCTTATCACCAAAACTGACATGTCTGAAGAGGATAAGAGAAAAGGGCTTCTTGGTGGCTGATCATGGAATTTCTTACCACATAAGACTAGGTTGGCCCCTCTCCTTTCTGCAACAAGTATTTTTTTTTTTTGATTTAGGCAGGAGGGGTTTTTAATAAGGGTGCAATTAAATATTTTAAAGCTGGTTTGATTTAGGGTTTTAAAGAGATTTCAAAAATACAGGTACCTTTGTACTACACATTGTTTTATCTGTGTTTTGTATTTAGTATTTATTGTAGGCAACTTTCAATCCCGCACAGGGAGTAAGGGGAAATACATTTTAAATAAATAAATAAAATCTAGCATCTCTTATTGCAAATGGTAAGAATCAGGCAGAGTGCACTAGCTAGCGTTCATGCTCAGTTATACCAGGTTTGTTGATACACCCGCAGTCCTCTGTCTAACTCTGATTTCCAAACATAATTGCTATCTGCAATCAAGGTGTAAATGCAGCAAAGGGAATTATTGGGTGGGAGTGCTTTCTAAATAATTTCTAAATAATGATTAGCTGCTTCTAAATTCAGACATTTTAAAAATGAACAAGAAAGAGGGCCATTTTGGTGGTGGCCCTGTTGCTCTGGAATTCCCTCCCCAAAGAGGTACATTCGGCCCCCTCATTATTGGTCTTTCGCCAATATGGAAGCAAGACCAACAACACACAATAGCAGCTTATCTCAGTCAAACAAGGATCACATGGGCAAAGACTTCGAGCTCTGAGACGTTTAGTTTAACGTTTTAATGTTTTAGGACAACTTCAGTGGCCTGAGGCAGAGGGATCTTAATGATCATGATTTCTGTGATCATTTTAGGCTTATTCATATTTATGTAATTTGTGTTTTATGCAAAATGATGTTTTATTGTTTATGTCAGGTTGGGGGATGATGGTTATCTGTATTATGTAGTTTTGGTTTTTTTCTATTTTGTTCGCCACTTTGTTCATCCATGGGAGAAATGAAGGATAAAAGTAAATAATAATAACAACAACTATTATTATTATAATCACTTATTTCAGTAGCTGTGCACACATTAGCCAGAATCCAATGATGACATTTTACCAGTGCAGAACCTGTTGAATTGGGCCTGGAGGTGAGAATCATCCAGTCAGTCATCCATACGTTGCTAGACTGCAACTCCCAACAGCACAAACCAACATAGTTCATTGTGAGGAATGCTAAAAGTTACTGTGACGGCGCGAGTGGCGCCATCTATATGTCAAACTATAAGTTTCAAGATTTGAATTGCTGTATCATGCCTGATTTTGCCCTTACCCTGTAAATGTAGTTGGATTGGTTATTTATATCTGTCAATCAATGTTGTTTGTACCTGTTATATTGCTCACTCAGCAAAACTGTTTGGCTCCACCTCTTCCTGGAGTAGGACTGTGTTTCCTCCTTTTCATTCCACTCTATCGGATGGACGTGAAAGAGAGGCTTGGCTCTGAAAGCCCTTCAAAAGTTACCTCTCAGCACCAATTCTGAGGTTCTTACCCTTGGGACTCACACTTCATGTTCAGGGCCAACCTGAACAACGTTGAGGAGTCTCAAGCGCCTTCACATCAGTCCTTTGGCAACAGAGGAAGACTCTTGTCTTCAGTTATAGGTCATTGGACTGAGGCTGAGTTTGCTCCGGCATTCACAGCCAGAGAAAGAGGGATCTGGACAAGCTTCATGGACTTAAACAACCAAAGACTGTAATGTATATTTTCTTTTACCCCCTTTGTGAACAATAAACCCAGTTTTTGAGTTATCTACAGAGTTTTGGTCCTTGGGAGTTCCAGTTTCCCTAAAGGAGGGCAAGAAGCAATCCCCTGGGGAAAGATGTCACGTCCATGCCTCTTTCACTAAGAGTACAGCCCCAGGCGCGACGGCACAGTGCTGAGAGGACCCTTCTTTTCCAGCAGTGCTGAGAGGACCCTTCTTTTCCAGCAGTGCTGAGAGAAGCCTTCTTTTCCAGGAGTACTGAGAGAGGAGCCTTCTTTTCCAGAACTGCTGAAAGAAGCCTTCCAGAAGTGCTAAGAAGGGGAAAGAAGGAGTGGAAGGGCCTTGAATTTGCCAAGCCCATAGTCTCCTAAAGATAAAGAAGTCAAAAGAAGCCTGCCTTTGCCTTCAGAGGGAAGCCCAGCCTTCACAAAATTGAGACATTTGCAAGCTTTCCCGCTCTTTTTGCATCTCAAGCCACCAGCAAATTGCTACATTCAGCTCTTGCAGCTGCAGCAAGTTCAAGCCTTCTGCAAAGTTGATACATTTTGCTAGTTTTCCCGCCCTTTTTGCATCTGAAGCAAGCCTTTGCAAATTGAGACATTTGCAGCAAGATCAAGCTTTCTGCAAAGTGGATACATTTTGCTAGAAGCCAAGCCTTTGCAAAATTGAAACATTGGCTAGGTTTCCCGCCTTTTCTGTTTCCCAAGCTAGCCAGCTAATTGCTACATTCAGCTCTTCAACTGCAGCAAAATCCAGGTTTCTGCAAAGTAGATACATTTCTCCAGAAGCCAGCCTTTACAGCAACCAAGCCTCTTCCAGAAACCAGTTTGCAAAGCAATAAATTCCAACCTTCTGCAGTTCCTGCCATTTTCTTCAAAGCCTGCTGCAAGTTTATGAAAGCCCAGGCTTAACTTCTCAGTTAAGCAGCTGTTTTAATTGTCTTGTTTAAAGTATTGCATTGCCCTTTTGTGTGCCTTTAATTGTATAGTTATATAATATTGCATTTTGTACTGTTTGAAACTTGGGATAAGTTTCCTTTTGAATTACAGAATGTCAAGTCATAGCAATGAGATTTTGCAGACAAGGGTCAAATCCCCCCTTGTAGAAGGTGCAGAAGAAAGGGTTCAAGGCTCCCCATGTGTAAGCCTTAGATCCAGTCTGCTCAAGATTCCATCTAATGCTAGCCTTAAATCCAAGCATTCATCTAGGCATAGCAGTTCCTCCCAATCCACACACTCATTCATCAGTACTTCTTCCAAAGCAGCCCACTACAACAGAGAGGCTGTCCGTTTGAAAATTAGAAAAGAGGTTTTAGAAGCAGAGGCGTCTGCAGAAATGGCTAGGCAAGACTTTGCCTTCAATGAAGAGGAACTCCTCCTTCAACAGGCTAAAGCCAAGCAGAAACTGCTTCTAGCACAGGCCAGGGCCCAGAGAGAAATAGAGCTTGCAATGGCTGAAGCCAAGCAAGATGAACTGCAACGGGATCTAGATCTGCTTCAAGTAAAAAGAGACACAGCACAAAAGATAGTCAGAGCTAACATTCTAGCCAAAGCCCTATCACAGGAACTAACCCAAGAAAACCTTAGTTTCCTGCCAACACAAGAGCCTACAGCAAAGGTTTCAGCACACCTGCAACTGGCACCACCTGTAGTGCAGAGTCATATCTCCTTTTGCCACCTTGAAGATCGCTCATCTGTTCCAGTGTTCGCGACTTCAAGGCCAGCCCATTCCTCAGAAGTACAGCAAAGCACGGCCGGGAGAGTGCCATCTCTGTCAGAGTCCATTCCTGCACTTAGGCCTCAGAGATACCACCTGTCTACTTGGGAACGAAAGGATGACGTCTTTCAACAACATCCAGATGTCCATTCAGATTGGCAAGGCATGGCCGGGAGTGAACCACCACATTCATCCCTGCATACCAAGTCAATTCTCCCATCGCTGAAGATGAAGGCTTCAGAGGTGCTGCCTGCCAGCAATCTGCTGAACCCAGCATCGCCTACCATCGAGACAAGATGTGTTCAACCGAAGAACATTGACTTCGTCGGGCCACATCACACTCCTCAGATGTACCCTTACACACTGGAGTCTCAATTGGGTTCCCTCTTGAGAAATCCAAGAAGAGACATCAGAGACAAAGGCGTCCAGAAATTCACTGACCGACCGGATGACTACCTTCTGTGGAAAATCACCTTCATGAGGGCCATTCGAGATTTCAAGCTAGAAGCGGATGAAGAACTGTCCCTTCTTATGGCGTGGCTTGGACCCAGCTCAGCCGAGCAAGTAAAAAGACTTTATGCTGCTCATGTAGCAGACCCCCAAAGAGCTTTGTCCACAGCGTGGTCTCGCTTGGACCAGCGCTTCGGTGCGAGCACTGACATAGAAGCGTCCCTCATGGATCGACTCAACAGGTTCCCATCACTGAAGATGAAAGATTGCAAACAGTTTTGGACTTTAGTGATCTTTTACTAGAGCTAGCTTCAGCCAAAGGAAATCCAGAGCTGCCAGGTTTAGCATGTCTGGACCAGCACACGTCACAGAGTGCCATCCTCTGCAAACTTCCTTTTCCTCTTCGAGAAGCTTGGGGGAAACAGGTGTTCAAGTACAAAGAGGAGAATGCAAATGTATACCCGCCCTTCACTTTTTTGGTGGATTTCGTCACTAGAGCAGCCCGTGAGAGGAATGACCCTCAGACAGGTCTTCTCGCTTTGTACCAAGACCTAAAGCCTGAAAAGACTTCCAAAGAAGACAAAGCCCAGGGCAAAGATTTTAGAAGGAACCTGAGTGTCAAGATGACAGACGCAACTCCTGCAACTTCTGCTCAACCAGTCAGCAACAACACCATATCCTGTCCCATTCATCAAAGGCCACACAGCCTAGCTGAATGCAGAGAGTTCGCAAAGAAGCCTTACAAAGAACGACTCCAAATAATTCAAAAGGCCAAGGTGTGCTTTAGATGCTGCGGCACCACTATTCACTTCTCCAAAGACTGCAAAGAAAAGGTTAAATGCCAACACTGCAACAGCATCAAGCATTGCTCTGCAATGCACAACTTCGATTCCCCTCAATTCAAAGCAAAGTCAAATTCTCCTGCCAAAGAAGAAACCAAAGAAGACCAAACGCCTACAGAACCTCAGGTAGCCCTCAAGGCTCCTGCGGTTGCCTGCACCAAGCTTTGTCAAAATAGCCACAAGCCCAGGATTTGCCACCCAATCTGCCTGGCAGAGGTGTATCCAGACAAGCAGCCATGGAATAAGAAAAGGGTCTACGTCGCCTTGGATGCCCAAAGTGACGCATCTCTTGCAACCCCAGAGTTCTTCAACATGTTTGACCTTCATACAGAGACAATAGAATACACCATATCCACTTGTTCTGGAAAGAATAAGATGAATGGCAGAGTTGCAACAAAGTTCAAAATCTCGCCTGTCGGACAAAAGGTCAGATACGATCTTCCTGACCTTATAGAATGCAGCCTGATTCCCAGGAACAAAGAACAGATAGCCACGAAGGAGGTGGTACAAGCCCATCCTCATCTCAGAGGTATTCAAGACCTAATTCCAGCTTTGGACTTAGAAATAGACATCGTAATGCTTATCGGTGCAAATTGTCCCACACTGTTCCGTGTTAGCAACCAGATTGAAGGTCCTAAGGGATCACCCATGGCCCAGCAGTTGCCTTTAGGATGGACGGTGTTAGGCCCAGTCTGCCTGAACAAGATGTTCCAGCCTGTCACTAAAAGGCCTTCACTAATGCAAGGATGTGCCAGCCACATCTCAGTTTGCTGCCAGGGAGTAATGCCAGATTACTCTCCCATCATCGAAGTCACAGAGAGAGATGAGCAAACAGCCTTCTCTAAAAATGAACAGAAGTTCCTTGAGATGATGAACAGCCAAGTCACTCAAGTCTCTGAAGGTAATTGGATAGCACCTTTACCTTTCAAGCCGGAAAGACCATCTCTACCCAACAACAGAGATGTTGCCCTTCATCGTCTCCTGTCCTTAAGAAGAAGGATGCTAAAAGATCCGAAGGTAAAGACCCAGATCACCCAGTTTGTGGAAGACCTCTTCAGAAGCAACTACGCCAGCATGTGTGCGGAGGGAGAAGAGCAGTGGCATTACATATCCACTTCAGAAAATCCAGCAGATGTGACATCCCGAGGAACATCAGCCGCAAAGTTGTCCAAGTCATCCTGGATCACTGGACCCAAATGTCTTCAAAATCCTTCCTTTCCAGAAAGCATTTCCGTGCCCAAAGACACTGAGTTGCCAGAAATTCAGTCCTGCAAATCTACCATCGATGCCCAAGACTTATCAAGACAAGGTTTAAATCCAGTCAAGTTTGAAAGATTTTCAAAATGGACTAGACTTCAGGCAGCCATTGCCAGGCTCATACATTACATCACTACAAAAAACAGTGGTGCAATTCAGCCCCAAGATCTTTCGAAAGCCTCAACAGTCATCCTGAGATCCACTCAAAGACAGTGTTTTTCAGAAGAAATAGCTTGTCTAGAAAGAAAAGCATCCTTGCCCAAAAATAGTTGTTTAAAGGACTTGAACCCCTTCCTGGACAATGAGGGTCTCCTTAGGGTTGGAGGTAGACTAAAAAGAGCAAAGATTAGATCCTGTGTTAAAAATCCTTTCATTTTGCCACACCATAACCACATAGCTCAGCTGTTGACACAGCATTTCCACGCAAAGGTTAAACACCAAGGAAGGACATTTGCTGAGTCTGCCCTAAGAAACAATGGGTTTTGGTTTGTTAGGTGCCAACATAAAGGTTGGAGATTTGGTGTTACTTAAAGAAAAAGATGCTCCTAGACACCAATGGGCTAAGGGTATTGTGTCAAAATTATATCCTAGTCTTGACAATAGAGTGCGCAAGGCCCAGGTTAGGGTCGTCTCTAACGAAAAGGTTTCTTTATTTGACAGGCCTATTAGCGACATGGTTGTGTTATTTTCACAAGACGTACAGTCTTAAAGTTATTAGAGTTAAAGGTATTTAACTCCATTTTGTTTAGATTTCCGAAAGTCCGGAAATCTAGGCCGGGAGTGTGACGGCGCGAGTGGCGCCATCTATATGTCAAACTATAAGTTTCAAGATTTGAATTGCTGTATCATGCCTGATTTTGCCCTTACCCTGTAAATGTAGTTGGATTGGTTATTTATATCTGTCAATCAATGTTGTTTGTACCTGTTATATTGCTCACTCAGCAAAACTGTTTGGCTCCACCTCTTCCTGGAGTAGGACTGTGTTTCCTCCTTTTCATTCCACTCTATCGGATGGACGTGAAAGAGAGGCTTGGCTCTGAAAGCCCTTCAAAAGTTACCTCTCAGCACCAATTCTGAGGTTCTTACCCTTGGGACTCACACTTCATGTTCAGGGCCAACCTGAACAACGTTGAGGAGTCTCAAGCGCCTTCACATCAGTCCTTTGGCAACAGAGGAAGACTCTTGTCTTCAGTTATAGGTCATTGGACTGAGGCTGAGTTTGCTCCGGCATTCACAGCCAGAGAAAGAGGGATCTGGACAAGCTTCATGGACTTAAACAACCAAAGACTGTAATGTATATTTTCTTTTACCCCCTTTGTGAACAATAAACCCAGTTTTTGAGTTATCTACAGAGTTTTGGTCCTTGGGAGTTCCAGTTTCCCTAAAGGAGGGCAAGAAGCAATCCCCTGGGGAAAGATGTCACGTCCATGCCTCTTTCACTAAGAGTACAGCCCCAGGCGCGACGGCACAGTTACAGTGTAACATAATCTGGAAGTCTACATCATTCTCGCTCCTGTATTAGTGGCTGTATATTTCCAGAGTCTATACAAGGATTGTTTCTAGTACATTTTTGTTGCATAACTCAAACAGTTGCACATGAAGTTGTGAAAGCATTTTCAAAATATCTTATGCAACTGTCTGCAGTGTGGTGTAATTCAATAGTAATGATTCTCATGCTCCTAACATCATTTTCTGGTCTGTTTAAATTCTCGCAGATAATGCAACAAAGCATCAAACTTTATTTTTAAACTGAGTGGACTTTAAAACAAAGCAAACCAACTTGGGTTTCTCTGGTGGGGACTTCACCAAATTATTCATTGTACAATGCATTTCTCTGTAATATGCTCAAATATTATCAATTATAAAGTACTTTTAAAGTCTAATAGATTTAATTTTCAAATTTCTTGTGTCATAGTCTATAAAACAACCAGTATATTGCTTACCACTAATTGCCATTTTTCTGTTTCAGCTCTTTTTCAGTCAGTTTTGATGATCTTCTAATTCCAGCTCTTTGGCTCTGAGCAAAATAATAACAAAGACTTGGCTGTGACAACTGATCAGTCCTCAGCATCCCCATTTGTATGAGATAAATTGTGATGTCAAGAGTACTATCTTTTTCAACAAGATTAATGTCCAGGGAAATTAGATCCATATGCTCAAATCAACCCCATTACCATTTATGCCACCTTCCACCAAAAAATGTACAGCACGAAGTAATGTGCTCTTTTGGCATGAAGTGATGTGCCAAAAGAGGTAACATACATGAAGAACAATTGCAGGATTGTTGTGAACTTAAAGAGAGATCTGTTAATGTTGCACATTGGAGAAAGGCTGGAACACAGATATAAAATAAATGAAAGTGAATGTGTTGTCTGCTGAATGTACTTCGATGTCTAGAATCACACTGGTGTATTTATAACCCCATAATTATGACTATTATCAACATGCATGTGTTATTAATATATTGAGTGTCTTTGTGTGTGTGTGACAACGATGACAAAGATATAAACATTTATATATACCTCTTAAACCATGACATGTAAAATGGACCACAGAGCTAACAAATACTATCTCAAGGTTTCCAGGCTATCTACTTTGTCCCTTCCAAAAACAAACTATAAAATTAATCTACAGCGAACAGGCAGTTGACAACTGAAATTAGTTTTGACATCCGAATGTTTGTTTTGGGCTTCACAGGACTTCTTACATCTTCCCTGTTCTACTGATTTGGAGACCACCTGGTAACAAAATTAGTAAGCAAATATCTATGTGTACAGGCCAATATTTCTAGTGCAGTAAAAAAAATAGCATTGTACTGTTAAGTTCTTCTGGTCCATTCTCTTGGTAGCCTCTCTCAACAAGGGAATTATTGAACAAAATGAGCTATCAGTATAATAAACTGCAAATAACATTATTACTTTTTTACTTCTGTTATATCTAGATCTTGTTTCTCCTGCAGAGAGGATACAGACAGTCCTGAGTGGTCTTTCACCCAGGAAGTTCAGAATAGTACAGCACTTTCAAATAATGCTCCTCCAATTCACTATTCACCTTCAGATATAACTTTCAGCTCAAATCTGTGGCGCTGTTCTTATGATTTATCATAAGCATGATCCATATTATTTTGAAGTACACTAAAGCTGAAACTGTATTATAGAGGAGGAGCTAAACCATTTCTACCCCCTCATAAATTTAAACATTTGCACACCCCTTTGTTTTTCAACATTTTGCAGCAAATTGCAAATCAGGGCTGTGCGTGTGTCTATTTTTTATGCTCGACCAGCATTACCATCTTTTTCTCTACAGCAGATTAAGTGTCTAAGGATTCATCAGGATTCATCACAGGTGAATGTATTTTCTGTTACTATAGTACATTGGGATCCTTTGAAAATATATATTTAAAACAGATTGTGGGATTTGAATGCATTTGCAAAAAACACATTCAGTTGCAAAGGACAATAGCATAAGAAGAAACAACACCCTGTGTCTCTGTTACACTAATGGTGATATGCTATGCAAGGCATAACACAAACATTTAGTTTAGTAATGGACATCTGCATGCACCAGGAAGAAAATTCTCTGCCTGGAACATGAACGTATTCCCCCATTTCTGACATTTTGTCACTAATGGCTAGCTGTGAGTTCCTACTTACATGAGCAACAGTTCTGATTCATAGCACATTAATTTATTCTTCTCCAATACCAGCTCAAACCATTCATGTAGCAGCTGAGTTTCATCTTGTGTGCTTGAATCTGTTTAAGATATTAAATATATATATGTATTTGCAAGACTGAGTTATCTTCCCCACAAGCATAAAAATTACACCATGCTGAGACCAAAGTAGTGTTTGCTAAAGTTTCTTCCTCTAAAAAAAATCCCAAATGAGTTAAGAATGCACTTGTAATCTGTTGAATATTTTGCAGTAGTCAAACATCAAATAGAAATCTAGGTTAAAGGATAGATTAAAAAGTTGTGTTTGACAGTTTTGATGCATCTGATATTAAGATACACCAATAATTATTCTCCATTTTGGTAATAATATATTTTTTAAATGTCTTACCCAACTCCCCTCGTGGCTCAAGGTGGGTTACATCACTAAAAACACATCATTTGCTATAACATTCTATAAAATACACATATTAAAACATATTTCTACAAAATGCATAATAAAATACACAGAGCAAAGCTTCAACACAAGAAGCAAGTTTAAAATTCATAGATAAAACTGGCTGGGTGGGTCTGCTGGAAGAGATAGATTTTCTGGCAGGTCATTCCACAGTCTTGGGGTGGCCAATGAAAAGGTCCTCTGGGTGATGGTTGCCAGTCGGGTTCTGGCTGGTTGGAGTAAGGGTCCCCCAGAGGACCTCGGTGTTTGGGACAAATTGTATCAGAGAAGGCGATCCTGTAGGTAAACTGGATCCAAACCAAATAGATTTGTTCTAATGTAAGATATAAGGTAGCAGATTATGTTCCATTCAGCCACAGCTTTTGGAGGTGTTCCCACTTCATTCCCCAGTCCTCTTAGAGAATGATAGGCAGAGGTCTTGCTCAGTCTTATGACTTGAGATCCCTTAACTAGAATGGCTGAAATTGAACAAGAGGCCCTTTTACATCTAAACCAAGAACTGTGTTGTTTTAAAGAAGATAAACTGAATGCATGACCCTCTGGGTGTATTGTATTGGTTCTGCTTGTTGGAGAAGCATATGGTACATTCCCTAACTTTGCCTTTATGCCAAAAGAAAACCAGAAGAACTGGATCATTTAGCTCCTTTTATGGATCTGCTGTATATGTTTACTATGGGATGCTGTGGATGTTTCCCTGGCACATATCCACACTGCACACTTACAATGGTTTGATTCCACTTTAACTGCTATAGTACAGCCAATGAAATCCAGAGATATGTACTTTGACAAGGTACTTGGAATTATTTGATAGAGAACTCTGGTGTTGTAGTTTAGGATAATGTACACCAGAACCCTTTGACAAAGAAGTCTAAATACCTCACCAAATGACATGTCCCAGAATTCCTCATTACTGAGCCATGACAGTTAAAATATCAAACTGCCACAATTGAACAGAGTGGAAGTAGCAGCAGAAGTAGAAGTCATTCTACTGTATGTGTTCATTTTACCATTACCACAGAATACATTTGCATATAATTAAACAATGTATCTGATAAGGATCTTGCTATCTTCCTGAATATATGAAAAAATCCCCATATATTATCATGTCTAAAAGTCTTCCAAATGTTCTCAATTCCAAATGACTGATTTTAAAGAACTGAACAGCAAGTGAAGAAGGCAGATTTTGGCAACATTTTGTTATTTTATGTATACAGTTCTGTTTGTTAATCATTCTAAGAAATATGCATTATTAGGGGTTAACTGCTTGCTTCGGGGATTCAGAACAAACTTGTCAGACATGCTATCTGTTTATTTGTTTGGCTATCTGTCTCCCTCTCTCCATCCATACACAGAAAGAGAGAGAGAGAAAAATCTGTGCATGAAGTGTGGACTTAAAAGGTATGTCTATGCTGAGATACAATGTAAGCTGTTCTGAATTTTTTAAAGAGGGACATAACAGAAAATAAATGTAACATTATTCAAGTTTGTAGACCCTTTACAACCCTGAGATGATCCCTTGTTCCTAGAATGCATATATAAGTCTTGCTCCAGCTCTGAAATCCCCAGAAACACATTTTGCTCATTGCCTTTGGAGCGTTTTGTTTCACCACCCCTCCTGTGCTCTTTCCTTATTCATCCGAATCACTAATGAATAAGTCCCACTAACAAAAGTGCCTTTCATTCTGCACTCACACAATTATTAGAGGGGAGTTACATTAATGTCATGGACAGCTACTACTTGCAGGCCTGTCTCTAAATTTGGTTATTCAGAACCTTTGCAGTTCAATAATATTGGTTAACTGTGATGATTTTCTAATTACCGTAATAATACCTATTAAATCACTTGAACTCCATAAGCACAGCCCTGCTTAAGTACAGCTTAACCTAATAAGAACTGGGCATTCATTAAGCAATAATGCACATTACTTTTTAAAAAGGGCGTGAGTGAATGGAACAGCTGGATTTATACATTAGTAGCATAAATATTGCTTTAAGCAAGCTTCCCACATTAAATATTTTAGGGATGGTTTGCATGATCTCTGAAAAAACCTGCATATCAGACTTACAGAAGAGTAGTAATAATTTTCCCTCTAGAACACCAGCATCTGTAGCTGTTTACCAATCAATAAACAGAGAGAATAGCTATCCTTAATATGAAGAATTACAGGACCAATGATAAGGAACAAAGAGCTACAGTCTTTGCAAACACAGCCAAGTCAGTAAGGACACAACATCTTAGTAAACCTTTGCCAAAAAATAGAGCATACGCTTTAAAAACTCAAAGGCATACAAATATATAATGATTTTATATATGTTACTTCCATGCAGGAATGCCTTCAGCCTTTGCCATGGAGTCCTTTCCATTTTCTTTCTCCTTTGAGTTCACCCTCCAACTACTTTGGCCACAATTTGGGGCCATCAAACTGTTTTGCATACACTCTAAAGTTTCACCAGGACAAGAGCCAGGACAAATGGGACCAAGCAACATCAGACTGTGGCCAAGATGGCAAATGTTATCAAATATACAAAAACTAGGAGAGCCTTTTGCCTGAATCTATAGGGATAGTCAAGGCTATACTCCCTCCTCTCCCCTACCACACCGAATTCACTGAGTCCAAACTACTGTAACACTTTGAACTCACTTTGCAGCAATTAAAGCAACTTAAGAAAAATGTATAATCTTCCACATTAACAACTTTTAGCATTTTGACCATACTCTGATGTTGCTTGCCTACACATAGGTCCCAGTTTTTATCTGTGAAATGTTGGAGAGTATGAAAAAGCCTGGGGATAGCATGCCAGACTTTGTGGTCTCAACATAAAGTTTATTCAGTAAAATTTCCAAAAACCAGTTTAACAACTTCAGAAAACAAACTTACTCTTCAGATATTCACAGATTTTACATTCTTTACCTGTTTCTCCCCGTAGTTCCTTCTCTATTCGAACACCATGTATCTCCAGAGCTCTTTGCTTCTCGTCCACTTCTTCCAGCAACCTCTGGATTGCCTAGACAGATTAATATCAATTTATTAAACAAATACATTTGCTAGAGATCTGAAATATTCCTCTTTGGGAAGTATAATTCCTCTAATTCACTGCTGAAGGCATTGTGTGAATTACTGTCTAAATAAAACACTTTTTCCAAAATTTGTGAATTTATGAAATGGCCAAATTAGTCCATCTAGTGGAGCACTATCATCTCAGAGGAATAGCGACTCCCACAAAGTACCAGGACAGAGTTCTTGCATTTTTAAAAAGTGATTCTGATGAGGGAGCCTGCCAGGGGCTCTTTCATCCTGCACAACTATGCTGCTATATAATTATATCACTAAGAACATCCTATGGATTCCCGGAGTTTGGAGTCTCCTGAGGTATTGGAGCTCTCTAGCTAAGAATTCTTAAGACCCCTAAAATGGAAATCCTAGAATTCCCTAAGATGAAATAATGGCAGTTATAGTGGAATTATACCCCTATAATTGTGTAGCATAAAAAGTACCCAGGGAACTTCTTCATTTCAATATCTTCATTTTGAAGATATTTGAAGTTAAGCCCAGGATCTTGGGCATACACAATATGTCTTCGAGCATGAAGCAATGAGCCCTCCATATTCTCCCCACAAACGGGCTTATCACATGAGCCAGGTGAAGTGTTCTGCTTCAACTAAGAAACAGAGGGGTATCAAGGCGAATGCATAGCTCTGTGTGCTGCTGTCTCACAGTGACGCTTCCCCCGTGTGATGGAGGAAGCGTCTCCCAGCATTACATGGGCAGGTCCCAGCGTTGGGGGGGAAGAGTCATATAGCACTTCCACTCCGATTGTGGGCGGGGCCTCCACTATAAGTCCAGTGACGTCATGGGATGGGCAGCGTGCCCATCCATCACTGGACTGGCTGAGAGGTGTCCTGGGACACTTCCCAAGCCCCGCCTGATGAGGTCCATAATCGCCTAATGAAAATGGGTGCACTCAAAGATAGACAAATTCATTTTCTAAATGGTTCTATTTGGTATATCTGAACATGATTCTGAGAGGAAAAGGAACACCAAGAAATTATATGGTGAGTTATAAATGGTTTTGTATGTTTGTAAGTGCATGTGTACCTTCAAATTGCCTGAATTTCATAGGGCAAGGGATACTCAGGGGTGCTTTTTTGAGTACCTTCCTCTGAAATACAGCCTACAGCATCTGGTATTTGTTGTTGGTCTCAAGTTGCTTAGCTTGCAAGATCAGATCTGGTGCTCTTAGGCTATAGATTGCACTAAATACATCTGGAGAAGCATTGTTGGGTTGTTTGTATGGCTGTGATAATTATTTAGATCCTATAGAGCAGGCATGGGCAAACATTGGCCCTCCAGGTGTTTTGGACTTCCAATTCCCACAATTTCTAATAGCCTGCTGGCTGTTAGGAATTATGGGAATTGGAGACCAAAGCACCTGGAGGGCCGAAGTTTGCCCATGCCTGCTCTATAGTCAAAGAACTACAACAGCATAAAGGAATGTACAGTGTGATGAAGACATTGACTTGATCTGATTTCAAGAGCTAAACAGAATCAGGTTTCATTAATATTTTGATAAGGGATTATCAGATAATACCAGTGATCTGTTGGCTAAGAAAGAATCCTATCAGAAACCCAAAAGAGCCACTGACAATATGGGACTAGACAGCCCACTGATTAGATACAATATAAGGTGGTTTGCTATGTCCCTAGGGTTAGAAAAACATAAAATTGCATTTAGATGAAGGAATCCATGTCTGGAATGATCCTGAATGAAACACCTGTAAGGAAGGAATACATAAAGCTTTGAATGACTTCCCATCAATCATGTTTTGGTTCCTCCCACCTATCGAGGGAAAAAGCATCGGCTTTAGCAAACATCTGACGCTCAGTATATTTGATCAAGACTAAGCCATTTGTTTTAGAAGAGGAACATAAAATTACCTGTGCTTTATGAAGTCTTTTTAGTTCCTCTTGCTTAACTAGTTGCTTGTTTTCCTTTTCCAACTTTCTGTTTCTTCTGAGAGATCTTTTTGTCTAGAGAGGGGGGGAAACCACACACAAGAAATCAATGCTTTGTACTTAGCCACAGCTTTTCATGGACTTTTCATTTAATGTGAATGTTTAAGTAGTTTTTCACTGTGTAGGCTAGGCACATTCCAAGCCATTTGTCCTCATCAATAGGGACCTTGCTGTAATTTTAGTCATGCATTAGCAATTTCAGTCGATAAAGGCAATGGTAATGCTCCATCAGTGATGACACATTTATAAACCTTAGACAAATTACCTTGATGACTAAAAAGTAAACATTTGGGGAGTACAGAGTTGCCATTCATGACTTCCTTCTCCTTATTACATCTACAGATGTAATGTCCATTGTGCATTAACAGAGAGATAATATTTTAATGTGAAATGCAATAAGGGGTAAAATTATATATTTTGAGCTAGTTTTATTGGAAGACAACTCACCAAATGTAGTGGGATGGCTTCTACCAGATGCATATGCAACCAGCCCATTGCTTAAAGATTATTCTTAAGACTATAGTAAACCCATTCAATCAATAAGATTTATTTCCATTCAAATGCTCACCATTCAACCATTGATTAAATGGGTCTACTCTAACTAACCAACTAACCAACAGGATGCCAACCATGGTACCCAGAAGAGAAAGGTTTCTAAAGAGGAAATAAAGATCTAAGGACCATGAAAGTGCACCACCACATCAGTGCCTTCATTCCTGTTTTGACCTTGGGAAGGATGATCACTATGAATCAAGAAATGAAGAAAAATATATAGATGAGCTTTGTAAGTGAGCATTGAAGGTATTCACATTGGAAGTAAAGTAAATAAGCTTTTAAAATTTGATAAACATTTTTCAAGCAACATCTGATAAGCCCCACTCTTCTACACGCCATCCTTCTCTCTATCCTTTTTTCATCTGGCGAACCTGGATGAGGTTGAGTTGCAGGATTCATTTAGCATGCATGAAACATGGCATCAATACAGATTACAGCCTCCCTTCCAGTGTCATGTCTGAAAAAGTGGATGTTTTCCCTTGAGCACCCTGTCAACTGGACACAATGAGGAAGATGGATTGGAGTTCAATATCTTTGGCATGCATCTAGAGACTGCTTGGGTGTTTCCTGTGGCTCTTGGCAAATGGAACATTCCTGGAAGAATATTAGGCTGTATCTACACTACAGAATTATAGTAGTTTGACACCACCATTTAATTGTCATGGCTCATTCTGGGATTCTGGGATTTTCAGGTTTTTAATTAGTTATTCTTATTTATTTATTTACAGTATTTATATTCCGCCCTTCTCACCCCGAAGGGGACTCAGGGCAGATCACATCACACATACAAGGCAAACATTCAATGCCTCAACATAGAACAAAGACAGAGACAAACGCAGCTCTGAGCCGGCCTCGAACTCATGACCTCCCGGTCAGAGTGATCTGTTGCAGCTGACTGCTTTATCAGCCTGCACCACAGCCCGGGCTTCTCTGTGAGAGAGCGCTCAAGCGCCACATCAAACTACAAATACCAAGATTCGATAAGGCAGAGCTATGTTAGTTAAAGTGATGTTAAACTGCTATAATGCTGCAATGTAGGTGGTCTGTTATTGAGTAGCTAAAACAGTTGATGATAAAGCAACAGGCAAATCACAGTTTCTCTACATGTCAGTGGATGCATATCTTAATAAAAGAAAGGGGTTTTCTGATATCTATTGACCAAAATACATTTTAGGAAAAGAGAGAAACAGAAGTATTCTTTTATGAATGTTGATCAAAACCCATCAAACATACAAGATATTCCACATGTGGTACTTGACACCAAATAAGCTAGCTAAAATTAGCAGAGGGAAAACCCAGGGAACATGTTGGAAATGTGGTAAGCACACAGGCACCTTTCTACATATGTGGTGGGAGTGTAAGAAGATAAAGAATTTTTCGCAAGAAATACATAAAATGATGACAAAAATTGTACAAAAAAATTGAATTTAAACCAGAAAGTTTTTTATTAGGGATTATTGACGAACAGATAGATAAAAACATAGACAGACTAATATTTTATCTCACCAGAGCTGCGAGAATAGTGCTGGCACAACTATGGAAATCAGAAGATATACCCAGTATGGGACTTCCGGTTGGCTGGTGATGGCGGCAGGCAGGTCCGACTGAGGCTCTGAGTCGGTCAACCGCTGCTGCGATCTGGTAGAGCACGTTTGCTCCCTCTCTCCTCGCGGTATGAGTTGGGGAGAGACGCTACAGCAACAGCAGCCTTAGAAACCCCAGCGCCCCTCACCCCTCAAGGGTGAGAGGCAGAGGGTTTGAGGCACAGCTGGGCTGGCGGATCGGCAACGGGAAGCAGGCTATAGTCTGCACGAGCTGCTAGCTACTGCCACGCCAAGGCAATAAAGACGAAGAAGGAGGGGAAGACCTAATACCCTCAGGAGGAAAGAACAAAAGCCAGTTCGACAAAAGCGACTAAGAGAACTGTGAGTGCTATCCTTAACTATATTGAAGATAAGGGGGAAAGAACTACCTAAAGGCCGGCTATAGGCTGGCAAGAGACACTGAAAGAAAGTCATTTGGAGAGGCAGCGGGAGAAGAAAACGCAGTTAAATTAGTGAAGAAGATCTGGGAATTGGGATAGATTCAACTGCAAACAGACGGGGTATAAAGAAAAGAAAAGAGGAACAAAGGGTCTCCGACCTTGAGCGCCATACTGTTTAGTCTATCCTAATCCTCTTCTTCCAAAACAACGAAAAGAGAACGCCCACTAAAAAGGTGGAGCCCAGAACTCTGGTGAAGCGGCAGAACTGAGTCACCACCAGAAGATATGGTAGCCCGGACGTAGATAGCTGTAAAAATAAAGAGGCGGGCAGGAAGGAACTGTGGCAGCTGGATCAGAGAGGCTAGCCATAGCAGAGAGTGTTACTGCCCTCTGCTGACGGATGAAAGAAAGTGCAAGCACAGAGAGGCTAGCCATAGCAGAGAGTGTTACTGACCTCTGCTGACGGATGAAAGAAAGTGCAAGCACAGAGAGGCTAGCCATAGCAGAGAGTGTTACTGCCCTCTGCTGACGGATGAAAGAAAGTGCAAGCACAGAGAGGCTAGCCATAGCAGAGAGTGTTACTGCCCTCTGCTGACGGATGAAAGAAAGTGCAAGCACAGATTCAAGAGGGAAAGGAAGGACAAGGGCAGGAAGAACAACGGAGCGCAGTGAGCCACTCTAACCCTCAACTCTGGAGATTTTTTTTTCTTTTTCCTTTTTTTTTTAAGAAAGAGAAAAGAGGGCTGGAAAGAAAACAAGGCTGGAAGGAAGAGGAAATCGGAGAGGTTGTAAGGATCCAAGGAGCTGCAAGAACATTCCTGGGACTATCCAACCCCCCCCCCCCCCTTTTTTTTTCTTCTTCCCTGAACGGAGGCAAACAATGAACAATTCGGGAAGGATATAATTAATTGAAACAAAAAACAAAAAGAAACCATCTAAAGAAGTTGCTAAATCCTTGGCAACCATTTGAATTAACTTTTTCTTTTTTGGATTTTATTTGATTTAGAAATACATATTTAGCGAACGTATTGATGTAATTAATTTCATAATTGATTCAATTTGCAGATAGGATGGGCCTCCGTCCTTTTTTTTTCTTTCTTCAGATTGAGATCAATATACCTATTAACTAATTTGAAGTAGTGGCCGGCAATACTGAACAATTATCAAGATGTCCAGTATCAAACCGAGATCAGACAAAGATTCAAGAGAAATGAAGGACTACAAGTTTAATACTAGAAGATCGTCCCTCCCAGAGGACAATTGTTGGAAAGACATTTTACGGGAGATCCATAAGATCTCTGAGAAACAGGATATACTCCAAAAAGAACTGCAATCCATAGCAGCAAAACAGGACTCCCAACAAAAAATGCTACAAGAGGAAATGTTAAACCTAAAGAAAGAGTTGCGTGAAGAGCTAGGCTCGATTAAAAAGGAAACTACCAAAAACTCAAATAATATAAATGAACTTAAAATAGAGAATAGAAAGCTGGACAAGATGAATTCCAAACTACAAATGAGAATCGATAACCTGGAGGAAAAAAACAAAATACTTGAAAAAGTACAGGAAAAAATGGAACACCAAACAATGGAGTTCCAATTAAGATATAGGAACGTACAGGAAGAGGCTGATGAAAACACAGGATGGGTGATCACGCAGCTAACATCAAGAATACTGCAATGTACTGAACAGGAGGCATGCGGACAAATCGATAGGGTATATCGAATCCAAAATAGTTATACCAGGAAAAATAAAGCAATTAAAGACATAATAGTCCACTTTTTGAAAAAAAGTACTCGGGACGAGGTCCCGAGGAAAAGTGCCTCGAATCCAGTCACCTACAAGGAAAGGAGGGTGATCATTCTAAAAGAGTTTCCAAAAGTGGTACTTAAAAGGCGGAGGAAATACTTCTTTCTAACCGATGAATTGAAAAGACTCCAAATAAGATATAGGTGGGACAGATATGAAGGTTTGATGGCAACATATAAAGGTGAAAGAATTTGGGTTACATCAGAGGAAGAGGCAAAAGACTTTTATAAAATAATTAAAAGAGACATAAATAAAGAAACATCACCTCAACAATCGGGAGGAGGGAAATTTCCCAGAAACTCAAAGAAAAGGAGATTCGCCTCACCTAGAGAGGAGGAGTTAACAGTTGCTCAACTAGACCTGGCTGGGACCCTAGACCTGAATGAGGATTTGGAGGAAGAGTCATCGGAAGAAGAAGACAGGATCGAGGAGGATGAAGGAAACCTCAAAGATGAGTAATGTCAGTCTATCACTTAAATGCTTTTCAAACAATGTCAATGGGTTAAATTCTCCCATTAAGAGGAAAGTAATATTCAATAAACTAAAAAAGGAAAGATGTAGCATAATAGCCCTGCAGGAGACGCACATTTCCCAAAAATATAGCTATTTGTTAAAGAACGAAACTTTAGGGATGGAATTTATATCAGCTGACAAGGAAAAAAAAAAGAGGGGTAGTAATTTATGTGGACCCAAAACTCAATGCGGCTGAACAATTTAAAGATACGGAAGGTAGAATGATCGCAGTAATGATAGATTCTATACTTGGAAAAATCCTTCTATGTAATGTTTATATGCCTAATGGCCCGAAGACGAAATTTGTTAAAGCATTAAGAGAAAATATTGAGAAAGTTGAATGTGATCAAATAGTTTTATTTGGAGATTTTAATGGGGTCTTGGACATACACAAAGATAAAACAAAACAAAAAACAAAAAAAAAAATATCAGGGGCCCTTCCAAAAAACCTTCTTCTATTAAAAGAAGAATATGATTTGGTGGATGCGTGGAGAGAATGCAACCCAGAAGAAGCAGATTATACACATTATTCTAGTAGACATCAAACCTGGGCTAGAATTGATATGATCTGGGTCTCAAAATCAATTCTGCCTAAGATTAACAACATACAAATCCTTCCCAGGGAGGCATCAGACCACTGCCCAATTAGTATGCAGATTAATAAAGAACTGACTACAAAATATTGGAGACTAAATGAAAATTTATTGAGACAAGAAGAGGATATAAGTAAGATTAACGAGATGACGACCGAGTATTTCAGGTTCAATGATAATGGGGAGACCAGCCCGCAAATTGTCTGGGATGCTTACAAGGCGGTAGCAAGGGGTTTTTTGATTCAACTCAACTCTGGGAAAAAGAAAAAGAGAGAAGCAGAGGAGGAAAATCTGAAAAGAGAAATAATGAGGAGGGAAAAAGAACTGAAAAATAAGCCTAGAAATAAAAAATTAGTAAGAAGCTTAGAACTTCTAAAAAAACAAAAAAAGAGCCTGGAAATAGAGAACATGGCTAGACAATTAAAATGGGTTAAGCAAAACTCTTTCGAAAACGCAAACAAACCAGGGAGGTGGCTAGCTCGACTAATAAGAAAGAAGAAACAAAATCAACAAATAACGAAAATTAGAATACAAGATAGAATAACAACCATAGAGAAAGAGATAAAGGAAGCATTCAAGTTTTTCTATGAAAATTTGTATAAGGATGAAGGTATTAACCCCGAAAGAGTGATGGAGTATCTAGGTAAACAGAAACTAGAAAAGACATCAGAGGAACAAAGATTAAAACTCAATAAAGAAATTTCAGAAGAAGAAATCCCCAAAGTAATCAGAAAATTAGAAAGCAACAAAGCTCCAGGGCCTGATGGCTTTACAGGAGGATTTTATAAATTGGAACATAGTGAAGTAATTAGATATTTACGAAAATTAATGAATATAGCCTTACAAAAAGGAGTTGTCCCGGATTCATGGAAAGAAGCAAGGATTACAATGATCCCGAAAGAGGGATCAGATTTAACGGATGTTAGGAACTTCAGACCCATATCGCTATTAAATTCGGACTATAAAATCTTTACCAAAATTTTAGCAAACAGATTAAATGAATTTTTATCGGACTGGATAAGTGAAGAACAAACAGGGTTTTTGCCATCAAGAAATATTAAAGATAACGTACGCACAATAATTGATGCAATTGAATACTATGACCAAAACATTCAAAAAGAAGTAGGATTTTTAGCATTAGATGCCGAAAAGGCTTTTGATAATTTAAATTGGCAGTTTTTCAAATTAATGTTTCAGGAATTAGATATGGGCCTGCAATTCCAGAACGGGATCAATAGCATCTACAGCGACCAATGGGCTAGGATCATAATAAATGGGGATGTAACAGAGAAATTCAGAATTGAAAAAGGTACGAGACAGGGATGCCCGCTATCCCCTTTAATATTTATTTTTGCGCTAGAATTACTCCTTAAAGCGATCAATATACACACATAAATACATAAATACATACAATATACATACATAAATACATAAATACATACATAATATACATTATAAATACAGGGCTTTTGCCGACGATGTTATATGTATTATTGAATATCCAAAACAGAATATACATAATTGGTTCGACAAAATTGGGGAATTTGGGAGGGTAGCAGGATTTAAGATTAACAAAAAGAAAACGATGATTCTCACTAAAAATATGTCCAAGGAAAAACAAAAGGAATTGAAAGACACTTCAGGACTAGAAATTCCATCTAAAATCAAATACTTGGGTATTTGGATCTCAGCCAAAAATAATCAACTATTAGACCTAAACTATACACTTAAATGGTCTGAAATCCAGCAAGACTTAAAGAAATGGACTAGCTTGAATCTCTCATTAATGGGAAGAATAGCAGCAATCAAAATGAATATTCTTCCCAGATTAATGTACCTATTCCAAAATATCCCGATTATTAGGAAACCCAAACTATTCAAAGATTGGCAGAAGGAAATAATGAAATTTATATGGAAAAATAAAAGACCCAGAATAAAGTATACCACAATGATATCCACAAAAAATACAGGAGGATTTGGTGTCCCTGACTTGAGATTATACCACAAAGCTAGTGCTTTGTATTGGATTAAAGACTGGATTAAATTGGAGAAAAAAAATTATTAATTTTGGAAGGTCATGACCTAAGGAGAGGGCGGCATGGGTACCTCTGGTACAAAAAGTCAAAAATTGAAAAACAATTTGGAAATCACTACATTAGGTCAGCCCTGTTCAGAACTTGGGAAAAATATAAAAAATACTTTCACTCCAGAACTCCGATTTGGTTGTCACCATTAGAAGCCAACCACAGAAGGCTACTGGGCTGGTTAAAATGGCCTACATACAAAGAAATTTTGTTGGTTGAAACAGGGAATGTGGGAGCACCGAAACTAAAAGAGTTGGAGGAAATCCAAAGGATAAATAAGAATATAACATGGTATCACTATATCCAACTAAAAGAAGCCTACAAAAAAGATCTAATTATAGGATTCGATATGGAGCAAGGGTTTTGGGAAAAACTCCTTCAAATAGGAAAAAAAAAATATTTCCATATTATATAACAAACTACTGAGCTGGATGACAGAATCAGAGATAATTACCAATTCTATGGTCCAGTGGGCTAGAAACATAGGAAGATCTATTTTAATACAGGAATGGGAATCAATTTGGCGAGTTAAAATGAAATACACCTATTCCACAGATCTGAAGGAAAATTGGTTGAAAACCATACATAGGTGGTATCTCACACCAAAAAAATTAGGACAAATGTATAAAAATGTTAATGCAAGCTGCTGGAGGTGTAGAGAACAAATAGGTTCATACATACATATGTGGTGGAGTTGCAAGAAAGTCAAAAAGTATTGGGAAATGATATTAGAGGAATGCAATAAAATTTTAGGAACACAATTCGAACTTAAACCCGAGCTTCTCCTGCTAGGGCTATATGACCATCAGGATAATGTGGATTCTAATACAGATAAACTTTTCACCTTTTTCATCACAGCAGCAAGAATGGTAATCGCCAAGTACTGGAAATCCGAGAAACCATTGATGAAAGACTGGTGGGTTGACAAAGTGACTGATATAAAAGATATGGACAAATTAACCTTCCTATTAAAGAAGAAGGATGGCAGAAAAACAAAAGAGACGGACTGGTCCTGTTTGGAGGATTATTTAAAGAAATAAAGAGACTGTAAACAAGTGAAGGCAAAAACGACAGAAGAGTAGGAAGAGAGAAGCATTAAGACAGGAAGTCGCCACACCCCCCCTATTCTCCCCTCTAACTGACCCGTACCTATCTTTTTTTTTTTTTTTTTTTTTTTTTTTTTTTTTTTTAATAAATTTTTATTTTTTAAAACACAAAAAATACATACCGTAGACATACAAAACATTTACAATTCCCACCACCAACACGAGGATTGTTTTCTTTTTACATATTCATTTCTTTATGAGACAATTTTTATATCTTTATCTTAATCCATTTCCAACCTATATACTATATAACATTTGTATCTTATTTCTTATGGCTTGATCTCCAGATTGATTCATGATATAGTTCTTTACCATTGTCCATCTTTCTTCCATTTCTCTTGTTCTATTTTCATTAGTTTTTACAACATTTAGTTTCACATTCATAATTTCAAATTCCATTTGCTCCACCATATATTGGTACCATTTATTTACTGTCCATTTTGATTTATCTTTCCACCCTAATACTATTACTGCTTGTGCACATTCAATTATTGCTTCTTTTATTTCCCTTTTATTTCCCATTTCCTCTCTTTTCCCTAATACCGCTATTTCCTTTGTTATGACCCACTCATTTCCTAGTATTTGATTTGACTCATTTTGTATAGTCTGCCAAAAATATTGTACATGTTCACATTCCCACATCATGTGCATAAACCGCCCTTTCTGATGACATCCATGCCAGCAGTGACTACTCCCCTTTTTATAGTAGTATGCTAATTGGCAGGGTGTACGATACCATTTGTGCAATATTTTCCTCCTCATTTCTCGTACTCTGGTATTCCTTTTCATCCCTATTGTCTCTACCACATTTCTCATCTCTTGTTCTGTGATTTGCAGCTCCGTTTCCCACATACTTTTCAGATCCCGTATTATACATCCATCAGCCTCTATGAGCATTGTATATATTTTGCTGGCCTGTGCCTTCTTTCCTTCCCCCTTTTCTCTTATTATCTTTTCAAAGGCGTTATCTTCTCTCTTAACCATATTAATATTTTCTTTTATTTTGCAATATGCACAGATTGCTCTTATCTGTAACCAATTTTCTTCTCCAAGCCATTGTTTAATTTTATTTTCTCTTACCGTTCCCTCTCTGTCATATAGTTGTTCTAGTCTCTCTATTCCTTTTTCCTTCAATGTTTGAATATTTCTATTCATATTTGATTCCTTATCCTTATTGATTATCCATACTGTTGACATTTTAGATTTTAAGCTACTTATTCTCCCTTGCCATTTCTTCCACACTTGCATTGTTCCTTTCATTGGTCCTATTAATTTATCTATATTTCTCTTATCCCATTTTCTAAAGATTATTTCTTCACAATTAACTCCATTCATTTCCTTTTCAAATCTCACCCATTTTTTATTTGTCACTTGTAATTCTATTGCTCTTTCAATTTGGAAGGCATCACTATATAGCTCTAGGCATGGACAGCCCCATCCCCCTTTCATTTCTTTTGCAATTATCAATTTTTTCCTTACTCTTGGTCTTTTCCCTCCTTCAACCCAATAATTTAGTTTCCTATCCCATTCCTTTAATTTTGCCATGGGAGGAATTCCTGGGAGAGCCTGAAATAAATACATCATTTTTGGAATTATCAATATTTTCAATGCCCTTATCCTAGACATCTGTCTCAAATTTTTATTCTTCCACCTACTCATTTGTTTTAACATTCTCTTCCATGCCATTCTATAATTTCCATCTATTATTTTATCAAGTGTCTTAAATATCCAAATTCCCAAATACTTCATCTTTTTAATACCCAATTTTAAACCTGATTCCTTCCTTATCTCTAATTGTTCCTTCGGTGGCGTATTAATAAATAATATCTCTGATTTCTCCATATTTACTGATAGCCCTGATACTTTTTTAAACTCCCTCAATATTATTTTCATTGATTTAATCATTTCCCTTGGTCTCTGTGTTAAAATTATTGCATCGTCCGCATACAGGTTCAATCTCAACTCCTCCTTCCTCCCAATCTTATACCCTTCCCATGTTTCATCCATCCTTATTTTATATGCTAGGGGTTCTATTACCAGAGCAAATAACATTGGGGATAATGGACAACCTTGTTTGGTCCCGTTCTCAATTTGAATGTTTTCCGTTCTTTGTCCATTCACTCTAATACAAGCCGTATTCTCCCTATATACATTTTTAATCATTTCACAGAAATTATTCCCCAAATTTAGTTCTTTACATAATCTATACAGATATTCATGGTTTACTTTGTCGAAAGCTTTATACACATCTAACTTTAGAATTGACAATTTTCTTTTTGTTTTTGTCGCATGACAAATCACATTAACAACATTTCTTATTGGTTCACTGATACTCCGCCCTTTAACAAATCCATATTGGTCTTCTCCTATAATCTTTGGTAGAATAATTTCCAATCTATTTGCTATGATTTTCATGAATATCTTATAATCTTGGTTTACTAAACTGATCGGACGATATGATTCTGGGAGCTCCGGTTGTCTATCTGGCTTCAGAACTGGAATAATTTCAGAAAGTTTCCATGTTTCCGGGACAATACCTCTCATATATACCTCATTAAACATTTCAGCCATATATGGTACCAACTCATGCATAAAGGTCTTATAAAATTCTGCTGTATATCCATCTATACCAGGTGCCTTATATTGTTTCAGTCCTTTAATTACCTGAATTACTTCTTCCTGTGTTATTTCATCATTTAGCATAATTTTATCCTCCTCATTTACTTTATTCCCAATTTTTATTTCTTCATTATTCACCTGTTCTTTTTGGTACAACTCCCTGTAAAAATCTCTCATTATTTCTTCGAGTTCCTTTCTTCCATCTTTCACCAATCCATTTTTATCTTTAAGTTTTGTTATACATGACTTTTCCTTTCTCCTCTTTAAATATCTCACCATTTGTTTCATTGATTTTGTACCCCATCCATTAATTCGTTGCCTCACACTCTGTCTCATTTTGTTCCATTGCACCTCATCCATTAATTCCAATTCTTTCTTTTTCTGCCTTAATATACTATTTATATTTCTTCTCCTCGTTATTCTCAATTGTTCTTGTATTGATTCAATTTCTTTTATACATTTTTCTCTTTTCTCTCTCCAACTTTTCCTTATGTAGGACTCAATACTAAAACACTGACCTCTTAATACACTTTTAAATGAGTCCCACACCACAGTTTTAGATAACTCTCCATTATCATTTATTCTATAATATTCTTTTATCTCCTCCTGAAGCTTCAATTTATATTCATCTTTTTCTGTTACCACCGAATTATATCTCCAAATTCTTTGACTAATCTCATTACTCAATCCCAAGGTTGCAATCAGAGGACTGTGGTCTGACAAAAATATTGGTTTCCTTTCTACCTTCTTTATTTGGGCTTTGCTTGCTTTATTTAGTAAGATATAATCTATACAGCTAAATTTATTGTGTCTTGCTGAATAAAAAGTATCCCTAATACTTTGATTTGCGTGTGCATCCACCATATTAAGCTTATTTACATTTATTGCTTTTTTATTTTTTTTAGTTAAGTCCAAATTGAAATCGCCTGCCCAAATCAATGTCCCTTCCGCATAATTATCCAGCTTCTTTTTAGTATTCAATATATACTGTTTTGTGTTTCTGTTCGGTGCATATATCACAGCTAATGTTATTTTAACCTGATTTATCTTGCCTTTCACAAAAACTGTTCTTCCTTCCCTATCTCTTTGAACATCAAGCTCCTGAAATGGAACATTTTCATTGATTAGAATTGCTACCCCTCGTGAGTTCCCTGTCCCTCGAGATTCATAAATTCTATTCCATGTTTTATCTTTAATCAATTTATCCCTCCCCCTCTTTTTATGAGTTTCCGATAACATTATCACATTTATCCTACATTCCTTTGCCATTTTCAACATCCTATAAATCTTAAGATCTGCCATTCCATTTATATTCAGTGCCAATATAGTTAAATCACCCATTTGTTTTGTATAATTCCATTTTTATCTCTCCCCCTTGTCTCTTCAGTTTCTTTTCTTCTCCTCTCCCCCTTTTTGCCCCCCTCCCTGGATCCCCATTGTGCCCCTTTCCCCTCAGAGTCCAGTCCTTTCCCTTCTCCCATCAGAGAAGGACTCGAAAGAGTTCTATTCTCTTCCCTTCCCAGACTCCACTTGGCGGCTGCATTGCCCTTCGCCAGTTCCCACACCTGCAAATTATTTTAACCCAGTTTATCAAAGTGGTTTTTTACATCTTGGATCTTGTTTCCATTCTCCTTGTTTCCTCTTTCAGCTTTTGCTTTTTTAGTTCTCTCAATTGTTTTTCCAAAGTTCGTATTTGGTCTAAGTCCATTTGCTTCAAATTTCTTAAGTCTATAGTCTCTTGTAAATCTTGACCATGCTCTCCTTCCCTATTCATCAAGTCTCCAATAACAGATATACTCTGAGTCGAGCATGATTCTATTTGCCCGCCTCTGTCTGCAGCTTCCAGCTCTGTTGATCTTATCTGTCCAGCTGCCTGAAGAGTGTCCTTGGCCTTCTTACTCCCCTTCTTTCTTTTGAAGCTTCTATGGACCTCTTCATTATCTGACTCCTCCGTCTCATCCGATACTCCCCCTTCTGTACAAAATCTCAGAAGTCTAAGCATGGTCTTTCCACTAGCCAAATCAGTAGCTTTATATAATTTACCATCTCTATAGACGATCAGGGTGGCAGGAAAAGCCCAAGTATATCGCTGGTTCTTCCCCTCCAGGACTTTTGTAATTTCTTTCATCTGTGCTCTTTTATCCAGTGTCTCTGATGAAAGATCCAGGAGAGGCCAGACCTTTTTACCTGCCAAGGTAAGGTCTTTTATTTTCCGAAGCTGATTATACACCTTTTCCTTCGTTGCCTCCCTTGAAAAACGGATCAAAATGTCTCTGGGTTTTTTTCTACCTCTATAAGCCCAATGCGATCGTTCTATATCGTCCGGTGAGATTTCCATCAAAGTCTGTAGCCAACTGACAATATTTTGTTTTAAATTGTCACTCATCTGAAAATCCTGCCCTGCTGTTCTCAGGCGTATATTTGCTCTTCGTGACCGATCTTCCTGGTCAGCAATCTTGTTTAGGAGTTTTTGGTTTGCACTTTCTAAATGTTTTTTTAAGTTGGCTATTTCCTCTTTCTGTTTTCTAGTCTCCTCTTGCATCTCCATAAATTTACCTTCATACTGTTGCACCTTTGACTCCATTGATCCCAGCCGGGTGTTAATCATTTCAACTTGTTCTTTTAATTCATCATTCCCCTTCTTTAAGCTATCAGAGCTTATCTTTAGTTCATTCAATGTTTGTAATATTTGGTCCAGCTTCCGCCCCCATTCCACTCCCTCCGCCATTATGGCACTCACGTTCAGTTCTTTCCTTCACCCGGTCTTCTGATTTATTTTCTGAGGTTTCAAGTTTCAGACGCTCAAACTGCGATCTGCTTTGCTTCCTCTTTTTTCACGACCGGGTCCAGGTTGGAGAGAGAGATTTATGATCTTCCTGGGCTTTAAAAATAAGCTTTATTTCTTTTGCAGTTAGGGAGCTCTCTTAGGCACGTCTATCTTATCTGACGCATGCGCAGCATCCGACCCGTACCTATCATACCTTAGATTCACCCAAACTCCCTTCTCCCTTCCCTTCCCCTTCCTTCCTCCCCATTAGTCCTATCTACATACCCCTCCCTTATCAAAGTCAAAACCTTCTCTTTCCTTCCCTCACTTTCCACCTCCCCTTCCTCCCTCCTTTCCCTTTGTTTCTCCTTTCCCCCCATCCCCAATGTGTTTTGTTTTGTCAAAATTAATAAAAACTATTTAAAAAAAAAGAAAAGAAGATATACCCAGTATGGAGAAATGGCTCAATAAAATAATGGACATGATGAATATGGACATGTTAACACAAAAATTAGCACAGGATAGAGCACCAGATAACAAAACAGATTGGAAACCTATGATCGAATACTTGCAAAAAGAGAAAATTAACTTTTGTATAAAGTTGGATTAAGGAAATTCCATGGGATAATAATATAAAGTTAAGGTAGTTAAATAGGTGTAACTACAAAACTAAAGCTGGATTCAGAAAAGGCAGAGGAACGAGAGACCAAATTGCCAATATCCGCTGGATAATGGAGGAAGCCAGGGAGTTTCAGAAAAACATCTACTTCTGCTTATTGACTATTCTAAAGCCTTTGACTGTGTGGATCATAATAAACTGTGGCATGTGCTTGGTGGTATGGGGATACCAAGTCACCTTGTCTGTCTCCTGAGAAATCTGTATAAAGACCAAGTAGCCACAGTAAGAACAGACCACGGAACAACAGACTGGTTCAAGTTTGGGAAAGGAGTACAGCAGGGCTGCATACTATCGCCCTACCTATTCAACTTGTACGCAGAACACATCATGCGATGTGCGGGGCTTGACGAATCCAAGGCACTATGTTACATAGTACAAAGATGAAGACACCAAGGATTCACACACAAAAATATCTTATGATTAAGTCATTGGATAGGGCATTCTGTAGACAAGCAAGGCATTTTTTTAATGTAGTAAGCCTTTTTTAAAAAAAAACTGAGATCATAGAATCATAGAGTTGAAAGAGACCTCATGGGCCATCCAATCCAATCCTTTGTCAAGAAGCAGGAAAATCACATTCAAAGCATCCCCTACAGATGGCTATCCAGCCTCTGTTTAAAGGCTCCAAAGAAGGAGACTCCACCACACTCTGGGGCAGAGAGTTCCACTGCTGAACAGCTCTCACAGCTCTGTAATTTGAAGCCATTGTACCGCATCCTAGTCTCCAGGGCAGCACAAAACCAGCTTGCTCTCTCCTCCCTATGATTTCTCCTCACATATTTATACATGGCCATCATATCTACTCTCAGCCTTCTCTTCTGCAGGCTAAACATGCCCAGCTCTTTAAGCTGCTTCTTAAAGATAAAGATAATTTATTTAACAGCATTTATATTCCGCCCTTCTCACCCCGAAGGGGACTCAGCGCAGATCACATTACACATATAGGCAAACATTCAATGCCTTTTTAACATAGAACAAAGACAAGACAAACATAGTCTCCGAGCGGGCCTCGAACTCATGACCTCCTGGTCAGAGTGATTCATTGCAGCTGGTTGCAGCTGGCTTGCTCTCCCGCCTGCGCCACAGCCCAGGCCCGATAAGATAAGCATAATTTTTTCTTATTAGCAAGTTGGAAGAATGGACTATGAAAAACAAATAAAGCTGATCTACCTGTATATATGTATACATGCTGTCTGAAGGCAAACCCATGCACAAACCACTAAATTATTCACATGGCAGTAGGAAACACATTTAGCATAGCATGTGTGTAAACACTACAGAAATACTCTGTTATGGATACAGAATCATACACTTTATCAGCACACAGTCCTTTTGTATGATCACCTGTGGAATTCCTTCCATAGGAAACTAGGTAGTCCATTTTTGCTCTTTCTCTTCTTGCATGTGAAGGCATTTCTGTTTACCCAAGCCTTTAAGTGTCTATCTGGCATAGAAAATCTTTTATTTGAATGCATCGTATTTGTATTTTTATTATTTATTACAGTGGTTTCATAGACTTAAAATTATTATAAATTAATGTTTTTAAGATGATCTTTGGTTTAATTGCTTTTTAAATTTAGTTTTAACTATATGTTATTTTAACTCAAATTGTAAGCTACCTTGGGTCCATAGTGCAAGAAAGATGAGTATTCAACCAACCAAACAAACAAACAAACAAAATATAGTGCAAATCAGAAGAGCCAGGGCAGGATAGTGTTGAAAAAGTTACCTTGCGTGATAATGAAGGCTTGTGTTCTAATTCACCATCAGAAGATGAAGAAGTGTAGTTAGGTGTTTGCTTTCTGGAGGGTGGATATTTAGGACCTAAAAGAGAAGCAAAAGATCAAAGATGTGAATATCATTCTCTTTCTAGTCTTTGAATGGATGCTTATGGTTTTATAATTTTATCAGATATGCTTTGATCTGTGTTGACTATGTTTATTTTTATGTATGGTATGTTTTGTTTACACGTTGTTCACCACTTTGAGTTCTGATTCGGGAGAAAAGCAGGATAGAAATAAATAAATAAGTAAATAATAGCCATCACTACATATGACTACACCTGCTCATAGCTTGGAAAGACTATATCTAACAGCAATTTGGAAAACTGGACAGATTATATTAATTATGTTTTTGGCTACCATTTAAGGGTTTCAGTCTGTGGCCATCCCGTACTCCACAAAAGACACCAAGTTTTATGTGACAAAGTCATTATTTCCCATTTCCTTGCATGAAAGCTCAGCCTCCCATTCAGTCTGCTATTAAAATGCATATCTGTAGTTAGCCACGTTATCTAAATGATGGTCTCAGAGTCACCATGCAGTGTAATTGAATGCCCAAAGTCTGCGCCAGCTCTTAAACAAATTACCCTTATGTGGCTTGCAGCATCTGGCACCCATTTTTACTCTGTGACATCTGCTCAGTGTAAAAAAGCTGGCGTCAGAATGTCTGGTCATATAAAAAAAGGCACAAATATAATCAGAAGCAAATGGGCTTTACGAAGGCAGTTTTATCGTACGGCCTCATGCAACATAAATATTTCATTAATTAGCCTCTAAACAAATGTCACTTATATTTTCTTTCTCTCATTCTGCTGAACAGTAAATGTTGTGTGTAAAGATATACTACCAAACAACCCATTCTTCCATAAAACTTCCTCGGAAGGGGCATTTAAGGTAGATCTCTGGGAAACCTGTCTTCAAAGATTCCAACTGATTTACATTTCTGCGCCTAAAATTCTGATTTTGCCCTGTCTGAAGTAATGTTTTAATGGCCATGAAACATTTCCACTCATATGTCTAATTCACATCCTTCTCGTTTATGAGAAAACAGAACAGGTACCAGGAACAATCCTCTGATATGCTTTGCTTGCTCCAGGATTAATCATTAACACCTGGATGAGCTTCTGTTCAGGTCGTGAGTGGCAAGATCTATTTCAGATGACCAAAGACTGATTTACTGTCAAAGCTAGATCATTATAATCATTGCAGTGTAATCAATCAAGTTTCTGTGGAACCTCAGGGTTTTGTGAGAGGTTGCCAAAGATTCTAGGAAAAACTGATTACAATTTGTTTACATATTTTAGCTGTAGATATACAGTATGCCTCCCTTATCCATGGAATCAATATCCATGGTTTCACTTATCTACAATTCCAAAAATAATAGTTCTGGAAGTGTTTGTCCTTTAGGTCCTCCAGTACGATTCTATGGTATGCTTCTGGCCCAAGTATAGTCAGCATATAAGGTTCACTATTATCCATACTTTCAAGTATCCACAGTGCTCTTGGAACATATTGCCCATGGATACAGGGGTTGTACTGTAATTATTTCTATGCAGGGTCCCACGAGTTCGAAATATTGTTGAAATGGCTCTTTATAGTAAAAAAAAACCCCATTGAGAATGGCTGATCTGCTCAGTTATTACATTTATTAGAGAAATGCATATACATCTGAGAGTCAGCATGGCATAATGGTTTGAGCATTGGACTACCAGTGCAGACACTAGGACAGGGGTCCCCATCTTTTTAAACAGGGGACTAGTTCACAGTCCCTCAGATCATTGCACATATCTTATTTTGAAGTAAAAAAAACCAAACAGGAACAAATACAGCCTCAATGTTAGTAATAAAAATAATAAAAATAATAAAAAGGGTTGGAAGAGACCCTTTGGGCCACTTAGTCCAATCCCCTTCTGCCTTTGTCCACCAAAAGCTCAAGCAAAGCACCTCTTAATAATTAATAATTAATTAATAAATAATCAAAATACCTTTATAAACACAAGCAAAGCTTTGGAAGGCAGGCACAGGGCGAGGGAGGAGGCAGGAAAGGCTCCAAATGCTTTTGCAGGGAAAGGGAGGAGGCGGGAAAGGCGGGGAGGACGAGGAGGGAGCCACTGCTGCAAGGGCAGGAGAAATGCCTTCAAGGGACCTCTTGTGGCCCATGGGCCATAGTTTGGGGATCCCTGCGCTAGAGTTTCAATCCTTGCTCAACCACAAAAACCTGCTGGAGGATCTTGAGCAAGTCATACTCTCAGTCTCAGAGGAAGGCAAAGGCAAATGCTCTTTGAACAAATCTTCCCCCAAAAAAACTTTCAATAGGATAACCTTAGGGTTACCATAAATCAGAAACAACTTGAACACCGATAACAATAACAATATGCACCCATTTCTCTCTCTGTGGTCTCAAAACACTGCCTGTGTGCGTGCACACTGACACACAAAGTTTTTTCATCTTTAGACTGTGTAAATGTCATTAGCCTACATTTTATACCAATCAGTTTTAAAACTAGTGTTATAGTTTAGGCAAAGAAAGATGCAGATAAAGTACCCCCTCATCCTAATGCTGGCAGAATACCATACTGCTGAAGTGATAGTTAAAAATAATGAGCCCATTCTTTTCTGCCAATGCATGCCCTTTTCCAGCAATAAAAGCATAACTCACTTCTGATACAACTGTAGTAAATCTTTAGAGACGTGGCCATGTTAGCCTGTTTTAACACTGAAAGCTACTAAGGAACCCTGTAGCACAGAGCTTTCCTGTGTGTCATTAATGTGCTAACTGTATTATCTGAGTCTGTGTAAAATGAGCAATAAATCTCATTTGAAAAAATATAAATGAAAGATTTTTACAATTTATGTATGCATCTGTATTTCTCATAAGGAGTTGGTTTAACCTCCTGTTTGCTAGTTAAACTGAATCACTGTGTTGCAAAGTGATGCATGTCTAAAAATGTGTCATCAACATGAAATGTTTGGAAAGCTCTGCTGTGGCACCTCTGAGACTGTGTAAAAGAGTACTAGCATTATCTTTCACGGATCCCAGTCTGCTTCATTAGATATATTGAGTGAAACTCCTATACACTAATGGGTGGTGGGAAGGAGAGTGTGAATCATAATAGACATACCAAACATATGGGTACGATGATGGGATGACAAATCCAGTCTCAAAGAATTATGGTGTACCGTCCACCCCGCGACACGGCAGTCTCCCTGCCCAAGCTGGCAGAGGTGATCTCTGGTGCGGCGTTGGTCTCTCAGCGGCTGGTAGTGCTGGGGGACTTTAACATTCATGCCGAGGCCACATTAACTGGTGCAGCTGAAGACTTCATGGCCGCCATGACGACCATGGGACTGTCCCAAGTGATATCTGGTCCCACTCATCAAGCTGGACACACACTTGACCTGGTTTTTGTTGCGGCAGATGGTGAGGTCGGAGTGGAAGAGCAAAATATTCTTCCATTGTCATGGTCCGATCACCACCTGATCAGTTTAAGACTCACTGTGACCTCAAACCTCCGCAGGGGTGGTGGACCCATTAAGATGGTCCGCCCCAGGAGACTGATGGATCCAGATGGATTCTTGAGGTCTCTTGGGGATCTTCCTGTCATGGAGGCTGACGATCCTGTCGATGCCTTGGTAGATCGCTACAATAGCGAGATGTCCAGGGCAATTGACATGATCGCCCCGGAACGTCCCCTCTCATTGCGAAGAGTCACTTCGGCTCCCTGGTTCACAGAGGAGCTGGCAGTGATGAAGCGCTCGAGGAGGGGACTAGAGTGCCACTGGCGGAAAACTTGTAGCGTTTCTGACCGAGCACGGGCTAGAGCCGCTATTAGGGCCTACTCCGCGGCTTTGCGGGCAGCCAGGAAGACCTTCACGACTGCCCGCATAGCGTCTGCAACTAACAGACCATCGGAGTTGTTTCGGGTCGTCGGGGAGCTCCTTCACCCTCCTGAGGGGGGAGGGGCACCCGAAGACTCGGCAACTCGGTGCAGCGAGTTCGCGCACCACTTTGCAGACAAAGTCGCTCAGACTCGCTTCGTCTTGGATGCTAGTTTTGTTGCAATGCCAAAAGAGGTAACTGAGGCACCTGTCTGTTCGAACTTGTGGGATTCGTTTCAGCTTGTTCGCCCGGATGACGTGGACAGGATCCTTGGGGCGGTGAGAGCGACCACTTGCTCTGCAGACCCTTGCCCCTCGTGGCTAATTAAATCGGCCAGAGGAGGGTTGGTAGAGTGGTTTGTGATGATAATTAATGCCTCTTTGGATCAAGGCAAATTTCCATCTGTCCTCAAACAGGCCATAGTGAGGCCTATATTGAAGAAGGCCTCCCTTGATTCGGCCATTCTAAACAACTACAGACCAATCTCGAACCTCCCTTTCTTGGGCAAGGTCCTGGAGCGGGTGGTTGCCTCGCAGCTCCAGGGTTTCCTGGATGACACCGATTTTCTGGACCCATCGCAGTCTGGCTTTAGACCTGGTCACAGTACTGAGACGGCTTTGGTCGCCTTGGTGGATGACCTCCGCAGGGAGCTGGACAGGGGGAGTGTGACTCTGCTGGTTCTCTTGGACATCTCAGCGGCTTTCGATACCATCGACCATGGTATCCTTCTGGGACGGCTCTCCGGGATGGGCCTTGGGGGCATGGCTCTGTCGTGGCTTCAGTCCTTCCTGGAGGGCCGTTCCCAGTTGGTGAAGCTGGGGGACACCTGCTCGGACCCCTGGCCTTTGACCTGTGGGGTCCCGCAAGGTTCCATTCTGTCCCCCATGCTTTTTAACATCTACATGAAACCGCTGGGAGAGGTCATCCGGAGTTTTGGAGTTCGGTGCCATCTCTACGCAGATGACACTCAACTCTACTACTCCTTTCCACCGAACTCCAAGGAAGCCCCCCAGATACTGAACCAGTGCTTGGCAGCTGTGATGGGCTGGATGAGGGCGAATAAGCTGAAGCTTAATCCCGACAAGACAGAGGTCCTCCAGGTCAGTCGTATGTCCGATCGGGGTATTGGGTGGCTACCTGTGCTTGACGGGTCGCACTCCCCCTGAAGGCGCAGGTCCGCAGTTTGGGGGTCCTCCTGGACTCAGCACTGACGCTTGATGCTCAGGTGTCGGCGGTGGCCGGGAGGGCCTTTGCACAATTAAAACTTGTGCGCCAACTGCGACCTTACCTCGTGAAGTCTGATCTGGCCACGGTGGTCCATGCCTTAGTTACCTCTAGACTGGACTATTGCAATGCACTCTACGTGGGGCTGCCCTTGAAGACGGCCCGGAAACTCCAACTAGTTCAACGTTCGGCAGCCTTGCTTCTAACTGGAGCAAATTATAGGGAGCGGCCAACCCTCCTGCTTAAGGAGCTCCACTGGCTGCCGTTCACCTTCCGGACCCAATTCAAGGTGCACGTGATCACCTACAAAGCCCTGAACGGTTTGGGACCCTCCTACCTTAGTGATCGCCTCTCCCCCTACGAACCTGCACGATCTCGTCGTTCGTCGGGGGAGGCCCTCCTCTCGCTCCCACCTCCGTCACAAGCACGGTTGGTGGGGACGAGAGAGAGGGCCTTCTCCGTGGTGGCCCCCCGGCTCTGGAACTCGCTCCCCAGGGAAATCAGGCAAGCCCCACCCTGGTAGCATTCAGAAAGAGCTTGAAAACCTGGCTCTTTACTCAAGCCTTTAGATAAAGATTGCTAATCCAGAAGCAATCTGTATCTGTGACCATTCTTGTACCGGTTTGCACCTTTTACCTTTGTCAACTCGATATAGACACAGGGTCTATTCCCATCCCAATTTGCACTTCCAGAAATTGCAGCACTTTATCAGTCACCTTGTGTTTACAATATTTATATGGTGCACCTTACCCAGTCTACTTTTACAATCTCTGTTTTAATCCATGTTTTTATTAGTTCTTGTTTTTTATTGGCTAATGTTTTATTTTATTTATTTTATTTTTTTATTGTGCAAGTTGTTGTCTATTGCTGTGTTTTATACTGCTACTGTTTTTATTCGGGCTTGGCCCCATGTAAGCCGCCCTGAGTCCTCTCCGGGGAGATAGAGGCGGGGTATAAAAATAAAGTTATTATTATTATTATTATTATTATTATTATTATTATTATTATTATTATTATTATGATCGTCATTAAGACTGAACTTTTCTCCCTACCACTATGCCTCTATGCCTGTTTAGTGTTTCTATTGCAATTCACACTCCCCCTCCCATTTATATATATGTCTGTCCAAAGTGGCTTCTATTCTTGTATGTGTCTACATAACCTAGTGCTAGATTTTTGTTTAGTCTTTTTCTCAGGAACCACAGGATTCCTTTATACATCTGTTCCATTACAACTATAACAAGACATCACTTAAACTTCTTTAGCTGTGAAGCTGTATTATTTAAAAATCCTTCTATAGTTAGTGGGTTGTGTCTTAACCTAAGGATGTGGGGTGGGGGAGTGATACCGCATGGCTCAAATGCTGGCATTTGCTGTGTCTCATGTTGCTGAATGCGAAACATTTTGATTTTTTTAAAAAGTGATGTCCTCATGCTATTTGAAATGCTAGAATAAGAAAGTAGTCTTTTTTGTGTAGAAGGCAACAGAAACAGCAACAAGGCAGAGCTAACACACTTCCGTTCTCATTACATGTTCATTTTACTGACTTTCAGAACACCTGAAGACTGCTACAGTGAATATTAGAGGAAGAAATCAAGGTACATCATGCCAAAGGAACCTATGGCAGAAGACATTCACTGCAATTCCATGTTCCTGGCAATACAAGAGAAAGAAATTTGAGAAGCAACCAGACAGTTTTAATTAGGATAATTAGGATAACAATTGTTTTATTTGAAAAGTAGAATAATAATAATAATAATAATAATAATAATAATAATAATAATAACCTTCAGCAAGCAGAGCAAAAACCTTGCAAGACTACTGTACTGAGGGAACTGGAGGAATGTGGCTCTAATTCCAGCAAAACAGCAAATTCCTTCAGGCGTTTAGCTTGAACTGTGAAACACCTCTCCAAGGTGCTGAGCCTCATTGCTATAATAGGTTAAATACTTTGGAAAATTCTTTAAAGTTTGAAACAAACCCCAAACTGGATTCAGGACGTCAATGACATTGGTCCCACTTTCATCCACTTGCTGTACTTGGATTGAATGAAGTAGCCGCTGCCACACTAAATGATCCTGCCTCATTACTATTACACTCATCACAATGGTTCCAATAAAACCAACATGAGAAGGATCCTATCAACCAATCAACAATGTTTTAGGATCAGAGGGTCTTTTATAAATTTCTCTCATATATATATATATATATATATATATATATATATATATATACACACACACACACACACACACACACACACATATATATATACACACACACACACACACACACACACACACACACACACATATATATATATACACACTAGCTGTGCCCGGCCACGCGTTGCTGTGGCGAAGAATGGTGGTATGGGAAATAAAGTATTGAGGAATTGGTGGTAGTTAAGGTAAAGGGTAAACGTTTTCCCCTGACGTTAAGTCCAGTCATGTCTGATTTCTAATCTCCATTTCTAAGCCGAAGAGCCGGCGTTGTCTGTAGACTCCTCCAAGGTCATGTGGGATGACTGCATGGAGCGGCGTTACCTTCCCGCCGGAGCAGTACCTATTGATGCACTCACATTTACATGTTTTTGAACTTCTGGGTTGGCAGAAGCTGGGGCTAACAGTGGGGGCTCTCTCCGCTCCCCCAATTCAAACCTGCGGCCTTTCGGTCCAGAAGTTCAGCAGCTCAGCGCTTTAACATGCTGTGCCATCAGGGGATATTATTTCCTAAAGGTTGTGAATATACAATATTTCTGATTGTTTTTTGTTTTTTTTTTGTCTGTTGGAAGCAAGTATGAATGCTGCAATTAGGAAAAATGATTAGGATGTAATGGCCTTGCAGATTTAAAGCCTAGCTGTTTCCTCCTTGAGTGATTTTTTGGTTGGGAGGTGTTAGCTGGCCCTGATTCTTTCCTGTCTGGAATTGCCTTGTTTTCAGAGTGGTGTTGTTTGCGATATTTTATGTGCTTCTACTGTCTGTGGTCCTGAGAAAACAGAGGATTGGCCAGACTTTGATGATGGGAATACTTTGTTGGGAGGTGTTAGCTGGCCCTGATTGTTTTCTGTGTGGAATTCCCCTATTTTCAGAGTGTTGTTCTTTATTTAGTGTTCTGATTTTAGAGATTGTATTGTTCTGTTTTATTATACCACATTCATTTTTATATATTCTGATTTTAGTGTTTTTGAATACTTGGAGCCAGATTGTATTCATTTTCACGGTTGACCGCAACACAATAATAATAATAATAATAATAATAATAATAATAATAATAATAATAGTGGTAGTAGTAGTAGTAATGATAGTAATGATAGTAATGATAGTAATAATAATGACTTTGGTAATACATAGTGCTTCACTGCCTTCTCAGCTTCCTTTCTGGAAGAATCCTTTCTTGGGAGGTGTTAGCTGGCCCTGATTGTTTCCTTTGTGGATTTTCCAATTTCCTTGCTTTATTTACTTTCTTTATTTCTTTATTACTGTCCTGGTTTAGAGATTATATTGTTCTGCATTATTCTATCCTAGAAATTATTTCATATCAAAGTAGAATCTCACTTATCCAACATTCGCTTATACAATGTTCTGGATTATCCAACGCAGTCTGCCTTTTCATAATCAATGTTTTTGTAGTCAGTGTTTTAAATTCATTGTGATATTTTACTGGTAAATTTGTAAATACAGTACAGTAAAGTCTTACTTATCCAACATAAGTGGGCTGGCAAAATGTTGGATAAGCAAATATGTTGGATAATAAGGAGACGTTAAGGAAAAGCCTATTAAATATCAAATTAGGTTATGATTTTACAAATGAAACACCAAAACATCATGTTAGACAACAAATTTGGCAGAAAAAGTAGTTCAATACGCAGTAATGCTATGTAGTAATTACTGTATTTATTAATTTAGCACCAAAATATCACGATATATTGAAAACATTGACTACAAAAATGTGTTGGATAATCCAGAATGTTGGATAAGCGAGTGTTGGATAAGTGAGACTCTACTGTAATTACTACATAGCATTACTGCGCGTGGAACTACCTTTTCTGTCAAATTTGTTGTATAATATGATGTTTTGGTGCTTAATTTGTATAATGATTACCTAATTTGATGTTTAATCAGCTTTTCCTGAATCCCTTATTATCCAATATATTTACTTATCCTGCCGGCCTGTTTATGTTGGATAAGTGAGAGTCTACTGTATATTGATAATCTTATATTATCTGCTTAGAATTGGATTATATGAGGCTCCTTCTTCACAGCTGTATAAAATGCACACTGAAGTGGATTATATGGCAGTGTGGAGTCAAGATAATCCAGTGCAAAGCAGATAATATAAGATTATAAATGGGTTATATAGCTGTGTGGAAGGGCCTTGAGTCTACACTGCCATATAATCCAGTGCAAATTAGATAATCTGTGGAAGAAGCCTCAGTGAGGCCTAAATTTTCCTGTCCCCTAACTGAAACCTGGCTGTCCCTTGGTTGCTAGGTAACGAAGTGGGCAGAGATTAGCCCTCTAAACTGGCAGCAATTGGATAAAAACAATTATTGCTCTCCCTCTAATTAGGACTTTATTTTTCTTTTCTTTTTGTTGTATCAACCCTGAGGCATGTGTGATGGGTTGTGTTGTCAAATTTCGAGGTTGGGGGGCCTGTAGTTTTGTTGCTTTGTCCGCTGCCCTGATGCCATCACTCTTTATATATATATATATATATATATATATATATATATATATATATATATATATATGCACGCACACACAATTCCCAATTTAGTTTCCTTCCCAATTCATTCCAATAGATCACATCCTAGGATTGCTTAATCCATGATGTTTCCTGCGAAAAATTGCTTACCCCTGAGTGGCAGGCTTCATACACAAGGAATTCAATTCCTTGTAGCTTCTATGTAGTAGTCATACATTTTCTTTTATTCTACAAAAAGTATTTTTAACCTTATTTTTTGTTAATTTGCTTGTTTGTTCATTTGCATGTGGGTTTTGTATTAATTTGTTTAATTTTTTAAAAATGTAGGAGTCACACTTCATATAATTAATATAATTAACATAAATGTTAACTAACCATTCAATTATTGGTTCAGTGGATCTCTTCTAGCTGCAATTCAGGCTAAGATGTTCTGCTGATTGTACTGCTGAAAATCCCATGTGTTCCCAGTGTTGGAGAGCCAGTTTGGCTGGTATGAGACCAACCGTACAGCTTAATGCCATGATTCACTACCTACTGAAAGTCTAACGCCAGGGGACTGTACAAGTCATTGAACTGTAGAATTATGAATTATGAAAAGAGCATGTTAACAAGAGTAGCTTCTTGTTCACAATTGAATTAAACCAATGCATTCACAAACCAAAGTGGGAGCATGTATTTTATAAAAAACATTGTTAAATTCATGTCATGAGTCTGCTTAATTATGATCTATATTATGCCGTCACACCCAGGCACCCTTTTTTAGGATGTGCTTCTTCCTTTGCCCAGGTGAACTGCAGGGGCCTTACTTAGAAGCTCTGGAAATCCCAGTAACCAAAGGCACTTCAAGTAGAACAATCAAACAAAATTTTATTTCACAAAGTCCTTGGCAGACTTGGCACATGTAATTAAAGTTGCAAATAAGAACAGTCCACTTATAAAACCTTGCAGATGTTCCTTGCTTGCTTTTCCCCTTTAGGTTGCTGGATTAACTTCCACCAAAGGCAAAGAGGTCCTGAGATCCTCTTCACCCTAGTTCTGAGCTGCTATTAAAAGATCTATAACTATCTGAGCTCAAAGCTAGTTTTTGAGGCGAAGTTGGTACGGCTTCCTCCAGTGGCAAAGAAATCCGAAGATGTTCTCTGCCCCAGTGCCAAAGCTATTAGAAAGAACAGGTCTTTCCCCTATCTATGCTTGGCACTGGTTTTAAAGGCAGGTCATTTGTTTGTACTTACGATGGCCTTTTCAGAGTTGGCCTGGCTTGGCCACACAAGCACATCTATGTTGTTACTCCTTCAGTCCAGAAGGCAGAATAGGCTTCTCAAAATGGAGCCTTCTATCCCCAGGAAAAGGGGCGGTCTCCAGAACAAAATGATACATTTGCAGGCTGCAAGCAGTAAAAACTTGCAAAAAGACTAAACTATCAGACTGCTGCAGAATCTGCAGCAACCCTGGAGCAAATGCAAACAGATGCTATTCCTACAACTATAAAAAATGCAAACCAAACCTCTGGGGGACGGAACATATATGCATGGGTATAGTAACAGGGTGGGGTAGGGTGGAGAAGGCTTTGCCTCTCTATATAAAAATTCTGCTCACCAATGAATTTTTCTTCAGTCTCCAAATTTCTAGCATTGCAGAGTGGGAACCATAGAAAATTGTTCACACCTATTACTCTTACCTTTGCTGGGTTCATATTATCTTTGAACAACGTCTTCCTCTTTTCTTTGGATGTGGAAACTGTAGGACAATTTCATGAGGGGACGTATTTTTTGTATTTGGGAGGGATAATGACCTTATTTTGCTCTTGCCCCCATAGCGACAACATTGGTTTTACTTTTCATGCTTTTAGTGTGAGAAGCTCTGTATTTTAATTAAATATGCAGACATTTCACAAGGCTAGCATGTGTTCTAAGGCACTGAGGCACTAGGTTAATTCTGACATTAAGCAAAGTGAAACAGCTGCGTCAGGAAACAGATTTTGGCTGCCATGAAAAGGTCTTTGCGTATGAGACTTCATTATGTGGTGACTTTAACACAGTAAGACACCCTGGCCTAGCCATGCTGCACTATTTCTAAAGAAGTAACCTGCAGTCTCTCAAATATCCAAATGTCCAAATATAGCCTTTAGGCACAACTAGTACCTTTTATTTCTCCAGAAGTAGCTATCTCCAGATATTTCCCTATTCACCAACCACTTCCCACTATAGTGCTGTCTTTTGAAAGCTTTGCAGTGTATAGTAGTTTGTCCATGGAATTATGGACAAAATGTATTCAGTAAACAGCCTGCAAAGTATTACTGGACAGTTGTATTCTCAATTAATTGTCATTTCTGAAGTATATACAAGGTAATTTCACATACAAGGTAGTAAATTTAGATGTTATCAGACTATGGCTAACTTTTACCGAACTATTTCTGGTCACATCTGATACAACAGAGGGCTCTTGAGAACATAGCAGCAGATTATACTTTGAGTCTAAAGTCAGCAAGGGAAACCATCATAAATAGATACATTTTTGAAATGGCACACTTTAAAGACAAAGCATTTTGCTTACCTTCTTCTCCTTTGGAAGTGTGATTTAATACTTCATCAACATCAAAGATAGCACAGGGTGACACAGCTGTCACTGAAGAAGGAGCTTTAACTCTTTCCTCTAATTTATTTCTGAAGTTGCTATACAAGTTCCACATATTATTCCTCTGAACAGGATTATCTGAAAAGTCAGCCACACTTTTGTTTCTTTGCTTCACAGATGGGCACATTGTGTTCTTTTGATTATATGCATTCCAATCATCCTTTGAAGATGTCCAGAGGTTCTCTTTAAGAGTAAACCTTTCTAGGAGACTTGGCACATCTTCCACATTAGTATAAGGAGGTTTATTTTTGTGAGGACTCTTAAGAGGGCTTGTTTGTATGCTGTAAATAGAAGCGCCATGTGAATATGTCTCTATTGGGCTGCAGGGGCCATCAGATACTTCTGAACTTCCAGTTCCAAATCCCTTTCCTGCACTATTCAACACACTGAGCTCTGCCTTGGAAACATTGGGTTTGCCATGATTCTTGCAATTTCTTAGACTTACAGAATCACATAGGGGATGAGAGAAATTGAAAAATGTGTTTTCCGAAGGAACTTTGGCATGTGTGTCCTGGCCCTTTCTCAGACTTTCTGGAGAAGAAATGTGGGGTTCCAAGATTGACTTCTTTATTGCATTGGCAAGTAGCCTCAGTGGTGATTTAGGCTGAGTTGTCATATGTTCTTTGGAAGAATTATCCACATTCTTTGGAAGTTTGTCTTCATGAGGGAAAGCCAGCATATGATTATCTGAAAGCTTAGGAGATGTACCATGACAGAACTGTGTTGATATATTCTCATCTCTATGCAAATCAACATTCTTCTCATCTGGAATCCCTTCACCTTCCTGTTGTATTCTTGTCCCAGCATCATTGCTAGCAAACAATTTGGCCTGGTGCTCCATTGAAAGAGTTAACCTCCTCATTATCTTGTTTTTAGCTTTGTTTAAATGTTTGTCTTGCTGTTCATTGCCAGACTGTGATGTTTTATTTCTCTCATCAAGGCTTACAGAGGATGTATCCAAATTCTTTGTAAACAGTCCTGAGGTCAGTTGCTCAGTACTCACAGTCTGGTTTCCTGAATGTTGGTCTTTTACTCCAAGTTTAGGAGACAAACTTGGAGTTGAAGTCTGATCAACCTGAGAAAAGGATTTGTTGTGTGCCAATGAATACCCTTCAGTGTAGTTGTAAAGGGAATAATGAGGCACATAGAAAGGGATTTCTCCAAAGGCATCTGTGGCATTCTTTTGAATAGGAAATGCTGGGTTATGAGGTTTGAAATGTCCTTTGGCAGTTTCTGGAATCTTGCTGGGAGATGTCAGCTGAAAGGAATGCATCAAATGATTATTTTTGGAAGAAAAATGTTGTTATCAACCACACTTCTATTTAAAGAACATTTTCAAATAAATACATGAAAAAGTCCACTAGCCTCATATAAGTATCAAGATGAGGTAGACTTTGGAAAACTTTCCAGTAAAAGCAGAAAAGGGACACAGCGTAACAACTGGATGTTATTGCTTTTTTATTATTATTTTAAATGCTCCTGGAAGACATTCAAGATATTTCAGTATTCAAATATTTGTGGGAGTTCTCCTTGCAAAGAATTACATGGCCATAGCAGACATGCAGCTAGGTTAGGGGAAAATGTATTCTGCATTACAAATAATTGAGTTGTGGCATTTTACCACCCTGTGCTGATAGTTGAAAACCACCAGCCTAATTGAGGAAGAACAGAACTACATTTCTTCTTTCCAATAATCATGGGACAGCGTGAGTTTGAGAGTGTAGGGTAATAATTACCAATCCCTCCTTGGCTTCCATTTGAACTGTAGCCAGCTTGCACTTTTTAAAAAAGAAAAAGAATATTCTCAAACAATGTTATAGCTTGATAAAATATCATTTCAATCTGGAAGGAAATAAAATGGCAGCTGCTAGTAAAACTGAAGTTGAATAAGCTACCACTTTAAAAAATTATGAAAATGTTCCTCCTCCTCCTCCCAGACACATATTTTCATGGTCTAGAAACAAAATGGTAAAATGGAGAAGGGACTTTGGCCCTTTCCTGGTCTCTTCACTCATCAGGCAAAATTTGTTCTTATTCATATAGGCCTTGGGCAGAAAAGCTGGATATGATTTTTTTTAAAGGGCAGGGACTACCTATAAGCATGTTTTTAAGGGCTCTCAAATGTGTTGGAATTAACCTATTTATATATGAAGATATAATAACAAGAACAACAACAACAACAAGAACAACAATTTTATTCTTACATCCCGCCACCATCTCCCCGAAGGGACTTGGGGCGGCTTACACATGGCACAAAACTGTCTAAAAGCAGAGCATAAAATAAAACACAATATAAAATGCAATTAAATAAAACAAATAGGCATATAAAACAACAGTTAAAACGCAATTAAAATGGCACTCATATGGCAATAAGCTACTGTAAACATGGCCAGGCTGTAAACAATGGGCAAGGGAATGGAATAAGTGCAAAGGTGCAAATATGGGACGAGGGCTTGGGATCTACTGCATAACAATTGCATAGAACAACCAGGGACTAGGCATTCTCAAAAGCTTGTTGGAACATCCAGGTCTTCAGGTCCTTATGGAAGGCGGACTGTGTGGGGGCTTGCTTAATCTCCCTGGGGAGGGCGTTCCAGAGCCAGGGAGCCACCACCGAGAAGGCCCTCTCCCTCATCCCACCGACTGCGCTTGTGTAGGGACCAAGAGGAGGGCCTCCCCGACAGATCTTAGAGCCCGCACCCGTTCATAGGGGGAGATGCGGTCATGAAGATAGGCAGGACCTGAACCGTTTAGGGCTTTGTAGGTAATAACTTGCACTTTGAATTGGGACCGGAAACTTATTGGCAGCCAATGGAGCTGCTTTAGTAACAGCATTGTATGCTCCCTATAGTTAGCTCCAGTTAGTAGTCTGGATGCTGATCTCTGCACTAGTTGCAGTTTCCAAAGCTATACCTATTTTCTTGTCATTTCTTTTTCAATTGCCCCTAAATGCTTATTTTATGGCTTATTCTGTATTTGAGTGTGCTCCAACGCTCTTGATTTGGCAGGGACAGTCCAGATTAATCCTCTATCAACCCACTTTTTCAACTACTTTTAAAATATAGTTTTTCTCTCCTCTCTCTTTCCTCATTGTCCTCAGTTTACTTCAGTTGCTCCAAACTGAGTTCAAAGTGCAAAGTAATTTACACCCCTTTAACTCAGTAGAGGGGAGAGACTCGGGCAAAAAAACACACTGCATCTCCTAGCTTGTGTTCTTCCTCATCAGCCTTTGGCATCTAGGCATCTATGTCGTGACATGCCCACACTTGTGTCCCAGTTTTCATTGGTGAAATGTTGGAGAATTTATATTTCTGAAATCAAAGATCTCTACCATCCTGAACTATCTACAGAATCTTTTTACTGAAAAACAAATAAAATAACTTGATGTGAGAAGCAGCCCTGGTGAATTTCCATGCATTGTGGTGTTCTTCCCAAACAATAAAATAAGGCGGCTATAGAGTCCTTGGATAAGAGGAACAAAACCTACTAAAGTTTATAGTGTTTGAAATTAACTAGGTTGTTTTTAAAAAGTAACATAATAACAAAAAATCCCTTCATTACTACCAGTTATTGGCATCCTACCTCCATGTCAATGAGATCATCTTGATCATTGTTTTGAAAGATGGTAGAGATGTCTTTGGAAGATGACCCATTTTTCTTGCTGTGCAGTAGAGGAAATGCTACAAAATAGAAAATGGGTGTTCTTTTAAAAATGCTATGAGACCTCGTTGATTCTTCCCCTTCCAACAGAACTGATAACATTTCTCATGTACATATTGTCTCATATTAGGAAATTTACTTATCATTGTTTGGGTTGAGGTTGATGATCTCACATTTGATTTGAATAAAAGAAAAGGTTGGATGGTAGCATCTGTGATTTTTAAAAGTTTGCTTTTAAAAAATCACAATTTTCTTTTGCATTTTACAGCAAAAGAAACTGACAAGCAAATTACAGTATAGATTTGATATTTACATTTTTATTTTGTTCTCTTACTTAGCCAAGAACCAGTTAATATCCATGCCTATGGGAGTAGACTAGAGTGAACACTTTGCCTATTGGTATTAGCCTTCCAGGGCCTAATCCTGAACTGGCCAGGCCATCTGATTATCCAGCTTGACTTTCCTTGCAATTTATTTGGGTCTACAATCTCTGACAAAAAGACACTGCTGGCCACAGCTCAGCCATCTCTCCTTGTCTTTGTGGCTGCTGAGTTCAAATTGGGTTCCCTGGTGAGCTGGGAGGACTTAAGAGTGCATCTACACTGTAGAATGAATGGAGCTTGAAACCGCTTTAACTGCCATGGCTCAATGCTATGGAAACCTGGGAGTTTTAGTTTTGCAATGTCTTTAGCCCTCTGTGCAAGAGAGTGCTGGTGCCTTGCCAAATTATACATTTTAAAATGGACCCCTACATTATTATAGATTGGTTACTTGTGTGTCTGACCTTTCCTCCAATAGCCTCAAGGAAGTAGACACTGTGAGATAGGTCAAGACTTACGACCTCATCAGATGGGCTAAAATCGGTGGCATACGCCGGTTCCTCTTCATTTGTCATAGAATCATAGAATCATAGAATAGTAGAGTTGGAAGAGACCACATGGGCCATCCAGTCCAACCCCCTGCTAGCCAGCTCCCATCCCAAAACATAGAACTACTTCTGGGAGGGCTCCATGGCACAAATTGAGAGGAACCACTGTATGGCGGCAGCAACATGGGAAGTTTCCTGTGTTTCATAGGGATCAACGGGGGAAGCCTTACAGCAAACGCTTCCCCCATGGGATGAAGGAAAGGGGGCGTGGGGCAATGGGTTCCCCATGCCTCTCCCCCTAGGCACCGCCGGATTTGCCACAATGTGATAAGGTCATCTGAGAATACAATAAAGTGGTCCAAAGTCAGCTAGTGAGTTTCATGGCTCAGGAGAGAACAGATCCTCCATCCCACAAATCCTAGTCCAGCACTGTAACAATTAGACCAGCGTGTTTCTATAGTAAACTATAAAACTTAGAAGTATGTAAGATGTTGCTTCCTCAGTCTTTGGGTTTTTTTCTCCCAGTATCCAATTATTGACTTCTACCCCAGCTTTTAGACCCCTAATTGCTAATGGGATCCGGCTTTTCACTATGCCTCAACAAGAGTAATGTTATTACCTGAGAAATCACCATCACCCTGCCAACTAAGGAGTTGTATCTGCTTTTCTAATTGCATCTTAAGAATGGTGTGGTAGCATTTTGACTGTTCTGTTATTTCCCATCAAAGCTCAGCCCTTTCCACAATGGAATTCAAGACCGGCTAGTCCCTTCTTTGACTGAATGGCTGTGCTTTGCTCCTGGTGGGGCCAATTAAGCTCAGCAGGGGACAAAAGCAGCAGCTGTCAAAGGCTTTGGAAAAAAACAAATGTAACAGAGGCAATGTTTTTCTCCTTCTTCACAACATAGAAAAGGATGCTTTCCCCTGCTCTTGGGATGGATCACATAAGTTAACATTGAATTTGTGGATGCATTTTTGTTTATAATTAACAGAGAAAATATTTGTAAAGCTTTGAATAATATCAACACATTTATCAACGTATATGCTATTGCAAGTCTCTGAAAAACAAGAATAATGCAGCTTGAATCCAGCATTTCTTCTCAGCCATCCCCTAGCAAAGAGCATAAAGTTAAGGAAAAACATTTTGTGGACTGAGGTAGAATAGCATGGAACCACTCACCAAACCAAGTCAAGGTACATATCTAAAGATTTTTTTTTTACTAAAACTTAATAAAAACATAAAAAGTCTGGTAGAAAATTTCCAAATCTACTGTTTCAGGCAGTTTCAACACTGTCTCTAACAGTAGGGCCTGTCCATCTCTCTAAATATTCTAGCACTAGTATGACTATATTTTCTCTTATACCGCTGTGCTTCCTCCTTATACTATGCTATCCAGATAAATGCTGAAACCAAAAAGCAGAATAGAAACAACAAGAGTTCACCAGTATGAATCTTGTATGAACAGGCACTTGAATTTCAGGAGAAGCCAACAAATTCATTTGATAAGAAAACCTGAACCTTTAAAATGTCAGTGTAAACTGATAGAAAGATGTGTGAATTATCAGCTATTCTGATTTAAAGGAAAAATTGACACTAATATGACTGCCTTTGAAACAGATGCAGGAAGGATCCATTTATTTTTACATGAAATGAACTCATTTAAATAAATCAAAATTACATTGAAATTAATCCCCTCTATGAAAAATAACTGTTTTGTGAATTTTATTTATAACCAAGATGTTCTGGATCTTTCACAGATATTTAAAGCATATAATATTTTGTACAAGAGCAAAAAGAATCAGACTAATTAAATTTAGTGTTTAGCCTGCGAACGTGGTTGTGACATGGTCTTCAAACTCACTACCTCTTTCCTGTAGGCTTTTAGCACCCTCTGGAGATTCTTTGTAAGACACACATGGGATTTAAAATACAAAATTAAAGGGGAAAAGTTGTAGGCAAAATGCCTAAACAAACATTTAATTATGAAGAACAAGCTGAAAAGTGAGCTGGCAGTAGGTCAGCCACCTGCACATCTCTCCCTTTAAGGAAAGATCAAGGTTTTGCCAATTGTTTGCTCTTTAGCTAGTCAACTAAAGTGCAGCTATATAAAACAAGGTTTTTATGGCCTTCGGCTACAAAAATAAAAGGGAAAAATTGATGCTGCAGTAATGACAGCAAATGCCAACCAGAGAAACATTAGAGATGTGCCATTATTCATGCTCTAGATTCCACTGTGTGTGTGTGGGGGGGGACCCTGGTGGTGCAGTGGGTTAAACCGCTGAGCTGTTGAACTTGCTGATCGAAAAGCTGGTGGTTCAAATCCGGGGAGCGGGGTCAGCGCCCACTATTAGCCCCAGCTTCTGCCAATCTAGCAGTTTGTAAACATACACATGTGAGTAGATCAATCGGTACCGCTCTGGTGGGAAGTTAACAGCGCTCCATGCAGTCATGCCAGCCACATGACCTTGAACGTGTCTACAGACAATGCTGGCTCTTCAGCTTAGAAACAGAGATGAGCACCAACCCCCAGAGTTGGACATGACTAGACTTAACATCAGGGGAAACTTATACAGTGGATTATATATAAGGTTCTCTTTGGCTCAGAATGGTCTTTACCATGATGCTGAGAGAACCAGAAAGATAAAGTTGGATACAGTGGGACTTGAGGGTCTATGGGCTCCTACTCAGCAATTTCAACCAGATTGCCACACACCATGTTATTAAATGGCGGGGATGTGAATGCAGATATGCTGAAGCATGCATGCTCACATCACCACCATTTAATAATATGGGGCATGATCATCCCCATTTTCTTTTCAAATCTGAATGAGTTCCTTGAAGCAAACCCCCTTGGATATGGCAGGCACACTGCAAAAGTCCTCTGTGTAAATGCATATTTGGGTGACACTACTTTAGCCTGCCAACTAACTGGAATTTGACCTAAAAAGCAGCTATACAGCACAATGAAACAAGAAACATTGTGGTTAAATCTTACTTGACTGAATTTTCTTCTTCCAGTTCTGGTATTTTTTGGATGTTGAAGAGTCCCGAAGACTATAGGCTCGTTGCAATGCTTGTAAAAATGAGAGAGAAAGAGACTTTATAAAAATCCTTTACAAAAAACCTGTACTAAAACAACAGAGACTCTAAACCTTTCTATAAGATCAAAAACCTCATTTGTTTAGAAGGCCCCAAGGCTAAATCACAAAAAGTGTTTCAATTCAGGGCATTTTCACACAACACTTCCCCCTTTTCCTCATGTATTTATAATGGTGATACAAACCTACTTTGCATAAAGATAGCCTCCATTATGGAAATATCCTTTGCACAGACACACACAAAAAGATTTGGAGATATTTAGCATCATATGTGAATATAATAATCCCATAAAAGCTTTGTTTAAAGAATCAGAGTGTCTTTATCTTTTGTTTCATGGGAGGTTGTTTATATATATATATATGTCTGCCTATTTCTTCTCGTTATTTAAGTATTATAGAAGTGTTATATCAATGCAATTTAAAAAAAAGACAAGTTAAGTAGCATAGAGTAGTCCCTTTGTATCCACTGAGCATTGGTTCCAGGATCCCCTATGGATACCCAAATCCACAGGTGCTCAAGTCCCATTATATATTCCTTTATATAAAATGGCAAAATCAAAGCTTAGTTTTAGAATTTATTTGGAGAATATTTTCAAGCCATAGCTGGTTGAATCCAAGGCTATGGAAGGTCCAGTGTACTTTCTTTTAAGCAGTCAGAGTTAATACAGACATGTGTTGTCGAAGGCTTTCATGGCCAGAATCAATGGGTTGTTTTGAGTTTTCCGGGCTGTATGGCCATGTTCCAGAAGCATTCTCTCCTAACGTTTCACCCACATCTATGGCAGGCATCCTCAGGAAAATACAGACCATTGTCAAGACATTTAGTGGGCAAGCGGGTTGACATTTAAAGATTCATTAACCACTAGAGGGCAATATTTACCAAGCAATGCTTCCTGGTAATGTGTTACAGCTCATCTCTTTTCCATGGCGGTTTCATTTTAGATTACACTATGTAAAAAAATTCAAAAACTTTTCTGTTCTTGGTGTGAAAGTGTTATTCCTGTTTAACTGTGTGGTACTTACTTTGAAAGTAGTTGTTATATTCCAGAAACTTCATTTTTGTGGCTGCCACAAACTATGTAGAATTGGTTGAGACTCCATGAGATATTCATTGAAAAACTATAGCACAATGTGCTGCAGGATGTCCCGCAAAAACAAAGTTTATGCAGTTTAATACACCTTTTCCATGTTTTGATGACAGAACCAATCAAGAAATGGCATGTATGGAACAAAAATCATGATACATAGCGTTCTTAACACCATAAGAATTAGTTTGTGTGAGTCATTTCTATTGCTCTTATTGTTTCTCTTGCATGGGGGGCTTTCACATCGGAAAAAGTAAGTAAGGGAGAACATGTAACAGTTGTCTTTCTTGATAGAAGTTATTCATCACCAAGAACATTCTCATGGGAATAGGGTTAAAACAATGAATGCAAACTTATTGGTCAGGAAAAAAGCTGGTCACACTCCTCTGTGCAATGCTGAGCTTGAGAAAAGATACATGAAGGAAACACACAGATATAAGTCTGTCAAGGAGGGAAAGTGAGGGCAAGCTAGAGAAAAGGACATGATGTACGTGTGAAGTCATTGATGACAATAGAGGGCATGTCGACAAAGAGAACTAGAAAGCAATAAGAACAACTTTCTGAACACATCTGATCCTTAAAAATACATTTCACTATATTTGGACAAAAGTGTGGGAAAAGAGAAATCCATGACTGTTATTTCACGCAGGTGCCTTTAGCTAAGCATCTCAGCTGGGTTCTTTGATGCATTTGAAAAGCTAATATTTACTAAGAGACGCATCTAATTCATGTAAGACTTTTTGCCTGGGGTGTTTAGATTAAAATATTACATTTTTATCAAGTAATTGTTCTGCAAGTGTATCTTTCAAACACACTGTCAGAACATTCAACTGAACCTTCACCTGATGTTTCTCTATACAAGTTAATACAATCTGCAAGCCTGTGGTTGTAGAGCAAGGACAGGTCAACTGAAATATCCAGGCATTTTGAAAGAAAACAATGCTCAGTGATTTTTTTTAAAAAAAAATATTTGGAAGCCTGCCAATATTTAATGTCATTAAACGTGAACGTTTGATAACATATCATTTTATGGATTTGTATTTTGTTATTAAAGGAGAGTCTGGTGTTGTGGTTTAAGTGTTGGATTCTGAGGACTGGAAATCAAATTCCAGCACAGCCATGGAAACCCACTTGATGATCTTCAGCAAAGTGCACTCTCTCAGCTTCAGAGAAAGGCAATAGCAAACCTAATTTGAAATTATCTTATAAAAAAGAGCACCAGGACAGGTTCATCTTAGAGTCACCAGAAGTCAGAAACAACAACTACAACAATAACAACAACAGAAATGTACTCTTTGGTTGTGTTTTCAATCACAGTACTCTGGTTCATGGAGATAGACGAGAATTTTAATTGAGTTCAATTCTGATAATGAATTTATTAAAATTTGCAAATTTCTTCATTTTAAGAAAAGAAATAACTTGTCCATTTGTTTAAATACATGCTTTAAAAAGGACTTTGAATGCTAATGGTGACATGCCTGGGACAGGACTGTTGTTGATTCATCCCAGCTAGAGCAGACACATGGGGAAATCTCATTGATTCAATGGATCATCTTCAGTTAGAAGTTATAATATGATTTAAGCCTGGATGGGAATCCCATTTTATTCAGCCTTGTTAGTTGAGGGTTTCCACTTTTCTTCCCCATGGGCTAATCTTCAAGGTCTATGTGGTAGGTGTGTACACCAGCAATTCCATGTTGGGAATAGTTAAAACCATTGGTGGGAAATAATTCTGTTCTAAGATTTACCAATTCCTCCATATTCAGTTTTTTCCAGGGGAGTTCTTGAGCTCACAGCAGATGCAATATTGGTGGCCTTGTAGCTGTTCTTTCTGAAGAACTGTACATTGGGGTGGGGGGCGGGGCGGGGAGGTGCAGTGAAAAATATGTCAGGATTGGGGCAGGGGCTAATGGTACACACAGGAGTGAAGGAAGGAAGCTTACTGACAGCCCCATGTGATGAAAACAATTTGAAATTTTTAAAAAATCCACTGTAAAGCTGACAGACTTCCTCATTTTTGTTCTGACTGACAGCAACTTAGTCATCTTGTTATCTCAAAGGGTCAAGAAGAAGAAATGTAGGAACGTAGAATCTCAAAACTATTAAAGTACCATTCAAAAAACTTAAGATGCACATTCATTCTCTGGAGTACTTCAAAAGCAGTTGTTTACTTTTCTGTAAACATTTAAAAGCCACTTTATTAGTGTAGATTAGTTGAACCATTCTAGAAACATGAATTCATAACACATATATTTACTGATTAAATCAACTTACCATGTGCAGCTTTGGATTTTCCAAGGCCTTCTTTCTCCTTCAACAAATCTGTGCTTGTTAACAGAGGCCTCCTTGGCTCAGGCAATAGCCCTTCATTAAATCCAGAGATGGAGGAATCACCATAGAAATTAGGTTCTAATTCTGAGCTAAGAAGAAGAAGAAAAAAAGAAAGACCTGCTGTTGGGATTAAGCATTGGCAGAAAGTTCTACATAGCAATAGTATAGTGGAATTTCAACTTTCATGTTATACTGAGTGGTGCAATTTAGATATTCCGAGTAATTCAACATACTGGATTAAAACAATAGCCAAGTGTCACCTTAAAACTAAGCTGCCTTGGGTCCCATGTTTGGAGAAATATAGGATATAAATTAAATAAATCAATAGATTTGTTGTTGTCTTTTTTTGATGTGACACAATGGTGACCCTACTGATTGTAAATACCCAAGCTATATCAATTACACCTCATCACAAGGGGCATTTTTCCCATCCTAGGATGCGGCCAGGATGGAGCTGGCAGAGCTACTTCCGGCAGGGCTCCATCCCAGTTCCATCTTGGCAGCGTGTTCAGAGGCTGCCTTCTGAAGAAGCTGGTGGCAAACAGGAAAATCTGTGTGATGGTAAGGGGGCAATGTGGGATAGTGCCCAATGGTTCCCCCTGCTGGCCCATGGATTCCCCCACCTTCCCCTGGCTTGTGAACCTCTATCTGATGAGGTTCTTAGTCCTGTTGTAGCTCAGCCTGAGCCTGAGCTTGGGCCCATTCAGCCAGTAATTGTCCCTGCGCCTGATTTGCCAGAGGACCCTGGGTATGGGCCTGACATGCAGCCAGAGTTTGGGCCTGAGATGCAACTAGCTTTGCAAGAGGACTCTGGGTTTGGACCTGAGATGCAGCCAGAATCTGTTCCAGTGGATTCTGGGACCAGGGACAGAATGGTTGCAAGCAGGCATTTTGAACTGCATTCCTCGCCACAGTCAAGGCCAGTTCACCAGGTGTCAAATGGACATTTTAGTTTAGAGGAGAGTAATGAGTTTGACAGGAGGGGAACGATAACTCATCAAAGGAGGGAACGAGAATGTTTACAGAAAAGTAAACAACTGCTTTTGAAGCACTCTAATGAGTAGTTTTCTCATGAGAGACAGAGTTTTCTCATGAAAGAAAGACCTTGGATTTTCCTTAAATGCCTGGTTCTTCTCTGCTATAGCAGAGGTGGCAACATTGCAATTCAAGAGAGAAAGATCTTTGCTCCGTGTCCGGTATATTCTTGCAGCCGTGGATTTTGCTTCAAGTTCCAGCCTTGTTTTGCCTTTGGATCCAGTTGTATGTTCCAATAACTTTCCTGTTGGGATTTCTATTACATTGGATAACGATCCTGCAATCTAGCCTTGTTTCCTGTGGTTCCAGTTTGTCTCATGCCTTGGATTTGAACTTTGTTTGGACCATTCTTGATGCCTTTCGTGGGACTGACTTCAATATCTGGTTTAGACTATGTTTTTGAGTGACTTTCTGAGACTCTTGCTTTAAGATTTTCAAGTACATTGCTTTTGTGCATTTAAACCCATTTTATTGACTCTGAACTTTATTTGCTTGTGCTTACTTATAACCTTTAATAAACAGCTTGTTTGCTTATATTCTGGGGGTCTGGTGTGGTTTTGAGGTGCCTACGCAGCCTAGGGTGCAAAGATTCCTTTCAAAAAATCTGAGGTTATCTCATTTTTACTCTTATGTCTGGTTAATACCTTATGTACTTTTATGAAACTTCACACTAACCCTAGGCTGTCTTCATTAGAACTACCAGCCTTTCCTAAAGCTTCAGTGCAACTTTATTCAAGATATAAAAAGCTAGATAAAAGTTTCACATCCATTCTTCTTAGCCCTTCCTATTTAAGGTTACTAATTAGAAAATATGCACATTGTCTGACTAGACTTTGCAACAATTATTAAGGATGTGTGTGTCACAACCCACTTCCCTTTCTACTTTATTCTTGGAAGCTCCAATTGTCATTTTCTCCTTCACAACCATTCCAGACTTTTTTTAAATTTCTATTTTTTCAATGTTTCATTTTATTTTCCCTCAATTCTATGTTTCTTTTTGGTTGGTTCACTAATTACAGTAGAGAAACAGCATGTCTTCTGACCCCCATGACGTTGGATTTTTCCATTCAAATTGGCATAGCGTGACTATTGTCATAGTTCTATAAAGCTAGTACAAACACACCATGTTACAGGAAGGTTGAACAAAGCAATTAAATACAAAATGACATCCATTAAGCCAAGAGTAAACAGAAGGTAGATCAAGATCATTCTGCTAGCTCTCTGATGGACTTGCCGTTTGAGCCAGAATTTCCTAACTTCAGTTATTTAACTATAGTTTGACAGAACAACTCCCCTATTTAGAACTAAGTCTTCCTGCTAAAATGAAGAAAATTTGAGAGTAATCCAGAGTAGCTGTGCACTTTGTCCAGTTTGAGTACTTACCCCAAATCTAAGGGCTCAGAATTCTTCAATTCTAAGGCCTAAAAACGATTTTAGTCCCAGCTAATGTGGATCCATTAAATCAGTAGTAATGCAGTAAGTCAACACTTATAGAATCCACAAATCCATGGAATCAATAAGTCCAACTAGGGTAAATCCATTGATTCCATGGGCCTTCTATAGTCATGTGATTTTGGCCTAAGCATTTATTTTGGTTCCATCCTCATCTTGGGGTTCCAGAAGATTAAAAAAATAGCCTGATGCCTATCTTTTCATGCTCTAAACTAACCTTCGCTTTAGACTTCAGTTGGGATTTTTTTTATGGCTTGCCATTTTGAGAGCATTCCAAGATCCTTCCCCACCCACCTCCATTTTACAGAATGTCCCTAATTGTATCAATTTGCAGTCCTAAGCAATGAAACCCAGTGCTTTCTTGTCAGTCGTTCTATGGGAAATGAAGGGGAGAAAGAAAACAACATAGCTTGCTTGTTTTGTTTGTTTCTATTTTCCCTAGTTTCTCAAAGAGAATTAGAAACTAACAAGGGCACATTTGTTTCATTTTAGAAATGAAAGCGGATGCATTTAGAAACAAAATCACTTTTTAAATTGATGTTCCATTCTCTCCCTACTTCTGTACTACATGTGATTTGTTGTTTGTTGCTATGTGCCTTCAGGTAATATCAATCTTGTGCCAACCCTAAGGCGAGTAGGCACACTGAATCATTCGAGCACTCAACAGCAGTCTTGAATACTGCATCTTAATGCATTTATTGTTCTCAGAGACTATCTATTATTTCTGACACATCTTTTAAAAACACCTTTCATTCTTTGTCATATTTTGCCTGTACTAATCAATATCCAATATGCCAATTTTCAGAATCAGAACTGGGAAATGTTACCTTTTTGTATTCCAATGACGAGCAAGGTTGGCAAAGCAATTCTAGCATTTCCAAGCTCTGATCACAAGTACCCTGCAATATTTTTCTTTGATTTGTGACATCATAATTTATGGATTTGTAACATATTGCATAACATTCACAAGTGAGGCTGGAAAACATAGGTTCAAGTAAGTCCCGTGTCCTAGTGAACTTTGACCTACAATCTGTTTTCTCTGCAGAAACCTCCACTAACCTATGAAGGACTGTAATTTGTATCAGAGCCAATCTTGATTCAATTACACCCTCTTTCATGTGACTCAGACCACAGTGTGGGATGTAGAGATTTCCTGTGAGTGAATCATGTGTCTACAAGAAGTTCAAGACAGCTGTAAAAATGACTGTTTCTACCTTTAGCAATTTTATTTTCTTCCATAATCTATACCACCTCCTGTGCCTAGTTGAACTAATAGGCTTGAAAGGTACTCCTTCCTTCCTTCCTTCTTTATTTCAACTATGATATAAAGTCATCTCCAAATACCTGCTTCCATCACTGGTAACCATCACACGAACAGCCGAAAGGTTGTGCTCTGTCATCTTTTCTTCTGGGGTAACTCTTACCAAAGCCCACTCAGAAGACACAGAAGGATCCCTCCCTTTCAAGTCAAAACCAGGGACATTTCCAGATTGCTTTGGAAAGAATGGCTCATCTATTGGGCAGGTGTAGCAATCTAGAGAAAATGAATGATATGAAAACACATGTCTTAGTTTCTTGGCGTGACATCACCTATTCAGGAGCCCCAATTGCGCAATGGCTTAAACCCTTGTGCTGGCAGTGCTGACCGAAAGGTCGGTGGTTCAAATCTAGGGAGTGGGGTGAGCTCCCATCTGTCAGCTCTAGCTCCCCATGTGGGGACATGAGAGAAGCCTCCCACAAGGATGGTAAAGCATCAAGCATCCCGGCGTCCCCTAAGCAACGTCCTTGCAGATGGCTAATTCTCTCACACCAGAAGCGACTTGCAGTTTCTCAAATTACTCCTGACATGGGAAAAAAAACCCTATTCAGGGATGCTTTAAATGGTACAATAGCTTTGGAATGGAGGAAGTATGAACAATTGACACTTCTTGTGTACTTCTCATAATATCTGGTGAAAATTTGTATATCTTTCCTGCCAAAAGGTATCATGACATTGCCACAGTGCCCACACTGTATGAAATATGAACCAGAAGCAAAGTACTAGGTCTTAGTTAATAGTGAAATATTCCTTGAAAGAAGGAATAGCTTCCTTCAGAAACTGAAACTGAATTTTATGAATTGCTCAAATTCGTAATTACATTCTCTAGTCAAGTATACAATTGGGAACAGTCAGTGGAAACATTGCTTGAATGCCTACACTTGCCCACAATGGCTACAGCAATACATCATATGTTGTTTGTAGAGAGTGTTGTCATATGGTCTCTGAGCTTAGAATAACTCCTCTGTAAATCAAACATTGAGAGGTCATCAACAAAGACTCTTCTAGAAACTGTGTCTTTGTTCTATGCATAGTAAATATATTCCCACAATTCGTTAGTTTGAAAGTTTGAACATAAAATATTGACTGAATCCAAACTTTAGAATTATCACTGTGTCTAATCACGTGAAGTATTAATTAAAAATAACACTCCAGGTTTTAGCACCGGGCCTAAGAACAGTTATAGATAGAAGATAAGCATCTCATTTTACGTAAACAAGTTCTGAAGACACCCCCCTTACACACACACACACACACACACACACACACACACACCATATAAGAATATTTAGGTCAATCTGGGAGCAATTTCTCACCCCAAATGTCCAAATATTCTGATTACAAATGCCCCAAATCCAGCATTTGGTTTGGCTGAAAATTGTGACTTCAGCCCACTACTTTTATAATGCCAATGTACCATTCGTTGAGGCTAAAATTATCTGCTACCTCCTGTGCAGTTGTCCACTCCAATCTAATATGAGCATCCCCACATAGTCACCATGATGCTGATGTCCTAAACAGTGAAATTTAGACCTCCACATTCATCTTTTTCTCCAGTTCAAACTCTTGTGCCGGCAGAACCACTGACTAACAGGTCAGCGGACCAAATCTGGGAGAGCAGGTGAGCTCCCTCTGTCAGCCCCAGCTCCCCATAGGGGGACATGAGAGAAGCCTCCCACAAGGATGGTAAAACATCAAACACCCAGGAGTCCCTTGCAGATGGTCAATTCTCTCAAACCAGAAGCGACTTGCAGTTTCTCAAGTCGCTCCTGACATGAAAAAAAGAGAAGTTTCCACTTGGACTAATTTAGACTGCTCAATCATAATTTATTTATTTATTTATTATTACAATATTTATATCCCGTCCTTCTCACCCAACAGGGGACTCAGGGCGGCTTACAATAAAACACACATATAAAAACTGTACAATACATTATAAATCAGTTTAAAAAATTAACTTACATAAAACATTCATAAAACGCATTATAAAATACAGATAGGCGTGCTCAAGTTTAAAAGACTGGGTCTGTCAATTGAGTTCCAGTATACATAATAGTAATTAATGCTGCTGATTCTTATTCGAAAGCCTGGCCCCACAACCAAGTTTTAACCTTCCTACGGAAGGATAGGAGGGAGGGAGCCTGCCTGACTTCAATGGGGAGGGCGTTCCATAGGCGGGGAGCCACTACTGAAAAGGCCCTGTCTTTCGTCCCCGCCAGCCGCACCTGTGAGGCTGACGGGACCGCGAGCAGGGCCTCATCTGATGATCTTAAGCTTCGAGGTGGGTCGTAACGGGAATAATTGAATACATCATAGATTTAAACATAGTTCAGCATGTCATATCCTAAACTGTGGTTGGTTTTAACTAATTGAAACAACCCAGCTTTATAAGTTATGGGTTGTTGTGAGTTTTCCGGTCTATATGGCCATGTTCCATAAGTTCCAGAAGTATATTTCACCCACATCTATGGCAGGCATCCTCAGATCTTGTGAGGTCATTATTCATAAATTATGTTTTGAAACCAGGTTGTTTCAGGTAACCATAATTAAGCTGAACTACACCATCAGGGTATTCCAATACCTTTGTGGCTTTAATCTAAAATGAAAGGAAAAACCATGCCAGAACATGTGGGGCATGAAATGGAGGGCAGAGTGTATGCTCATAAGACTGACCAAGTCTTGTTCTTGCTGCTTAAACCCTATCAACGATCTTCCACTTTACATTCACCAGTATCATATAACTTGCACATCTGCTAACTTTTTAAAAGTCCAGAGGCCAAAGGTGAAAAATGTCAGTCCACTCATGCATTTTGTCCATGAAAAACCAGAATAAAGCAACAATGACCACATAGTGTGAGTACTTTGTTTTTTGCCTTTATCCAGGCAACATTATTATCTGAGAAAACCTTAAAGTTTCTTCAAGTAGCCAGAGTCAAAGAGCCCAGCAAAAGAGAGACTCTTCTACTGTGTAAACAATGGTTTCTAAGCAACCTCTGTCTAGTTTCCAGAAGGCTAGGCTACATCAGGGCTTAAACTGTACACCGTGCATAAGATCTGTGACTCCACAGTATTTTTCTTTGAAAATTAAAAGCAATACTGGCAAGAGGACGATGTGCTTGAGACCATATCACAGGGAAAACTTTCAAAAAGAAAAAACATATTTGCCAGTGCCTTCCTTTCAGTCAACAGGAAGATGGATGCATATTGTAATATGCATTCAGGTTGTTTCTGACTTAGGGTGACCCTAAGTTTACCTATTAAAAGGTTTTTCAGAAGATTTGTTCAGGGAGCATTTGCCTTTGCCTTCCTCTGAGACAGAGAGGGTGTGGTTTACCCAAGATCACCCAGAGGGTTTCATGGCTGAATGGGGATTCAAATCCTGGTCTCTAGAAATGTAGTACAATACTTAAACTGCTACACTACACTAGCTCCTCCTGCTGACCTAGGATAGCTTAAAGTATGGGAAAGAGTGATTACATTTGTGCTTCACAGAATCACTCTGATAATAATGAGAGAAATAGCAAATTGCCAGCCCAGAGGATTTGGGTGGCTGACGAAGAAAATCTGAGTTCTTCTGATCATAAAGATACCTGTCCCATAAATTGCAGGAGCCAACAAAAATTTTCTCTCTCATTGTTAGACTAATACTTTGTTGCCTCCCACAGCTATTTATCTTCAGCCATGCCCACCCATCTTAATCCCTTGGATCTTTGACTGTCTGTCCTGAATGCTGTGCATTAACCTCTCTCTCAGTCTTTCTGCTTACTATTTTGTAGCTTTTGGACTTAACTCATGTCTTTTTTGGATCTCATTATTTCCTGCAAGACTGTGAGCAAAGTAAAAGTTCTCAGGGTAGTAATCAAGATAGGAATTACTACGTATTGGTTTGAGCCCTCTTGTTACTTAGAAAACATGTTATGTCTCCAAACTACAAAAGTGCACCTGACAACCACACCCTCCTGCACTGGCAGTGTTGAAGCACACCTCATAAAACCACAATCCTTTGAAGAAATACTTGCTTCAATTGAAGTTGGGAACACTTGTAATACCTTTCCAGTTTGAGATTTATCAAAACTCTAAAGCATGTGTAGAAAGCAGAGGTGCAGGGGTACTCTGAAGCAGCAAAAAAGATGAACAAATAGTGACACAAAGACTAGTTGAGTCTACTGGAAAGACAGTTGCAATATCAATGGGCACCTTTGTTCCTGGGAGGTCAGAGAGGACCATGCAGAGCATATGATGGTTCCCTGTAAGCCTTTGCAGCTGGGAGGAGACTGAATGGGGAGTCATATGGGTATCATGGTCAATGGGAATTGGAGCATTCTGGACTCCCATTGATTGAATTGGGGTGGGGGGTGGGTTGGCAAATACCTTAAAAGATAGCCCCAGACAGAAGAAGGCTGCAATTTCTTTCAATCTTCTACCAACCAGTTACACTTGTTGCAACTTTGCGATTGGTGGGTGGCATGGTCTTGGATTCTTATATTTGTGCCAGGGTAGTTGGGCCCTGGCATTTGAGGGGATATCTAGCATGGTTTATAGCCTTATCCAGGTGTGGGCAAGCACCCACTGTTATAAGTTAGTGACCATGCGACAGGTCCAGCAATTGTCCCAGGGTCAAATTCACGACAGCGGGACAGCCACAAGGTTTTTAAAATAAGGTCCTTGACCCATGAGGTGTACAAACCAATTAAACTGTAACCAATAAAGTTGTGGCATTTTATCCAACACATGAATCTTTCTTTTCCATTGAGCACAAAATACTTACCCCCACACTGGCCTGTGAAATGTCTGTTTGCTAATAAGGTAACCTAAACATGAGAAAGAAGTTCCTGATAGTTAGAGTAGTTTGACACTGGAATACACTGCCTCAGAGTGTGGTGGAGTCTCCTTCTCTGGAGGTTTTTAAACAGAGGGTGGATGGACATCTGTTGAATTGCTTTGACTGAAAGGATTGAACCGGATGCCTTGTGATCTGTTCCAACTCTATGATTCTGTTATTATTTTATGATTCCAAGGTAATGAAAGAATATGGCTTCAGTAACACAGTAAGGCAAATAATTCTCAAAGTGTGACAGCTTCACATTTGAGCATGCAGTGTTAACTAAATAGACTGGTGATTTGTAGATAGTAGAGAAACTAGAGCTATAGAACACCAAGCATTAAAGTATAACAAGGCAAATGGTTGTAGACCAGATATTATGACGCCACTCAAATGTTAGCCTGGGGGACAGTTTTGAGCAGCTGTTCCATGGCTATAATTATCACAGCTCTCCCCTTACATTCTGAAACTACCATCCTACATATCTTTTGGGCTGGATACAAAAGGCAGGCTCTGAGAAAGCTTTCCAACTGGCAACAGAAACAGATTGCAGGGCCTTCTATGTCTAAGCACAGCCATCATCCAGGTCTAAACCGGATCTGGAACAATGGTTTGTCCTTCAAATTGTTCTTCCCTCCTCTTGTGACCAGCCTTTTTATTGAACAACAGGTTATGATCGCAAACAGCTGTGGTATAGTTACCCTGTCCTCGTTTTCAATAACCTCACGCAGCATCCTTGTTGCAAGTACAGAACAACACAGCAGGTCACCAGCAAAAGTGTTTGTGGGCGGGGGGGACACCCATGCCCAATTATTTTGATGCTTTCCACACTCCCTCCCCAAAACGAGACACAGAAAAGGGCTTATTTTCTTCACTCGGCCAAAAAAGGGTAAAAAAAAAATCAAAACAAAAATCAATACACAGCAACAGAAGCAATTTTTGAGAAAAACGATAACCTTTTATTCCCTATTAAACACCCTTATTCACTGGTGCTGAGCAATTGGGAGGCAATGGTGTAGACCAGAAACACTTAAGCAATGGGATGTAAGAATGACCTGCACTCTGCAGCACCATTGGATTTGATGATTCCAAGGACATTTCAGTTTTGCTGGCTTGAAGACTTACCTAGTTCTTACAGAACCATGCCAATGTTTTTATATTAACCCCATAAAATTAGGGCTAACACTAAAAGAGTATATGGACCAACGTGGGCTAGACCTCTAAATACATCTGCCCACCCCCAAGAGCTATGTTTATGAAATATTACTGAAAGGAACAGAGTTGATATGATTTTTTCAATACATTAAAATAAAAAAGATTTGATTAATGGCAATGTTATTTTGAGATTTTCTTAACAAGAAACTTTGAGGTGGTGCTTTTGTCTCCCTCCAAGACTAAGAGAGAGTGACCTGCCCAAGATCACCCAGTGGGTTTCTATGGCTGACTGTTGTCTTCATAGCTCCAGACTGACACTTAAATCGTGTCACCACACTGGCTCTTGATCAGTTCTCTTTGCACAGAAAACCAGACATTTGCTTAGCCAGCTGATGAAAAACAAGGTAGTAACATATTGTGAGACTCAATGAGGGCAGTCAGCCAAGCAGATTGTGGGTGACCCTTGCATTGCACTGGCTCTGGAGCTTAATACTGTCCCAACAAAGTTCACTAAAAGCACAAACACAGCAACCGTTTGCGGCAAATCTCCTGTAAACTGACTCACAACTGAGCTAAAACTAGTACCTATCATTTCAGCAGCAAGGTTCCTGTCTGTTTAACCTAGGATAACCATACATCTTATACCTTCTTATACATCATACGGCATGGCTGAATTTCTGTGAACCTAGAAATCCAGAGGCAAATTTATTCCATGCTTAGTGCTACCACAATGCTGCTTTTGACAACTGCTACATTATAAACTTGGAATTGGGTCTTTGTTTCCTCCTGCTGTTAAAAGCTTTCAGAACCTTGCTAAATAAATTAGAGATGACATCTCCCTGCAGAGAGACAATCCACAAAGCCATAAACACCTTGGTCACAGCAGGACAGAAGCAGGGATACTAAGGAGATATTGTTAATTACTTTACAAAGGACAAGGTGATTACCAAGAGCTGAGCAAAGTACATGGAATATTGCTTAGAAGATGGCATTAAATCACAGAGGGACTGAGATTCTCTCTCTCTTGCTCTCTTTCTCTCTCTCTCTCTCCCCTCCCACACACACACTAGATTTCAGTTTCTCATTTTTGTACCCTAAAGTTCAGTTTGTCAAAAGAGGTTCTTTAAATATGCATACAATTTGGTCTCTGTTTTTCTAAACACCTTCCTTTTTTGCAAGTAATTTTCTAGTACAATGCATTTTAAAATACAATTTTCACAAATATGTGACTTTTATGTATGCTTTAACATAGGCTTTTCTGCATGCCTTTTGGCATCTCTTCTGTAAGACTTGGAAAAGTGCAAATTTCAAGAGATAGCTGTGTTTCAATTCAAAAATCAATTTGACAATTTGAATGAAGTTTGGGGAGTTGTCCAGATAAATATCTTCCCCATCCCTAACAGTCCAAGAGTGGAGGCCACAATGACATGGATCCACACCATGTTCATGCATATAAATGGGTTAAAGTAAAAAAATCAAAACAATAACTATATGATTAAGAAAATGTACAAACACATACTCTTTGAAGTAATCACAATCTAGAAAGGCTCATCTTTCAAATATCCACCAATATGGGAAACACGATTACATGGCAGGATATGACTAAGAACACAACATGTGGGAAAGGAAGATGAATAAAATTCCACATCCAAGCAGTGGAAGTCTATAGAAGACTGGGGAATCTGGAAACGGCAGGAAGTAATTGATGGAACAGTGATGCAGGGAGGCCTGTATTGCAGATGTATTACACTTCCTGCTTTCTTTCTGTTTGTCTGCCTTTCTAGGCTGTATGGGGGAAAGGTTTCCTTCCTGCTTCTTATGTGTCATTCATTAGGCACATTTCTTATCCATTAACTTTAGATAGTGGAGAAAAAAAGCAGTCCTCCTTAATATTCTTTCCATCACAGGCAAAACAAAAGGAAGGAACTCAGGTAGAGCATTTGAACAAGCACTACTTCTGGGATCAGTCTGTATTAATGCTGTATTAGGAGGATTATGTTGATCTGTGGAAATCCATTGTCTTTAAGACACAAGGTGCTTGCAACTGAGCTGTTTTTGTGCCATCAGGTTTTAAGAGAGGTTAGCTGTTCAGACCTAAATACCCCAAAGGTACCAGGCCCTGGGTGACCTTGGAAGCTAAACAGGGGCATCTCTATTTGGCACTGGGAAATCATCAACAAGATCAGATACTACAGGCTTCATTTTTGAGGAAGGAATTGGCAAAACCATCTCTGAGTATTTTCTTGCCTATGAAATCCAAGGGGTTGTCATATATTTAAAGGCAACTTAGACACATATACTCACAAGTATCCTCTTACATGTTTACCTGGGGGCAGGAGAAGAGTCTGTCAGTTTGCATGTTGATACAAACGTACCTAATTTCACACTTTAAACAGATACATGAACCAAAACTCAGTTATCATTCCAAATTCAATCTTCGCTGAACTCGAAAGGACGTTTTCTAGGCCAAATGTGTAGAACAGAGAAATATGGACCAAATATGATGATAGCAATTTTAAAAATGCATTATATTGGAAAAACTGCACACACACACACTGACTATTATAATAGTCATATATTCAAAGCTGATTATCTGAGTACCATAGCAAGCCCGGGAAATGTTCATTTCTCATGGAGTTGAAGCAGCACGCACAGTTTCAGTCGTACAGTGACAAGCAGTTGCTGGGTTCCTGTAAACATTGCAACTTGGCCAACCCAAACAAAAGACTGAATCCTGCAAACATTTCGAATCCTTGTGCTATATCGTTATCTACCCTTTCACAGCAACAAAAATAAATCATATTAGTTATTAATCTGGACAATAGCCATTCCCCCAAGGTCCAACTGTTGAAAGAAAGGAATATTTGAAAGAAAAACATTGTTTCTTAAAAAATCTGAAGTTAAGTTTTTCAAAACAGCTTCAGGGATGTTTTTCTTTTCTGCATAACTGCCCAGAAAGATATACATGCAGTGAGAGGTTCAAATTAAGTATCCCACGGCCTCCCACAGTGGCCCACACACTCAATGATAGAAAGAAGGCCAACACAACAGATGTTATGCCACTCTACCTTCAAAGCAGAATTACCTATATTTTCTGCTTAGCCTTAAAAGAACTAACTAATACAAGACAGGATGTTGAACTCACAGTTACAAGGTCATAGCTTGCTTTCCCTCCAGCAATGCAAGTCTTTCACATCTTTGTGCCTCAGCAATTAGATTTGTTATGAAGCCTCCTGGTGAGTGAACATTAAATAAAGCAAGACATTTGCAAAATGCAGAAGGGAGAAAATCTTATACTAGGATAACAAAACAGTATAGGAAGCATACTTGTAAACGTGGAGCTGGTCCAGGTTATTTGAAGGACTGTACTTTCCCATACAAACCACCTCGCATTGTAATATCTTCTAAGGAGATCCCTCCATCCGTCCCTTCACCCTCACAGGTACATCTTTGGGAGCATGGGAGAAGGAGTTATTAATAGTTGACCCAGGAACTCTTCCGAGAGTGGCTAGGTTGGCATCATCTTTACCATTTTGCTACAAGTGGGTAAAACATTTCTTAAATTCCAGTATAGTGGTATAGTACAATATAGTAATATATAATGCTAATATTGTGCTATGCTAGTAATATAATATATTGTATGTACATATAATTTGTAAGCCACTCTGACTTCGCTTCGAGGTGAGAAGGATGAGATATAAATGTAGTAAATAATAGCAGGTCTTTGAACATTTAGGAAAAGCAGTCTGTGCAATATGTTATCATTAAATGGTGGATATTTTAAACTGATTTTAAATTTATTATGTGAGCCATTGTCATGTAGTGGTGTAAAGCCACGGAAACCTACTGAGTGATCTTGGGCAAGTCATGCTCTCTCAGCCTCAGATGAAGACAAAAACAAACCATCTTTGAACAACTTTTGCCAAGAAACCCCTGTGATAGATTCACCTTAGGGTAGTCATAAGCCAAAACTGACTTAAAGGCATATATTTTAATGATGGTTTAATATCTTCTTAACTATTATATGATGTGAATTTTAAATTATGTTTAACTTATGTAATTTGCCATGATTCTCAAACTGGGACTCTTATAATCACAATTTCCTCTGGTTTGACTCTGATGAGAGCACTTACGAGGTATGAATTTGTATAAAATCGCATATGCATAGAAGCACTATTGAAATTATTGCTATAATTTAAAAATTGCTGCAATTGACCTTATAAAGAAGGAAATGGGCATAGTGATCTGTGCACAGCCAGTCTCTTATCCCTTTAAATGGATTGTAGATTCAAACAGAAGACTAACCCCTGGCAGCCATTCAAATTGAGGGCTGGCTTCTCTAATATAGGGCACATTGCCATCTTAAATAAAAGCAGCTGCTTTTAAAAATCAAAGTTAAAAACTATTTTAGGCATCCCTTTAATTTGCTGTTTTTTTCAGGCTGAGGAACTCAACAAGACTGCTGGGTGGATAGGCGTTCCTTCCTATCTTTTCCTGGAGATGTTAATTTACCCTGGAGGGTGCAGGCATCTTGTGAAGCTAGAAGGTGTTAATCCTCGAGTGGAACTTTACAAGCCAAAGCTGTCCCTTAATCATGGTCAGGGCATTTGCCAGTTTGCCAGATGGCATATCTCCTCTATGAAAAGCAGCCAATCAAAACTGAGGTATAGAAGATTACTTGCTGCATTCATAGCTTGTTTAACTCCATAATATATGTACAATGAAAACTCATTTTGGCTATAGGATGCCCAATAAATTGTGACTATAAAGAAGAATTAGCTAATAGAAAGATGAGCAATAACAAGCACAAAGACATATAAGCAGATATGAATGAATGAATGACATTGCAAAATGTTGATCAAGCTTATTATTGTCTAGGCTAGTTTGGTCTGATGAGAGCTACAACCCAGGATGGCTGGGAAATCTTTTGATGTCCAGCCAGGGCTGCCATGTGAAATATCGGACAGGACTCTAATACCTGTAATAGCTGTATAGAAGAGACATTTCAGCATGGGAGCAACAGGTTAGGCAAGCAACAACTGCTGAAATTCCTCTCCTACATATTATCTAAATTACAAGAGCCCTGTCATATACTACTACTGCTATTGCTGCCCAGGAGTACTTGGCACATTTAATCTGGCTTTCAAACAAATGGCTGCCTGGCATGGGAAAACCTATTAGTAACTCTGCTGCCATCAGCATAGCCTCCTGCCTCACAGGAACATGCCATTGCACCACCACAAAAGGGCGAGATAGTAGGCCTGTCAACTCAACTCCCCTTTTAAAGGACTTAACTAACTGAAGTGAAAACAAGTCTGCCGACAAATCTCCTTTTCAAGCATCAAGATTGGGTTAGGAAAAGAGACAGTGATAGAGGAAAAGAATACAGCATAGGTGGGCAATCTCAAAGCTGCTTTTTCCAATCTGTTTACCTCCTGTCAGCTTCACGTCTCCCACAGAAATGGGAAGAAATGGTTCAAAAAACTACTTGGGAAATGAAGTGAAGGGAGCCAGTTCACTTTTTTGTCCAGTTCTTAATAAATTATTCCTTTCCCCACTTTATAATTGACAGAACCCAGCCTGGAGTATCCTGGAGTGCAGGGCTGCAAGGTTTTCAAAATACTGTAGTAATAAGAGACATTCAAAATTAATGACATGCAGGGTTGACATTTAGGAACTGGCAATAATGTGACTGATTCATCTTTAAGGAGCCACAGGACTCCTGCTTTAAACTGTCAGCCCATCTACTGAATTCTTCCTTCTCTGGCCCAGAGTGCTACCACTTAGAATCAAGTTTCCTAATAAATTGTAAAGTAAGTTATCAGGTTTTACAATGTACATGCCCCTCTGCTTTAAGAATTTTTCCTAGCAATTAGCAACTCAGTGTCTGTCCAAGGCAAGGGTGCCGGGGGGGGGGGGGGAGGGGAGGACAATTTCAGCAGAGTTTGGAAGACTGAACATCCTTTATCTGGAATCCTCCAACATTATCCACATGGGAGGCTGAGAGATTGACACTTTTGCTTTCTGATGGTTAAGTGTACACAAACTTTGTCTCATCCATACAATTATTAAAAATATTGTGCATAAAATTATTTTCAGGTTATGTGTATAAGGTGCACATAAAAAGGAAACGAATGTCATGGCTTGAGTCCCATCTTCAAGAAATACCATGACATGCATATATGCAAATAGAGGCACTCTAAAATCCACTACTACTACTACTACTACTACTACTACTACTCCTTCTGCTGCTTCTGCTAATCATATAATTCAAAATCCAAAACACTCTGGTCCCAAGCATCTTGGATAAGGGATACTCTACCTTTACCAGCAAAATGCAGGACTGCCCAGGGTCCTAAATAAGACCTATCTCCAATTTCACAAGAGGACAGCCTCTCATGAAAGTCCTGGCTTCCTGTGAGATCTCAAATTTGTCAGAAACCTCCCAAACTCTGGAAATGTTATTAGCAGACCAGCAGCCATTATTGGAGGAAAAGTGGGTACAATATCCTCGCAACAGATCATCCATTTTTAGAGTGGACTTTTAAGACCATGTGTTGGCTTGGTACCACAAAATACAGAATCTTTGGGGGCCTGTTTAATGATTAGATGGGATAAGCTTTTCAACACTTACAAACAGGACACCCCTCTCAATAAAGGACATTTGGCAACCCTACATGTTGTGCTGGCATCATGCCTATTGGCGTCTTCAACTACATATGAACTGGACTGTAGCTAGTTCTAATGTGATAAAATGCATCTGCTTAACTTATTTCTATTCAGAAGGGAGTGCTTGTGGTTTGTAACTTTAGAGATGTTTATGCAGGTGAGTATGTGGAGAATTAGCAGTAAGGGGATATTCTGAAATCCGGCACAACTGTACCATTAGTTCACTCAAAGTCCAAACCTATTAAAAGAGCCAAGGGGAAATGGGATGACACAGAATGGCATGGTTTGCAGGCTTTAAATTTTATCGTAAAGCTGAAATGTGGTTCCATAAACTTATTTGGAGTAAAAATATAGGTCAGTATCTCTTGCAATTAAATTCAACTTGGAATGGCCTCTTAGGGTCCTGTTTCACATAATCTTGAGTATTCCACCTGTAGCGAGAAAAACTTTCTTAATAAAATCAAGAAAGCCATGAACCTGAGTCTGAAATACCTGAGCAGGGCTTTTGATAACAGAATGAACTGAAGGTCTCAAATTCATAGAGTCACCTTAGATTGAAGTTGACTTGTCAGCAATTAACAATACAACAGACTCCAACACAGAGAAGTGAGCTCTCTCTCTTGCTCTCTCAGATTCAAACAATTTACTGTAAATCTGTCCAGATGTGGTTGTATTGCAAGTCCTAGCAGCCAACACAGCCAGTAGTAAACAATGTTGGGATTTGTTCTTCAATACCACTTGGAACACTGCAAAATCCTTACCTATTATGAAAACACAGCTAAAATTGATGACCTTTCATCCATCTCATTGAAGTACAGGGAGGATGTGTCAGATGAAAACCCAATGTGGACTCAGAACCTGATCATGTTACATTCAAAATCCAATTTCTTTCATACAACTAGATTCTTTTTCATTGGCATTCATAAAAAAAAACAACAGCAATTGAAATGTTGAACAAATTAAAGCTATGCATAAGACTGAACAACCTTATAATTCCATATTCCAGAGTTGTTCATATTTCATCTTAGATGTTTGCCAGTTTTTCCTACAAAATGTAACTATTTCAACAGTTCTTTCATTTGAAAAATATATAGGGCATATATTTGATTCCAACATAAAGAAAATGTATGTATACAACCCCTTTATCCATGAGAATAGGCTCTTGAACCTACTGTGCAAACAGCAAACCATGGATAATAGCAAGCCCTATTGAAATGATAAGTTACCCTAGAATTTCCTGGAGGCCCCAGAAAATTCTTAGATATGACATGTTTTTTCAGATGTGAGTAGATATCCTGTAGATATGGAAGTCAAACTGTACTATGAAAAATAATTCTTAATATTGTTTGAAACATTTGCTGCAGCCATTCCAAATCAAATCACATACATTCAAAACATATAATTAAAGTAATAACACCTTCATCTAATGCAGCACAGAAAAAAATCCAGTTTCAGTCCAAAATGAATGATTCTATCCAATGATAGCACAAGTGCTTGAAATAATGTGTGGCAAGTTATGATGTTGGCCTAGATTGGGGTGGGAATGGTGCAAGTCTGCAGACATTGTTGGGATACAACTCCTGGAAACCATAACTACTGATGAGAAATTCTTTGAGTTGCAGTCTAAGAAGATTGGAAGAGTTGCCAGATTTCCACCCTTGGCCTAAATCTACTTGCTTGCCCCAATTGCACACCACACTGTAACAATGGGATCTCTGCAAGCCAACACTGATGACTGTAGTTGGGATTAGCAATAGCATCTGAAGTTATCTGTCATGTTGGGAAACTCTACTACCAATATTATAGTTTCTAAGAAATAACATAAAAACCAGTAAGAGTTATTTTTGGCACATAATGAGTAATTCTCACTTGTTGTTATCAAAATGTTAATTTTGGGGACCTGGGGCATCAGGAAGGACATATTATATTTAAACCATTTATTTTAAAAAGTAATTAAGAGGTAAATAAGTCATTGCTAATCATTGCATGGAGCTCCAAGTGGTGCAGTGGGTTAACCCACTGAGCTGCTGAACTTGCTGACCGAAAGGTTGGCTGTTCGAATCCGGGGAGTGGAGTGAGCTCCTGCTGTTAGCTCCAGCTTCTGCTAACCTAGCAGTTCGAAAACATGCACATGTGAGTAGACCAATAGTTACCGCTCCAGCGGGAAGGTAATGGCACTCCATGCAGTCATGCTGGCCACATGACCTTGGAGGTGTCTATGGACAACGCCGGCTCTTCAGCCTAGAAATGGAGATGAGCACCAACCCCCAGAGTCGGACGCAATTAGACTTAATGTCAGGGGGAAAGCTTTACCTTTTAAAATCATTGCACATTACTAATAATGAATTAGATTGTCTGATTCAAGCAAAGAACTACCTGAAAGAAACTTGTCACTTTTTAAAAAGCAAATTTTACTTCTAAAAATGCTAAAGTAATTTTTAACAGAAATGTGTCATATAGTACATTTTGGGAAACATTACCAGTAAACAATGACATGTAATTAAACCAACAGTAACAGGTCACTGTTAAACGTTTTAATGTTACTGTTTACTAGTAGTGTTTCACATGTAGTACATGACAGGTTACTGTTAACAGTAACCTTTGAAAAGTAACATCCCAAGATCTAACCACCTCTTCTCCCACCTCAGTGGTTCTTAATAAAAGCTTGGGAAGCTGCAAAGAGTTATTGGAATAGAGATATATAATTCACAGAAATTTTGAAATAGGGAATATTTTGTTCCATTAAAAACTGATTTCAATATTAGCATATTATATTGTTATTGTAGGATGCATTATATATAAATTAATTTGGTATACTATTATAATGTCTGAAATATTAAAAGGCCAGTTCCTTCACTCAACTTTTTTATTGAGACTCCCACATCCACAGAAGAGGGTGAAAGATTAGTTTTGGTATTTGTATGTGATGTTAGGTGTTTTTAAATAGTAGTAGTAGTAGTAGTAGTAGTAGTAGTAATACTTTGTTTGTATTCCGCCCTATCTCCCCAGCGCACTCGGGGCGGATTCCAACATAGACAAACACAAAGGCAAACATTCAATGCCTAGAAACAAGCATAACACAGATAAAGGTCAAGGCTTCCCCTTCTGGCTCTGAGGGATGGTGCTCATCTCTGGCTCTGGGGGTGGTGCTCGCCTCCATTTCCAAGCTGAAGAGCTTGCATTATCTGTAAACACCTCCTAGGTCATGTGGCTGGCATGACTGCATGGAATGCTATTACCTTCCCGCTGAGGTGGTAAGTAAGTAAGTAAGTAACTTTATTTTTCTATCCCGCCACCATCTGGGACTCGGGGCGGCTGACATGGGACAAAAGCCCAAAAACAATAACCATTGTACAAGTACAACAATTAAAACATTACAAAGAGTAAAAACACAATAAAACAACATTATGCAGAACAATACATCAATCCATAAAAGCTAATTTAAAACATAAAATGGTACCTAATGATATACTCATATTTGCATGTTTTCGAACTGCTAGGTTGGCAGAAGCTGGGGCTAACAGCAGAAGCTTACTCTGTCCCATATAGATTTGAACCACCAACCTTCCAATTTGCAAGTTCATCAGCTTAGCGGTTTAACCCGTTGTGCCACCAAATTTTATTATTTTTTACAGTCTAGGAATCAACATAATAGTATTTTATTTCTTTGATTGTGTAGTTGTCTATTTTTAGTAGTTGTTCTTATTTAGTGCATGTTTGTATGTATTTGTAGTATGTTCTTTTTAAATAATTGTAATAAAATATTTAAAAAATAAAGAAGAGGCTTTACAGCAGGTGCAAGGGACTGTATTTGGAAGGAGAAAGCCACAAATTCCCTTGCACAATGTTTCTGCTGCAACCAGTGCTTGATTCAACCCACAGTCCCAAGCAGCCCCACTTTATGTTAAAAGCAGAGCAAGGAGTCAAGCATTAACAGTTCAACAATGACAAAATGACATCAAATTGAAAAAGATAAGAATCACATCCTCAAGTTATGGTCTTCATTTGACAGCCATTGTGCAGAGATATTAGAGCAATCTGTGTTCATTTGGTACATTAATAGGCTTTTGTCCCCTCTAACCACTATAGAAATGGCATGTTCAAAGCCATTACATTCAGGAGTAATAATAAGAAAATGAAAATCAATCATTGCTAAGGTAAGAAATGTCAGTTCAGCCAAGGTTGGACATGAATAGCTACAGCAAAATCAAAACTCATGCAACACTTTGACAGATGGGGCAAATTCTCTCACATCTCTGACTAGTATATCTGAAGTGATTCTGGAAACACAATTTAGCCCTTCCATAAGAGACTTTTCTCCAACAAGCCATATTAGAAGCTTTGATAAACAGTGGAGGTATTATTCCTAAAATTGTGTACCAATATCAGAGGAAGGACATTTTTGAAGTTACTACTGAAATTGACCATTAAAACAAAAATAACAATACAGAAAAACATTCCTCTCTATTCTATAGTTATAGCCCATTTGATGGTTCTCAGCAGAGGGAAAAGTAGTGGTGTACCTATACTGAAAACAAAGGTGTCCATAGGTATTTTGCCATAGTAGGCAAAATAAATTTTGCCGCCCCCCCTCCCCCCATGCTGCGAGAGGCGTGGCCGCATGACCCGAGAGGCGTGGCTGTGTGACATGGGAGGCATGGCTGAGCGACGTGAGCCATGGCGGTGAGGCCCAGCCAGCCTGGATGGGCCTTCTCCTTCGGGCCTGGATGAGCCTTCCCGCTGTGGTGGGAAGGCCCAGGCCCGAAGGAGAAGGAGGTGGGGGTGGCGCCATCCTCCCAGGGGCTCGACTGTGCCCCCGGGACCATGGCTCCCCAGGCAAATGCCTCCCTCCCCAGGCAGTTGGACCGCCTCTGACTGTGGATTTAATGCAGTTAGACACTTCTTTAACTGTAATGGCTCAATGTTATGGAATCCTGGGAGTTGTGAGGCAGCAGTATGATCTGGCAGAAAAAGCAAAAGATCTGGCCTCCACAGTGCTGAGGGGCCACTAAATCACTCCCTTTCAGGACATTGCAGGTTACAGAGAGCACACTCCAGTGTTCCTTTCTCTCTTCATTTGCATGACCCCGTCCACTGCCTCTCTCTTAACCCTTTCCTACCCTTTCCTATGGCACATATCAAACAAAGGAATTGATCAATAACTGAACATACTGGAGAAGTTTGGGGAGAATTCATCATAATTTATAGGAGTTGTAGGGACTGGGATGTGTAGTTTACCTGCAATCAAAGAGTACTCTGAACCCCACCAACCATGGACCTGGACTTAACTTGGCACACAGACCCAACATGGCCAAATTTGCATAATTGCTACGTTTGGGGATGATTGACCTTGACATCCAGGAGTTATAGTTTACCCGTATTCAGATAACACTGAACCCATCTGATGACTGATCTGGACCAAACTTGGCACACAGACTCAACATGACCAACTCTGAATACTGGTGGAGTTTGGGGAGGGTTGACTCAAGATTTTTTGGGATTGTAGTTCACCCACATCCTTATGCATTTCCAAATGGAAACATTCAAAAAGAAAAAAGAAAAAAGAAGAAGAAGCAAAGACTGAGTTTTTTTCCTAAGAAATAACGTAACGTATCACCAAACTGATATTACTTAACATCTAAAAACAAACAAGTCCCTTTTCAAATACCCCGAGCACTGTTAGGTACCCAAGCTAGTATGTAATAAAATATAAGAGCCAAACATTAAAATCTTTGATGTTCAAAGCACTATTTCAAAAACTGCTTTGTTGAGAAGAAAGAGTATAACTTGGCACATTTTCTATTAAAAATGAGTGTGGTCTATGGAAGGAGATGCATATGTGAAACAAAATATTTGAAAGTATAACTTCAGAATGAAGACACATACAGCTCTAGCTTATTATTGTGTGTGGGGTGAAGCAGTGGTCTTGATATTATTTTATTGTTCCTTTTGAACTATTAAAATCACCTTGTCAGCTCTTTGGTATTAAAAGACATGACAGACATATTCTAATGAAAATAAGAAATTGAAACATTGAATGATATGACAATGTTTCTTTATTGAAAGCACTAGCAGGTTATTCTAAAAGGTAAAAAGAAAAGGTCAGAAATGTTAAGTTCATTCCTATCTAGCCTAGAGAAAAGCAAAAGCCATATCTGTATGTTTATACAACCAAAAGTTTTGGGTGGAGATTCAAAGAATTTTATGCAGACAGGAGAAAACAGTTGTGGAAAGGAATCCAACGTATACAGTACAAGGGTTTTCTGCTGTGTGGTCTAGTCACATCGGAACCAACAGTTACGAGAGAGGGCTTAGAACGACACTTTGATAAAGTCATCCAGATGTTGAACAGCTTGCTGTAGGCACGGATGATGCCAATGAGTGGGTTGGGACTGAGTATATGGGAAGACTTATGATCTGTCAGCAGGGACAAAAGGCCTCAAGGCGGGGAAGTATTTGCTGGCCAGAAATTGGAACCAACTAAGAGGGGAAAGAATATAATTTCTTACGGGGCCCTTCCTTTAAACTGTGTAATAATCTAGCAAATAAGCTAATAATGCATTATCTTGTTGAAATTCCTTCCTCCTAACACCACCTTCCCTACATTACCATTTCTTTTACCATAAGTGGTAGAGAAAAGGGGAATGGGCTCAGACAGAGCAGGTCACAGATTCCTGGTCAATGAGCTTTTCATTCTACCCAATGATAGTACTATGATTCCAATATAATAACCATTGGGGTCCAGTGGTAGTTGGAGAAACATGTCATTGTCCTGCCAAGTAATTATGTTGTCTTTAAGTTACTGCAATGCTAGAAATCTGGGGATTGAAGGAAAATTCCCCATCTTGGAGTTGCGGGGGGGGGGGGGGGGTTGCTCTCATATTTCCTGCCTGATAACCACTCCCCTACATGGCAAAATCCAATTTTGTAATCCTGGGATTTGTAGTTTAGTGAGGCCCATGACCTCTCTGGCACTGTACAGCATAAAAGGTCACAGATAGATTGAAGCCACCTTCCCTTTGCCCCAGTTAGCAAGAGCACCTACCCAACATGAAGCCAGTGATGTAGTGACTGCCTTCTCTTTCTCCCTTGCATTCTCTCTCACACAAACCACACTCACCTCTGCTAAACATATTACAAGTAGAACAAAGACTATGCACAACCTTAGTGTGATGGGATATTTGGCAAAGGTAGGGAACCTCTGCTGGGGAAATTATCAGAAAAAATGGCAGTGGATGGCCATTAGCTTAGATTTTTGGATGGTTGGAATGAAATCAAATCAAGTTTAAGGGTTGCACTGTGTCTATCCCTCTCATATATTTTTGTTGTATATTGTGTGTGTGTGTGTGTGTGTGTGTGTGTGTGTGTGTGGTGAAATGTGGTGGAGGTGGCCTCCACACTCCCTAGAAGGCATTTGGAGGCATTTGGAGCAAAAATTTGCCAATTTGTTTGAGTCCTGATTGCCTCGTGGGCCCCAAAATGCTCTGTGGGACAGGGGTCCAATCCGGTTCCAAACAGGAGATACAGTAGAGTCTCACTTATCCAAGCCTCGCTTATCCAAGGTTCTGGATTATCCAAGCCATTTTTGTAGTCAATGTTTTCAATATATCATGATATTTTGTTACCAAATTCGAAAATACAGTAATTACAACATAACATTACTGCGTATTGAACTACTTTTTCTGTCAAATTTGTTGTATAACATGATGTTTTGGTGCTTAATTTGTAAAATCATAACCTAATTTGATGTTTAATACGCTTTTCCTTAATCCTTCCTTATTATCCAAGATATTCGCCTATCCAAGCTTCTGCTGGCCCGTTTAGCTTGGATAAGTGAGACTCTACTGTACCACCTTGTGACAGGCAATGAAAAACATTCAAAACAATACCATTAGAAACCATTTAAATATTCTTTGAGCCGTAGTAAACTAAATACAACAAGAGAACAATTCATAACTCATGAGAATCTCAGCAGCTACAACCTCTGATATTTTCTCCTGTGTGTTACACATTTTGTTTTAAAAGGAAGAGAATATACAATACTGTTTATACAGAACTACATTTATTTGTTTACAGCCAAACTAAAAGGTTTTAACATTCTCTGTGTGCAAAATACAAGTTTCCATATGATGGTTTTAAATACAGATTGATTTTTAAATATATAAATATATTTAAAAAACACCTAGCAAAAATGTTCAATTAAGTTCCAGAGGCATTTTTCGTTTTTGTTTTTGTTTTTGAAAAGGTTTAGGAGAAGAAGGACAGAATTCTCCTTGGCATTGCTTAAGAGATGAAGGATCTGCAACAGAAATGAATAAAGTCTAGCAGTGGACAGAGACACAAAGATTTTTCCTTCATAAGCTTCAGATTGTAGAAACATGCAGAGAGTTGAAGTTAATCACAGCAAACAAGAACCACTGTTAGGAAACACCTCTTCTCTTTCCTGCTCCTACTTTTCGAGTGGCAGGGGAGATGAGGATGCAGAATTACTGCATCTCATTTACTTAAATTTTATAATCAGTATGCAGGCACTGCAAGTATAATATACATGCAAAAAGGTAAATCAATTTTTCTGAACAAAAATAGCTTCCTTCTTAATCTGACTCTCAAGTTAGCTCTGATCCTCCAATAGCAATGGTATTACCGTGACACAAAAAAGATTATTATTAAATATGTGATATAGTTGGAATACCCAGAATTCCAAATTACTCCAAATTCCAGAGCTGTAGACATGAGTGGCTGAGATAACATCATCTTTGCTTCCTGATGGTTCAACATACTTTGTTTCATGCATAACATTATTGAAAATATTGTTTACGAAATTTTCTTCAGGCTTATGTGTATAAGGTGTATATGAAACATAAGTAAATTTTGTATTTAGGCTTGGGTCCTATCTCCAAGATATCTCTTTATTTATAAGAGGAAGACACAAATGCTTGTATATGTGGAGTGGATACTAGACCAAAACTGGGTAGGTAACAGGACTCTCTGAAGTTTTTCTATTTAAAAGTCTTTTCAAAGGGGTCTAAATATCTGAAAATGTGTCAACTGCAGATGCTCTGGAAGTGAATTATGCTTCCCTAGAAGATGTGTTTTGATTATCTGAGTCTTTATGTCACATTTCTGGGGATTCAATTACCATTTTATAATAGTAGGTTCAGAACTGTCTGTGAAGTCACGTATTTTTACATTTGCACATCATTTGGCAGCATGATACCTACTTCAAGCTAACCAGTGATATTATGGAAGAGGTAAGTTCTATCCCTATAAATATCACCTGCAGGGTCCTTTAAACTTCCAGGAACTGTAGGAATGAGTACAAGCTAACAGGCCAAGTTAAGTCTCTAGCTTAGTTGAGGCTGGGTTGATATGTTCTTGCTACATCCAAAGTCGACTTCTGGATAATCCAAAAGTTTAACCAGATCATCCAATCCATCAATGCCAATTGAACTATCAGTCCTCAATAAAATGCATACCATTCAAAAAAACAAAACAAAAAACAACAACCCAGAATCGGCATGCAAAATTTGCTGTATGTTGATGTTACATCAAGATACAGCTAATCTGAGGCCAATACACTAGAACAGTCCTTACTACAAAATATAGAATAGCAATCTTTATCTAAAAATGTCCCATGACTGGAGTTCTGAAATGGTGAGGACTCAGATCTTATTTTCCAGGCTAATATTTATTTGTATATTTAGTTTATATTCTGACTTTACCCTTGTACCAGATCTAAGGTGGCTTAATATATACCATACATCTCTCAGCAGTTCTAAATGACTTGCCATTGAAAGATCTGTACCACAAGGAAACAAATTAATTTGTCTTCTAACGTTCATCTCAGCCACAACTTCATTTCAGTGAGATTCCAATGAACAAACAGTAACCCTTACTTGAAGGATTGTACGCCTAACCTTTTAAACCACCAAGGAAAATTTTAGCTAACATCTATTCATAATTCCATTTTTCTTTTAAAGTCTGAAAGGCATGTAGAAGGATAAGAGAAATCCCAGGGAAAGGGGTTTGGAAAGAAGCCATGTGAATGGTGAACAACAAAATGATCATGCAGAATCTTATCTTTAAGTTACTGCACAGAACTCCAAGTGGTCTTTTCAACACCAGCAGGAAGTACTGAGGATTAGTCACAACACTCAGGAAATGATAGCAACCAGAACAAGCATCTTACAGCGAGAACGGATCAGCCAATGAGTGGGTGTAGCACTGGAATGTTGAAATGAACTAAAGACAATGCAAAAGAGCGGAAAAGAAAAGACAGTCAAAACAAGCTAACAAGAAGCCTTTGATTAAATAGAAAGAAAGATTACTTGTCAAAATTCAACACAGCAAGGTAAAGAAAGATATGATGCAATGGAATTTCCTCTCTTCATTCTGATAAACCAAGATATCAGAATTATCGGCTAACTTTCAAGAATAAAATATCACAGTTACAAAAGACAATCTACTATTGAAAAGGAATGTAAATTTAAACAATCAACTATACACATGCTTGTCAAAGTAAACAATCTTCAATTGATCAGATAATGATTTTGGACATGTATTGCTCACATATTGAATCCTCCTCTTTTGTTTCGACAACTGAAAGCTTTGCTTTTATCAAACCCAGATTTAATGTGCAAATAACAAAGAGGCACTCAAAGTATTGAACATGACATAGGTCTTGGATGGACATCTAGTTGTACATATAATGTCAAACACCATGCAAAGAAAACTTTGGTTTTCACAAGCAGTTACATGCAAATGCAGGATGACCCTAAAATACGAACAAAACTGTGATTTCTGAAAACTTTGCCCTTCTTTCCCAGAACTGGATAAATACAGTTGAATTGTGTATCATTTTGTGAGACACCTTTGAAATACATGTATTGTTTTAAAATAGTCATACAACTTACAGTTCAGGAGCCTAGCAGCACATTTCTTTAAAAATGCTTTCATTTTAATGTGTGTTTGTTTTATGGTTAACTTGAATATATTTCTGAACTTTACATGAAAATCACAGTGTGTCTATATAGTTAGCCACAACCATGCTTCAAGTTATCCTGTTGTTGTTGTTGTTGTTGTTGTTGTGTTGTTGTTGTGTGTCTTCAAGTAGTTTTTGACCTATGGTGCCCCTAAGGTGAAACCTTCATAGGATTGTCTTGGCAAGATTTGGTCAGAAGGGGTTGACTCCGCCTTCATTTGAGGCTGAGAAACGGTGACTAACCTAAGGTCACCCAGTGGTTTCTATAGCCAAGTGGGGATTCAATTCCTATTCTCTTAAATCCTAGTTCGACATTCAAACCACTACAACATGGTCACTCTCACAAATGTGGATGAATTGCCTATTAGTTATCTTTACAGTCAGCCCTCCACATTCACTGGGAATTTCAAGATCCTCTAGCATGACTCTATGGTCGACTTCCACTGAAAGTGGGCCATGGAATCATATTACAGGACCTCAGATTCCTAGAAATCTGCTCTCTCTAGAAATCTCTAGGTTCATCAGAATGACTGAAGGAAGTAGCTGATAGAGTTACACTGGAGCAATTAGAGGTTCATAGAGATAATATTTTTATCAGATCCATGAATAAGCAAATTCACAAAAATAAAGACTTCAAATGTGGAGAGATGACTATAGTTGGAAAGACGTGATAATAGTAAGAGTTCTTAAAGGTTAATTATACTTTCACCAACATGATCTATCCCAGTGACCCACAAGATGGACTACCTCCCTTTAAAAGCTTTGCATGTGTTGTTATCAACTCAATGTTTTTGACATCAGTAGATGAAAATGCCCATGCACCTTGATTTTTAGATAAATCAAATAGAAATCCAATGATAAGTTGAAAGCAGTGTATAAATACTATAATTTACTTGGTTGCATGAAAAACATTAGTAATGCAGTGAAAACAAGAATTTTGAAGCACTTCTACTTCCTGTTCCTCTGCATCAGAAAGCTACAGAATGGCATAGTTCCCACTTGGAGGTCTCTTTCCCTGAGCGTGTTCTGTGATTAACTATAAACTGTGTGGAACAATGGCAGTAGGGACACAAAAGTGGTGGGCCAGATGCATTGGGTTAACATGTGCACTTCTACAACAGTTTTTGCAAGGTTATTCTGTGTCATAGGCTGAAGTAGAAACTTTCCTTTTATCTGAAAGGGACAAATTAACTTAAATAAAACATTTCACCTCTTAGTAGATCAGGTCTTATTTTTAAGTACAAACAATACCTCGTTTTGGATTTGTTGGGGGTAAAGGACTTAATTTCTATATCAACAGGAGTCAGTGCCTTTGCATCTTGATCAATTTAGATAGAGTGAATTTCCAAGGAATTGGGCTTAGGAAGAAATCTTTAAAGTCCTGCTGAAAAAATGTGGCTTTTTCCAAACAAGTGTGCTTGGGCCTGAGATTTAAGAATAGACCCATCCAATCTACCAGTTAAACCTTTTTAAAAAAATACCTGTTAAAAATCCCTGTAATATGGTCAAAATGTTAGTAGTAATATCTGCTTGTATGCAAGTCTAAAATCTAAACGTTTTGGAAGCTATATGGATCCTCTTTTGTGGCAAATAAACATTTGTCCAATAAAATACAATTCAGGCAAGTGAAACCCCACAGAAAAGACCACACAGATAAAGCAGATACCAAGGATATTATTATTTTTTATCAGACCAAGGCACAATGGTTTCTATTTCAGAAACTGAACGTTGGTGATCCACAGAACCCCTTTAAGTGTGTGTTAAGTTATATACCGTAAACATGCTGTGGCACCCTTTTAGAAATAGCTGCTCTCAACAGTGCATCAAAATGTTTCTGATGTCACAGGTAAAGCTAAAGCATATGGTACAATACTGGCTCAAAAAGAGCTTAAGTATCATTATCTCTATGAACAGCAGCCCATAGAAAATCAATTTGAATTAATTGTATTGCTATTATCAGTACCAGATAGGTTCATGCTTGGAAATATTACCTTGTACACCTTCAGCACTCTTGCATAGTGCCCAAATAATTTGAAAATCCTGTGCTTTAGGTTTCTGTTTTATTCAACAAAATGTTGAAATCTATTCATCTAATGTTTCAGTCTATGAGGACAATTGCAAGTGAGTGCTTATTATCTCTCAGATAATAGTTTTTAAAATGTCTTTTAGCCTCTTTAGTGTAAGTGAATTATCAAGTGGATTCCAGAATCTCTCAATATCTCCCTCTTTGAATTAATTGTATATATGAATTATTCCAACATAATAGTTCAATTAATTATTCCAATAACTTAAAATTACCAAAGGAATTATTTGAGGGAAATTGTAAACACAAGCTTTTGATTTTTTAAAAACAACATGTATTCCTCTTCAGTATCAGCTATATATCATACTTCATGGATAAAATGACCCCACAAATTAAGGGAAATAAATATAAGCTAATGCTGTGCTTCCATTTTAATTAACTAATGAGTCTAAAATTTGCTCTTTGAATTTATTCATAAATATTACACAAAATGCCCAGTGTTTACAAAAGGATGTATCAAAGAGAAGTCAATAAGAAGAAATGGGCTAGTAGTATACATTTTTTAAAAACAAACAAAATCTATCCAAGTAAACAATATTTTAGCCCCAAAGCAAAGATAAAGCAAAAGGGAAGGGAAGGAGGGGAAAAGTATGTGCCATATTCAGTTTTCAAAAAAAACCTCCACATAGTCAACATTTTATGTTGCTTGAGAAATGTCTGAAAGGACTTTCTTTCACAGTCTTTAAAATAAAAACAATAAAATGTAAATCTAAAGAAATATGTGGTCATAACTGGAAATAGATTCTTTTTTTAAAAAAACAATAAACTATAACAAAAAACATCCTTCATATAATCTCCATGGTCTGAAAATGCATCTGGACACTGACCTTCATGAGCCAATAAAAAATTGAAATGATGTTAGGATTGCACCATGGTTATCAAATTGAACTTTCGCTCATTTTAAAGCACTTACTGAATTGAAATGTCTATCTTTGTGCGTATACATGTAACCAAAAGGCTGTTTGTTTTGGAAATCTGAAAGGCACAACCAAAATTAAGAAGAACTTATACCCTGAAGAACTTCTTCACCAAGTCAAGCACATTCTCACATGACAGCTCCACTTCCCGGTAAATGTGGGCAAGTAACTCCTGAAGCGCAAAAAGGAATGGCATACTGAAGCTTAAGAGTTCATACAAGTACGTATAGTTGTATGCATTGTCCCTGAAATGAAGTCTGGTAGCGTGCAGGACACCATGCATCCAGTTAGAGAGCTGTCTTGGAAGGTGAAGCAGATCCCTTGTCACCTTAAGAGGCCAGCTTAGAGTTTTCTTAAAGAATGAAGGCAGGATACCTGGGGACCGGTCTTCTGAGCTGCTACTGGCAGCAAAAGCACATTCTGAGGTGGTTTCAGGTGACATAGGTTCTTCTTCCTTCCACAATTCGGCTTCCTCCTTTAAAGAGAAACAGCTTAACATTGCACCCATTGCCATCATTTGAAATCTAAGAACATTTCTGTCTAAGAATAGCTGGATAACAAAAAGGATTCTAGGTTGCTGTTAGTTTATATCAATCTTAAATGGTCATATGTTAGCTTGGGTGTCTCCTGGACATGCACCAAAGTAACAACATTCACCAATAATATGTGGGGGTGTGCATAGTTGTTGTTTTTTTAAAATCACTAAGGTTTAAACAAATTGTGTCACAATGAAAACAGATAAAAAGTCCAGTTGTGGTCTTACCCCTCCAATACATTTAAAAACAAAATGAATAAAAAGCAACCCTGGATGGTGCAAGAAAAGGAACAAAGTGGCATAGGCACATTATGTTTGATTACGTCAATGCATATCTGTTCTTCTGCCACTCATATCAGAATGCTACCAAGGTTGCTTTGGGGTTTTGCCTTTCCCTCCTCCCTCTGTCAACAAATATGTGCAACAAATACATTGTACTCTTTAATCTGAATTAATCGATGCTGCATGTTCAAGTCCTTGTGATGCAGATGACACCTCTGTCATTTTTCAAAAATGAGGGTAAGAAGGTTGGATATGATTAAAAATATACTATGAAATTATGGCACTGACCTTTCTATTAAAAATAGTAAATCTATGACAAATATCATCTGTAATCCCTTCCAAATGAGTTCCCATATTGGTGTGTTACAGGTAACAAAACAAAAATGTTGGGGTAACTCTAACAGTAGTAGGAATTTTACCTTCAATTGTACTGGTTGATGCTGATGATTTTCCTTATGATTTGGATGATACAATTCTGATGAGTGGCACCTACAGTTCTTAATTTTGTCTATATTATTTGCCAAAAATGGACAAAACTCAGCAATTTTCTGAAAATTTCTGAAATCATGTTTGGCCAAAATTGATTCATGAATGTGCATCTGACAGCAAATGGATGGATGGATGGATGGATGGATGGATGGATGGATGGATGGATGGATGGATGGATGGATAGATAGATAGATAGATAGATAGATAGATAGAGTGTTTTATAGACAGACAGACAGTGTGTGTTTGGGACAAGGTCCAAAATCTTACTTAGGTCTTTGTTTTGATAGTCTTTAAGGCATTGCAAAGCCCCTTGTTGCTTCCTCTATACCTTGTCAACTTGTCAATGGGAACTGTATTTCTAGGTACTAATATCTAGGCTTAAGCATTCACAAACATCACAATACACATTTAAGTTTTCTTAAAATCTATTAAAGGTATGTGGCTGAGCTTACTATCAAAGTCTTAAAGGTTATAAGGCAATATCCATTATGGACTTTGACAATGGGTAATCGGTGACCTTTTCAATTCCTGTAAATGCTAAAGGAATTCCTTTCAGATGGATCAATATGGCAATGATATCACTTGCCAAGGGGCACATGAACCAATATGAAGTGCATATCTCTTTCAATGAACTGGAATGAATACTTAACTATGCTCTTTTCACCCACTGCAAAGGTTTTTTTCTTGGGGCGGGAGGGGGGGAGGGGTTGCACACAGCTAGAAATATACACACCTTTTCATGACTCTTTAGCATGGCTCTCCTTTTTCTATGTGTATTCTTTGTTTTACACTGTGAAAAATGGAGCTTGCAATAAAATTTACCTGAAAAACAGAAACAATAAGATGTTTTGGCTTTTCTTCCTCAAATGGAGTCAACAAACAATTGTATGGTGTCCATGTGAAAGGAATCTATTAATGTGCCTTTAATACAATGCAGCTAAATGAATCTTTCTTAAAAAGGACACATCTGAAAGAATTTATTTGTTTACTAGGAAGCAGCATGTATTTCCTGACAGCCTGTTTTCTGTTTATTTCAGATGAATACCACCTAACTGGAATGGAACTGTGTTAGGGTATAAAAGTCTTGGCAAAGGCAGCCAAAATAATGTGTAAATCATTTTTGGATGGTGGAGTTGTTTTGGTTCCCATTCAATTTTAGGTGAGAATTGGGATCAGGAATAGATCAAAATACTTTGGGTCTTGGGAATAAAGACCAAAAGGATGCCTTCTCAATTCCATACATAAAACCAAGCTGCACCAACTCTTGTGTATTACTTCAAGACTGGCAATAGGTCAGCATCTAAACTTTAGACCCATATTATGTATTTAGTCAAGGAGGCCATGTTCTTGAGTCTGCAAGACTTGAGCAGACTGTTGGCTCCTGAAGGCTTTCCTTTATAGGGTGACCATAAGACAAATTTGACTTGACAACAATTAACACCGACAACGTATTATGTGAGTGCTAGAAGGAGAACCATATCCCCAGTGATGGCATTCCAATGTTGTGTTACCCACCTTCCTCTGCATCAAAGGCATACATTGCTAGGCGGAGAGTTGTAGCACATATGGCACATTTGAAGCATTCTCGGTGGAAGAAGTGGCCTTCTGCACTCAAGCGCTCCATGACGTACACCCTTTTCTTGCAGAAATAGCAAACATCGCTCCCACCTATCGACTGAGGAAATTCTTTTCTCAGGGAACCCTGTTAATAAAATTATGACATAGTTTTAAATATTTTAGTAATATTTTTAGACAAGAGAGTGTTTAATGAAATAACTATTAAGGAGACCTCCCTGGATTTCATTTCAGGACCACCCATGGATATAAAAATCTGTGGATGTTCAAATCCTATTATGCACAGTGGTGAAGCAAAATTGTGTCCCTTATATAACATGGAAGAATCAATGTGTTTGCAGGATTTTAAAAAAAAGTATTTTCAAGATGTGGCTAGTAGAATCCATGGATGCAGAATCCATAGATATTGAGGGATGACTGTATAGGGCTGGGCCAAGCTTTCCTGTCTCTTGAGGCAGGAAACAAATACACACACATACCCATTTTCTACAAGTGGTAGCAAAGGAACAGGTAAAAAATGAGGTGGCAACAGTGACATCCATAACAAGGTGGGCCAGAACAGCAGCAAATTTGCTGTTTGTAGTGCTTCTCCACATGAGGGCATCTTGCAATGACTAATACCAGGGCAAAATCAAGGGATAAACTGAATAATCCATTTCACACTATGGACCTCATCAGATGGAGGTCCAGAAGCCAGGGGACAGCGGGGGAAGCCAGGTTGGCTCCTAACCATGGCTGGTCATGGGCTGTTATCCCACAATGTTACCAGGGACAGGATTCCTCCTGTGCTGTCCCTGGCTTCTTCAATGAGGATACAGGTAGTCACCAATATCCTCAGGGCTCCCGCTTAGCATGCTGCTGGTGTGCTGCCAGGACACTGCTAAGATGGAGCCCAACAAAGCCCTGCCGGACGTAGCCCTGCATCATATGATGGGCTCTGGTGGACTCCATCCTGGCAGTGTGCTAGAATAGGGAAAACCCCATCTGATGAGGTTGTATGTGACTTATAAATAGAAAGTCCACCAGAACCAAGTTGAAAGAAGTTTGGTAGGAGAGTGGTATTTTTTCTGTTCTCAGTGAATGTTTGGGACAACAGAAGAAGTGCAGGACTAAATACTAGCTGTGCAGATCTTTGCACTGCCTCAGACAAAATCAGGCGTGGGCAATGTGTGACATCTTTAAGATGCTGTTAAATTACAGCTCCCATTAGTCCTCTCCAAGATAGCCAGTGATGAGGGTTTCTGGGTACTGCAGTCTAGCAGCATGTTCAATGACAGAAGAGATTAAGGCAAGACAAGCTCTAAGAGAATGGTGCCCAACACCTGGTGGAGCAAGTACAAATACAGCAAATAATTCAGGATATATTAGCCTGATTTATTAAAGATGCATAATATGAGCCACAATGGTGACTCTAAGTGATTGCAATGTTATATTAGATCTCTGGGAGATTGGGGAAGAATCCCTTTCCAGCTGGGGAAACCCTTGGACAAGCCATTTTCTCTCAGCCATAGAGGAATGTAATGGCAAACCTTGTTTGGATACATTTTGGGTGATGGGGAGGAAGCCTATGATACAACTGCTATAAGTCAGACTTAGCCGAAGGTACATAACAAGGATAACCATGAATCACAGTAGAGCTATTCTAACCAATTCACTCTAAACCTTGTAGATATGGAAGTGACTCACATGGATAGTTCAATATCTTTAATAGGAATAGGATTACACTCATTTCTATGATGAAGGCCAAGAGCAAACTTTCCCAATGTTTTTAACAGAGCTGGATCATAACAAAAGCGGAATTTACACAAAAATGAAAAATCTTCAACATACAATCATACACATATTTACATCTCTGTAAATATTTGCACAATATTTGGCTCCTGCCTTTCATTTTTTATTTATGTTAATATTTTGTATAATGATATGCATCTATGTTACGGAATAAACAAGGAAGAGAAAGGAAACTCCCATAACAAAGACAGTCACAAAATAATGTCTACATTTTAAAGGAGCTATTTACCCACAGAATAATATAGCAGTCAGCCCTTCCCATTTGCGGATTTAACTTTTGCAGATTTGGTGATTCATTGGATTGTGGATTTGATTAATATGCCCTCTCTAGGAATCTCTACATCCTCCAATATGACTGCCTGAATTTGACCAGATTGTCTGGAGGGCGGAGAGACTTCTCGACATGTATTCTCTCCTGATTTTTCCCACTTTTGTGGGGGTCTGGTGTCCCCATGGAAATGGAGGGCCTACTATAGAACCAATATAAACATGACTTTTATAAATGCCAGCTTTTGTACAAACAGTAATTTTGAATCTACCTTTTCCATTTTCAGATATCAGCCCTCCAGATACACTAGATAGTCTGCCGCATTCCTTCCAAGACTCTTTTCAGGGACTGGGACTATATTTGTTCCCAACAAGCAAAATTGATTCTTTCCTCCCTAAAACTTGCAGTGGACCAGCATTTTGAATAGCTTTGGCCTATGGCTCCCAGTGGCTCATATCCCACTGATGCACTGCACTAGCAGCTGCACATTTTTGAAGAGCACACAACAGGGATGAGGGATGGCAGAGGCAATCTCCTAGCTCTCACTACTCTATTTTTCCAGTGCTACCCTTTCTTTGTGGCTGCATGGTCCTTTTCTTCTCACTGTGAGACCATACATCAATGTAATTATACACAAACAATGCATTATTAGAGATCTGTTTACACTACATCAGGGGTCCCCAAACTAAGGCCCGGGGGCCGGATGCGGCCCTCCGAGGTCATTTACCTGGCCCCCGCCCTCAGTTTTATAATATAATATATTGTATATACATATAATATTGATAATAATATTATAATGTAATACAATATAACACTAATAATAATACCATATAATAATATTAATTATATATTCTATATAACATATAATATAACTAATAATATTACAGTATAGTGGCATAGTTCAATATAGTAATATATAATACTAATATTGTGCTATGCTAATAATATAATATGTTCTATGTACATATAATTTGTAAGCCACTCTGAGTCCCCTTTGGGGTGAGAAGGGTGTGATACAAATGTAGTAAATAAATGCAGTAAATAAATAATAAATAAATTTTAGACTTAGGCTCACCCAAAGTCTGAAATGACTTGAAGGCGCACAACAACAACAACAACAACAACCCTAATTAACTTGACTATCTCATTGGCCAGAAGCAGGACCACACTTCCCATTGAAATCCTGATAAATGTATGTTGGTTAAAATTGTTTTTATTTTTAAATATTGTATTGTTCTTTCATTGTTCTTGCTGTTGTTGTTGTTGTTGTTGTTGTTTTTGCACTACGAATAAGACATATGCAGTGTGCATCGGAATTTGTTTTTTTTTTTTTTTCAAATGATAATCCGGCCCCTCAACAGTCTGAAGGATTGTGGACCGGCCCTCGGCTTAAAAAGTTTGAGGACCCCTGCACTACATAATACTATGATTCTACTTTAACTGTCATGATCCCACCCTACCAAACCCTGGGACTTGCAGTTTAAGGAGTACTATTTAGAATTCTCAGCCAGAAAGATCAAGCACCTCACCAAACTATAAACTTTGAATTCAAGCAGGATTCAACCATGGTAGCTAAAGTGGAAACATGGTGCTCTAATTATAGTGTGAAAAGCTCCAGGATTAAAGCATTACTTCCACCAAGGATGGCACAAAATGCTGTTTGGGGGCAATAGGTAATCTTCATGCGAACTTCATGACTACAGCAAAGATTAAAATAGACTGAAGACTAATGAGATGTAGAAAATGAAGCACAAAATATAATTGGACTCAAAATCCAGCTTACTAACCGCTTGAGAAAGCATTGCCAATTAATGGTCCAGAATATGCACATCTTGGAGATATAATTTCTGTATTACACCATGATCAGTGTGTATTTTTAGAATATGATGACACACATATACATTCTGTGTCATGATACATGGCCTGCTGTTTACTGAGGATGCATCAACACCTCTTTTCAAAATGTAATCAACATACACAAAATTTGTTGGGCACTTCTGAGTACACATATGTTTGATACCTGACAGCTCTGAGCAGTTGAAGGAAAAGCTGGAGAGGCAGATGAAGAAGTAGAGAAAGTAGCAGCAGCAGCAACAACTCCATCTGCTGATTCATTCTGAAGTTAACACAACATTAACAGAACTGAGAATGAGTGTTGTCCAGCAAAGTGTCTTAATTTATAGAAGTATATATTTTTTTAATATTCTTAACTGTAAAACCGCAGTAGCTAGTACCAGAAATGCTCCTGAAATGCAAACATGGACTTAAAAATGAGTTTCCTTTTCATACTAACCAGCAATAACCTCTCCAGCTACTGCTACTTGTGGCGGTAGCAGGTGACTCCATTTCAATGCAGGAATTCTAGGGTTTAGTTCATGCTTTAGGGGGTGAACTATATCTTCCAAATAAATTCAGCACCTTGGATAGTTCAGCAATGAAATGGGAATCATTTACCACCTCTGCTTGTAAGCTAATTTAAAAAAACCCTATCTCAAATCACATTTGGATTGCAAGCTGCTCTGGATTATTAGAAAATTAAGACTGTATCCGATATAGAAGCTTGCCTGGAATGCATACTAAAAGCAAGAAAAATACAGGAACTGATGTGCACCTTTACCTTTATGTGCTTTCAATCTGGCAGAGAGCACAGAAAAACCGAAGAGATTAAAGGGAAAGTCATAGAAATATTGCCTTTTAAATGTAAAAATCCCAAATCGAAATGTGCAGGGTTAAACCTTACCAGTTCCAAGGATGTAGACAATGGACTGGGCCTGTGATCATTCATGTACAGACTGATAAGAACTTGTGCTACTGCACCTATTCCACGTGACACCTTCCCTACTGTCATCTAGTGTCCAGCAGTAGGCAGAAAACAGGAGAGAAAAGATGGAAAAAGGAGAGATATTTTGAAAGTCTGAGTTAAGAAAACAAAGAGGAGATAGTAGATTAAAGCATGCCATGTACCAAAGCAGTGACAAACAAGCGTGGAGTCAGAAAGACACAAAGGCATCTAGATGAGCTGGAGGCTATTTCATGCACCATTAAGCACACACTTCACCCTTACTACTCTTCCTTCGATGTTTGAAAAGTCGAAGTATTTAGTTATGTAGACATTTTGTTTCAAAAATGTTGACAAATGGTAGAGGTGGGAGGCCTGTATGTTCCCCCACCAAAAAGGAGAGAAGCCTGTTTAAAAAATTACAATTCTTGCTCTAGTAACAACAGTTGTGCATAGAAGTAAGGTGGCCTGTGCTCTCTTCTCCTTGTCCGTCCCAATTGGCTCCTACTGACTCACAAAGTTCTTCTGTCTACAGCAGGCTTTCCAGCTCTGGAACTTGTTTTCCACTCTTTGTCTCTTACTCGCACCCCCCTATTCAGCAAACCAATTGCTATGTTGGCTGGAAATGACAACAGTTGTAGCCCTTTACAGCATGCCAGTCTTCTGATGTTGATGAATGGCAATGCACTCTATGTTGTTTGTTGCTCTTCAGTTTAACTAGATTTTATTTACTGATAATATAAAAGTTTTTTTAAAAAAAAATCCTGACTTTATTTGTATGAATTGTAGTTTTGTGAAAGCTACTATGGGAGAATTTGTTTAGGCCAACCACCAGTACAGGGCAGAACCATACAAAGTAATATTATTACTTTGAGGGGGTATGCTTCACCATCACAGTGTTGGTTGAGAACATGAAAAACATGGGAGAAGGCCTGCTGTGTGGCTGCTGCTAGACCCCTGAACTCCCCTCCTTGGGAGACCATCCTTGTTGTCTTTTCATCAGCAACCAAAGACCTTTCTATTCAATTAGGCTCTTGAGAACCAATAGTTTTCTGTAATGGGTTTTCTGATTTAGTGCTGTACTGTTTTTAATCTGTGCTTTTAAATTACTGACTTATATGAATTCTACAGAGAGTCTAGTATTATTTTAATATTAAGTAAGCTGCCTTGAGCTCCACTCTCAGGAAAAAGGCAGAGCACATATAAAAGGATTGATAGATATAATATTGTCAGGTTCTGTAACTTTTTTCAGTTTGGGAACTATATGTTCAGTAATACAGATTGGGAACATACTGTTTTTAGTTGCCATATTTAACTATGTGGAAACTCATGTGTATATCCACTATTCCTCAAATAAAAACCTGCCTCAGTAAGCCATCAGTGCATATAATTCATAGGAGCTGCAGTGGCACAATAGGTTAAACCCTTGTGCCGACTGAACTGCTGACCTGAAGTTTAGGTTACTGACTTGAAGATTGCTGGCTTGAAACCACGAGATGGGGTGAGCTCCTGTCTGTCAGTTTTAGTTAGCGGGGACATGAGAGAAGCCTCCCAGTAACACATCCAAGTATCCCCTGGGCAACGTCTCTGTAGATGGCCAATTCTCGCACACCAGAAGTGACTTGCAGTATGTTCTCAAGTCACTTTTAACATGATTTAAAAAATAGAATTCCTCATTAACTTACTTCAGGTCTTTCTCAGGCTTAATTCCAGAATTATGTTCTTCAAGTCCAAGGCCTAATTTTTAATTTTATTTCTTGCACATTAAGCTAAACTATAACAATAATTGTTGTCACAATATCATAGACTCCAATGGATATTACATGGATTTTTTAAAAGATAAGCTTCCAGAGGCATTGACAAAACCGCTTCTAAGTATTCCATGCCTAAGAAAACCCTATACAATTCATTGGGTTACCATAAGTTGACAGGCAACCTGAAGGCACATACACACAGGGTATTAATAATGTATCACATGCTTCCAGTGTATGAGTCTGCATGAAATGCAATCCCTGGCAAGTTTTTCCTGCTAAATATGGTTAGGCAACTACTCTGAAGACATGGACGACTAAACTAAGGATGGGCTTATGCAAGCCGATTCTCATCCTTTGATGTCATTTGCCTACCCCACCCAAACAATCAATGTCAGCTTTTCATTAATCATGATGACAGTTTTTAGAGCAACATAACTATGCTTATTAAAATACTGGGCAAAATCAAAATGAAGATCAAAAGGAAGACTGCGGGATGATAGCCAAAGCTGACATAGACTGACAATGTACCATATTCTGATAAAATAATTGTACACAATTGTGATAAAGGCTTTACTTTACATCATTTTAGGAAGGGAGATTTTATTATAATATTTACATTTCACAATGTGAGTCTTAGCCAGGTCTTGTTCAAGATACAACAACCAGATTCCTGAACTGACAGCCAAAGTCCTCAAGCAAACCTCTGAAATGGTGCACTGCCCCTCAAGGCAGCACAATCCCTCAACACAGGAAGTCTGAGAAACCCCCACAAGTGAGTCTGAGTAACCTGGAAGACTGGCAGTGGAGAACAGAGTGTCCCTCCGAGATCTGATCAAAGACTTCTTCCTTTAGCACAAGCACACAACTATATCATGACCTATGTGTCTTAACAACAGTATGTATGTGCTTGTGTCTTTATTTTTCTCTTTGAAGAGACTAAGTCCATATTTTAATATAGTGACCAGGAGTCACAGAATGAGGCAGGGAAGTCACTGCACAAGGCAAAATTTCAATTTGGATTTTTTTAAAAGAAAAAAGAAATCATTTGGAGTAGCCTTCAGTGATATTGGAAGAATAGTCAGTTGCTTGTCATCTGAACCAATAAATTTCAGAGATAAATGTATCTTCCCATTTGCTTTGTATGAAAATCAGGCCTTAATTTTAGGTGTCTTTTTAAAGAAGAAAGGAAGTCTTTATACATGATGAAAACCCAGGGAATTAAAAGACAATACATTGATTAAAAAGTTTTTCCACCAATACACAATTGTACATTTATGTTTCAGCAGTACACTGAAACCTGAGTTTCTTCATTTTTTTGTAATTTCCTATTTCAAAAAAGAAAAATAGGGGACTAAAACCATAAGCACTTAACTCCATACCCCCACTTAAAACAATTACTGCTTGGACAGATTACGGTATTAGTATAACTAGTACAGTAGAAAACCTAACAGGTTGAGCTGTTTAAAACAGACCCAGATTTCAAAATTCAGGGTAGAATGTTTTATCTCAATACATAAAATACTAATGTTCCTTATCTGTTAAAACAGGCATAATTCCAGCAAAATGTATTGATATGTGGACACTAGGTTGGAAGAGAGGTGATATAGAACAGGCAATGGAAAAATAGCATCAAGAAAGCTAATGGTCAATTACCAGGATCCTAAAGAATCAAAAAGCTGAAGTAAGATAACATGAGAACTGAAAATGCAATTAGTGCCAAACAGTTTCCCCCTGTAAAGCATTACAACTTTTGTATCAGACATCATCCAACAGAAAATCTGGTGGGTCAGAAGACACTGGAAATAACTTGCTTCTGTGAAGAGTTAATACAGTATTTCTGAAGTTCAAGGGGCTGAGGGTGGGTGGACACAGTACTCAGTGGTGGTCTTTTTCTTGACCTTCCCAAGTATACTTTCTGCTCATTCATCAACTCTGGGGCAGTTACCAGTAGATGTCCTGGATTTAGGGCAATAGAAGCAGCAATTCAACATTGTTTCATTCTGCCTGCCTGTTTCTGAAGGCAGGCGATTGAAAATGCTATACCAGCAGCATAACTAAAATGAAAATGAAATGCCATCTTAAAAGTAACAAGACCAAGTAGCTCATCACCCAGTTTTCCAGCTGACCCCCAACCATTCCTCTTTCTCTAAACATTTAATAGTGTTGAAGAAGTGCTGATCACCATTTTAATTTCTTTTTGAAATTTTGAAAATATAGCAACCGTGATTTCTAATGACAGAAATGAAAGGTCTAAGTCCCTGCAGCTTGGGGATTTTTATTTTTGCTAGCATGCAGATTCACAAGCTTAGTCCTCATTTGAGTAAAATGCAGCAATAACACACACATCCTTTGTGCAAGACGAAGCCTTCAAAGTCAAAACCAGTTTTGCAGAGTTTTGCTTTATTAGTAACAATATGAATCTGACATGGAAACCTGTTAAGGAATACCTTTTTAGAATGAATGGCAGGGGAAGCGGAGTAGTCAATAGATGAAGAAGAAGCAGCTGAATCATGAGATGGAAGGCAAGAGGGAGATAGGTGCTGAGAATAGGACAGACCTTTAGTAGGAAGTTTATTCTGTACAGAGCAGAAAGAGGAAAATTATCCTGGATGATGTTCGCATTAATGCATGTTAGAATAATGGCACGGCAACACCATGCACTCAGCAATTGAATATGAGACTGCAGCCATAACCTAATGCAGCTCAAACCGCTTTTGACAGGCGTAAGATCAAATCATTTTTGCATTAGACAGTGGACTAACTGTCAGTTTGATCCTACCTCATTTGTTCTACCTAAAACAAAGATTCATTAATCACTAGTTAGCATTTTTCCTATTTGAGAGGGAAATGCCAGCAGCCCCCATCCCCTAGTTTACTCTTATGCATCTGCAAAGCAAGCACAATATTCACCTTTGGGATGTCGACACAGCCAAACATTGATGCAAGATGAGCTGCTTTCTCTTTAATGCTCTTTTTATGAAATTCTCTATTTGCAAGGGACTGAGCTCTCTTCTGTAACCGAGGGGGAAAAGAAAGGAGATAGGAAAGGTTGGATTATAGAGAAAAGACAGAAAAACAGTAGTTGGAAAGAAAGTTTGTTATGTTAGGTGAACAGTAAGAAACCAGAAAGCAAAACAGTGGTGGTGAAAAGTAAAAGCAGAGATAGATTCTATGCTTCATTATTCTGTGTGAAGGTGAAGCTTGAATTTTGGTTTAAAGAGATGTCACAGCAGGTTCTCAAACTGAGTGGTGAGTCTGATTTCTTGGCCTTTTCACTGAGGCCTTTTCACACTAAATAATTGGAGATCTGTGACAACATCCTATGGAATCCCTGGAAGGATATTTAGAATTCTTAACTCCTCCAGGACCTCACAAATCACAAACCCCAGGATGCTATAACATGTACTTAAAGTGGAATGATAGCACAATAACTATGTATATGAGACAAGTTGTCCATTCTTTCACCCATTTGCAAAATGCTTCAAAGACCACTCATTTGTTTATATATCAACATCCTTTGCTTATACACACATGCAAAACTATTCTGAGAATTTAAGGAAGGTGTCTTGGTGATATGATGGATTAATCAGTACTCTCCATAGATCAGTGTTGTGAAATATTTTGAAGGTTAGCAGACAAATCAGTATGTTCGAATGAATATGGTTGCAGTAGGGGAAACCCAGAAAAAAATAACCAAAGCAACATGCAAAGCTCCCCACAATTCACCTTCATCACCAGGAATCTCACACTTTATACTAAACGAGGTGAGGAGGCAATACATAATTTTCATGGCTCCACATTGTTCTGAAACAGACCTACTGCCATCCCAGTTCTACTGAAACAGCAGAAAGTAGCATGCAAGGAAAGGAAGAGGGAGTGGGATGAGGATAGAAATAAAGATCATTTTCACCTGGTTAATTTTTTCCTCCACATGTTGAAGGCGCTGAAGCACACCAGATAGTGCAAATGCAGCAGGACAGGAAGATGCAAGGGTTTCAGAAAGACTGGAGTTCAGCTCAGTTTGTTCTACACAGCTCAAGGGCCTGACCACTGGAGGAGCTTCAGGCAAAGACTGCTTAGGCTTCCTGACCACATGGTCAGCCCTAGCTATGGCCTGAAACTAGGAAATGCTTGAAATGAAAAAAAGGATCTCCCTTCCATCAAAGAACAGTCTTTACTTCTATTTTCCAGAATGTGCTGCAGTCAGAATACATCTACACAATCATTATCTCATGCACAGAAATATGCCTTCTCCATGATTTATACAATTCTAAACTTACTAGACAGGGATGCATATAATCATGCAGATAACAACTGGACTGCAGCTTACAAAGTTCACAGGCTACTTGCAAGTCTTCAGAACCTAATAGGTTTAGTGACACTTTGAGTCTGACATACGGCACAGCTTTTTCGCCCAAAAAGTAATCACCCTCCCTGATTAAAATCTTGCCTCAACAAACATTTTATTGCATGGCATGAAGCAAGCTCTCTCAACCTTAGTCTGTCCTTAAGTATCAACCCTGGCTCTTTCATAGGGGAGTAACAAGGGTTCATGATTGTGGATTGGCTTGAGAATGCAGAGTATTGAAGGTCAAGTACTATGATTTACAGAGGTCTTAATGGAAGACTATATTAATATGGGCCACGCGATATAATCACTATCATAGTAAACATGCAGTAAATTATAGAGAATAAAACTCATCTATTAACAGTAATAAGATATTCCTTGACTAATTAACCCTCTAATTAACTCAGGGTTAAGGAACATGCTGTTTTCCAAATATTGTTGGACAGAAGTCCCAGCAATCTTATCCAGCACGCCAGTGGTGAAGAATGCTGGGAGTTGCAGTTTGGAAACAGCTGGAGAACTGCATCATTTCCACCAAATTTAATTTATAAGCCAGAAAAATAAAGAAGACAAATTGTGTTGTGTATGCAATCAATAACAAGTATGAGCAAACTTCAGCCATCCAGGTGTTTCCACTATTCCTAACCACTGGAAAGCTGGTTGGGATTTCTGGGAGTTGAAGTCCAAAATACTTGGAGTGACACAGTTTGACCATGCCTAATATAGAAAGTGTGGAGTTTCCAGTAGTCACAGCCGATTCTCAAATCAAAAAAGGCATGTTTATTCAGCAAAAACTAAGACTGTATTCTCTAGCAAGCCACCATAGTTTGTATTGGATGCCAAACCAAGAGAATAATTCAGAAATTGGAGGCTTAGGAGTATGCTGAAACACATGAGAAATTATTTAGACCCTTTTAACCACAAAACACTAGAACGAGGGGAAGATCTGAAAAAAACAACACTGTGTTTATTAGTAGAGGTTTCTTAGAAGTGTGCTCTTGATCTTTCACTAGTTTCTGGGTCAACTAACTATAGGAAAAACATCAATTTGAGCCAAACCACTCATTTCTCAAGTGTTCCAACAGGCAGCACACACTAGAATAAGCATTGCGTTATCCAGCCATCATTGCATTATTCAGACATTGGGACACACACAGTAATGTATAGGTGATTATGATGAATTTTCTCCTTATATTGGCTCTGATTTATTGGAGGACATGCATTTTGCCTATTGCAGCTCTAGATTGTTTCAGTAATGAGGGCACTCCATCTTCTGTCCTCATCCAAGAGCTCATCTCCATGACCCTTTTAGCATGGGTAGGCTTAAAACAGGGTAGAAAAACTGGTAACTCAAAAGGTGTTGAATTAGAACAAGTACTCAAGTTGCAATAAATTGATAATCAGTTGTACAGATGGAAGTGTTGGGATTATAGTTTAACAACATCCAGAGGACCACAGTTCTTTACCTCCCAGATTTAAAAGGGGAGGCAAACAGCTATGTGTAGTGCAAGACTTTGGCACCTATTTTAATACAGAGATGTCAACTGACTTGTTAGCTACTCAAATAGGCACATGAATCCTTATACTATGATCTTGATTTAAAAATCTGAAGACAGCAGCAAAACATCACATAATTCTGTTGGCTCTCTTTTTTCTTTGTGTACTCATTTAACTATTTCTGTGGTAAGGAACAATGAGAAATTCAGCAAGTGGTTTGAATGCTGGCTAGGACTTTGGGAGACCAGAGTATCCACTTGGCAGAGGAAACTTCCTCAAAGGCAATGACAAACCTCCTTTGCATATATCTTGCCCTGAAAACCCTGTGATATATTAGCCTTACAGTTGCTTTATGTGAAAAAAGACTTGAAAGTACACAACAACAAAAACAAAGGATCCATGGCACACTCTTCAAAGGACAGACAAACATGACCTGATACTTCATTTTCTCTTTGTATTTCACTTTTTAAATGTTCCTAATTTCCTTTTTCTTTTTTTAAAAAAGGCAATCAAGCATCACCCACCACACTTTGCAGCAACAATATTAGAAAATACTTCCAAATAAAGAGCTCATTCTCCTATGGATGCCTACCTGGCTTTTTGAAGGAGGTGGTGGGTTGCAGGTTGGTTCCTTGGGTTTAGCAAAGCGAGGATTTACAGGCTCCTTGGGTTTAGCAAAGCGAGGATTTACAGGAGATTCAGGAGAAAGGTGCAAAGCAGGTTGATCTACTAGTTCCTTAAATATAAAGAAAGTAGAATACCCAAGGAAAGAAAGAGAATTGTTAAGAAGTAAAGGGATAGGACTAAATGCACCATGAGGTAGAAAGAAGGGAGAGAAGCAGTAGAGTTTTGTCTGAGTTTCAGTAAGATTTAGTTGGGGTTTATAAAGATATCATAGTGTAACTTGAAAGATAGAAATGTAGCAATATCTAAAATACACAAATGGGTAGTTTCTACAATTAGGGCCCAGCAGGATGTGACACTGTCTGAATTCAAATAATATGCCAATTGGTTGGTTATGTAAGCAGCAGTGCTGGAGACATGTGAGCAGAACTAGGATAGTGAGATGTGAAATGAAAGAATTTAACTCTTTGTCCTTTGTACAATTTAACTTTTCTACCTAAAAATCACTTCTGGTTCCATAATACAATTTATATCAGAAAGGGAGCAATGAACCCAATGATTAGGCAGGACAACGTTGCAGACAGAAAGATGACCTAATTTTTAAGGCATCCACAAGTTGCTTCTGTAACATATATTAGCCACTGGGCTAAAAAACATTTTAATGGAGTAGTAGCCTTTGTTGACCTTATTCGAAGGCCGACATGAAGCAGCAGCATCATTCGAAAGACAACTCCATAAATAAAAACAAGCCACAGTTTTTCCATGTAACCCAGACTATATTTTTAATCATAACACCCATGAATCCTTATGAACTTAAAACCTAAATTATAACTCAGAATGGGAGAATAGCTTTTAAATTATCTTAACTATAATGCCCAAGCTCTTGAGTTGTTCTATATTTCTTATTACAAATGCAATTCACCAAGGGCAAACACCAGTTTTGGAGTATGTGTATGACAACTCCATTAGTCTTCCTCAACCCATGTGATGTGGGAGAAGAGCATGTATGGCCTTCTATGTTGTTGGGTTGCATCACTCAGCCTTGACCACATTAGCTAAGGCTAGTGGGAAAGGCAACACTAGAGAACCACATGTTCCTTACCACTCTCTTAGAAAATGTCAGTTTAGAAACAGGATATATATTGGGTGAAAAGTCTGCTGCTGATATTCTTCTGGATGCACGGTTCTAGTGAAGGATGAGGACAGCTGCAACTGGTAGCTGTCATATCATAGTGAATCTGGTAAATCTGCTCTGGATTTTAGTTCTGATTTTATAACAGCTATCCAATGTGGTCAAACCCATCTCCAAAAGAGGTGCAGGACATTGGACATATCCTTTACGGGTCATTCTAAAACCTGGAATTGTGTCCTCTACTTACTCCTATGGAAGACATTGGTCACTACAGATTCCATTTTATAAACTAGAAGAACTTGACTTGAGCAATTTTGAGACGGGCTACAAAACTTTTCTCAAGTTGCAATAAATTGATCACACAGAAGTTAGTTATTGAGCATTACAACAACGAACTGCAGTGTAATTCCTGTATTAAACTACAGTAGAGTCTCACTTATCCAAGCCTCGCTTATCCAAGCTTCTGGATTATCCAAGCCATTTTTGTAATCAATGTTTTCAATATATCATGATATTATGGTGCTAAATTCATAAATACCGTAATTACAACATAACTATTACTGCGTGTTGAACTACTTTTTCTGTCAAATTTGTTGTATAGCATGATGTTTTGGCACTTAATTTGTAAAATCATAACCTAATTTGATGTTTAATAGGCTTTTTCTTAATCCCTCCTTATTATCCAAGATATTCGCTTATCCAAGCTTCTGCCGGCCCATTTAGCTTGGATAAGTGAGACTCTACTGTCTTTCAAATTCAGAGTCAGCCTATCATGAAGTTACCAGGAAGCAACATTTCAAAGTTTGCCAATAATAGAGTAAAATAGCTGGAATATAATACTGTGTATGTAGTGGATATACTTCATCACAGGAGAAATATCAGTTTACACTTTGGGCATTACAACAAGATCAGAAAAGTCCTGTTTCTTCTCTTCACTGCACAACCTATAGTAATGTAAAATACTCCTTGTATAACATATGAACTCTAAAGTTAGCATGGAACTGCATTGCCCAGAAAACTTCTGCTGTAAAAGTAAAGATAGGTGAAATAAATCCTTAAAATCACTGACTAGGTACAAATATGGATTTTGGAGAATATATGTTTCTTGCCCTCTATTCAGAGAAAGCCTACAAGCAGTTTTTACTTGCAAAAACTTGGCAAGTTATCCCTCAGAAACCTTCTTCCAATTCCAAAGGTGGATTTTACCACTAGTTCTTACTCACCTGCCTCCGTATTGAAATATTGGGAGCATTTTCTTCAAATTTGGCTAAAAGCTGAGTTGCCATAGACTTTACTTTGTTTCCATTCATTGCTTCTTTCACATCCGCTATTTGGTTATTAGAATTTGTTCCATGATTCAAAGAACTTGAAGACTGTAATTGAATAAAAGAAGAGAAACATATCTAATGTTTATACTCTAGCAAAGCCAGAGACAGGGACATCCTGCCATGGGTACACTGACAACCATTCAGAATCAGTTACTTCCCTTACTATGTTTGAAAGATAGCAAAGAATGGCTCTTCTCAGGTAAAAATAAAATAAAAACATGCCAATATTGCTAAGTAATCACCTTTTAATCCCACTGTTTAGGGATGTTTTCCCTTCTTAAGTATCTGTTCTATATACTTGTTAATGTACAATATTAATACCAAATTAAAAATTTAAACAGGATTTTAAAATACATTTTACTCAAGTGTATGCCTCTGGTCTGCAGCAAAGGGCATACCTAAAGTGAGTGCTACATTTTGGTTATTTACTTTGTAATGTAATACATAATGAATAACAAGATTGTTTGTTTTAGACAAACTGAGAGGTTAAATAAACTAAATGTGGACAACTTTCCCTCTTTTTACTTTCTATCTCGTGCAAACAAATTTGCAAATGATAATTTCCACCAACCTCTTCAAAATTAATGAAACTTTTACGCCGTCTTTTATTGGTTTCATTTTCTTCTGCCTAAAAAAAATACAAACAAAGAGATAACATTGTATGAACATCCAAAATCTATTCATTTATTATACAAAGGTCTGCTAAAACCATTACATGGGGTGCTGAAGTTACTCAATATCTAAAATATTGTCTTCGGCCTGAATACTAAAAAATGTATTCGGTTATTAATTACATTTTTTCCTACCTCTCATCCAGTGAGCCGAAGCCCATGAACATGGCCTTCTACCCCCTTTTTATCTAGGGACAACCTTGTGAGATAGTGTGTTTGGTTCCAGATTACCCAGTCAGTTTGATAAATCCATTCTGCCCAGAATTTGAAACCCTTTCATACCACACAATTCTAACACCATTTTTCTACTTTAATTAAATGGCTTCAGCCTATGAAAACTTGGGATTTGTGGTTTAGGAAGAGGCTTTTAGAATTAACATCAAGAGAACTCCAATGCTTCATCAAATTACAAATCCCAGGATTGCACATGGTATTGCTATTGTGATTAAAGTGGAACCATAACACTAAAGTAAGAATGCTTATTACACTTGGAAGTTGGGAGGAGCCTTTTCACACATCACAAAATTCCCAAGATCTAAGTCTAATAAGCATCCCCATTGTTCTCATTTCAGCTGTAGTTAACTTAGTTCCGGAGGTTAAAACGACACTACAGTCTAATCCAGTGCCAACACAATCCAACAGGTTCAGTTCATAAAACATAGGATATTAAAAGCTAGCCATTGTGAATTAGTTGTTTTGATGCTGCAACCTCCATTAACTAAATCATGGGCTCTTGATCAGGTTATAAAAATAACTGACATGCTTAGACAGTAAAAATTTTATTTCAGCCTCTCCATGTCACTGTAAACTCTCAAAGTTTTCAGCCTTGTAATTTGCAAACCCCTTTTACAAATGGAGAACAAGATCAAAGAATCACAGGCTTCCTTTTTATATTTCCAGTACTTATAATAAATTGTCAAAAAGGGAACAAGACTTATCCCACCCCTAACTTTTGGGCTGCACCCAAAGGAAACAGATGACAGTATGTTAAATTGTAGATCTTCCAAGAAGCAAGTCATGCAAACATAGCAGCAGATCCTACGTAAGCATTAGTCTGCCCGACAAGACTAAACATTAAAGTGGCACAATTTGTTCCACTGGGATTGTACATGCTCTCTCAATGGACAATAGAACACTGATTTCCAAGATCTTATAACAGTGCTAATCTTGAATGTGTTTTCTTTCCCAAATAGAGACACCAGTCGCATTACGGTATGCTTAAAATGCCTTTTCAGTTAAACTCACCGCACCCTTCCTAACCCACTTTATCATCTGCAGCATGGAAAGACTAATTTTTTATGACTGTTATACACAGAAAAAGAAAATGTTAGTCTTTATGCAATCCAACACCCACTTGTTGATAAAATCACGTTTAAAATAGAAGGAAACATTTTTTTCCCCTGTCCCCAATTAATATTATTCACTTGTGTCACTTGTTAAATAATTTACATTTTAACAAGTGATATTCAATATTGTTACTTCAGAAATGGTGGTGCACTGGAAATCAAGTGATATTGACAAAATTTAGCACTAGCTACCAGTTAATATTTCATAGTATTTTACTTGCTAAAAAGCATTTTACAAACTTATGTTTAAAAACTAAGCTTTCAGTGCCAGTACTAATAATTCCTGATCAATAACTTAATTGAGACACAAAGGAATACATCTTAAAATTTAATGTTTTCATTCTTCATGGACAATGCCAGATTTTGTGGAACTCTCTACCTAGAGAGATCAGGCAGGCCCCTACCCTCCTCTCCTTCCGGAAGAGCTTAAAAACCTGGCTCTTCCAAAAGGCCTTCGATGTTTAATTGTTGCTGGATTGATCTATCTGTCCATTCCATAATAGTCCCATTGTTGTTGTCTTGCCATTTTATACCGCACTTTATTGTCCATTCAACTGTGAAATTTCCTTTCCCCATTTCGTAACACTCTGCACTTTGCCTGGGATCTACGACTTAGTCTCCTGTTTTTAATACTGTAGCTTGCTTGTTGATTTTAATGATTGTTTTTATTGATGTTTTTTACTGGGATAATTGTTTTATTGCTTTGTTACTGTTATTTGTTTGTTTTATCGGGCCAGGCCCCATGTAAGCCGCCCCGAGTCCCTTCGGGGAGATGGGGCGGGGTATAAAGTTATTATTATTATTATTATTATTATTATTATTATTATTATTATTATTATTATTATAGAAGGATGAATTTTGAGTGAACAGGTGGGCTCCAACTATTGGGAGGAAGAGAAGCAACTTCGGTAATGCCTCAGCCCACCTCCTTATGGTCTTCTGAGGGATCTTCCAACACTCTGGAGCAGAAGGGACATAGAGGAGAGGAAATGGCAAAATATATCTTTTTCCTGCCATTAATAGAACAGTGCTGAGAACAGAGTTCTGTTCTTTGGACCTTTGGACCCACCCCTTGGACCCACCAAAAGTACTGATTCTGACACTTACAAGCCTATGCTATATTACTTGCATTTTATATGTCCAGCTGGGGAAGAGAAACTGACACAAATTTAAGAAATTTGAGAAGCATTCCTAATTAATGCTAATGTATAACATTACAGTATGACTCCATATCCATACATTCCTGAACTTTGCATGGATACATAATAACAGTGAACCTTCTTGAAATGAAAGGGGTGCCCTGGGCAAACTAGAAAATGCAGAAAGAGGATATATTTTGTCAGACATGGATAAATGAAACCATGGATTCCAGTCCCGTAGATACTGGGGTCATACTGCATCACAAAACAATATTTATGTTTATAAAGTTCTCAGCATGGTAACAGATGACACTTACAGCATGGATGTGATGTTACAACTGACATCTTAAAACATTTCAAATTGTTTTGGAAATAAATCTTTAGATTGTTTAGAAGGACCAATTATTGGCAAATTTGATTTTGTCAGTTGGAGTTTTGGTGAGCAAATGTGGCAGTCTGTTTTGTTTGCAAGGCTGAGTGAAAGAAATGTTGTTTCCTAAAAAGGGCATGAGGTGACTGGCTGGTAGCTGAACATTCACATGATTTGAGGGTGTTATTTATAGAATAGGCAACATAAGAATGATCTTACACTTTGCGTTTGGAAAGGTTTACTCTAAACTTTATTTAGTGGCTTTCAAGAGATGCACTTGACAGAATCTTAGTAACACATCATTATTTCATTTCCTGCCTGATCCAGGAATCTCTTTGAAATGGTACAAAATTAATACCCTTTACCTATTCTATTTTCAGTGACTCGGTACAAAAAGCTGCATTCTGAGGCTGCCAGGAATACAGACAGTAATAAAATATTGATACTAACAATAGAAATGAAAACTAAGAACATTGTGAAATGATTTCCTGCAAAGAATTATCCTAGGGTTGATTCAGTTGTGCTATTCCTTTAGTGGTACTATCCTTATCAGGAGAACAGAGTTGGGCTATCTCTGGTCCACTCCCTTCATGGCTCCCACTGGACCTTCAGGAGCTGTTCCAGAGGAATGGGAATAAGATTAGGATGCAGCTCCACTGTAAACCTAATGCAGCTGGAATCCTGGGAGTTGTAGTTTGGTGACACTAGAACTTTTTAGCAGATGAAGCTAAAACTTTGTAAAGCAGTTCCATAACTTTGTAAAGTGCTGTCAAACTGTATTAATTCTACTGTGCAGATGTAGCCCCAAACAGAGGCTACAGGCAACTGTAAAAGGGACAAGAGTGGAAGAAACTCCTTCTGTGCTAGTAAAACGTCTGTGAACCTAAGAATGAATTTGGTGGACAGGGGCTATTTTTTCCACAAATGAGAATCTCATTAACTTTATTGTAGCTACCAAATTAACCAGTGAATGACCTGCCTTTTTCCATCAACAGTTGCCTTTAGGTTTACCAATATTTTATCTGAAGTTAGTTCTCTACAGTCTCTTTTTGTGGATGACTAAAAACGTGATTGTTATTTCTGAATCATCACTGAGGTATATCTTTTATGCAGAAAATAATCAAATGGGGAGAAGAGGTAGCTGTTGAGTGTAAAATGAGCCATAGGCTACAATATTAGTTATTGTTCCCACATGAAATTCAAAGTCTTCCTTCCCTAACCTGAGAAATTTGAACCAGTGGAGGAAAGATACAATAAAGACAAAATTAGAGACACATTAAATGAACACTGGTTCTATTCAAATCACTGAAACATGCAATCATGACTCAAAGCTTAGTCTTGATCAATTTTAAATTGACAGGCCTGATTAAAATAATCTTAGTCACTTCAAAGCAGAAGTAGAGAAAGTGGAATGCATGCAGCCCTGACTCCTTTTGATAAAAAAAACCAAGATATTTTAGTCAAGATTTTAAGCACTTAGATGGGTATGAATATACACCAGTGTATTTACACTGAACTACAGAGTTGCACAACTAACTGCACAGGAGGCACCATGGCCTTATGGTTACCCAATGCATAATGGCTCCACAGCTCCAAGTTCAAAGAGAGAGTGGTCTGTGCATGCATTTGTGTATGCTTATGGGGTGGCTGTCTAGCAGCCTTAAGCAACCCGAAAAAGCAGAATTCCTGCACAACTACTACTATGCAAAATCCCCTTCACGCTATGTAATTATTATTTATACTCTAGCAATGCCTACAGAGATGGTCAATCTCCTTCTCTGGATATTTTCAAGAAAAACCTGAAGCTATCTGCTGAGGATGCTCTAGCTGGAGATCCTGCATTAAGTAGGGTGTTGGACTTGATGGCCCACAGGGCCCCTTCCACAATAGTATGGTGCTATGATGGATGCTGTAGGTCCACCCTATGGAATCTTGGGATTTGTAGTTGATCAGAGCCACTGAAGTGCTCTAACTACTAATTCCAAAGGCCTCTTCCTGCATTGCCAATTCCAGGATCTCATAGGACAAAACTATAGTGCTATAGTAGTATGAAAAAGGCCAGGATGGTGTCATAAGTCTCTGAATATGAAGGCATGTTTGACTTTTACTATTGATCAAAAGATACTGTTGATTATTTTATAACTTGCTGGTCACCACCATGAGTTACTTGCAAAGGAATTCTACATAGTAATTATAAATGAAATCTTTTTTAAACATTTTGGAAAAAAATAAGGAAGCAGACTAAGGAATGGCATTTGTTTTTACTTTAGGAACTCTTTTCCTTGGAAAGGTTAGGTTGATGTAATTATTGAAGATAAAGTTGGTTGATTTTGTTGAACAAAGATCATTTCTTTCTCCGTTTTGCTTGCCCACAGTACCTGTTGAAAGACAAAAGGGAAAAAATAATTAAGGAGATAGACCACCATTGTAATCGGCTAAAAAAAAAAACTTTGCAATTCTTGATTATTTGAAGAAAGGCTTGCAATGCAGCAACATATCTAAAAACAACAATATGCCACTGCAAGACTTAATTCTGGGCCTGCCCTGAGCCACAGCTTGGATCAGTCTGGAGTGACAATGGACAACGACAAAAGCTTGGCACAAACAGACATCTCTGGGAAACATGGAACCAAGCCTATTATGAGTTGCACTACACATCCATGTCTGAAGTTTTATCAATGCTCAGTGGAGTTTATTTTAGATAAATGCAGAAAAGCTTGCAGCCCGGATGGTTGTTAATATCCTTTAAATGTTACCCAGAATGTGATCTGAACATATCCCATGGTATTCTGGCTACTGATGCCCCTGAACTGTACCTTCCTGGCATGAAAACGCAAGTTTTAGCATTTTGTAATGGCCATTTCATTGCACTGTGGACTTGAAAGTTCTTCTCTGGTTCATATCTTGATGTGATTGGATCTAAACTCATCCCTCATGCTTTAAGCTAGCTTTTAGTTCAAGCCATGGTGAAACAGAGGAAGGGCTCAACTATCCTGAGAGCCACATAAAAAACAACAAAGTGGACCAAGACCTATAGTTTTGTGGCTAAAATTGGTTGCATTGGAGTTTCATAGGACAAAATTATATAGAGAGACCAAAAAGGGAGGGGGTTGCGAATGAACAAGTCCAGGGCCAACAACTGAAATACTACAATGACCTATTAAATCAAGATGAATAATGATAATTGTGTCATCGTGATCTCCCAAAAAATGATTTGGAAGAAACAGAGCCTGTGAACGACACTGAGCATTGCCAGTTTCCTTTTAAAGTCTGGGATAGCTACAGCATGCAGCTAAATACAATTAAGCATTCCAGGGCAGTTAAAACTGAAGCTATAAGACAAACTTTGGAACAGTTTCAGGGTCAATATCACAGGCTGTAAAACCACTAATGTCCTGATTCCTCTTCAGCACAAGCACAATTGAGATTGGCTTACCCACTGCTCTGAGAGGTGTTCCTCTAAATAGCTCATAGAATTTGGAGAGGTACATGACCATACTGAGTTTATCGGGCTCCCCGGCAGACACCATCTCTTTCCCAGTAGTGACGGGAGGAATTCCAAACTCTCGTTCAGCAATGTCAAATGCCAGCTGGTTGTTTCTGACAGCATCTTCTTCGTTCAGAGAATCAAAATCACTTGGGGATTGTAAAGGAAAGAACACACCAATGAACCAGAGATTGTATCAGATATTTTGACAACATTTCCCTCTTGAATCATGATCTTTCTTACTGAAGTATTGTTAAAGAAACCCTTGGAAAAGTTTGTTTTGATTCCTCAGAAAGGTACTGCTCAAGAAATGCCAAAAAAGAAAACAACTTCCCCACCCTACACAGGAATAATCAGATTGCTTTGCAATATATATATAAAAAAACCTGTCACAAATTTAAATGTGTATGTATGTGTCTTCAAGTCACCTGTCAATTTATGGTAACCCCATGAAGTTAATAGGGTTTTCTTAGATAAGGAATATTCAGAGGTGGTTTACCACTGCCTTTCTCTGAAATATAGCCTACATCTATAATAAACTATTCAATTTGACAGTGGAAACCTGTATATGTGTCATCCAAGAATCAGCTGTATTCTTGACACAAACTGCATGTCAACTTTGAACTTATTGGGTGGCCTTGGAAGTTATCTTAGTTATAGTTAATCCAATATGCTGATTTACACTGTGTTTTATAACATTTCACTGAAACACATACACAAATATATGCCACAAAATATGCACCAAACAAAAGGTACAAACTCCAGCCACATGGCACATAATAACACTTTGATGTCATTAAAGGTATCCCAAATCAATGGCAACTACTAGATTGTTGAGGAAAGATGGCAATATCACAACAGAATATTGTGCTGTAAGTTCTAAGCACTGCTGTCTTAGCTGGATCCATCTGCAGTTTATTATGTTCTACACATCACTCCTGATTCTCATTATGAGTCACTATCACCTTCTAATTAATACTTGAATTACATGGAAAACATAAGAACAGCATGTCATAAAGCATTGTTTCATCTGTTAAACAGCATGCAAGGGAATGAGTCTTTTCTGGGATACATAAATGGATGAGAGACAAATATGTGCAAAGTCTTCCCTGGACCTCAGGGTTTGATCACTCAAGCTGTTTTACCACCAAAAGGTTTTTTCAGAGTCATGAAATGTCATCCAATGCTTTAAAAATCTACTACTAATGACTATTTCTCTTCAGTGTTACTAACTTATGGCAGAGTGTGAACACACCAAAACAAGTTCATGGAGAATAGGTGCTATGTATGAACAAGAGGTTGTAATAAAATGATTTAGATAAAGTGACTTGTAGTGCTCTTTTTGGCTTTGATACTAAGAATACCAGACTTAATATACAGACTTCAAGTCATTCACTTAATACAGTGATGTTCCATTGTGCTTTCGACTAAGCATTTCACAAGATACGGCCCCAACTATAATTTACTATCAGCTCCAGCACTTTATCCCTGTCCCTCATCCTATTGGTCCAGCATTTTAAATTGACATTGCTTTTTTAGATCTTATTATGAATTGGCCCTTGTATTTTTCCTACAGTGCCGCCCTGTTCTGAAGCTCTATTGCACAAGTTCCTACCCTCCGAATTCCAGTATTTATTACTGTCCAGACTATTGGTTGGATGATGTTGATTTTATGTTATGATCTTGTTCTAATGTTGTTTCATTTGATTGAGATATGTTTTAATCTATGTTGGGTTTTAATCTGTGTTGGATCGGACTTGTCCCCATGCAAGCCACCCCAAGTCCCTCCAGGGAGATGGAGGTTGGATATAAAAATAAAGTTATTATTACTAATACAGGAGTGGCCGAAATATGGCTTCTTGGTTTGATGAAGTCCCCCCAGGGGCCTAGCACATCCTAACTAACCAGACTCCACCCTCCAATAGTAATTTTTAAATTAATGTGTACTTGAAAATATCTCAGGAAGCCCTCTAAGTCCCGTGAGTGATAATTTCAGAATATTATGCTGACATTGTCTGTTTTAGGCATGTTCCAAAATGACAATGATTTCCAGGTGTTTTGTGGTTGAGAAAAAGCCTACTCTCCTTGGGTCTAAAAAGAGACAAGGCACCAAGATGGCAAAACTGTTTCTAGTAGCCATTGGAGCAAGTGCTGGTTTGGTCTCAGCCCAAACTTATTTTGACCGAAGTTTTCAAGTTTATGGCAGAGTCAAGGTGGTGGAGGGGTTATGAGTTCACACTTCCAAGTCCTTGGGTCAATTCAAACTGGATTAGTTAGCAAAAACAGAATACATAATTCCTGATAGCAAACTATAATCTTCAGATAATTTTTTTACTGGCAATTGAACAGTAAAAACAATTGAACTGCTCAAACATCAGATATGTGTGTGTGTGTGTGTGTGTGTGCGCACGTGCGTGCTATCTTGATAGAAGTTTCTTCCTTTACAAACAACACCTTGCACTGTAGCAAAAACAACACAGTTAAAAATCTCAAGGAAATTTTTGAAACAGTACAAGGAGGTGAAAGAAAACAGCAAAAACACACATACAGTAAAGTGTAGAAAACATAAATTAAAAAGGCAAACAAATTCTCTAGCCTCTACTTTTATAAGGAATCTGCAATTACGAGGCATTACACATAGAATAAAAACTTACATGAGGTCAGGTCTGAAGTGATGTATAATTGCACATAAGGCAAGTCCACTGCTCCATGAACTAGTGAGATCCGTAATATTAACGTTTCTGTAGCCTTCTGTCTGTTTCTGACACCAGGTCAAAAGCTTGTTTGGCCTTACATCTGATTCTGAAATAACAGATTGTGCAAAAAGTTATAATCAGTTGTTCTAAGTTACAATCTCTTCTGTTATGTAAAGGTAAAGATTTCCCCTGATGTTAAGTCCAATCGTGTCCAACTCTGGGGGTTGGTGCTCATCTCCATTTCTAAGTTGAAGAGCTGGCATTGTCCGTAGACACCTCCAAGGTCATGTGGCTGGCATGACTGCATGGAATGCTGTTACCTTCCTGCTAGTGCGGTACCTATTGTGCTACTCACATTTGCATGTTTTCAAACTGCTAGGTTGGCAGAAGCTGGAGCTAAGAGCGGGCGCTCAATCCGCTCCCCATATTCAAACCTGTGACCTTTCAGTCTGCAAGTTCAGCAGCTCAGCGCTTTAACACGCTGCGCCACCAAGGACTCTTCTGTTACAAGTTGTGAAAACTATACTAACAGAAAGTTTGTTTCTTACCTTGTCTTGAAAGACCAATTGATCTTCTAATTGAGGTTGATCTTTCTAGAGGGCAAGACTGCAGCTCATTCGTAATATATAAATGTTTCACCTAAAGGAAGAGGAGTTGTTGTTATTTGTTGTCAAAAGTCAGCTTTGACCTATGGTAACCCTTTGAATGAGAGATCTCCAAAAGCTCTGGCCATTAACTGCCCTGCTTAAGTGTTGCAAACCTGTGACGGTGATTTCCTTGATTAAATCAATCCATCTGTAATGTGGTTTTCCTGTGTACTTACTACTTTCCCAGTACAGTAACCACTGGATGAATCCAAAAGGTTTGAATACTTGGTTTCCCAATTATTTGTATATACAATAGGATTTATTTTGGTCAATGACCAGCATTACCCTAATTATTTGGATTCACAGGAGCCAAGCCAATTCTCCAATCAAGATAACAAGCTTAGGTATAATATTGATTAAAATTTCAGATTCCACAAAATCCTACAAGATAATCACAGAAATGAGGAAAACCTGCATTTTGATTGTTATCTCCTAATCTGCTAAGTATTTTGTTTACTAGTTACATTTTTAAATGAATAAAACACTGAGAAACACAAGAGTTTCGCTTTGGATTTGGTTTTCAGAGGCATTAGTCATTTCCACAGCAATTTTGCATGCATCAAATTCTTTACCATTAGCACCTCTGCCTACCTGATGTGGACGAACACAGCTTGAGTTCAAGTTTGGATATCGTGTTGCGGGGTCAATGGTATATAGGTCAAAGTTCTTTGTGATATTTTCAGGTGTAGTTTGGGGTAGGAGTCTGTAAATGCTTTCTCTGGAAGGTAAAAAATAAAGGACTATGTGTTATTATGAGGTACACAGTATTTTCTTTACCTTATGTGCTCCTGCCTATTTTTAGAACTTTGGCATGTTGTAATACATTGTCTAAGCATGATAAATATGTGGGGTGGGAACAGCAGAGACAGACATAAGCATGTCTTCCTGAGGCAGGAAAATAACTAGGAAGAAATAAAATGACATCATCCCAAATGATTTGGCTTTGATTTTTTCCCCCCTTCACTCTCAAAACAACTCCTCCTTTAACCACAAAACTACACTGCATATAGAGTCACCCAACCATTATTAGTAAGCCAGGCTTCCATTTGCAACTGCACTGTGTTTTTGGCATCCACAAATATGCTTTCTCAGCCCTTATGTGACCTTTATTTCAAGTCTAGACTCTTGACTTCATCCCTTGTTCAAACAATGCTGTCCCCAACTAAATCCTCAATAACCCTTTCAGCCGCTCTAGGGAAGGGGCAAAGATTTGCAAATGAAATTGTGAAGGCTGTAGAAGCAGAGAATGTGATAGTATAAAAAATACAGATGAAGTACTATGGATGGAGAAATTGTATGAGTAAAGGAGGCTGAGATCTAAAGATGAAGGTTCAGAGAAAGAGCTACTGAATTACTACTAGGAATCCTGTATCTTTGGGCAAGTGAAAAATTACAATAACAGTTTCCCTAAAAATTGTGTGTGAATGCCTTCAAGCTGCTGTTGACTATGATCCCAAAATGACTCTATATCAAAATATTAAAGCCTACAAGCATCTTTAAACAGGAAAATTAATGCTATAGTGCTTTTTTAGTGAAATGTACTGGTGCATTAACAGACTTCATGAGCAAACACAAAACAAGATTTTGTCTTTCTCTCCTACTTCACCTTGTTCTGCAAGCAGCTTTTTCATCAGCCGCTAACTAGATTTCACCCCTTATCCTTACAACAAGCAGACAGTACACAGCCTCTGTCTTCATTCCACTAAAAGCACAACATACATTGTTCAATTACTTTTAAATACACACAACAGTAGCAGGAAACAGCACAGTTCACTTTTGTGTTCAATATCCCTTGCTTCTAATCATCAGTGCAGGAAAAATGTACGAAGGTCTTAGGGATTAATAGAGGTCTGTGTACAGGCTTTCCAGGCTTATAACCAATGAATGTGAGAACCTGTGGGACACACGTGACCTTAGGAGCAAGAAGCAGAAGAGACTCAAAATCTCTTTATAATTATGGGATGCCCCTTTGGTACAAGTTGAAAGGAGAGTGAAGAGGCCATGTTCAGAGAAGCAATGTTCAGGAATATAATATTTGGTTACCATCATTGTAACAGCCTTTTAGTAATCATTCTATGAGGTTCTAAATCTGCTACAAAACAGAAGGGATGTAAGCAGCAACTTCTTGATCATATAGAGCAGGGGTCCCCAGACTATGGTCCGTGGGCCACATGCAGCCCATTGAAGCCATTTATCCGGCCCCCAGAGGTTCATGTTTTTCCCTCCTCCCTCAAGTCCAAGGTGTCGCTTATTGTTTTTATGATGATGATGATGATGATGATGATGATGATGATTGTTAACATTGAGGCTGGGTGGCCATCTGTCAGGGTGCTTTGATTATCTTTTGGTGCACAAAAGTAGAAGGGGGTTGGACTAGATGGCCCAAGGGGTCTCTTCCAGCCCTCTTTATTATTTTGATGATGATGATGATGATATTATTATTATTATTATTATTATTATTATTATTATTATTATTAACATTGAGGCTGTATTTGTTCCCATTTGGGTTTTTTTTAACTTCAAAATAAGATATGTGCAGTATGCATAGGAATTTGTTCATAGATTTTTTAAAAAAACTATAGTCCAGCTCTCCAAGTGTCTGAGGGACAGTGAACTGGCCCCCTGTTTAAAAAGTTTGGGGACCCCTGATATAGAGCACTGGTTTCCAACATTTGCTTATCCAAGTGTTTTGGACTTCCATTCCTAGAATTCCTGACAGTTGGCCAAATTTCACTTTATAATATGGAAGACAGCAGAACAACCGATGTCTTACCTTTCTGCAAGGATATCAAATGGGTGCTTTCCTTGGGCCCAACTTTTCACCATCCATGCTGTGTCAAATGCAGCCAGAAACCCTCTTGCACAACCCGTGCCCATCGGCCAGAATGGCTGTGAAATAAGTCACATTTTAGACTTCTGACACTTCTGCATTCTTAAGTTATCATAAAGCTCTTACTGTTCTTTTTGGGAGGGGGGGCAGCAGTTGCCTTGCTTGTATACTACAAATCAACATCTCCTTCAATGAAGGCACAAATAAATCTATCATTAGCACTCTTTTATGCTGTGAATGGGGAAGTATTTGCTTAAAACAACACAGAGTGGCTTGATGCCGAGGGGAAGAGGTATGGTCCCACAGAAAACTGTAAAGTTAGTCAACGGGCACTACTTGTTCCAGTTGTTGGCAGAGTATACGTTTTCTGAAGAAGCTGCTCACCATTAAACTAAAGAGTAGATTCACTGATAAACCCACAGATTTCCTCTTTGCTTATTTCAGGCTGGCTGCTCTGGAAAAAAATTGAACTCTAAAGATTGAATATTCGGTCCTTCACAGTAATTTAGATACCAAATATTTATTTCAGTCTGGGGTGGCAGTTTGCAGTTAACAGGCTAAGCTCAAACATATAAACTCCAGATTGCTCATTTCAATCAACCATGAAATGCTCCTGATGCTCAGTCTTTTAAGTTAAATACCATGTTTCTAATTCTCTTGATGGGGCATCTTTAAATATGGGATGATAGCAAACTCCAAAGCATTTCTTAGCAAAAACACAAATACACAACACATCTCACACAGCCACAATTTTACTCTACCTCTACAAGACTGTCCCCAACAAGCGCAACCAGCAGTTGATGTCTGTGCCTCTCTCGTACCAACGCTGCATTTTCAGAGGCATACATGGAAGTGAAATCAAACATAGCCACATCTGGCTGTCCATAATGATTAATCGCAAAATCCAAGGCAGGCAATTGGTAATCAGTTGCAAAGTCAGCAGCTTCCCTTGCATAGGACAATAGATTGTCTTGGTCTACATTTTCTGCACAGAGTAGCATTTCCGTGTCAATATAATCCTAGATGGAAAGACAACACTGTATCATTAGGGCTGTTTAGAACTTTCCATGACTATGACATAAAATAGACCATTGCATTCCACATGGAAGGAGGAAGAGCTTGAGGTTAGAATATGATACATATTATATTAATCTCTTGATTTAAAAAATGCATCAACAAAGCTACATATTTTATGCTACTTTGTATATCTGAGCCATTCAAAACCTAAGCAAATTAATTAAGCTTAACTTTCTCTTTTCAGTTGGGATTTCTCCCCCTAAAACATAAGTAAAGGTAAAGGTTTCCCCTGACGTTAAGTCCAGTCATGTCTGACTCTGGGGGTTGGTCTCATCTCCATTTCTAAGCCAAAGAGCCGGCGTTGTCGGTAGACACCTCCAAGGTCATGTGGCCTGCATGACTGCATGGAGCGCCATTACCTTAACCCTAACCCTAAAACATACATGCAGAATAATAATTTCTTTGCAACAAAGGGAAAAGGTTTCAACAAGTTGAACAAAAGTATTAATAAAGATGTGGCTATTATATTAGTTAACTCTCTTTTTTAAAAATGAACATAAATTAAGATGAACCATACCAGTATACCAGCAATTCACTTTGTATCAGTCTAATAACTCTTCATTACATATTAACCATTCCTTTTCCTACTTTAGGGCAAGATCACACAAGTCCAGACCAGAACATATGGGCACATGTTACATTTCTCCCTTTGATTTTTATTTAAACACACACAAACACGCATGGGAGTTCAAAACCCTTTAGGGCCAACACACACATCATTTCTGTGCTTAAAGTGTTTTAAGCAGATGTATAGCTATGTAGGAGGCAAAAGGAAGGCCTTATCCTCTACAAATGAGAACTTGGCCTCACGCAGATGAAATTTTCTTTCAATCCCAAAATTTCTAGCATTGCAGAGAGATTGAAAACTGCTCACAACTGAAACTCTGACCAGTGACTTGATAAATTGAACCTCTGAATGTGTTTCTTGATAAATTTGCTTGCTCCTTTTCTTTGAATTGTTGTTACTGGCATGTGCTACCAAATCATATCAAAGTTATGGTGCCCCTAAGGTGAACATATCAGAGTGTTTTCTAGGCACCATAGCTGAACATAGCTGGTCCCCAGAGTCATAATCCAACCCTCAAACTGCTACAACATGCTGGTTCTCATATTTCTAAATGCTCAACTGAATTGCAATGTGAGGGCAACATTCTTATTTGGGAGCCAATCCCCCCCCCCCCCCAGGACTCACAGCTAAATCTCTGGTGAAGAACGTTCAGCCCTGACACACACACACATATACACACACAAACACCTATGCACAGCAGTCCCTTCCCCAGTCGGTGCCTTGCTTCCATACATAAATCAATTATTTCATCCTGCATGTTGCCTATTGCACACTCTGCATAGTTGGGACCTAGAAACCACCATCTCCTACAACATTTTTCCAGGAGCAAAAGCCAGGATCTTAACAAAAGTATACAATGGAAGACATTAACCCACACGTAAATACATACTTTAATAATGACTCCCTTTTCCAGAAGACTTTGCTTTTTTGCAGTCATCACAAAATAGTGGGTGCTATCTTTATAGTAAACAATATTCTCCAGGTCAATTCCTAAGGAGCAAAAAAAATACACGCAAGCAAATAAGATGTTGTTAAAAAGACAAGCAAACAATATGGAAATAGTAGAAAGGGAAGAGAAAACAGAAGTATATACGTAGTTAAATCAGATCCCCCCCCCTAATCCCTAACCATCCTATCAATCTGTACATTCCCAAACTTGTCTGATTTCAGAAGCTAAGCAAGGCCAGACCTAGTTTATACTTGGCTGTGAGACCACTGGAGGAACTTTTATACACTATGGGTGTGTCCTATGGAGTTCTGGGGTTTGCGGTCTACTGACACACTGCAGCGCTCTAATTTAGATTTCTAAATATCTCTCCTTAAACTGCAAAATCTCAGGATTCCACAGAATGGAACTATGGAAGTTAAAAGTGGAACCATACTGTAACAGTTTTGTGTGAAAAGACCTTAGGGTAATGTTGAAAATCTCCATGCAGGGCTAGGAAACAATCCTGGTTAAAACCCAAGAGAATAACTTTTATTAGACAGAAGTGAATATGCTGACCTAGATGAACCAAAGGTCTGACATAATACAAGGCAGCTTCGTCAGTTGCCATTCACTTGATTAACATTAAATAAATATGACACAAATGTGTTCTATTGTAAATGTGTGCAGTATAATTTCAGCTCCTCATAATTCAAAGTCTGCTATGAATCAAACTGAGGCTCCAGTCATATAGTGACAGTAGACAATCAAAATTATGGCATATACTACAACAACATTCTCATGGATTTGTTTGTTCACACCCTCTAGAAAGGTGATGAACAATAATAAAACAGAGCATGTGACACTTTTGAGTCCAACAAATTGATTGCAAGATATGTTTTAATTCCCACAACTTTCAGTCCACATCTCCGAAACCTTATGCCATCATGTATTTGTTAGGATGAAATATGGACTCTCTTCCACTATCACAACAGCATTTATTGGTAGAGCTGATTATTCTCCTCCTCTGCCCCAGGAACTAAATGTATGAACCAAAAGTCTGGAGACCTTCTGTTCCTGTTTAAAGTAGAACCTGACATTAGGGGCCACAGGGGCAAGTAGACAAGGGGCAAGTTCCAATAAATGAGTAGTAATCTATTCCCACAGTGTCCACCAACATTCATAGACCAGAATTTTGCTGGGGCACTATATGAGCACAGCAGTTGTTGCACAAGCAGTTAAGGCATAAATTTGCTCCTTCGTGCAATAAATCACTCTGCACTCACATTTGAATTTGTGGGGGAAGATCTAATCTACTGTTGAGCATGAGGTATGCTCATGGCTGAGGCACACAATCGTAGGTTTCAGTGTAACACAATGTTGGTGTATGTTTACATTGTTCCTTTTATTATGGTCTTATGAATGTTATGGTATACAAATGTAGGATAACAAAAGAGATTGAGATGTTGGGATGCTGACCATGGTCTTGCAAGGTTCTCAAATGGAATTATTAAATATATGAAGCCATATTTACCACAAGTATCAAAAGGTGCTATCTCGTCCTTTCCTCTTCTCAGAATTCCAAAACATATGTTCACACAAAATAAACTTTGAGAAGCAGTGCACAGGATTAAAGCAGTGGCATAATTTTTATTCATTGCACTTTGGCCCAGTTTGCCTTCGTTTAATTTTTTTGTACTGTTTTTATACTACAGTAGTTTCACTTATCCAACATAAACGGGCTGGCAAAATGTTGGATAAGTGAATATGTTGGATAATAAGGAGGGATTAAGGAAAAGCCTATTAAACATCAAATTAGGTTATGATTTTACAAATTAAGCACCCAAACATCATGTTATACAACAAATCTGACAGAAAAAGTAGTTTAATATGCAGTAATGTTATGTAGTAATTTCTGTATTTACGAATTTAGCACCAAAATATCAAGATGTATTGAAAACATTGACTACAAAAATGTGTTGGATAATCCAGAACATTGGATAAGTGAGTGTTGGATAAGTGAGACTCTACTGTATGTTTTATTATGCTACTGTTGCTATTTTATTGCTTTACTGTGTTAGTTTTCTATGCATTTTATTTTGTTTTATTGTAATTGTCTGGGCTTGGCCCCATGTTAGCTGCCCTAAGTCCCTTCAGGGGACTCCGGAGGCAGGGTACAAAAATAAAGTTATTATCATGACCAGTTTAAAACAACTGCAAGGGATCCAGATGCCCTTCCTCCAATAACCCTCAACTATGGGATTCCGGGGTACCTGTCACTGTATTTTTAGGAATGCATATGTGCTGTGGCTTTCTGCATAGTTTGGGACAAAGAATACCTGAAAAATATGTCACTTTTTAAAAATATTAGGTGCAAGTTGACTGGATTGGAAGACTTCTCAGGCCACAAAAGTGGGCTCCAGGAGCCACGTGGTCCTTGGGCTACACTTTGCCTACCTCTCTCAATAACACAGATACAATAACTGACACTGGGACAGAGCTGTATGTGAAGAAAACGGTTTGCTTCCATCCAGCAATCCCGCTCATTTAAATAAATAATACACACAGTACTTGCTATGGAGTTAGTTAAATCATCTTATTTTATTTTACCAAGCTTAAAAGGCAAAATATGACCCACCTGTTTCTTCTTTCAGATCTTGGAAGAATTTTTGGTTGAAAATGAAAGCAACTCCACTGATCTCCTCCACCTTTGCTTCTGCAGTAGTGTTTCTGTTTATAAAGTTGGCAGTGATAGCAATGGCCAGCTTTCCACGAAATTCCTTCCTTCTAAAGCCTTACAAAGGAAACAAACCAACATTGTCCACCAGTCTAAATAAAGGATTTTTGGAAGTTTATGACTAAAAATGAAGCCACTCTTCAAAATGCAACATTGTCATAATGGATTTGTTCCACAGTTAGTTGATGATAGACAAACCTTAAAGAATATCTAACAAAAAAGCCCTAGTCAAAGTTGTTTTTCCCAAATAATATTTTGGGGCTCATAAAATAGCATTGCTTCTTGGCTGTTAATAAAGTATTCATTTTTTTTTCCTAGAAAAAAATTCTTGAATAAGGTTGACCTTCTCCTGCTTTAATTATTTGAACTTTTTTTCTCTATCCATTACACCACCTATTATTTGAAATTATACCAGTTAGTGAAACCATGTCATATTTCAGTTCCTTTTCTCTCCTGGCTTCCTTTATGTTTTAGACATTTACACAAATCTGTTGTTTATAATGGACTCTGCAGAAGATGTGTCAGCTATACTTCATAAACAGGGAAATCAACATGTTTAGGAAGCCTTGCAAATGCTGAATCAGTAAATGTCTGATTTCTATAACTGTTTTATACACGTATACAGCTGGGGTCATGTAAAATCTTCTTGAGCCAAAAGGGGTTCCAAGTTTAAGGAGCTCTGGCCTAATGGACTTAAGACAGACATGCCACGTGCAACTACAGTTTTAAATGGATCCCTCGAAGGTACATGATCCTTGCATAAAGACATATACCTCCATCCTCTGTATCCGTTTGCCTTTGGTGTTTCTCTAGCAGTTTTCATTGCAAAATGATCTCCTTTCTCCTTACTCTTTAACTTACTCTGGTCCACAACATTGCTGCAAAAGCAAGTGTCTATTTTTCTGCTTTGCAGAGATTGCACCATCTGTTCAGCTATGTGCACATAACCACCACTCAAGTAGCTGCACTGTGCTAAAGTGGGTTAAGCTCTTTATAGGCATATCACCCTGTAAACTGCTTGCATGCAGTATAGTACTACTTGAGCAACAAAATTAAGATGCAGCTAATTAAAGCCAGTGTGTGCATACATACATAATTCAGGCAATTCACGTGATATGCTTAGCTAATGTCTCGCTCAAAAGGGCCAACTCAGGGAATGAGGATATTGTATAATTATTGTTTTACAGTTATTGCAAAAGGATCCTTCCTTCCTTTCTGCTATTGTTTTGACTCTCTCAAATCCCTTAATCAAAATGACCAGTTTTCAAAACACTTATGCATTCTTAAAATAACCCTTCAGATATCTTCATCAAACTGACAGGTGATATATGTGTCCATTTTGAGCAGAGAGAGAAAGAGATATGGATGAATTACAACTCAATGACCAAAAAGCTAAATTATGTCATGACTTAATTCATGATTAAAAACCTGGCTCTTCCAAAAGGCCTTTGACGTTTAATTGTTGTTGGATTGATCTATCTGCCCATTCCATAATAGCCCCATTCTTGATGTGTTGCCATTGTTATACTGCGTTTTATTGTCCATTTCAACTGTGAAATTACCTTTCCCCATTTCGGCACATTCTGCACTTTGCCCGGGATTTATGAATTAGTCTCCAGTTTTTAACATTGTATGCTTCATGTTGATTTTAATGATTGTTTTTTTTACTGATGTTGATGTTTTTATTGCGTTAATTGTGCTTTTGCTTGTTATTGATATTTGATTGTTGTATCGGGCAAGGCCCCATGTAAGCCGCCCCGAGTCCCTTCGGGGAGATGGGGCAGGGTATAAAAATTATTATTATTATTATTATAACAGTCACAGCGCTTTGTACCAGATATTAGTGTACAGTTAAGGAAAATCCAAAAATATGTGGCACCTTTTGAAGCAGCAATAAAACAATTAAGTTTTTTTTTAAATAATGTAGCTTGACACATTTTCTCAAAAACAAAGAATTATAATTTAAGACTCAGCAATGATCTATCTTTCAAGAAATATGCAGACTTTATACTCTAAAGATTCGGACTGAGCTGAGTAATAGCATCACATACAACATACCTTCCAAAGTGTTTCTGCGGCCATCAGCACCAATAACAACATCAAATTCATATTCTGATAAAGGATGATCCATTGGGAGAAATTCAGCGCGCCAACCTATTTCTGAAAACAATAAGTCAATCAGCAATATGCCAGCAGCAAACTATGGCAAAACCAAACCATGATGAAAAAAAGTCAATACAATTTGGGAAATGTCCTTGACCATAAAGAATGAGGAAGAATTTTAGTTGGCCTAAACTTTCAAAGTTAAATTGATCTAATGTGGAATTCCTGGATCAACGGGGAGAACAGAATGCAGTTATTCTTCATACTGAATAATTGCTAAGTGCTGTAATTCAGTCCTGGACTCCAAACACATCTCTGATGGGGAAATCCAAAGGAAAAATTGTGCTTGGGGAAAAGAACATGGACAATTTTATAATGTGATTTCCCTCCCTCTTTTAATTATAGACTAAGGACATAGATTCTGTCAATTCATTGCTGTTCACTTCTCGTTGCAGTGGTGGCTTTTGTGACAGGAAAGCAATTAAATCACTCTGAATTTGGAGTTCATACTATAAACTGGGGTAGGCTCACTTGCCCCACTGAGATGGAAGCCACCACTGAACACTTTCATGATTCAACAACAGTTCTAGTCCATGAAGTCTATGAAAATCTGTTATCAGCACCAGTATCTGTTTATTGTTATTATTCTTATTCTGTAATTGTAGGATGCTAATAAGAATAATAACAATAAGAATGATAGATACTGGTGCTTATTTTTAATATTCTTATTCTTATTACCATCCTACAGTTACACCATACTTTTAGCACCATTTATTATTATACATAAAACCATCAATGTACATTGTTAATGGGTCTAAACTGCTCCTGGCAACTCAGCACATTTCTCACATTCAGTATTGGCAGATGAACATCAACAATTGGATGATTTCATGCTGTACTGCAATTCAGGCTAATTTCTACTACCGAATTCCTGTCTTTATGCCCAAATAAGAGGATTTCCTGAAGACCCTTTTGCTCATAATCCTGCATGCATTCTAAAAGACTTTTGGGAAAAATCAGGGTGAATTGAACTGGAAAGTAGGTATTTAGCTAAATTTAATCCCAAATGCCCCCAAATATACAAACGGGAAAACGTGTATCCATTCTGGTTAAGTGTGAATTCTCACATCTTTTAACACACATTGACCTTTTTGTAGTAGTAGTAGTACTAGTAGTAGAAGTAGAAGTATTAATAAAAACTATGCCATACTTTGATTCTCTTGATCTTCGGGAGGTTCTATAACTTTTATGAATTCTAAATTCACATGGATTTCAACTCCCAACATCAGTGCAATCTTGAAGAGGATAAGCTGGAGCTGCCTAATGCCTAAGAAACAAAAATGACATAATTGCAACAGTTACTCTTTTAGGGTATTTTATTTAACATTTAGACTTGCTTTCATCACATTTCAATTCAACAGAATGGAAATATGTATATATTACCTTTATAAACAATATTTCTTCCATTGAGCTCAAGATAGCATACATGTATTTTTTTTTTCCTTCTCATTTTCTGCTACCATCAACTATATGAGTTTCATTGTCATGTAATGGAGACTTGAACCTGGATCTCCAAAGTCCCAAATGCAACACTCTACCCACTATGCCAGTGGTTCTCGACCTGTGATCCCCAGATGTTTTGGCCTTCAGTTCCCAGAAATCCTACCAGATGATAACCGGCTGGGATTTCTGGGAGTTGTAGGACAAAACACCTGGGGACCCACAGGTTGAGAACCATTGCACTATGCCATAATGGCTTTCAATGCATGCAAATTAACACATACACACAATTTGTATTTTAAAAGTAAATTTGGTGGGTATATGATGAAATTGCTACTCATTTGTGGAACAACAACTGGGCTTGATGGTACCAATCATGTCAAATCAGCATTAACTGTTCTATTGTTATTATTGTTTTTAAAGAATCTACCACACCGCACTTAGTATCCATGTACAAATCAGCCATATCAATAGAGCCAGAAGGAGGTTTGGAAAGAAAAAAATCCTTAAGATGGAAATTCTTTTATTTTAATGTAAATGTTCAGCGCTTATTCATACATGTGGCTAATTGTAGATGCGAACTCTGTGGTTTAGGGTTGATGAAAATGTGAAGAAATACTTTGGCATGCAGGATACAGAAAAAATATTGATAGGAGACAGAGGGAATGAGGTACAGTGTTCTATTAACTATTAGCTGGAGCATTTCTTTTATCTTCTTCCAAAAATACCTGGCACCGACAGTTTTCAGCAATGGATTTTGGCTTCAACATCTGAATCTATTGTCAAGCACTGGCATACCATATCAGGGCAAGAACTGCATCTCTGCAAAAGCTCAACTAAGTTCAACAAGACTTGTCTGCACGTAGTTGTGTAATGAACTGCAGCCAACATTTCCGCCTTATTAGCTACAAAAAAATGAATCATGAACCTTTGTGTTCAGTGCCTCTTTCTAAGTAGATAATTAGAACTTCAGTCATTTCTCACAGTCAGACATACTTACTAATATGATCAATGGATCCTGCACAGAACTTCCCATAAAATTTTTTTGCTCCCAGGCTGCGAAGGTCATGAATAGTAAAAGGCCAGAGGTGAAGAACATTGTTTCTTGAAAAAGTGTCTCGCTTTTCCACCACAACAACTTTGGCTCCAAGAAAGGCAAGTTCTATGGCAGTCCTCAAACCACAGGGGCCACCCCCAACTATCAAACACTGGAGAAAGAAACAAAAGGAAAGAGAATTTTATGGTTAAGATTTGTAGCAACAGATCTGAAAATGGACATGGTCACCAAATGGGAGCGAGGAGAAGATCTTCTGAACCATGCAGATATTTATGAAAATATCAAGGCAAAGTGGTAGAAGTCATCTTAATATCTGAATGCTACACATTTTTTTCTTGAAATGTAGTCCCCTGGTTCACAAGTGTGCTCTTATTGGCTATTTTCTCACTTCTCACTCTCAGCATTCAGACTTTTGGTGAAATTTCAGACAGGCAATGACTTAGATCTGGAGCAGAAATTCACAGATGATTGACAATTCTCAGAAAAGAATACAAGTATCTGAAATGCCAGGGAACAGAATTTTTTTGAAGTTTGGATTCTTGGGGGAGGGGGGGATTTTGGAAAAATCTGCATTCACATTTATGTGCATAATAACACATGTTAGAGATGGGACCCAAATATAAATATCAAATACAGTTTAGTTTCATATCCACCTTGTACACATAGCCTGCAGGTAATTTAATGCAATATTTTTGATAATGCTGTGAATGAAACAAAGTCTGTATACAGTGAACTGTCAGAATCACTATCTCAGCCACCCACATGGATGATTTCAGAGCATTTCAGATTTTGGAATTTTGTGTAAGGAATGCTTACCCTACAGCTATGGTAAAGAGTAAATAAACCAGGCAAAAGTTCCTATATGGGAGGCAAACTGGGAACCATGTATGTATGATAGGCATGGGCAAACTTTTTTGGTGTGGGGCTAACTTGTGGATTCGGCTGCAAAAGCCAAAAGAGAATGCAGGCAGGGCCATAAGGGGTGGGATCGGAGGCCAGAAGAGGTGGAGTTGGAGCCAGAAGGGGTGGGGGTTGGACTGGGAGGAGCTGGGCCAGAAGGGGCTAGGCTGAGGCCGGAAGGGTGGGGCTGGGTTGGGAGGGGAGGGGCAGGGCTGCAGCCAGCAGGGGATGGCTGGGCATGGGAGAGGGCAGGGCTGTAAGGGCTCTCCTTCCAGCCTCTGGAGGTGGTGGTCTGCTACATTCCCAGGCTGAAAGGAGCAGGAGGAGACAGGCCATTGCCTAAAATCTCTCCAGCAGCAGCCTGCCTGCCTTCCACTCTGCACTCTTCTCTACTTGGGGAGATGGTGGATCACCACTTAAATGGCAGAGAAGAGGAGGCACATGTGGCTGGCGAGAGCTACAAAGAGCTACAAAAACCCTAACCCTAACCCTAACCCTAACCCTAACCTTGGCCCTCCTCTCAGCCTGGGGATGTGGGCTGCTGCATCTGCATGCTGAGAAGGCCGAGGCAAACAGGGGCCAGACGTGAGACCTCAAAAGGCCACATCGGGGGGCGGGGTTTGCCCATGCCTGATGTATGCAGTAATTCTGGCCCTATGATAGAAGACAAGAATTAGAATAATACAGGCAATCCCAAAGTTACAAACATCTGACTTACATACAACTCTCAGTTACTAACAGGGATAAGACAACAGAAAGTGAGAGGAAATCTATCCCTAGGAAGAGAAATTCACTCCTGAAATAGTTATCATGGAAAATGAGTATCTCCACTGAAGCTTTATTGCAAATCCTTGTTTCCACAACAACCCGAAATATTCAAAATCCAATTATCACAGGAACAGAAAGTGAGGAGAAATCTTCTGAACAGAAGCACAGATAGCAAAACAAACACTACAGAAGTGTTAACCCTTCCCTAGACTAGCCAAAGCTATCTGTTTGCCTATCTATCTATCTATCTATCTATCTATCTATCTATCTATCCATCCATCCATCCATCCATGAAAATTTTTTGATTGGGGTAGCATTGCCTATACATATATAGTGGGAGATACACTTTAAAATGCACCTGTTCTGAATTACGTACAAATTCAACTTAAAAACAAACCTACAGAACCTTATTTGTAATCCAGGGACTGCCTGTACAACAACCCCAAAGAAAACATTGCCCTTAAAGTTGCAGGATTTAAAAAATTATCAGCAAGCCTCTTTAAGTTTCACATTCCAAGAAAAGCAACGCTACCCCAATCACCATTTTTCTTGGTCATACAAAAAGTATTGCCCTTCATTTGAACAAGGAACTTTACTCCCTTTTCTACAGAATGTGGAATGTAGTCACACAAGTGGAAGAAGTCTCTGCTCTTCTGAGTTAATGCTCATTATAGTTACCTATAATAGCATCAAAAAGCATAGCTGACATAAAGACTGGAAAAGTTGCAGGGTTGGGGATAGGAAGGAGTCACGCCAACCAGTATATCACTTTCTGCTGTCTGTGAATCTCTGAATTTGAGCAATCACAACACACAGAAAACACCTCTGTCTGGTAGAAAGATTCATGTGCTGAAATCCATTTCCATTCACTTTAAGCCTCCCTGGCCCTACTGAATTAAGCATATGCGTTCACATCCAAGAAAGTCACTGGTGATGTATTGCTATTATTTTTAAAACAGTGAGACTGAATGCCACTTCCAGAACCTGTTTTGATTTCATAAGCACTTATTTTCAGAGCAAGGTACCAGCTGCTCGGTTATGAAAATGCATCAACTAACCCAATTACATGGATGAACAAGTTCCAAGTCCAGATGCTATAAAGACTGGAGAACTGGGTGACTGGCAGGGGTTTGTGTTCAGCTTTTCAGCACATACTTGGTATGATTAGCATGAGAAATCTTAGTTCTGATAAACAACACATTTGTAACTGAACAGTTGTATGCAGTATTTTGTTGATCTTGAGAAATGTATGACCATAAATGGTTTAATTTACTTTTTGGCTGCTATGAAACAAAGACCAATGTCTCTAAACAATGTCAGTTATAAGTATTTCATTTAGGCTTTCTGTGGAACAATTCTTTTATTCCCTCAAAACCGAAAGACAACAAAATGGACACTGCCTGTTTTCTCCAAAGTCACGGACAGCAAATCTTTTAATGCCATGTTCTGAGATAAACATCTAACACATGCAACTTTGCTTCCAAGTAACTTGTTCTTTCATTTGCTTGTTAAGACTTCAGCTGAAGAACAGTTTATACCAGGGGTCCTCAAACTTTTTAAGTGGAGGGCCTGTTCATGGTCCCTCAAGCTGTTGAGGGGGCCGAATTATCATTTGAAAAAAAATATGAACAAATTCCTATGCACACTGCACATGTCTTATTTGTAGTGCAAAAACAACAACAACAACTATTTATTTATTTACTACATTTATACCCCATCCTCTCTCACCCCAAAGGGGAATCAGAGCGGCTTACAAGTTGTATGTACCTACAATATATTATATTATTGGCATAGCACAATATTAGCATTATATATTACTATATTGTTCTATGCCACTACCATAATTTAATATATATTTAATATATAATGTATAATTAATATTATTATATTGTATAATTATTAGTATTATATTGTATTACATTATAATATTAGTATCAATATTATATGTATACACAATATATTCAATTATTACCATAGCACAATATTAGTAAATGAAAGAACAATACAATATTTAAAAATAAAAACAATTTTAACCAACATAAACCTATCAGGATTTCAATGGGAAGTGTGGTCCTGCTTCTGCCCAATGAAATAGTCAAGTTCAGTTGGATTCTTGGTATTGTGTGCCTTCAAGTCATTTCAGACTTTGGGCGAGGTGAAGTCTAAAACTGAGGGGAGGGGCCAGGTAAATGACCTTGGAGGGCCGCATCTGGCCCCCGGGCCTTAGTTTGGGGACCCCTGGTTTATACCTTGCATCAAGTCTCTTATATTGAACTGTTCCACAATCTGGCATAGCAAAAGCTATATTCAGTCATGTTTACGCTTCTACCTTGAACAAGACAGAATAAAACGGAGAAGGAAAAATATAGGGTACTTGACTCTCCACATCTGCAGGTTTAACTTCTGTGGATTTGATTGTGAAGCAATTTGCCCAGAATTTCAGAGGAAACCTGAGACACATGTGGACAAGCAACATCAGAGCAAAAGCTATTAATGAGGAAGAATACTTGGGCCAGGACAGGCTGCAGCAATTTCCTTTTACCTGAGCTTACTGGGAAGGATAGGATTCTGGGTCTTTTTCTTCAGACTTCCTTGCTAGGTTAATTGAATGAATACTACTCTTATACTTGGAACTCAGTTTGTAGAAACTGAATTAAACTGAAGACAAGGGAAAGTAGTGAGAGGAGCACAGAGAAACTGGGCCATTTTATGTAAAAGGTGGAATGGCAGAGGGTTGATTTGGGTGGTCCCTGACAAATAGGACAGCTGGATGACGGTATGGGAAATTTAACCAGAATAAAGAACATTATTGCTTTTTGTTAAGTCTGCTGATCTTGCACAATATATTGTGAACATAGCCAATATTTTGTGCATGTCCAAGAAAAAAAGAGAAATACCGCTCATGACCTTCTCAGTGAAATCTGAAATGGTATGCTTGTTCAAAATGGCTAAGCACTTTCATTCAAATTACCATAATTTCTTTTATTCTATGCTTTATTAAAACTAAAGCAATGGGCATATACTTCGTTTGCTCCACTTTACTAACCTTTTTTTAAAAAAATAGAAAAGGTCAATTTTGTTTCAAAAACAACAACAATAATAGTTTTATTTCTTAGCCTCCTCTCCTTGTGGCTTGAGGTGGGGCAAAACATAATTTAAAAACCCATCATCATCAAGCATTATGTAAAATACATGTATTAAAATGTATTTCTATGAAAGACACCTTTTAAAATACACAGAACAGTTTTCCTTCCTAGATATACATAAAAAGTTATTCCACCTCAAGCTATTCTAAAAGATTAGCCATATCATTCTAACAGTCTGGTTCTATTAAATAGCTGAAATAAATATTAATGTGGGAAATCTACACATCTTTTAAAAGTTGTAGGCATTTTAGATGTTGTTTGAATAAATATTGTGTTTCCATGGCATCACTTGAAAGTAAGTTTTGTTTCCTTGTAATCTTTATTTTCCCCTCCCATAAAAACTCTGACCTATGCCTGGTTGGTCTAAAGTTAGCGAAACAAAAGGCAGCAATATTTCTCCCTTGGTTTCAGCTGAATTTCACTGCATGAATCCTATTTCCACCAGCACATAAATATGTTGCTTTAGAGGTAAAGTCTCATGCTACATTTATTGCATACAAAACTGTCTCCATCTTCCTAATTTGGTGGTTCTCCTCAAATGCCATGTTCCCAGGGCTTAGAGTTGCTTCTTGCCTGTTCTATCTTTGGTAAATTCATAGATAGCTCTTTGCCTTCATTAATTTAAAAACTCATTAGCGGAATGAGTGATAAGGGCATTATGAGATAAGTGCCCAATAGCAAAAGTTACTATCATCTAGAAGGATTTATCAGAAGAGTGGCTGTGTGAAGCTTAGAAGGTTTTCCTGTGGAAATTTCCAAAGGCAGAATAGTGATTAACCCTTCCTTCCTTTCTGTCAAGCCTTGATAAAAACCTGAGAAATGAGACCCTGCATCTGTCCCTCAAAGCCAAACTCGGAGGACAGGCCATTTCTGGAGCCAAGGGATCTATTAATCACCAGGGAAAACCTGAACTCAGTAACATGGGCCAAAACGTAAAATTTCCCAATCTGAAGAGCTCTACAAATAGCTGCTGAGTTTGGTGATCATCCATTGCTAGCAATCCCCCCCCACCCAATCCTTGCTCTACAGTGCATGCCTGCTGCTTGTCAAGACTTTTACTTTTCCATGTCCACTTCCACTTCTCCACTTCCACTTTTCCACAGTTCTACTTCCTCTTCATGGAAGCAAACAGTATGTGTGCATAGTCGCTTCTGGTGTGAGAGAATTGGCTGTCTGCAAGGACATTGTCCAGGGGATGCCCAGATGTCTTATGATCCTGTGGGAGGATTCTCTCATGTCCTTGCATGGGAAGCTGGAGCTGACAGATGGGAGCTCACTCCGCTCCCCGGACTCTGCTGGCACAAGAGTTTAACCCATTGAGACACAAGGGGCTCCTTTTAAAAGAAATAATTGTAAACAATTATAACAAATTGTGAGTAATAAATTAAATTAAATTAAATTAAGGAATTCCATGCTTTTTCTACTTATATATTTTAGTGTTTGAGAGAAGCTGAGAGTCCAATCTTAAATGAGAATATCGTTTCTTAAAACCCTCATCACACCAACAGAAAAGTTTATAAAGACAAATTTGAAGATACATTGGTGATTTTTTTCTTCTAATTTTTCTAATTAACACCTATATTAGAAATCTGGTTTATTTTCCTCAGGATAATCTCACATTTTTTTCTGTTAGTAACCTAGAAAAAAAACACAGGTCAGCAAACAAGTAATAAGCTAGTGACAATCCAGATATTATGGTAGGACACATATATTTGGCCAAATGCTTTCTGGTGAGACTCCCAGTGTAACCACATAGCACAGGCATAATAAAAAGCAATTACTTCACGGGATAATTAGAGATTATTTCCATGGAATTAATCCAATTTGTCTCCAAAGACAAGCAGCTGTTACAGGGTCTAAAAGCAGACAGCTAAGCAATTCTAACCTCTACTCATCCCACTTCCCTGTATGTTAACCCTATATGTAGCAAATGAATAAGAAGTGGGGTGCATTCTGCTATAAAAGTCTAGGACACTTTCACTAAGCAAATCTGTCTCATTTGAAGCTGCTTCTTCAGTACATCATTGAAATAAGCATCAATTTACCAACACTAAACCCAATTCAATTTTTACTGTAAGGATAGAGAAAGGTGGAGGAACATTTTTTTTATTTTTAAGAATTAGCAGTTGTCACATCTGCATAACAAATGTTCAACATTTTTAAAGCCAAACACATCGAATAAACCTCATCAGGAGATAACAATGTTTGAGCACTGGTATGGTATCAGACAACAAAGCATTTAAGCACATTATCCTATTTGTGGCAAGGGCTGGAATGGAAACAATGAGCCTCTTCCATAATAGTTAAAATGTTGGCTAGGATAAGGACTTAGGAAGGTGTTTCCTGCTCAGACTTCCAGATTTTCTGGAGATTAATATAAATTATAGTAGAAAGCATCATTACTGATAGCTGAATCTTTTAAGGTCCACCACTGGCCTTACAGATTGCTGTACATGTAGACCATGTAATGAAGCATATTTCCTCCTCTAAATAAATTAATCCATTTTGTGGGAAGAATAATCTGACTCAATATGGGAAAACTGACAATTACATTTCCTTATTATACAATTTTCTATTTTATTACACAACCTGAGATCCAATATGGCAGAGCTTTCCAATGATTTCATATTGGTGACATGCATCATTTTGCAGCACAGTAATTCAGTTTTACTTGCAAACCAGAGGTTTAACCAACCCCTTATAAGAGATACGGACACAGACATAAATTGTTATGAAATCTATGGGGATGCAATGTATCTCACGAAAGCCTTTCATTTATATTTTAATATAAACTATTTCACTTAGATGCTGAGGTTTTTCATTACATTCACATGACACACCTACACACTGCAGTTGCAACACACTGTATGGAAAGTTCTTTAATATCGTATAGTGGTTAAAATATTGGATTTTCTAAGATCCAGCTTCAAGAACTCATGGAGCCATGCAATTCACTGGGTGATCACAGGCCAGTCACTTTCATAGTATGACTTACCTCACAGGTTTATATGAGGACAAAGTGCAGCTGAGGAAAGCCACTTGCTTCTCATGAATTCATTGAAGAAAAAGTGGTATACATGTGTGACTGATAATGACCTTCTCAACCATCACAGCCGCCTCTTCAGCCACTACATATGCGCACTGTGTGAAACTAGTCTCTACACTAGTGGTACTCAAAGCAATGTTCCCTAAACCATTGACTACCAATCCCTGGTGAGTTTCCTGGAACTAAAGAAACAACTGTACTCAATGGCACTCTGGAGAAGATGCCACTCCCTCATATTAGATAGTTTAAGATGTACAGGCAGTCCTTGAGTTACAAACATCCAACTTACATGCAATTCACAGTTAAGAATGGGGGTGAGACAACAGGAAGTGAGAGAAATCCACCACTCGGAAGGGAAATTTACTCCTGAAAGATTTATCACGGGGAAAAGGTGTCTCAACTGAAGCTTTATCACCAATACTTGTTTCCACAGCAAGCCATTTTTTCAAAATTCAATTATCACAGGGAGAGAAAGTGAGGAGAAATCTTCTGCACAGGGGCACAGACAGCAAAACAAACACCACAGGGATGTTAACCCTTCCCTACGCTATCCAAAGCTCTGTGTATGTGTGCGTGTGCACGCACCAGGAGTTACATGTAAATAATGTACTTGTTCTGAATGTAGAGGTAAAGGTTTTCCCTTGACGTTAAGTCTAGTTGTGTCTGACTCTGCGGGTTGGTGCTTGTGATGACTCATGGGCCATGTAGTCCCGTTCCTAGTGCTGTTGTGACGGATGAAGAGGAAAACTTGGGTTTTCCACCATTTCAGCCAGAAAGGGAACTTTCCCAGCCAGAATTGGAGCCCTTGCACCTGCAGGAGGTTTGTCCTCCAGAAATCTGCCAAACAAGCCCTGAGTCAAAATCTCCCCCATTTTCTCGCCGTAATTATTATCAGCAACAAAAAGGAGTTCAGCAGGCTAATCGCAGAAGCCTGAGAATCGCAGCAAAGCATTCAGATGATTAAGCCTGCTTCCATGAGAAATTTTAGGGAGTCATACATCTGGGCACAGAGATTGACTTTCGTTTCTGATTCCCCAGAGAAGTGTTCTTTGGTGGGAAAATGAGAACCTATTTAGGTTCCTTGCCCTTTAGGAATCTTGCGGAGTCAATTCGTCAGCTACTGGAGTAGTGTGTGTGGACAGCGCTACTCCCGCTTCCAAGCCTCGTTCCTGTTCCCAAGCCTCCGCTCCCAGCCTTGTTTACTCCCCGGATCTTGCCTTGCTTCCCGGACCTTGCCAAGTAATTACCACGGATCTTGTTCTTGCTCCTCGTTTCTTGTTGCCTTGTTTCAAGCCTTGTGTTCCAAGAATCAAGTTACTTCCTAGCCTTGCTCAAGTTTCATGGACTAAAGGACCTTGTCATCTCCCCTCACTTTGCTTGGCAAAGTGAGTGTTTCAGTTATTGGATTACAACTTTGGACCTTAATATTTCATACTGGACATTGTTTCTTTGGACTAATTTTGACCTTCCCTGAAAGGTCTACTTCTGAACTATTTCTTACACTTGCTTTTATTAACTTTATATATTCCCTTAATAAAGATATTAGATAGATTCTGGCCTCTGTGTATGGTTATTGGTGCTCTGCAGCCTGGGTCGTGACAGTTTGACTCCGCCACCCTAAGCACCAATTAACCTAGGCCAGAATGTCTACCGGAGCCGGACCGGGGGCACAGCCCCTCAGCTACACCATCGACAAGGACGAAGTGGACCGTATCCGTGATAAGCTCAACGCGCAGGATGGTGAAATAAGGGGTTTGAAGGAGCGCGGAATCCATCTCCCGGCCATGGCGTTGCCAACCAAGTTTTCTGGAGAAGCTTCTAAGGTTCATGTTTTCCGTCGCCAATGCCAGGCTTATCTAGAGGCCCGTGCTGCCGAGTTTCCCCAAGAAGACATCAAGGTGGCGTGGATTTACAGTCTCCTAGACGGGCCAGCGGCCAACTGGGCGACGGCACTGTTCGACCAAGTTTCCCCACATCTAAGATCAGCGCAACACTTCTTGGACCACCTTAAGGCGACCTGGGGAATCGAGGACAATTTGGAGGCAGCCGGCCACAAACTCCGGCGCCTCTCCCAAGGGGACAGACCCTTGTCCCAGTACATAGCCGAGTTCCGAGTGCTGGCCCATAACACCGGATGGAACGATGTAGCCCTTAGAGGACAATTTCGGGAGGGTCTCAACATCGAGATGCTGGAGGAAATCTCCAAGGTGGATCCTCCACACTCTCTTGAAGCACTCATTGATCAATGTTTACGAGCTGAAGTCATGCTTGCCAACAGAAGGCAATGGATCCGAGGCCAGAGCGGTAGGACCGGAGCGAAACCTCCCGCTCCCACCGGCGTCCAGCCACGTCCAGTGTGGAGACCCCCGCCACCAGCCCCATACCCCAGAGGAAGCGAGGAGGTGCCGATGCAGTTGGGCAATGTGCGTCCCAGATTAGATGCCGCCGAGAAGGCCCGCCGCCAACGCCTAAATCTCTGTTGGTACTGCGGTAACGGGGGCCACTTTGCCAGAGAGTGTCCAGCCAAAGGGAAGCCCGCCGCTCGTCTGGCGGTGGCGTCCTCCACGGAGACGAAGACGTCTGAGGCGGCTGGCGCACAGCCGGCGGGGGAAGCCAGCGACCGGGCGTAGAGAGGCTCGCCAACCCGGTCAAAAACCCCACTCAAGAGCCGCCAACCGGGGTCCTATTTCTCCTAGTGGTCACCTTGTGGTCAGTGAAAAAAGGACCCGTCATGGTCCATGCCATGATAGACTCAGGAGCCACAAACAATTTCATTGATAGAGAGTATGCCGACTCTCTGGGATTACAATATCATGACTTCAAGAACGCCCGTGTGGTGCAAGCCATCGATGGCCGCCCCCTCAAGACAGGTCCAGTAAGCCAGTGGTCGGAACCCACCAGAATGTGGATAAGGGAACACATGGAAGAGATTTCCTTCTTTGTTACCGAGGTTCCCCACTTCCCTGTGATTTTGGGTATTCCATGGCTGACACTCCACGACCCAAGCATCTCCTGGTCCAACAGAGAACTGCAGTTTGCTTCAAAATATTGCCAAAACCATTGCCTTGTAGCCAAGGTCTGTCATGCCACAGACGCTGAACCCATCATCACCTTGCCCAAGAAGTACTCGGAATATTGGGATGTATTCAATGAAAAGGAAGCCGAGAGACTACCCCCACATAGACCTTATGACTGTGCCATTGACTTGGTGGAGGGGGCCCCGATCCCGCGAGGACACCTCTACTCCCTGACTGAACCAGAGCAAGAAGCTCTCAGGGAGTTCTTAGAGACAAACCTCCGCAAGGGGTTTATCAGACCCTCTCAATCCCCAGCCGCTTCCCCAGTGATGTTTGTAAAAAAGAAGTCAGGGGACCTACGCTTGGTGGTGGACTATAGAGCATTGAACAATATCACTAAGCGAAACCGGTATCCCCTGCCTTTGATCTCGGACCTCTTAGACCGGCTTCGAGGGGCTAAGGTTTACACCAAACTGGATCTTCGAGGAGCTTATAATCTAGTTCGCATCAGGGAAGGGGACGAGTGGAAGACTGCCTTCCAGACTAAATTCGGTTTATTCGAAACCCTGGTCATGAATTTCGGTTTATGTGGAGCTCCTGCAACGTTTCAACATTTTGTCAACGATATCTTTCAGGATTATCTAGACCGGTTCTTGATTATCTACCTGGACGATTTTTTGGTGTTTTCTAGATCACAATCAGAACATGAGAACCACGTTAGAATGGTGTTACAACGATTGCGGGATCATGGACTTTATGCCAAGCTGGAAAAATGCGCTTTTGATCTACAAGAGGTAGATTTCCTGGGATATCGTGTCTCGCCACTAGGGCTCACCATGGACCCAGCAAAGGTTGCAGCAGTATTGGAATGGCGGGCGCCAACCAACAAGAAAGAGGTGCAACGCTTCTTGGGGTTCGCGAACTACTACCGCAAGTTCATTCCAGACTTTGCCCGCTGGTCTGATCCAATCACCAGCTGCATCCGAGGGAAACAGCCTTTCCGCTGGACAGAGCAAGCTGAGAAAGGATTCCAACAACTAAAAAAATTATTCACGTCACAGCCAATCCTTCAGCACCCAGATCCTGAAACCCCTTTTGTCGTACAGGCAGACGCCTCCGATGTGGCAATTGGAGCGGTACTCTTGCAACCAGTGGGAGAACATCTTCACCCTTGTGCCTTTTACTCTCGTCAGCTGACCGCCCCAGAGAGGAACTACACTATTTGGGAAAAGGAACTTTTGGCCATAAAGGCAGCCTTTGAAACTTGGAGACATTGGTTAGAAGGGGCCAAATTTCCCATTGAGGTCCACACTGATCATCGGAATCTAGAACATCTAAGAACTGCCCGCAAGCTAAATCAGAGACAACAACGCTGGGCTTTATTCTTTGAGCGTTTTGACTTCCAAATTCATTATGTAACCCCAGCCCAGACCAAGCAGGCAGATGCTCTGTCACGAAAACCGGAATATGCTGCAGGGCGCAAAGAGACCTTTGAGTCCCAATTGCTGCAGCCCGAGAACTTTGCCACGCTCACAGTGGGAAACACCAAATCCACTCCAATTGAATCTACTCCCTCTACTCCAGGGCCCCTTTGTGCTCAGGAAATCAGGGCCAGTCAACAAGCAGATGCCTGGGCTCAGGACCAACTTCGCCAAGGACTACATTTTCCCTTCTCGCTTAAGGATGGTTTACTTTGCTATAGAAATCATGTCTACATCCCCCCGGGGCCGGGCAGGGAAAAGGCACTTCGTCTGTGTCACGACTGCAAGCCAGCAGGGCATTTCGGACTATTTAAAACCATGCATTTGATCCTAAGAGATTTCTGGTGGCCCAAGATCCGCAAGGATGTGGAAAAATATGTCAATTCCTGCCCAGTATGCCAGCGCTCCAAGACAAGACGGGAGAAGCCCTCAGGGCTTCTGCATCCCCTTCCTACTCCATCTCGCCCATGGGAAATAATCTCGGCGGATTTTATCACTGACCTACCACCTTCCTGTGGATTCACCACGATCCTAGTGGTGGTGGACCTTTTTACCAAGCTCGCCCATTTCATTCCCTGCGATGGCCTTCCCACGGCCAAAGAGACTGCAGATTTATTCCTTCAGCATGTTTTCAGATTGCATGGTTTGCCCAAAAGTTTGGTCACAGACCGTGGGTCTCAATTCACCTCTCGTTTCTGGAAAGCACTACAAAAACTATTGGGCATAGACTCTTGTTTATCTTCGGCTCACCATCCCCAAACGGATGGGCAAACTGAGCGCACCAATGCCACTCTGGAACAATACCTTCGCTGTTATGTAAACTACCAGCAGGACAATTGGGCTTCCCTATTACCGCTGTCGGAGTTTGCCTATAACAATGGTGTCCAGGCTTCAACTAAAGAAACCCCGTTCTTTGCAAACTACGGCTTCCATCCACGTTTCTTTCCTTCTATTGTTGAAACCTCAGAAGTTCCCGCAGCAGAAGACTGGCTGCAGGAACTCACAGCGGTGCAACAACTTTTGCTCCAACAACTAGACCAAGCCAAGGAGGACTATAAACGCCACGCTGACAAACATCGCCAGCCGGGCCCCGAAATCAAGGTAGGAGACCGGGTTCTTCTGTCCACTCGCTTTTTGCCCTCCCATCGCCCTTGCCGGAAGTTAGATGCCCACTTCATTGGTTCCTATCCGGTGGTGGCGCAACTTAACCCCGTGACATTCAAACTCCAACTCCCGCGCTCTATGCGCATTCATCCAGTGTTCCATCGCTCCCTGCTCCTTCCGGCGGATGGTGTGCGCCCTGATGCAGACCGGCCGGCCCCCCCTCCTGTTTTGGTGGATGGGGAGGAGGAGTTCAAGGTTGAGGACATTTTGGATTCTCGCTTTCACCGCCGCCGCCTGCAATATCTCATTGACTGGGTGGGTTTTGGCCCCGAGGAACGATCATGGGAAGACGCTTCCACAGTCCATGCCCCCGATTTAACCCGCCGCTTCCATCAGACCTACCCCACCAAGCCGCGACCTCGCGCCTCGGGGAGAGAGCCCTATTTTGAGAGGGGGCTTGAGGAGGGGGATAGTGTGATGACTCATGGGCCATGTAGTCCCGTTCCTAGTGCTGTTGTGACGGATGAAGAGGAAAACTTGGGTTTTCCACCATTTCAGCCAGAAAGGGAACTTTCCCAGCCAGAATTGGAGCCCTTGCACCTGCAGGAGGTTTGTCCTCCAGAAATCTGCCAAACAAGCCCTGAGTCAAAATCTCCCCCATTTTCTCGCCGTAATTATTATCAGCAACAAAAAGGAGTTCAGCAGGCTAATCGCAGAAGCCTGAGAATCGCAGCAAAGCATTCAGATGATTAAGCCTGCTTCCATGAGAAATTTTAGGGAGTCATACATCTGGGCACAGAGATTGACTTTCGTTTCTGATTCCCCAGAGAAGTGTTCTTTGGTGGGAAAACGAGAACCTATTTAGGTTCCTTGCCCTTTAGGAATCTTGCGGAGTCAATTCGTCAGCTACTGGAGTAGTGTGTGTGGACAGCGCTACTCCCGCTTCCAAGCCTCGTTCCTGTTCCCAAGCCTCCGCTCCCAGCCTTGTTTACTCCCCGGATCTTGCCTTGCTTCCCGGACCTTGCCAAGTAATTACCACAGATCTTGTTCTTGCTCCTCGTTTCTTGTTGCCTTGTTTCAAGCCTTGTGTTCCAAGAATCAAGTTACTTCCTAGCCTTGCTCAAGTTTCATGGACTAAAGGACCTTGTCATCTCCCCTCACTTTGCTTGGCAAAGTGAGTGTTTCGGTTATTGGATTACAACTTTGGACCTTAATATTTCATACTGGACATTGTTTCTTTGGACTAATTTTGACCTTCCCTGAAAGGTCTACTTCTGAACTATTTCTTACACTTGCTTTTATTAACTTTATATATTCCCTTAATAAAGATATTAGATAGATTCTGGCCTCTGTGTATGGTTATTGGTGCTCTGCAGCCTGGGTCGTGACAGTGCTCATCTCCATTTCTAAGCCGAAGAGTTGGCGTTGTCCGTAGACACCTCTTAGGTCATGTGGCCGGCATGACTGCATGGAGTACCGTTATCTTCCCGCCGGAGCGGTACCTTTCGATCTACTCACATTTGCTAGGTTGGCAGAAGCTGGAGCTGACAGCGGGAGTTCCCTCCGCTCCCCAGATTTGAACTGGCAACCTTTCGGTCAGCAAATTCAGCAGCTCAGTGGTTTAACCCACTGCACCATCGGGGGCTCTTTTTGTTCTGAACGTAGAGAACATTATATAAAGTGAAAGATTTGATTAAGCAGTTAATAGTAACTACGAATCTATACAAGACACATACAGTAGGGTCTACCTGTTTACATTTATTCTAGCAGTTTTGACAGACATTGAACTTCAGGGTTATGAACCTTTGCTTGAGGCATGGGTGGAAGACATGAGTCTATCTGTGAAAGGATTAGCCATGCATCAATTGTTTGAAAATAACAGGATTTCGTTCAAGGCCTAACATTACCCTTTTAGACAACTCTCAGAATCCCCCAGCCATCTTGAAGTTTATGAGATATTACTCAGAAAGGTAATATTTCCAAGCTCTGGTCTAAATATTCAAATACAGTGAATATTAAGTCTATATTCCCCTCCAACAAAAGAACAGACTTTTACCCTGTATGGCAGGGTAACTGGATGGCCCTTGGGATTTCTTTCAACTCTGTGATTCTAAGATTGTTAGGCATTTTGTTGTATATTAATGAGTTCTAGTAACGTACAATTTTCTTTCTAAAATCTTGTAAAACAACAGTCGCAGTGACACTAGTGGGCCTGTATTACTTAAACATGACCTAAACACACTTGGAAGCACATAGTGAAACTCTTACATCAGAGCATGCAGAGTAAAGTATTTGTGTGTGTGTGAGAGAGAGAAGAATACATGAAGTGGCATTTGAAATGCATAGGCAGGTCAGACTGGTTTTAATCACAGAGGCCTGGCACTCCTTGGATTGAACAACATTCTTTGCCTCCAGAAAAAAACACCCCTTGAGAAGTCCAACTACTGCCTAATGTTGGGAAGCAGGATTAAAGGATGTCACTCTTCCACTTCTAAAAGAAGCAATCTGGCCTGTGCTATTGATTCCTCACAGACATATTTGCAGACACAAAGGTCAACTACACTATCTTGTGCAGACTAAATGAAGAAAAGCTTGAAGGAAGGGTTAGGAAAGCATCAAAAATTGGAGAGTAAATGCTTGACTTATCTTGTATTTCTGTATCTTCTCAACTAGGACTTCCAAATGTACTGTATTTTACATTTAGATTAAATGTGACATTCTTGGATTAATTTATCTTTTTTAACTGGCATTTTTCCTGTTTTCTGTACAATGACTAATGTGAAAGAAGATTAAACTGAGACTATCATACTTTGGACAACAAAACAGCATGATTCACTGGAAAAAGACTATAATACTGTGTAAAGTGGAAGACAAGAGGAAAGCCACATAATACGTGGATTAAGTCAATCAAGAAAGCCATGATCCTGAATCGGCAAAACTTGAGCAAAGCTGATTATGATAAAAGGCCTCATTAGATGGGCTTACTTTTGGCGGTATGTGCTGGATCTTCTACAGTTTTACAATGGAGCTTGCCGGCTCCCATCCCACAATGTTGAAGTACTTCCAGCGTATACTGCCACAGCAGCAACATTAGAGGATTTCCATGTTGCCTTTGAAACGATGGGGGGAAGCTGGGCAGCCAATGTTTCCCCCCATGGGATGGGGCAACTGGTAAGTCAGGCGATGATGGGTTCCCCATGGCCCTTGATGGGCACTGCCGGATTTGCCATGATGCATGGCGATTCCAGCGGCCAGTCTAATGAGGTCGTAAGAGACTTGGAGGTCTCTCATTCATAGGATTTCTATAAATTGATTTGATGGTAATAAACAACAATAACTGACAAAATCCTTAGGTCTTCCTCTGAATCTTCTTTGATATAAAATATTTCCTAACAGTTTAATGAGAATATAAAAGATTATGTGGTAAATCCTTTTATCAATATTTTATTTATTTATTTAAAATTTTATATTCCACTCTTCTCACCCCGAAGGGGACTCAGGGCGGAGCACAACATATATACTGCAAGCACTCCATGCTGGGACATAAAATAATTATAAATATGCACAAACATTAAAATCAGTTATATCTACTTTAAAATCAGCTGTTTAAACCAACTTAGGACACCCTGCTGGCTCCAGTCAGTGGAGTAGGTTTCCTATTATTGCCTCATTGCACTGCCCCAAAGGCTTGGTCCCACAGCCAGGTCTTTGCCATCTTTCTGTAGGACAGGAGGGAAGGGGCTGATCTAATCTCGCCAGGGAGGGACTTCCTTAGCTGGGGGGCAATCACTGAGAAGGCCCTCTCTCTTGTCCCCACCAAACATGCCTGTGACGGTGGCAGAACCGAGAGCAGAGCCTCCCCAGGAGATCTTAGTCTTCATGGTTCGTAAAGGGAGATGCGTTCGGACAGTGTATTCATTCTTTAAGGATTTCACATTATATTATAAGTTAATCCACAGTGTGTTATAAAACTCCCTTTGTGTCATATATATTAAACACAGCACTGCAATCAGCACTTATTAACAGGTGAAACTGATAGACCTGCATGCATAGTTCCAACAATGGCATTTGACTTTACCTGGCCTAAGCCTGTATTTTGTCAGTTCCCCAATCAAGTTCAAAATTAGAATCTGTTCAAAGTAGAGATCTACTTACCAAACCAGACATTTTTGCTGGTCTTTGACAAGGAGACAAGTCTGTGTGGGGAGGGCAAGTCACAGCTTGACATTCTAGCCTCCAGGTCAGGACACACTGAAGACCTAATTACCAACTCAAGACCATATCACTGTAATATACTACAATTTATGAGAGCTTGGTTTATGATTTTCATTTTGGAACACCCATGTAGAGGCTACACTCTATGAAGTGCCAGAAGGATAGCATATTACTGATTCTGAGGCCAAGCAATATTACTATTAAAAATGGAGCAGATGTACACTTTCCACAGAGGAGGTCTTTCTCTGGTAATGATTAGCAACAGCACCATGAAAAACAGATGACTAGTTGTCCTTACTGTTTTTCACATGAACAAATTAAAGCCAAAAACCAAGAACTAGCAAGGGAGAATGTCTAGGTACACTTATTTGATTTAATGCAAGGATGTTTTTTTGAGGTGTTGGTTTGCAATATATTAATGCAACATATGAATGCTTAGAGCAAGGTTTTCTCCACTCATTCATTCAAGTAAAACTAAATAAAACAAATCTAAATGTTAGATTTTTAGGAGAAAGTATGTAAAAATAGTACATTTGTAAAATGAAGTACACAACAGAATAAATAAAACCCAACTGTAAGACTTTAATAATTATGAACAAGGGTGTCTAGTCTCTTGGTTCTCATAGGCTTATTGGAAAATTTTAGACATTCTCAATGAACCACTGCAAAATGGCTCATACTAGGTGTGACAAATCTTAATGGACAAGACACCTGGAGTAATCAAATTTGCTGCTAAATGTCAAATCACATATTATATTGTGATAAAATGCCAGTTTCACAAATTACCAACCAAACACATAGACATTTAGATATTACAAGAACTTGCCTCTTTCCTCGATATTCAATACTTTTCTCAAGACCAGGGGTGAGTAACTGTATGGAAGTCAGGCACCAATATCTCCCGCTTCCAACACATACTCATTGGGCCAGCAAGTCCAAATAACTCCCCTTTCCTCTGTAGTCCCCTCAAACTGGCAGCATCACTACATTTCCTGTCACTTTTTGGGAGAGGCTGCAGAGGACGACAGATGTATTTCAGGATAGTATGGAGTTTTCTGTTGCTTATGGTCATGAGTGGGGGTATTTCTAGGCCAAACGGAAGTGCATTTTCAGAATCTTCCCTCTTCTGATCAAGTTGCCTCTTTAATTACTGTCACTCTTATTACCTCTATTTCATCTTACATTTTGAAGGCAGTGTTCTCTTTCAGCTTTCCCTGCACTCTTATCTCAATGGCTTGAACCAGTTCATTCCATTTTTCCAGAGCTCAACATACCAAAAATTACCACTTTCTTTACCATTTCTCCTGCTGAAAATATCACTCAGCTCTTGACAGTCACATATGAACTGAGGGCCTCATCAGACGAGGTAAATTTAGCGTCTTAAGACATTTCCACTCTTTCTTGGGGTTGGAGCCCCACGACAGATATCACACGATGTCGTGTGACTTCCATTGGAGGCCCTGCCCCCAACTGGGATGAAAATGTTGTCCTCCATAACATGGGAGCCTGCTCATATTGTGCTGGATCCAATGGAGCCAGCACGGATCCTCATCGGGAGGGCAACATTTCCCACATTTGATGGAGAAAGCATTGCCATGAGGGAGTGCTGCCCAGGGTGACAGATTTGCCCGGCTGCCCCCTCTGTCCAGTGGTGAAAGTCCGAAATGTGAATCCTTGCTCTTTCATCATACACTCTATTTTGATTCACTTAGGCTTTGAGTACATTCCAGTCAAGGCCTTTATCATCTCTTTCTTAACTTACATTTTCCTACAGCTTGAACTTTCACTCCTTGTTACTTGTTTCTCATTCAGTATTAAACCTCATTGTGTCTCTTTCTATGAGAGGAACTGTGTATTTTCTGTGCAACATCTGGTTGGCATGCAATTGGTGCTAAAATAAATGTACAACATGAATAAGTATTTTAAAATTCAATTCCACTAATCCTCCAAAACCCAACCAATCTAAAACGATAGCTAAATGCCTCTCATAATCACAACAATGAGAGTATGAACAATATGCGTACAAAGCCTGTGTACTGAATGTGATCTATAGTGACATCATTAGGTAATAATAAAATACTAGGACAGTTGCTAAGGCTGATGTCATTTAGCCTGATTTAATATCTTAATACAAATATGTTACTCCCTTTATAGAAAATTTTGTCTCACATACATCCTTTCATCACCAGTGCTTGCTAATACAAGAATGAGTTCCAAACCACCACCACCATCCAAACACATGTAATCCAAGTCAGAAGCCAATTTAAACATTACAAAATCATTGTGGTATAATTTTGTTCTCCTGGAAATATTTTTATCCAAATAGCTCAAGCACCTATCTACCAGCTGCTAAAAGAAAGGTAAGTGTAAGTATTGCAATCCTTCTCGTTACTGCAGCACCCTTGAAGGAGTTCAAATTGACTTAAGGTAAGTTTGGGGGAAAGTCCGAAATAAACCCCTGAATGCGCTGCAGCACAGTGGTAATGTAAACCACATTGAAAGATGAAATTGGCTCTGAAGAATGTAAAACGCATTGTGGACACTGAATGCACTGATGTGCATTCGTGAACTTTGGAACGTGGCAGGGCAGACGGAAAATGCCCAAGTGCATGCAGTACATTTGCAGTGCAGGATGAAGACTTAAATCAGACCTGGTAGTTTTTTTTTTATTATTTCATAGAGTTTTCTTAGGCAAGGAATACTCAGAGGTGGTTTTGGTTTTTATGGAGTCCCTCATTTTGAATATAGCTGATGATGGTTTCCCATGCTCTCTGTGTGTCCTCCTTCACACAGTTTCATGCCTTACATAACGTCTTATATTTGTGCTCTTACATTTCTAGCTATCATTAAAAGAATTTGGTGATATTATAGACAACTTCTTTATCTTCAGTGCTGTAGTTGTTCAGAGCTTCAAATATTTGACTATCACAAAAGTTAGCACTTGAAGCAGTGTTCTGACATGATACCCTTCATGTCTGCACTCTGTGGATCTATGCAGATGCATTGAAAGCATATATTGTATTTCTCCTATTCTAATGCTCGCCTTTCTTTACTAAATTACTTTCCTAAAATTAGGGTGTGCATTAGATTTGCGTAATATGGTAAATACTTTTTGGGGTTTCAGGGTTTTGAAAACTGAAGTGCGCATTCGATTTGATGGAGCAATAGACTCAAGAAATACGGTATCAAATACTAGAAAAACCTTAGGAAGGTTTTCTGGTTTCACAGCTTCTTCATCCCTGAACTATTAGCGGAACTAATAGCAATAATTCAAAGCAAACATGCAAAGATTTTGTAAGTAGTAAAAGTTACTGAATTTCTTTACAATCTACAGAATATTTACAACCCATAAGAAATTATGAAAACTATAAATCAAAGATATCCAATTGCTCTTGATAAATAACGAATATCACTTCTAATGAGACTGTAGTTTTCAGTGGCAAAAGAAGGGATGCTTCTCATTTCACATCTGGACATGTTCTCTATTGGAAAGCACTCACTTAGTAAACTGAAATATTGAAAAAACTATTTTGAGAAACTGTATGCAGAAACGACACCTTCAAAATAACTTCAAAAGTATACCGTAATATAGAATTGTGGTTCCCCCCCTTGAAAACATACTTTTCATTATCACATGCTTCTGAAATTCCTCTTTAAACTGCTCAGAAAGTTCATATTAAATAAAAACTTTGCCACAAAACCTTGACCATAAACATAGCCCTACAGAATTGGCACGCAGACATTTTTCCAGCTTTGTTTAAGTTTCCCCCCCTAAATTTTGTTTTGTTCGTACACAAGTGGCACATTCCTTCCTGAAAGTATATAAAAAGAATTATTCCATAAAGATGGTGGCCAGGAAGACAAGAGCTCCTTAAAGCTCCCATCTAGGGCTTGTGCTAGTAAAGTGGAACTGACATTTTTTTTTCCTCTGAAACAAATAGATTCTGAAATATGCAAAGAACTTTGGAAATGCCTAAACTTCAAAAGGGGTTTGTCTTGCATCAGTATTTTGATGGCAATTTCCTTGGCCTTGGGTGGATATTCAGGGTTCTCTGGAATCTTATTTTAGTAACTGTCATAATCCTGTGTTCATATGATTTTTTTAAAAAATTCAAAATATGTGTAAGTGACAATGCTTTCCCAATACTACATATTTTGTAGTTATAACTTTAATATAAATAGTAAGAGGACTTGTGTTTCCAAGAAGCCTTCAGCTTGTTCACAATAGACCACAACTAGTGTTTTTGTGGGTGAACATCTTTCTAATCCTGTTCTTAGAAGGAAATACAAATATTTTAAATTTTTTAATAAAGAATGATATATTGGAGACCATTACACTGAAATTAAAGAACACACATAAAATACCCTAATTGATTTGCTAGTTATTCTAAGAACATCTAACTCTGTTTCATAACTTGAATATTCTGTTTGCTTTGGATAAGCTGAGTTGATTGTCCTCAACTCCAAAAAAAGGGCCATAGACAGATTCTTTTAAAAAGTCAGCTGCTTTTATATTTCCTGCAGGATAAGCCATGGCTTTGATGTAGTCATTTCATTTCCTCAAAAATAAAAAAAAATGGCCTCTACAAAAGCAAAGAAGATCACAAGGTCCTGAGACACATGGCAGATACTAGCAGCAGCATCCCTGGTACCAGACATTTGAAAATATCTCTGTACCTCATTGAACCTTTACAGCTCTCCCATGGAGGCACTCAGTGGAAAACCTCAAAGTTGGTCAAGAGTGATCAAGCAGGCATGCCCACCCTTCAACTTTTCACAGATGAAAAATAGGGGCTGATCTGGCATGTTACACACTGGATCAGAACCGAGAAGCGTCCACACAGGAGCTCCCTCAGCTGTTGCGAAGTCCCCCCTCATCCTCCAGTTCCCTTTATAATACACTCAGAGTTGAATAGAAAGAAAGAGATTTTACTCTAATTGTACAGTCTGTAACCATGTCTGGATTTTTGTCTAAAAAAGAAACACTGGATATAGAAAATTGAATGCACACACACCCTTTCATTGGAGTCAATGGTGAAGAATGGCTTGACTTTTTCCTCCCTACTTGTGACCACAATGAAAATTACAACTCTAGATTCTGTTCTGTGGTCAGCATTGATTTTATTTTGATTTTCTAACTTTTACTTTTCAAAATTCATATTGGGAGCATTCCCTCTAACACTAATTGCAGTTAATAGAGTGATGGCTTGATTTTCCCTCCCTGTGTGCTATGATTTTAATGGAAACAGAGAAAGAATAGTATTCATTTTTGAAACCTAGAAAGGGGTCATATCCACAGAAATAATGTAATGGCTAGTTTGGCTCTCACGTAACAATGCCATTTCTCCACATGAGGATATGTTCCCACTCTTCACATGGTCTGGGTCCAGGTTACCTGAAGAATCGCCTTCTCCCATACAATGCACCCCACACACTTTGGTCTTCCAGGAGCGTCTACTTCAGTCTGCCAAAACCTGGCTGGCATCCACCACCCAGAGGACCTTTTCATCAGCCGCCCCACAACTGTGGAACGACCTGACAGAAGAACTCCAACAGCTTAAATAAGCTGTCGGAATTTAAAAACCATGGAAAGACCTATATCTTATGGCAGGCCTACTCAGACAGTCTTTAAATATGAATTTTAAGTGTTTGATCTTTGTTTTGTGTGTTTTAGTATGTATTTTGTAGAGATACGTTTTGGTGTGTAACTTTTTCGGCAGTACATTTTAGTGTATGTATTTATAGTGTTTTTGCTGTGCTTATGTATTTTAATTGCTTTGTAACCCACCTTGAGCCATGTGGAGAGGCGGGTAAGAAATAAACATATTATTATTATTATTATTATTATTATTATTATTATATTATATAAGAAACTGCTGATAATAGCAAACACTACTGAAAGGAGGTATTCTTGGCCTCAAAAATATCATGTAGCTATGATGGAGGATTTATAAAATGCCTAGAGAGGACATATTTTGTTGGACATTGATAAATGAAACTGCAGATAACAGTTTCAAAGATATGGGGGCCATACTGTATATGAAACCATAAAGATACCCTATTAGATAACTCAGTCCAAACCTGGTAGTGCTTGGACAAACAAAATAAGAATTGATGGGGTTTTTTTCTGACAAAATCATCAGTATAAATATTATTCTCATATGTGAGTCATTTAGTTTTGCTTCAGTCTATGTGCAGCATTAATGGAAAACCTAGAATGATAATTCAAAGGAGGATTAAAGCCATTGCCCCACTTCTATCCTCTTTATCAAACAATGCAATGCATCTGCAATTGCTTTTGAATTAGGTTCCGGCCCAGCTTACCTGTCCAAACGTATCTCCCTCTACGAACCATCATGGAGATTGAGATCTGGGAAGGCCCTGCTCTCGGTCCTGTCCGCTTCACAAACGCGACTGGCGGGGACGAAAGACAGGGCTTCTCAGTGGTGGCTCCTTGGCTATGGAACTCCCTCCCCAGTGATATTAGATCAGCCCCCTCCATTCTAACTTTCAGAAGGAAAGTAAAAACTTGGTTATGGGGGCCAGGATTTTGGAAAATAATTTAGTGCAATAATGGATCAAGCATTATGTGAAATGATTACGGAATGGCCTCAGCCTACGGTTTGGATGACATGATTTTAATGTTGAATGTATTGTTTTTAAATGTTAATATGTATTAATTTTAATTTGATTTATTTTAAGTTTTCTGTATGTGTTGACGTATTGAATAGTTGCCATGTGTAAGCTGCCTTGAGTCCCCTTTGGGATGGGAAAGGATGGGGTATAAATGGGGCAAATAAATAAATAAATCACTTGAAAGATCTGGTCATGGTAAATTCTGCTGCAAACTGATCTCATCATCACCTCTTCTCTCAAAGTAATGTGTAAAATACAATAGAATTATGCTTTAGATATTATACATATTGGAGTGAAATATACTGCTTTGAGATTGGGTACAACATTTTGAAGCACCCACTTTAAAAGCAGCATAGTTCACAATGGCAACATGCTACAATTACATAAAAAGTTACAAATAGTTTAATGAGTTATCAATTTTTACTAACCATTTTGAGTCAGAAATATATCTAAAAAGTAATTCCACAAATAGAGAATATTTCATTAGATCTTCTGTTGCAGAACTGCCATCTTGCGAATGACTGAGGCTAGGGGCTGTTTGTGGACTGGGAGAGGCATCAAGTAGCAATCATTTAGAACTCTACGCCCCACATTTTCAAGAGGAAAGGGTTTCATTCATGGGCACTTTGTGGTTGCAAAGACATAATGTTTTTAAATCAGATCCATCTTTTTGAAACACCCTGTCCTTTTGCAGGTTTTGCAGTGCTGTTCCCCGATCAATCAAAGCATGAAAACATATTTTAAAATTGTCTTGTTAAATGCATACATAGAGATAGAAAATATTCATAAATATGCATTGTGTGATGTTTATACACAAAATTAGCATTAAAAGAAACATTTTTTCAGATTTCACTGAAAATTTCTCACTGTATAAAAATTAGCTTTTCCAAACTCTGATCATTCTGGTTACACAAAGAGTTGCGTTCGGCTTTTCTTCACTATGCCATAACACCCTGACCATGTCTCTTGTCTTTGACTTAGTTCCCTGACCTCTTCTATTTAAAGTGAGACTCATGCCTGTCCAATCCAAAACAAAACATTCGCTCTCCCAGGATAACGTCTACACTGGCGGGTCTTTTTACCTTTAAGAATCTACAAAGCTGCCAGTTGACAAGTTGGTATGTTTTGCATTGCAGTACCAACATTGCGTCAAAGTAATCCCTGGGGAGTTGTTCTTGTCTGGATGTGCTTCCTATCACTCATGTGCCCCAGATATATCTTCACAGCAAACTATGAATCATAAGACAGGAATGAAAGCTTGATAGCCTCTGTAAGCCTGTAGTCCACAGTCAATGTGTTCATTCTCATTCCCTAGATTAGGCATATTCATACCCACAGTCTCATATTCTGATAGCAGTAAAAACAATTCTTTGTGGGGTATTTGAAATGCCAGATAAGCCTAATGTATTCATCAATATTGTGCTTCATTCATTTATTCCACAGTATATCTATGTGCTGCTTTGATTGTTATGGCTATTCTATGAGCCCATTCTTTGTGGAAATAAAACAAAAAGAGGGTGCTTCTCAATTTACTTCATAAAATAACATGAACAAGAAAATACAAATATACTGAAAACACCTTGAGAAAGGACCGCAGCTGAACAACACCACCGTTTTAAAAGCCTAATGGTACATTCTATGGCCTTCACTACAAATAATCCTGTTCATATTCTGAGTTCAGCCCATTCTCCTAGGAGATGAAGTTAAGATTCATAGGGCTGTATCTAGCAGATGCAGCTTTTTGACAAGTTGTTTTCCTTCCTTTCAGGCAATTATCTCTAAATGAAAATGTCCTATTTGGGAAATTTTTTGCATAGGACTGCAAAGCTACCATGGCTTCTCATTTGCCAGATGCGTTTCCCATGCTCTCTATTCTAACTCTGAATTTAATCATGTTAAATATGTCGATATGCCTCTTTAGCAGATGAACAGATAAGACAACAATAGGCATATGTGTACTTGGATTTGGATTTTAAAAGTGGTGTTGACATTGCAAATCTTGTGGTTACATTCCACTCCATCACAATAAAGATTAAAATAACTAGAAACGGGCAGAAATATACATCAATCACAACTTTCCAGTGATGGAAGACCAGCTCACTCTACCCTTATGATACACAATTAGTAAGCAATGGAGTAGACTGCTGATAAGTTCCCTACAAGGGAAGTACACTATAAAAATGAAGCCTTTACACTGATGGAGGTTAACCCAGATGTATAATCATTACAAGTATGGAAACTGTATGTTACACAGATATTGGTCATCAGAGAACAAAAAATTGTGACCAACAGCTCACTGACTGTCAACAACTCTCTCATTATTACTTATTGTTAATAGTACCACTGCTGTTATTAATTGATTTATTGCCTGCTGTTCCCCATAAGAGTCCAGGGCAGTTGTCAAATATCAGAAATCTGTAAATTGTAAGTCATGTAAGAACTACCAAGTAGGAAAAGAACCAAGGATCCAACCTTCAGAACAAAGCATAAGCAAGCACATCTATTATTGCCTTACCTTAGTATTCACACAGGCTTTCCCACGTTTATATTCCTTATGGCTTGCTCTTTTATCTAGCTTATTCCACAAAGCTTTGGCTTTCCAACTGGTCACCTTTGATTTCAGCTTTGGATAAAAGTTCCTGTTGTCCAGCGGATCTAATTCAAGGTAACGGGTGAGGATATTAAAGGCTTGAATTGTGCCTTTGCATGTTGAGGCTTGGACGAAGTTTTCAAATATTTGGCCAGCTTGGTTGTATTTCTCATTATCCTTTTCCTCCATGTTCTGAGAAGACAGAGGGGAGTATCCTAATGGCATCGTCTGAGACTGAGGTTCATCTGAGAGATTTAGTCAGGTTTCCCCAAACACGTAACATCTAGGAAGAGACAGAAATAGGTCAAGTTAGTGCTATCTCAGGACAAGATTCAAATCCTTACAAACCACAAGGTAAGAAGCCAGCTGGATACAAAAAAACACCAGCAAAGGAATTACCTTTACAACCAGCCATATATAAGGACTTCTGTCATTCAGAAATCTGTCCATGAAAGGTAACAACTTTCCACTCTCCCAACAGGCTGTTCAATGTAAGTAGTATAAGCAAGGTTACAATTTAACAACTTCTAGAATATTGCCTAAATAAGGGCATGATACCAGCAAACCACACCAAATGTTTACTCATGGCTTATTTTTCCCCCCTAAGTGTATCAAAGGTTGAGAACAAAGTCCACGTTTTATAGCATCTAGCAGGTTAGACGGACACAATTTAGCATATGGCTCTATGTAATCAATACACGCTAGACAGACAAAATCCATTCTGATTAAACATTACATTTTCATACAATACACAGACATATTCTTATTGTTGCTATTTGATGCATACTTTTTGTTGAAACATCCGCTCATATTTTTTGGGGTGAGTAGGTGGGATATAACAGTTCTTACAATTAAGAGAGGCGCTCTATGGAAAAATTCAATCCTGTTTCCAGCAAGCTGCTCATTCTAAGGCAGGGATGGGCAACTAAATCAGGTTCCACACCAAGCCAGAAAAGACAACCCAATTTCGATCTGTAGATGGGCCAGAAGTTGCATCCAGAAGTGACCTCTTGTGGTTTTATTGCACCTATTGGGTATTGACTAATGTCATAGTGTAAAATGTATGCTTCAAATTAAACTGCTGTTCCTAGTGGCAACTGAGCCATTTAGGCAGAAATCATCTGCCTGACACTTTCTAGACGGTGCAAACTTTGGTGGGGACAGGAAAAGTTTGGGAGCCCCAAAGAGTGTTAGGCAATATATAGTACTTGGAGAACACCTTACCCATCTCCTTTCCAGGGCATGATTCTCTTTAGCACCCTACCCCTACTTTCGTAACAAAACAATTCTCTGGCACAAAAATTCCTGTAAGAAACCATTGTGAAAAGTCATGAAAGTGGAGCTCCTCAGTATTGTTCTTTAAGTATTTATAAGGAAATGGGGACCATTTATTATCTCAAGCACTGCCAAGTTAATGTATTTTTAAAAAGTCTCTTGTGACATGTATAGTTCTGAAGAATATATTTCCTTCGCTGAAGAAACACTTGGAGACTTCTCAAAATGTTTGAATAAACATGGGTACTGCATCCTAGCCACATAACAAGTCTGTCTTTCATTTTGAATGAAATTGTTGCAATCTTTTTGCTTGTGAACATCTGGGTGGGGTACTATTATGTCACACGTTAGGACTGCATTGCAAAAATCCAATATTGCCTACGTCCTCTTTTAGCAATGCTGCCCAACAATATTGAAGAGGACTTCTGCAGAAATTAGGGGCAGGGGATAAAGCCTTGCCAAATATTTGCAATGAGTTGGAGCCAAGTATTAAATCTCTCGACTGTTGCCAGACATTCCTTACTTGGATGTGGTTGTTGCGATTTAATTTTTTTTTTATTACCACAGTACCAGCTCAACTGGAAATATCCAGTTTTCACAGAGGTGGAGAATTTCTTCTCTTTTCCATGGAAGATCTATGGTTCACCTTGTTCTTCATGTCACAAGCATAATGTTCTAATCCCTGATTTTTCTGCCCTAGTTCTATTGGTATAATAGTAACCTGACATTTAACTGCTGTATTATATTACTGAATTCTGATATCAAAATCCCATGAAATCTTCATGGAGTTTTAAATTGATTTTGAATCTAAAGAAGGAAAAGAAATGCAGGATATAAATTCCACAAATACATAAATAACTAAATAAATAAATAAATACAGTATATTACAATGACAACATTTTACCAAAACAAGTCAGCATTCCTTACCACATCATAATGATTTTTAGCATTATTTTAAAACTTTCTGTCTTCATAAACCCATAATATTTGACATGAATTTGCATTTTTGATAATGATGATTCTAATTAAAAGACAATGGTCTGAATCTGGTCTTCATGCCAAATTCCCCCAAAAAGGGGCAACTTCTAGGGTACGTAAGAGCATTTTCTTGCTCTGTAAGGGGTACTGATCATAATTCAGTCTATTACACTGCAGTGAGCAACAGGAAGCCGATGAACACCTTCCATATTCCAAAGCAACCCACTTCTCTTAGATTCTACTTGCTAATTGAGGAAGAGAAGTCATTTAAGGACATGGGAGATGTCAGAAGCCTAAGTCCACATCAAGCTAATACAATGGGACATTAGATCCCCTACACAGGTTGACCTCACAGTTACAGCCTATGAGTTCCCTTCATTCACTGAATTTGGTACTTGAGACTAAAGGTGACCACTATATTGGATAAATGTCACTCTTTTGATTAATAACTTCAATGCACTAAAATGTCATCAGTTTTCTTCATGAATTATCAAACTGAAACACAGAGTTATAAAAAAAATTGATTTATTGTATTAAATGAAAAAAATAACTAGCCTTAGGCTGGTTCCATACATAGCACAATGGTATCTCAGTTTTTAACAAAACTAACACTTCTCCCTGAACTCTTTTCATGCTCTCACAATCTGCAAACACTATGAAAATCTTATTAATTCTGTTCTTCCTAACAACCGTAAATTAAGATCTGACTAAACCTAATCAACTGTTTGACAGACAAGCCTCTAGCTTACATCCTTTATTCCATAGGCTTCTACCAGAGTCATGGATTGTGAGCTACATTTGGCTGAACTTCTCTGGGTTGTTGTCCAGTTATGTGTTTAACAACGGTGCATTGCTGTGCACTTTGTGGAGGATTTACACCCAAAATGTGAGAGGGGAAGGAACAGGTCCCTGTTATGCTGGCTGGTGTTCAAGCCTTGCCCTTAGAGCAGGACTGGATTTAACAACTAACTTAGAACTAGCCTTATCAAAAGCAGGAGAATATTCTCCAGGGGCATTAGGAATTCTGGCCTCTTTTCATTATTTCTCATTCTTTAAAAAACAGTTAATTTATCTTAGTTGATGCTTGGAGCAGCAACAAACTGCAAGTCAATGCTCGTGAATTTGAAGTTTTGTATCTCTTACAATGCATGTCTTTCTGGCCATCTCCATCTACTCCTCCTTTAATGAAAGCAGAGAGCTATTTTACAATTGAACAGAATCCAGTAGAAACCTGGTACATACACCCTCCAGGAAACACAAACACAAGGCACATAAGAATGTATGTGTTCTCCATACATAATTTTTTAGATTTAGGAGAAATTAAAATGAAAACTGCCGAAGTCATTGTTGTTGTGTGCCTTCAAGTAGTTTTCAACTTATTGTGACCCTAAGGTGGATCTATGAGAGGGTTTTCTGGGCAAGAGTTGAACAGAGCAGTTTGCCTTTGCCTTCTTTTTGTGGCGGAGAGAGTATCACTTGTCCAATGTCACCCAGTGGGTTTCCATGGCTGAACAGGGATTTGACCCCTGGTCTCCAAAGTCATACACGGAACATATAAAGGTCTACTGCCGGGATTCAAATCCTGGTAGTGCAGTACTTCAACCAGTATAGCACACTGTCTCTCTATCAATATCATGCTCCACATATATAAATGTAAGATGCATCTGTATTCAAAATACTGTGGAGAATTTTTGGTCTTCAGACTTCAAAAAAGGTTATTGTGAAACTGGAGGGAAACAGAGAAAAAGTAACTAAAATGATTGAGAAGTTGAAACAATTTCCTTCTGAAGAAATGTTAAGATGTTTGCAACTTTTTCAATCAGAAAAAGGGTGAATGTGGAAGGGAAGCATCAGAGACAAATATCATTTTATAAAAAATATAAAAAAAAACATAAATGGGGAAAGGTTTTTCTTCTGCATCCATAAAACTGAAACTCTGGGATGTTCTAATGAAACTTAATCCGTAAGATTTAGGACAAACAATAAAATAAACAGTAAGTTTTCACAAATTCCAGTTAAATGTGAAATTCAATTTGTAAAAAAACAGACTGAAGTCTTATTCACAATTTTCTGTGAAACATAGTCATTAGTCACCAGCATAGATGACTTTAAAAATGGAATCAAAACATTAATGGAAGATGAGACTATCAATGACTACTGAATTTCTTACCACAAGTATCTGAAACAGCATGAATTTTGTTACTGCCTAATTTGGTGTCATCTCCAAATCTCTCCCATCATATAAACATGTTGAATAATATCAAGGCCTTGGACAGAACTTGGTGGTACTCCCTTAACCTTTTCTCTTCCAGATGAAACCATCAGTGAGCATTTTGGGAATTGCGCCATCAATGAGTTACAAATCCACCCAACAATCACAATGTATAGACCGCATTGTACCTGATTTTCCCCACAAATATCATGGGGGGTTCTGTGAAAGGCCCTACTGAAATCAAGAAAGTTTAGATCAGCTGGGAAGAAGTGAGCTAACTCAACTCGGTGATCATCATTTCGCAAAACATCTGAACATTGACACTGTGAGCCGGAGTGCACTCATGTCCTTAGTAGAGTATAACGTGAGCCTCAGAAAATATCATGGTCTAATTTTCTGAGACTCACTTTATACTTTTCTGAGGCTCACTTTAGACCATGATATTACACAGCATTAATAAGGGTAACATGTGAATCTGATGTGTCTATGACAAATGATATCACTCTGACTAAGGGATTAAAAATAGAAATATATCATAGCTGATAGAATGAATCACTATGATTATCCAAGAAATCCAAGATTTTTCCTAATTCTAGCTCTGCCTTATCTTTACTAATATGGTAAGGATAGATATGCATCCAGAGTGGTGTATTGCTTTGGACACTGATCTCTGACTTGAGACCAGGGTTTGAATCCCCACTCAACCATAAAACCCATTGGGTGACATTGGGTAAGCCATACTCTCACAGCCCTAGAGAAAGGCAAGACAAACCTCTTCTGAACAAACCTTGCCAAGAAAAACCATAAAGTTGCTGTAAGGAAGAAAAAAACAACAACTTGAAAGCACACAACAGCTACAACATCAACAAGTGTTGATACCCGTGACTTCCGGGTATGGCATCATGGCGACTGGGTGAGTGATCGCGGAGCTCGCGATCACCGTTCTCTTCAATGACCGAGTAGGGCAGTTTTTTCGCCCACTCTCCTGGACGGATCGAGCTCCAGGAGACAGCAAACCCACAAAGCTCCCTTTTTTGGATCTCAGGGTTGGTCTCCCTCAAGGAGGCCAGCTGAAGGATCCGAATCGGAGCAGGGTAGCGGGTCGGGAGAGACGGAAGGGCAGAAGGCCCAAACAGAAGCCGTGCTATACTTCCAAGATCGAGAAGAAACACAATAAGAAAAAAAAAAAGGTGGTTTATGAGCGGATCGACCCACAGATACCAGAAACGGGAGTCGGCTTGAAACAAAGAAAGGACGAAGAAAGGAGATGAGAACAGAGAGAACAGAGAGGACAACGTTTAAGGTAACCCACCAGATCTAAAACCTAAAACCTAAAACTTAGGGGGATAACGGAAGAAATACGAGGAATAAAGGGTCAAGTCAATGGAGACCAACCTTTATTGAGGGAAAATTGCTGTTGATTTGCTGCGAGATAACCCAGGTCTTGAGCTCCACTGAAAGGGTTAAGGCTAAATCCGGAAGGGAAAAAAAAAAAGCCCTTGAGTGGTTATTGTTTAGTCTATTGAGCTCGACGTCATTGAAGGCCAGCAGACCCAGATAAGAGAGAGAGAGAGAACACGGAAGTGCGCAAGCGGAAGTCAAACTAAAGAGAAATCAAGAAGGCATCCTCAGCTACGACGGCCACAAGTGCGTGGCGGACTGAGAAGGGAAAAAGAGAGTGAGCCTTTGGACTTTGGGCTTTGGGCTTGGAGACAGGAGAGGAGTAATGAGGAGTAGCGAGGACGAGAAGTAGACGGGAAGGAGAGACGAGACGGGAGAAGGGAGACGGCGTGCGGTGTGAGTGCGAGGCGAGAGGAGCGAGGACGAGAAGCAGACGCGGAGACGCGGAGATGAGGAGGTGGTGCGAAGCTCCCGAGGCGAGAACAGACGAGGACGAGAAGCAGACGGGAGAAGGGATTGGAGGAGGCGAGAGGACGAAAGCGGACTGTAAGAGTAGAACTACTGAAGAGGGACTTCAGACAAAGAGGAGAAGTACACGAACTTGTGGGTGAGACAAGGAAAGATTAGATTGGTTAACGCTGTGGGAGGGCGGGACAAGGTTAGGAGGACCAGAAGAAGAAGGGGGGGGAGAAAGAGGAAAGAATAAATTATTAAGTTAAGTACGAGGTAATAAAGAATACATAGACTGGATAGGAACCTAAGACAGAGCGTCGGGGCAGAAGGTGTATTTAATCAATTCTTTAGGCTTTCTCTGAAGCCAAGTAAACAGTGTTTACTCTTCTAGTAGGGTTGGATACAAGAGAGGGACACTGGATATTAGAGAGTTCTAGATAAGGTGCCAGGTTAAGATTAACCCCAAATAAAAAAAAAAAAAAGGAGGGGCGCTTGAAGGTCAAAAAGAGGAAACATACCTTAAACCAAAGCGTTTATACTCATTTATTTATATCGAGAAAAATACATTTCATATCTACGACAAACATTAATCAAAAATTAATTCTTATCAATTTCACTATTGATTTCCACTTTTGTATAAATTAATTTTGTATAAATTAATTAACCTCAATAACATTTTATAATTCAAAAAAAAAAAAGAGTCGACTCATCAAATTAAGTTTAAGGAGCATAATCTAAGTGACTATATAGAAATCTACGAGATAACAGAATCAGCCTTGAGTGCAGTAGTGGATAAGACTATTGACATAATACTGTATAACCTCAAATCTTTACAATAGCATAACCAAAGAAGATGTCAACGCAAAAATTGAAGATAGAAGAAAAAAAAGCTACTGGGAGAAAAGGATCATTTTCGGATGAGATCAATTTAAAAGATGTGATGAGAGAACTTCAGAAAATCACAGAAAGTCAAAAAAACCTACAGGAGCAGATGATAGACATGAGAAAAGAACTATCAGAAGAATTTATAGAGGTGAAGAAAGAAATAAAAGATTTACAAAGAGAGATGAAGGAAGTCAAAGAAGACAAGCAGAAGATGGAGAAGAACCAAGACAAACTTCAAGCAAGATTGGACAAACTAGAAGCAAAGAACATCAGACTAGAAGAAAGACAAGAGAAATTGGAAATGAAAGAGCTAGAATTCCAAGTACGAATAAGAAACATCATAGAAGAACCCAAAGAAAACTTGAAACAAATTACAACTCAAATCCTGGCTGATCTCTTACAAGTACAAGACGACGAGATGGAAGATAGTATCGAAAAAGTCTACAGAATCACTACAAATTACTCCAAAAAACATAAAGTAGCAAGAGATGTGGTAGTACAATTCGAAAAAAAGAAAATAAGAGAAGAAGTACTGAGGACAAGTAAGAAAAATACTATTCGTTACAAAGGTCAAAAAGTAACAATACTCAAAGAACACCCTGCCAGTACGATGCAAAAACGTAAAAAATATATGTTCCTGACAGAAGAACTAAAAAGACGCCACATCCGCTTTCGGTGGGAACGGAAGGAAGGAATCATGGCAACCTATAATAACGAAAGAATATGGCTAACATCGGAAGAGAAGGCAAAGGAATTTTATAAGAACTTAATGAAGAAGGAGATCAGCCCAAACCCACCGGTACTAGACCTCGAGAGAGAGAGAAAGAGAGCTAGAACTATATCCCCCGAAAAAGTCCATCAAGTAACTACATCACAAACGCCAAACCTAATAAACCTAGAAGAGGAAGAGGAAGAAGAAAGAGGACCCTCTCAAAACCAGAACTAATTTAAAAAATAGAAAAAAAAAGAAAAGAAAAATGCAAATAAAATGTTATTCCAACAATATTAACGGTTTGAACGCACACAATAAAAGAAATAGTTTATTTAATCACCTGCAAAAGTTGAGACTCGATTTAATAGCTTTGCAAGAAACACACATTTGTCATAAACACACCTCACACCTAATCCAAGGAAAATTAGGGAAAGAATTCATTTCATCAGCTTCGGAAAAAAAAAAGGGGGTGGTCTTGTACATAAACCCAAAATTAAACCCAGAATTAGCATTCAAGGATGATGAGGGAAGAATGGTGGGAGCAAAAATAAGGGTGGGAAATCAGATTATATTAACTTGCAACATCTATACTCCGAATGGACCAAAAACAACCTTTTTAGAAAAACTAAAAGGTAAAATTGCGGAACAGGAATTTGATGAATTAATGATCATAGGTGACTTTAACGGAGTTCTGGACCCGGATTGGGATAAGAAAGGAAACAGTACTAAGGGAAAAAAGAATTTGAACTCGGGCAAACTACCCGTAAATTTTATTAAAACCCTACAAGATTGGGAGCTCAGAGATGCCTGGAGAACACATCATAGGGGAGAAAGAGACTTTACATATTTCTCAAACAAGCATAACTCATGGTCAAGAATCGACATGGCATGGATGACCCCTTCACTGATCCCAAAAGTGACCAAAATTGAAATATCTCCCAGGTACATTTCGGATCATTGCCCATTGGAATTTACATTAAATAAAACCCAAAGAGATTTAAATTGGAGATTAAATGAAAACTTAATAAAATCTGAAGAGGATATCCAAAATAATAAAAAAAATTCTGAGGGAATATTTTCAAATAAACGATATAGAGGAAACAGCAATACAAACAATTTGGGATGCAAGTAAAGCAGTCATGCGTGGCCATTTCATCCAGCAAAGTGCCCGAAAAAACAAAGAGAAAAATAGAATTTTAATCAAAATAAATGAAGAAATTACCTTAAACGAAAAAGAATTAAAATCAGAACCAAACAACAAAAAAGTTAAACAAGAACTGGAATGTTTGAGAGAACAAAAAATCCATATGGAATTAGAAGAAACAGCGAAAAAACTAAAATTCATAAAACAACAACAATTTCAGAATGCTAACAAGCCAGGGAAATGGCTATCCTGGAAAATTAGGAAGAAAAAGCAGGCCCATAGCATTACAGAAATTACTTCAGAAGGAACTAATTACACGACAGAACAAGGGATAATGGCCCAATTTAAGAAATTCTATAGCAAATTATACTCAAAAGATCAGGTTGAATTAGACAAAATATCCCAATTCATTAGTAACCAAAAATTGGAAAAAATATCAGAAAAACAGAGAGAGATATTAAATAAAGAAATAACGGATAAAGAAATTAAGAGAGCCATAGATAAGATGGATGGAAATAAGGCTCCTGGGCCTGATGGCCTAAGCGGCATCTACTACAAAGTTTTTGCGGAAGAAACAATACCTTATCTTAAAAAAATTATAAACAAAATTCTAGAAAATCAAAAAATTCCAGATTCATGGCGTAATGCAACAATAACTATGATTCCAAAAGAAGGACAGGACCTTAAAAATGTCAAAAATTACAGGCCAATATCCCTATTAAATTCAGATTATAAAATTTTTACAACGATACTAGCGGAAAGATTGAAAGAATTCCTGAAAGATTGGATAGGAAAGGAGCAAACAGGCTTCCTACCAAAAAGACAAATGAAGGACAATGTAAGAGAAATAATAAATATAATTGAATTTTATGAATTTACAAAGAAAGATGAATTGGCCTTACTCGCTATCGATATGGAAAAAGCATTTGATAACCTAAATTGGGATTTCTTCAAATTATTAATAAGGGAATTGGACATGGGTTATAAGTTTATAAATGCGATTAATCAAATTTATGATAAACAAGAGGCAAAAATTAAAATAAATTCAGGGGAATCGCAAAAATTCGAAATATGTAAAGGAACCAGACAAGGATGCCCGCTGTCCCCGCTACTATTCATCTTTTCACTAGAAATTCTCTTAAAAAGTATCAGAGACGATCCCAAATTGATAGGAGCAAAAATAAGAAAACACAATTATAAAGTCAGGGCCTTTGCTGATGATCTTATATGTATAATAGACGACCCCATAAAAACAGTACAATACTGGCTAACTAAAATAAAAGAATATGGGGAAGTCTCGGATTTAAAAATAAACACGGAAAAGACCATGATATTACCAAAGAATCTGACTAAAATAAGACAAGAAGAACTAAAAAGAATTTCGGGGATACAGATCAGGGGAAAAATAAAATACCTAGGTATAAACATAACGGCGAGAAACTCCCAATTATTAGAGAATAACTATGACCAAAAATGGAAAGAAATAAAGAAGGAGCTAGAAAGATGGAGATACGCAAAATTATCATTATTAGGTAGAATTTCGGTAATAAAAATGAATATCCTGCCCAAGTTATTATTCCTATTTCAAAATATCCCTATTATTAGAAACACACAGAAATTTAAAAACTGGAACAAGGATCTTAACAATTTCATATGGATGGGTAAAAAATCAAGAATTAAAAGAATTTACATGATAGACGATAAGAAAAGAGGCGGACTAGGCCTCCCCGACCTGCAACTTTACCATGATGCTTGTGGCCTCATGTGGGTGAAAGATTGGTGTACACTAAGTAATACTAGAATCATAACATTAGAAGGAATAGACTTAAGGGCAGGGTGGCATGCATATTTATGGTATGGGAAAAAATCGATGGAAAAAAATTTCGGTAATCATTTTATTCGGTCTTCACTTCTAAAAATTTGGGAAAAATATAAACCTAAATTATACCAGAAAACTCCAAAATGGATCTCCCCCCTGGAGGCATGCCAGAGAAGAGAAATAGGAGGAGCAACTTGGCCCAAATATAAAGATATCCTAATTAAGGAGAAGGGGACATATACTCTGAAAAGTCAAGAAGAGATTAATAAAGGATTCGGCAATTTGGGATGGTTCCAGTATAGACAATTAAAAGAATACTATAATAAAGATAAAATACTAGGATTTGAAGAAAAAGAGAGTTTTTGGGACAAGGTAATGAAAATGGAAAAAAAACAAATATCTATAATTTACACAAAATTAATAGAATGGGAAACGGAAACGGTACCAATAAAAGAAAGCATGATCAAGTGGGCCCAAAACCTAGGTAAAACAATACATCTAACAGAATGGGAAAAGGCCTGGAACTCTAGATTGAAATTCACCTATGCAACCGAATTAAAAGAAAACTGGATCAAAATGTTCTACCGCTGGTATTTGACCCCCCAAAAATTATCAATTTTCAATAAGAAAATCTCAAATAAATGTTGGAAATGTAATGATCAAGTGGGTACATTTTATCACTGTTGGTGGACGTGTAAAAAGGCGAAAATTTATTGGAAGAAAATCCATCAAGCAATACAAAAGATGTTGCAAATTAATATAGAATTAGATCCCAAATACTTCCTTCTGGGGATGATCAATATAGAAAAGGACAAAGACAAAGAAATTCTCTTCAATTATCTCATAACAGCTGCAAGAATAGTCTATGTCAGATATTGGAAAAAGAAAGAAATTCCGGAGCTGAGCCAATGGCTAGTCAAGATTTTGGAAATAATGAACATGGATAAATTGACGTATTTACTCAAAAATAATTATGGCATTCCCAAAAAGCAAACAAACTGGGACCTGGTTAAGAATTTTTTGATTGAAAGGCAAATGAAGGTGCTAATTTAACCCCAATAGAAAATCCAATGTTAATGATGGAAGAATTTAATAAAATAAAAATAAATAAATAAATAAATAAAAAAAGAGAAAAGGCTGACACCAAAGCAGAGCGAACGGAAAGACCAATTAAAGATAGAAACCTTTCTTTAAGTATCTGTGTGAGAGATGGAAGTGACCAATTATTTTATATTTTTGTTTATTTTACCTTACTTTTCCCTTTTTTTTCCTCTTCTCTCTATTTTTTTTCCTCTTTCTTTAATTTCTACTCACTTATTGCACTTTTTCCTCTAAGAACCCAATGTGTTCGTAAACACGTACTGTAATTTTTATTTGAAAACTCAATAAAAAAAAAAACAAATGTTGATACCCCACCACCATCCCCAATAGATTAGTAAGCATGCTTTCAATTTAAACCTAAGGGGGAAAACATTGTGCTCTATGGCCAGAAGTGTGGGAAACCCAGCCACAAAACACTCTTGTGGAATATTATCTTCCACTGGTTAACACATAGTATTCTCTATTAAACCATATTTATGGGGGTCACTCTATATTTTTACTACCATGCTGGCTCATTTACAGTAGTCTGAACTTTTAGTCCAGTTCCCAAAGATAATGCTTTTTCCATGCTATATTTTTGGATATTGTTAGTTCAACTGAAACAAGTCCCGGTGTGACTTCATTTTATATTACAAAAACTAACCACTCACTCTGCCCTGACTTCCTGTCTTTACTTTTAGCTTGATCCAAAACACACAGTAAGACCAACTAAAGTTGAACTTTAAAATGTTAAAGTAACCTTCGTGTTTACAAGAAAACGATCACCCTCCTTTTAACACTGAACAAAACTTGATGGACATTATGAGTCACATAGAAGTTCTTTCAAAATGCATCACAAATTCACATGAACATACTATAAAATTCAACATACCTGCCAAGGTTTGACAAATGAAAACTGGGGCATCTGTGGCTGAGCAACATCACAGTGAAGTCAAAATGGCAGAATGTATTAATGAAGGAGAACATACAAGACAGGAGAGGCTGCAGCACTTTGCTTTTGCCTGCACCTGCTTGGAAGGGCAAGATTTTCTCCTCAGTGAGTTAACTGAGTGCAAATGACTTTTACACTTTGCATTCAGCTTGCAGCAACTGAAGTAAACTGAATACAAAGGTGGGAACTTGGAGGGGGAAAGATAAACTGAGATCTTCTAAAAGCAGCTGAAACAGTGGGGCAAAAGAAAATTAATTGAGGCTCACTAAATTGGGACAGTTGATGGGTATGCTTCAAGCTATGGACATAAACTGCTGTAATCAAACAAATAATAGTGTATAATCACATAATAGAATGTACATTATATTAAAAAAAAAAAGAATGTTAAAAATAGATATAAACAACAGTGGAGCATCCAAGGCCTCTGGAATACTCAGACCAGATCAAAGCTAATGACAGGTTCAAACGTGATTTTGAAAAAATGATTTTTTAAAAATTAAATACAGGATATTGGATGCTTTTGGGAGAAACTGTTTACCTTTTGGGATAAGGAGACAAAAACAAGAGCAGCCCAGGAAGCCTGGAGGAGTTGAAGACCAGAAGAAAACAGTCCTGTAGATTCACAGGGATTTACATTTTACCCAAAGTCCCTTTGAAAGACACATTAGTATCAGCTCTGAGATATGACCAGACTAAATTCAAATACCAATGTGAAAGGAGAGAACACTGTTATACAGAATGTATATGGTAATATTTTTTCAATAGCTTTTAAATGTCTTTTATTATTTAATTAATCTGTTTTATGCTTTAACTGTAAGTCTTTTATTTAATTTTGCTCTTAGCTGGCCTGAGTCCCAAGTTTTGGAAGGGTTTAACATTCTAATAAATAAGTAATATATTTGAAAGTCCCAGTAAAGTACTAGCTATATAATTCCTTATTTCCTCAGGGCCAGTATGCCTTAAGAAGCAGCAAGACTGCCAGAAGATTTGACTAATCCCAAAAGTCTAAGGCAGGAGAATAGCTTCTAAGTTCCACTGTTTTCTTGTTATCACAAACAATCTATTACTAGAAGGGACTTTGGTATTTTCTTTTCCATGTCCTATCATAATACATCTACAACAAAACAACTTCATATCAATGAAGACCCAATTAATTGATGGGACAGTGTGCCTTTTCTCACTGTCCCATCAATTAAAATTTCCTTTCAACAGCTACCCAATTTATCCAGCTAAGGCTGCAGATGCTTGTCGTGGCCCCATGGATTTCATAGGCTTTCTTAGGAAATGATAGCTCAAAAGTGGTTTTGCCACTTCCTTCCTGTGAAATAGATGCTTACTCAGAATAAATTCTATTGAACTCAGAGGAGCACACTTCGGAATACACATATGGCCTTGCTTTTCTTCATCTGTCCTTTAAAACATGACGCCCTGGTAACAGATAGAGTGCCTGGCACATCACTATGTCACAATGGCTGACGTCTGAGAGGAAAAACCACAAGTAACTACATCCCATTTTAAAGTCACATGAAGAGGAACTATTTGGGTGTGCTATGTGTCATAGACATCTTGTTGTTTCCAAGGGAGGAAGAGAGACCAAACGTTTTGTGGATCATCTTGAAATTATATAGCCCTGAAGAAGAGAAAGACGAAAATGTGAGATGTGTGCACAACAATTCAGAAAATCTGAATAAATTGAATGGCACATCTCTCCTGAGGTATTCAAATATCTTACTGGATAGTTCAGTGGGGGAGATCTATTTTCTTCTGTAACCTGCTATGTCATGATTGTACAAAAATGATTTCATTAGGTATACATTCTTCTACCTCTCTTCTCTGGGTTTTAAAGTGCATTAAACACAAGCATACTTCAGTTAACAGACTCTGATAAGTGGCATTCCTTTTAATCAAAGCATTTTACACTCAACTATTCCCTTTTCCTCTTCATTTTCTATCTAAAAAGGAGGTTTTAGCAGCATTAGCACTAGAAGGATGGTGAAGGAAAAGTAGAGCATCAAAATTTTGGTGTAGGATTACAGATTCATATTTTCAATTAAAAGACATTGCAATAAACAAAGAGTAGGATTCTATCTTAGCCAATTCTATTGTTGAATTGTGTATCTGCCTATAACAACACTTTGACTATAGAATCCCTTACTGAACATGCATGAAGAGCAAAGCAGAGAGTAAAGGAGAGCAGATGAGCCAATCTCACAGGTTACCTCCAGCATAGATTTAGAAGTTTGGCCACTACATTTGTCCCCCATGCGGACCATATTTTGGTGTTGCAACCTTTGAGGTTGAATGGTTTTCAATCTATGACCTACTTTTAAAACCATATGTGCCATATGCAGGCTGAACCGCAGACCAAGCCAACTGAAAGCAACAAAAATGGCTTAAAATATATATCACACACAATGGTGTAGATTTTGGGGACTCCCTAAGGTCCTGCCATTACAATATGGCATCCCTTTTGTTGGATCAGAATGCAGGTATGTATTTAAAAAGAGTGGTACGGGGATGCAAACAGCCCCCAGCCTTTCTACCTTTCTGCAGTGCTCCTTCCCCTGTCTTAAAATAGTTCACTTCTACTAGGTTTGCTCTGATAGTATCAAATAGAACTTTGTGATATTTCAGACTTGTTCCATAATGTATGTGGCACTTTTCTGTGTTATTTTAAGATGCTTTAGTACAGTAGTTCTTCACTTGTGGATCCCCAGATGTTTTGGCCTTCAACTTCCAGAAATCCTAACAGCTGGTAAACTGGCTGGGATTTCAGGGAGTTGTAGGCCAAAACACCCGAGGACCCACAGGTTGAGAACCATTGCTTCAGTAGGAAAGACAGAATATAAGAACACATTATCACAGCACATTTTACTAGTGTACTACTATATAATTAGTTACCATCAGGTATTTTAATGTTGTTAATGTCCCAGTGACATATATGCAAAAAAATCTAGACGTATCTTCAACTTCTCTTATTTAGATCCCAAAGACTCAGGTGGCCTTTATTAGGTTGCTTATTGCCTTGAGTGTTATGCAAGATCTGCCCCCGAAACAGGATTCAACCTATGCCACTGTACATCGGTGCTACATGACTTTAGTTATATCCACAATTGTAAGCATCAGCCTTGGAGAATTGGGAAGGTGTTTGGAATCTAACCTGAGCTAATGAGAAGGCAGATTAGTTCAGGATGGAGATGACAAACCATCCTCAAATTCGTATTCAGACTTGTCCAGAGTTCTCCATCACTTTAGTGAGCATACGGCATTTGTAACTGCTAAAGTAGGTCAAAGATTAAAACAACCCACACTCAAAAATTCAAGGCACTGTCAATGGGCGTGAAAGAGCATTTTCTCTCAACAGACTGCAAGTCCCTCCCTACCACCAGCACTGAATGTTCTAAGTAATTTAAAATGACAGAAATCTTTTTTAAACAAATAGTTTAACTCTGCTTAGTCTTTCTTACAAAGCAAGACTAATCAAAGTACATTAAACCAACTGAGACAATCTTTCTAAACTATTATCAAACAGACTTTTTATATCAAAAAGTAGGGTAGCTTGAAGATAAGAATATTTGATGGGAAAGAGACCCAAAAGGAGTAATTTGGAGAGGGGGGTAGTACCTGGCTGAAGTAGAAAGGAGTTATATTTATTAGTTGCTTACCAAAGCATTTTCATGAATATACGGAATATAAATGCTGTAAATAAATAAATAAATACTGAATACATGTTTGTTTCCAATATCAGTATCAAATTCTATGAACTATTGTAAAGTACAGGAAAGTCAACCTAAATCAGCAATTTCCTAGCTGGATGATTTGCTATAATATTAGCCTGTTGAGGAGCTCCTGGTGGCACAGCAGATTAAAACTCTGAGGTGCTGAACTTGCTGACCGAAAGGGTCAGTAGTTCGAATCTGGGGAGCAGGGTGAGCTCCTGCTGTTAGCCCCAGCTTCTGCCAACCTAGCAGTTCAAAAACATGCAAATGTGAGTAGATCAAGAGATACTGCTCTGGCGGGAAGGTAACAGCACTCCATGCAGTCATACTGGCCATATGACCTTGGAGGTGTCTATGGACAACGCCGGCTATTCAGCTTAGAAATGAAGATGAGCACCAACCCCCAGAGTCGGACACGACTAGACTTAATATCAGGGGAAAAGCTTTACCTTTATTAACCTACTGATGAATTATTTTCTCCTGGGTTGTGCACATGTGTTTTGTGCCACATAATCTCCAAAAAAATTTTGAGACTAAGAAGTTTTGTTGTTGTTAAACTTAAGGGTACTATGTTGTGTTTTGATTTACTTCAAAAAGAAACCTTAATACTGCTGATGCTTCATCCAAAGAAGTTATATAATGTTAGGAATGTATAAGTAGGAAATGACATGAAATATGATGGGAGGTGATTTAATAATATGTTTACATAAATGAATAAGCCAGGATCTAATAAGATTAACACTAGTGACAAAACTATTTATTGTAACTGAGTGAGAAGGAATGGCTATGCACTCTAAAAATGGCTTTAGAAACCGAGGAAGTCCTCCTGAGCAATATTTTAGGTAGCTTCAGCATTGCAGGGCAGGAGCAAGAGCCACTGGAAGATTTAAGTCTTGATAGACGATTCCCTACTTTTAACCCTATAAACTGAGAATAAAAACAGGTATTCATTATCTTAGCACATTATATGCTAAATGAAGCAAGCTTTCTCTTTTATGCTTCCAGCACAGCACAAAAACGAGAGAGTTATAGATCTCCCTGGCTGGGCTATATCTCTTTTCCGTATACAGTGATGACTAAAGACCCCCCCCCCCCCCCCAAACACATCAGCCGTGATATATTCTGGGGGTAAAGAGGAAGAAGCACAACACACAAACACTTCCTATTTCTTTTTTAATGTCCAAGGTGTTTTCCTGATAGTATTTCAGAAGAGATTAAAACTTGTACTTAAAGCAAAAATAGTCTCCTTCTGCACTTGCAGTGTACAAGGTTTCTGCACTTGCTGTGCTCATTCTTGTTTAATATGCTGAGAAATTACAGATATTTGAGAACTAGCTATAGACAAGATATGTTGCAACAACTATTGCATTTTCGAACTACAAAGTTTCACATCTCATTTTTAAGTCTACAAAGAGCAGTGTTAAAATCTCAGTTTAGGCATGTCCAATAAGATGAAGGAAAGAGTGCCCTTTGGTCTAATTGCTACTGGGGAGAGAATAATAAATATAATAAAACTCTGTTTATATACCATCCTATCTCCTTGAGAGGACTCAGGGCGGTTTCCAACATAGCAAAAAACAAAAACCAAAAACCATACACCAAATTAAACATAATAATAAACGTGAAACAAGAACATACAATTCAAAACCACCACAAAATTTTTAAAAAACAGTTCCAAAATGCTCAGTCAGCTGGGCCAGATATAATGACCAGGGCTTCAGAGTGGGCAAGGCCAATTATAAAGTGCTAGGCAAGACAAGTGTAACAGAAGTATTTCCCATGTGCCAACATTTCAAATTATATTACACAGAATGTATATTTCACTAGATTTGTTTTCACAATGGGATGTGGCATCATTCCATTATTTTGCTGCACATATTCAGTACAAGGCTCCCAAACAGAAGCAAATTGTTGCAGCATGAAAATAAGTTGTTTTCTTCTTTCCTACGATTAACAGCAGTTTACAATGTGTTCAGTGTTTCCCATTGTAGTAAGGGATTCCAAGTATTTGTAATAAAGCTTTGAGCAAGAGCGAGCAGGGAGAAATCAGACATAAGCTGCAATCACATGATTCCATGATACAATCCAATCCCTTGTTGCCCAGTAAAGAATTAGTGTCAAGTCACCAGTTGGACAACATTAACCATAGAAACTATTAAATGCAGAAGGTAAAAGTCAGCAACAGAGAAAATAATATTAGTTTAGCAAATAGGCCATGCTGGCAATCTGGAAAATACCACAACCACCACCAACAACATATAAAAGGGTTTTAAAAGCAGGAAAAAGCATCCTCTTCCCTTTTCACAATCCTAATGGGCAGCATAAACGAAAAAAACATAATTATGTTTTATCAAAAATAAAACCAAAAGATACCCACAGATCTATGCCTTCTGTAAGCAGGATTCTCTTCTGCAGATGTGCAGAATCACACAGACAAATGACAAATTCACTTTTGCAAGCACCTACCAGTGGAATGGAGGGCGTCAACAGACTTGGACAAAGATAACAAGATTTGCAGAATTAATGCCCATCCATGAAGACTAACCAGAAAATGCTGAGTGCTGAAAGAGGAAAGAGGACCACTGAAAAGTGAGTGGTAAGAATAAATTTTGAAAATGACATTGTAGGCTACAACTGTGGCAGCTGATCATGGAGGCGAAGCATGCATCTATACTGCAGAATTACTACAATTTGACACCACTTTAAGTTCCATGGCTGAATATTATGGAATCCTGGTGAGGTACTTGACAAAGAAAGCTAGACTGTAAAATTACAATTCCCATAGATTTGAGCCACAACAGTTAAAAGTGGTGTCAAACTGCCAACCTAGTTCCTCAAAAGGTGACTTTTGAAGCACTGGAGAGAAGCAAGGAGATAGAATATCTTGAGCACAAGGGCTTCACTTTGCAACATAATTCAGATGCCTTTTACAAATCTTCTCCGTATCCTGACTGGATAACTCCAACTGTGTTCCCTAATGCGGTTCACCTTTATCTTTTGTGAACACGGACTCACTGTGGTATGCAGAATATTAGTCATTGTCAGGTTAAAAGGTTGAATTTGATGGACTAATAAACTTGTTAATGAATATGCCTCCCAGGCAAGGCTGGCATCCAAACCAGGCCATCATCTAATTAAGCCATGAACAATGGTTAAGCCTTCTTTATCTGGCAAGAGTTGTTCTAACAAGCCATCAAGGAAGTTTAGCATGTCAACATTTTCATTGCTTGGATTAAAACTAACTGCTTGGATCGAAATGCACAGTGGATCAAACTATAAAAGATACCATAATGATTTTCTGGTTAACCATATTGCAAGTGCATGAGCACAACAATGCAAGCAAAGAGAACAAATGGATGTGTTGACATTTCCCACATGAATATGGTGTTACTGTATACTACTTCAACAGTTTCATGGGACAGTCTCCAATTTTATCCCCATTTATCCCTCAACTCATCTGGGATTCACTGAACTGTGTCTACAAACACTCCTGCTCATCATTTTCATGCCCAGCATCTAATCCATGGTTTTGAGTAATTCAGTAGCACCATGACAAACTCTGTCAGCTGGAAAGAGCAGAGATATAAACCAGCAGGAGGAAAGCCATAGCATTTTGTTTTTAAAAAGGAACACCTGATTAGTCTTTCCAAACAAGAACACTGTATACTCAATGGGCTAAAAATTATACAGTCACTTAGTAAAATATTGTACAGGCCAGCCCTTCAAACATGCTACTCAACATGTTTTGAATTCTTTACCTTCTTGCATTTAGATTGTTAATTTCAAAATCTGTATAACCCTACTCTATAACATACTCTACATAAACATTTGGATGTAACTAGTTATAAATAAGTAGTACATTGCTAATAGAATACAACTCTTGTATCTGCTGAGGATAAAACAAAACCTATGGGTAACCCTGTCTTTTGACTATTCATGGGCCACAAAGATAATGCTGAATTGAACTGGAAGTCCTTGAGAGGCCCATAAATACTTCCAATGGGCAATATTTTTGGAGAGTGGATAAATGAAACCATGGCTGTTGAATCCATGGGTAAGAAGGTCAGACTGGGTAAGAGGGCCAGACTGTAATCAATTTCTTCCTCCCTCCCATGAAGTAATACATCATAATCACAACATAACTGGGATAATTCTACTTATTCAGCTTAGTTAATATTATATCTATAGCTATGGGGTGTGACCTCCCTAAATGATGGAAGAAGACTATCACATGCTATGCCTTATGCTTCTGAATAAAAAAAATATTCTGATCTCCTATTTAAAGAAGGAATTGCTTTAGTCATCATCAAGAATCAGACAAAATAAAGTTACCCTTAAAACTCTAAGTTGTGTAAGTTGGAATTATAATAACTTTCTAAAAGTAGTTTTGTATATTGTGTTCTGCATTTAGAATAAGATGGGTGGCCTCATTTTTTCATTTAAAAAAGGAACATGCAGATGAAGCAATATTAAAACTGGGGTTAACCCTGCACCTGTTTATGTCTCCAATGATAAATATAATAGAGGAATGTCTCATTTAGAGTATTTGATACGGAAAATGGCTGATCTTTGTGCATTTCTTGATTTGCATGACGCTACCGAAACAGTTTTCTAAATAATAAGAGTAGAAACAACGCCTGAGTGTTATATAAGGAATGACATAAATAAAAGGATGCTCCCCCTTCTGGAAGCCAAGTGAACAGCAGTCAGCTCACAGCAGACTATCTACCTTAACTTCCACATACAGTATTTCCGCAGAATGACTAAGCCATCAAAGAATGAAAAGATCAGTTTATAAGGCAACAGTCTAGCTAACCAGACATAAATGGAAAGATTTACATCTAGAAAGAAAGGTTTTGAAGCAAATATTATCAACAGATACTTATGTAATATTTGTATGTGTCTTCGAGTCAATTCTTAGGTTTTCTTGGCAATATATATCCAGATGTGATTCAACAATAGCTTCCCCCATGGTTCAGGAAGAGTACAACTTGATCATGGTCACCCAGTAGGTTTCAAAATCTGAGAAGGGATCTAAACCCTGGTCCAGCACTCAAACCACTATGTCATGCTGGTTCTCATTTATTTAACAATGGCATACTACAAAAACATTGCATTTGTTATAGTACTAGTCCTACCAGTTAAAAAAGAGCAAGAGTTTGTCTTTTTTCTGCTGGGTATACCCTACATCTAACACCTGTAAAAAATATAATGATGGAACTGGAAAGGGTCATGGGGCTCTCTTGTCTAGTCCCCAACACACAGGAATACACATCTAAAGTAGTCCTGAGAGACTTCTGTATGCAGACTTCCATAGAAGAAGAGTTCATCTCCTTCTGAGGCAGTCTATTCCACTGCCAAATAGCTCTTACCCTCAGGAAGTTCTTCCTAACATTTAGATGGCATCACATTTCTTTTCAAATGCATCCATTGGTTTCTGTTCCAGGGTATAGAGCATCAGAAAATAAGTTCACTCCATCTTCTATATTAAACCCCTTCAGAATAAGAACTCTACACTACAGCATTAGTCACTTAAGAAATGGAACTGCATAAAGCATTGCAGAGTTTGCTTCCTAAGATCTGTGATCCTGATGCTGTTGATTCTGACCCAATTTTTCTGCTTCAAAAAGCAAAGAACTATACTTTTTCATGATGAGGATCCATAAAGACACAGTTAGTTGAAACTTACATAGAGGAAGAAGACTTTGAAATATAACCTGCTGTTCTCATTCACTCCTTGTATCTGACCTTCCTGTACCTGGTAAAGGTAAAAGTAAAAGTTTACCTTGACGTTAAGTCTAGTCGTGTCTGACTCTGGGGGTTAATGCTCATCTCCATTTCTAAGCCAAAGAGCCAGCATTGTCCATAGACACCTCCTAGGTCATGTGGCCGGCATGACTGCATGGAGTGCTGTTACCTTCCAGCTGCAGTGGTACCTATTGCTCTACTCACATTTCCATGTTTTCAAACTGCCAAGTTGACTGAAGCTGGGGCTAACAGTGGGCGCTCACCATGCTCCCTGGATTCGAACCACC